>NC_141698.1:755681802-756881802 GCF_964263255.1 Lissotriton vulgaris
CAATAACTCGTAGGCGGGAAGACTAGGTAGAAACCTTGCAGCTGGCCATATTTGGGTATGAAGCATTTTCACGCCTCCTGGTGGTGGAGAGGCCCATACATATCTTTTCCTCATGCTGCATGACCAGAAAGGGGTTATCCTAGGTTGATGAACTGCATCCTCTTTTTACCCTTCCGCTTGATCTGGAACGGGGTCTTGATGCAGTGGCTGTGTTTTTTGATGTCTCCAAGGCATTCAACTCCTTAGACTTGGTATATCTATTTGCTATTCGGGCAGACTCAGCATGCCTAGTGGCTTCATAGATTGGATCAGATTGCTAAACCACTGCCCTGTAGACCAATTCCAAATTCACAACATACATTAATATATTGTCTGTATCTTCTGAGGAACTTGGCAGGGTTGTCCCCTATTGCACATCCTTCTTACGATAGCCCTCGAGCCACTCTTTGCTAAGCTTCCGCAGCATTATTCAAATAATGGCCTTAGACACACTAGTTGCCACCTCATGATCTCTCTATGCAGACGATCTGATCCTACATCTGAGACAGCTGGAGGTGTGCTTTAATTCAATAATACATGAATTCATAAAATGTTGCACTCCCTCAGAAGTCACCACAAACTGGAATAAATCTCAGATGTTCTCCCTTACCAGTGTTATTACTAAATTCACACCAGACTGGGGATACAGCCTCTCCAGTTTTTGGCGTCCGTAGACACCAATGTCTGTACAACCCGAACTTGGTACAAGTTAAGAGAAAGTGCTGGTTAGGATATCAAATATTACCACCTGGCCCCCTTATCCCATCCATGAGGTGAACTGTGACGCATGAAAGAAAGACGACTAAGCAATTTCACTCCCTCTACCTCCTGAGGTGTGGAGATCTTTATAAAAATGGCAGCTTACAGATATTACTTGCAGTTCAACCATACCCCTTTAGATATTTTTCTATACTGTCATCTCAGTGGAATGCGTGGATTGGTATTTCCATCTGAACCGGGCATTCTTAAAACAGTAGACAAACTCTTATCAGCCACATCCACTGAAAATATAATATCAAGGTTATTTACCAATCTCAGGAAGAGACCCTCATTACCGGTCATCATGCCTGGGTCAGATGGGGAGAGGACCTTGGTGGGGAGATTGCAGAAGAGGTGTGGGAAGTACTGCTGTACTCAAACAGGACTGCTCTCCCAGAGTAGCAGGTTCCACACAATCCACTTCAAGTTCTTACAGAGAGCTTACTACAGCCGCAAGTGCTTTCGGAAATACAGGCTAAACTTTGGTTAGATGTGGGGCGGCCTCTTAAGCAGACTTCCTTTCCCTAGCATTGTCTTGCAATAGTTACAGCTGTATTGGAGTAGGGCCATGTCCACAATGTTGGCAATGATCAGCTGATCAGTGCAAATAGACCCCAAGATAGTGTGGCTGGGTGGCGGGGATCCCCACTACTCAAAAGAAATTTACTGCACTGTTGCTGTTGTTGGCCAAGAGAACAGTGGCGTGCTCCCGGGACAGAGAGGGCACCAAGCCATAGGTACTGGCTAGAGTCACTTATTCTGTATACTGTAACAAGCAGCTTGAATTATTTGCAGAGCTCACGCCAATTACTTCCGGGTGAAGAGATATATGGGAGCCACTAAAGACCTACCTGCTATCTAGGAACACTCAGCCAGATCCAAGTTAATCGATAATAACCCGTGGAGGCCAGTCTGTCGCTTCGCTGTCGACTCTCCTGGTATCCCTGATTATGCTCGGCAGCAGGTAAGTGTTTTTATCACATCATAAGGCAGAGTGAATTACCACCTGTCGAACACTAGAACATTCCCCCTTTGCGCTTTCAACTCTATCCACACTGCAATGTGTGCTCTATCCACACTGTAATGTGTACTGCTGCCTGAACCTGTATATCTTTGGCTGTACTTTTGTGCTCTTTAATAGTACAAGATCAACACATAAATAAAAAAAACGACGTCTTCACAATTTATTTTCATTTTCCATTTTAGGGTAAGGACAGCACACGTGATCAAGAAACGTACTATGGGCAACTTTTAATGCTTCAAGCTTCCGGATTGTTTGGCACCTTTTGGTTCCATCTTGACCACATACCAAACTCTTTGCTGCGTTCACGGTATCAAATGCTTCCAAAACTTTGAATCTTTCCTGAATTATTACCAACTGACGAACACAAACTGCATACATAAATAGGCTAAGTGATGCTTATTATGCTAAAGCGAATTATAGGATTTTAAATCAATATATAACGTTGCTAATGAATGTGACTTATGGTATGGACAGTGAAAAGGATGGCAGATACTTCCAAATGTCAGCAGTTACTAAAGTGTCCTGCCTCGTGACATTTATATGGCTGCTCTCCTCTTTCCTGGGTATCAGAGGGTGTTATTAGGCTGGATTTGCATCAGCAATCACGCTGCCCTGGCCAGCCCAGCGCTTCTGCATGACAAGTGCTTTCATATCATTTAGCATCTGATCGAGTCAGCAGCTGCCTGCAGTAAATACAGCTAATGTTCCAGTAATGGATATGCAGAGGATCTTATGTGCAGTTTCTCCTAGACCATCACATTCTGCCGCCTCGTTTAAAAGGGCTTTACATCCAGTCCGACCTGAAGTATTGTTTCTAAAAGCATGGCTGCATCCTCTTCCCTTAGTGCTATTGAACGTCCTTCGAGGTTACATAGAGTCAGTACTCCATTAACCCACACATGCCGGACACAGATTCTGCGAGATGCAAGTTCTCGTTTCTGCTGTCCTATCATCGCGGTCATAAATAAACCCTTCAGACAACATTGAACAGCAAGGACACAAGTCTTTTGAGTTCTTTTTCAGGATGGCATGTTATTGAAAAACATGGTATGAGGAAAAAGAAAGATAACACATTGTTTTCCAGTTTGTTCTCTGTCGTGTTATGCTCTGCTGTTGTTTTAGTGTAATCTTGTCTTGTGTAGCTTTACTGCTTTGTTATTGTGTTTTATGTGTGTTGCAATAGTGTTGTTCATGTGTATTAATGTTGTCGTGTTATGGTGTTGGCATGTTGTATTGGTTCTAATAGTGTTTTGCAGCGGTTATTGTTTTGTGACTGTGTTGATGTGTGGAATTTTGTAAGTATTTTGTATTGTTTTGTTGGGTTGTGCTTGTGCTTTTATTGTTGCATTTTTCAAAGATTTTCACGTGTTAATATTTCTGGGCATCATTATGAACCTGTAGACAGTGTTTTTACACTTTATTGCACAGATACATATTAATATAGTACAATTGCTTTTGAAATTAATGTTCTATGTGTCATAGTTCAGTTTTCAGATTCTTGTTAATAAGGTGTCAGTTTCAGTATAATCACCATCTTCTTCAAGATGGAAGTCTCCCTTGTCACCCATGTTTCCCCCACACCCAAATCTACTTCTCCTCACAATTTCTGCAGCACACAGGTGATTTGAAATCTGCTTGTTTATTTCCACCGTCATTGTTTATGCTTCTTTCAGTGAACCTACCCCAGCTCAGTCACAAACTAATACAGTTACATCAAGGTCCTTCAGCTAGTTCACTGTGCTCTGTTCATCCACCTAACACGCTATTTTTAATGTATCTTGTTTGGTGTAGCAGCTCCAGGCAGCATTAGCATAGAGGGTGGTGAACTATTACTCATGTAGTGGGATAGTGCTTAGGAGCTACGGCAATATGACGTTTACGTTTGCTGTGCTCTGGTTTGCTTTATGAAATGATACATTTGCTCACACCATAGTGAGACTGCAATTTCTGTAATTTCAAATGCGGAAATAATGTCGAAAACCTCTTGATTTTGAGGGTAAGCCACAAGACATTTTCTGTTCTACTAGAGATGCCATCATTTACTCTACTAATTTTGATGCCTACTTGGGACTTAGAAAAATGTCACATTTTGAATTTTTCTGTACTACATCCAATTGAGAGCCTTTATAGCATTGCCTCTGTTTTTCTTCGTATAGGTTAATTGAGAAAGTCTGTACAATTGATTTCCTCGTTCACGGAGAAGTTGCGCTGTGATTGGTTAGTCAGACGTGGAGCCCTGTTGAGACTGGGGAGATGGTACCACAGAGTTGGGCTCTCATTGGTTGGTTGCTGGCAGAGCCACTCTGTGATTGGTTGATTTTCTGCAAAGCTGTGCTGGGATTAGTTGTTGTTTGCTAGCTTACATTGTGTGGTTTTCGAGTTTATTTTGAGCAAAAATAATGGATGCTGTATTGAAAAAGCTTAAAGCTCCTAGATTACCTGTTACAGAGTGTCAGAAATTACCTGCTGAAAGAAAGCCTGCTTATGAGCTGATAATAGACATTGAGGTTTATACATGTTCCTGGGTTTCTGAATGGCATGAATATCCTGCTTCTGAGAAGGGCTTGTAATTTCCTTTAGAGGCTACCTTCAAAATTAGAAAGCAGGATTTCCTAGACAAACAATGAAACATAGAAAGCCATTACCTAGACCTACACGATTCAATGCACTAAAAAATAAAAAGAGAAAAAAGAAAATGTGGAAGCAGGTGAATAGTTCATTTAGACAATGGCTTGAGGGCAAATGGGATGGACAGACAGTAGAGATGCTGGACAATGGACATAATGGAGGGAGTGCAAGTTTTCCCTAAAATAGTTAAGAGACAACAGAAAACAAGAAAACTGATGGGGGAGACAAAGCGAAACAAAACAAGACTCAGATGAGGAAGATAACGTTTAAATTCATCTTTTTAATTCCAAATCATCTCTATATACAGACTGGGTACAGAGATTTGGTCCCGGTCCTGTAATACCAGATACAGGTGCAGCGGTAGATGGTTTGGGTTTACAATCAAGAAGATGGAATGCCTTTACAGTTGCAAGTGTAACAGTGAGTGCCCCCCAAGAATGCATTGATGTAATTGGTGAGTACTAGAAGAGACACTACAACTCTCTCCCCAGTTGCAAATGACATGTCTGTTGCTATTGTTGTTATTGAAGAACATCCTAAAGAGAGAGTTATTAATGTTAGACTTTTAACAATTGAATTCCAGGACATTTTACAAGGCACAAATGACCTCAGCATACTATTATCATATGATATTAGTGATTTGTGGTCAGAGTGTAAGGCTGCTGTTGCTTGGCCAACTGAAGAACCAGCTAGGGTTGCTTTTTATAGGGCTCCTTCTGAAGTAGTTGCTGACAAATACAAAGAGGTGATAGAGCATGTGAAAAAGATATCAGCTGGTCAAAGATTGTAAGATCTTCACAAGAGTGGAAAGAGTCACTGCATGCCTATTATGAGAGACTTATTCAGAGACTGTTAAGGAACAAAGTGGAGTTGAAGATCCAGAGAAAGATGGTACAGGTGGTTTCTGGTCTGCTTTTGCTAGGGGTTTACGTCTTGAGCTTAGTTCTCATATTCAGCAAAGTAAGATGTGCTGATGTGATGATAGACAGTAGATGAAATCTTGAAATTTGCAAAATACAATAGTGATTAGTTTGATACAAAACATAGAAGGATCACAAAGAAACTGATGGTTGCTCAGAAGAAACAGTTCGAGAGAAATGATAGGTATCAGTTTATGGGTTGTGATTTGGGTTTTATGCCATATGACAATGCTGGAATGGATGCAATGTCTTGGGAATCAGAATGTTTCAGATGCAGGGTCGTAGAAGAGGGATTGTGAACAGCTCTGGAATATTAGAGGGTCATTGATACATGCATCTGGTCACATCTGTAGGCATATCAAGACGTAGTTATACATAGGTACACATTAGACCCACTGTAAAAAAGAAAATAACCTCGGGTATGGCAAAAATATTGTTTGCAATTTGAATAATAAAAATTGGACATATCCTTTCAAGGTAAGCTTTTCACTCTGTGAACATATTTTGAAAAAACAACAGGTAAAAACATATGTTAGTTTTCAGAATGAAATAGCAATGGACAATGGTACAAGTGGCCTTTACTTTTAGTATGTGTAGATTTCAGACTCTTTTGCCACCCATTTTTTCCTCAGGTAATATTTCATGTGTCTGTTTTCCAGTAATGCAGACATGTAGTACCCTGAGATTTGTGGGTTACAGTCCTTGCTAACTATATGGAGTCTGCAGCAGACATCATCCTATGTTACACTGATACATTTTTTTGTCAGAACTTGACTAAGATTTGAACCCCAATACCCTCTTACTAGGAGCTATTCATACATTGACCAATGTATTATTATTTTAAATAAATTAGAACAATCTGATGAAAATAAATAATCCCCTTTCGCAGGGGAATATTTCTTAACATGTTAACCCTAACAGTACATTGAGCCAAAAAATCTATGTTTGTAATGTTTAGCCACTTTGCATCTCAGTCCTGATCAGTTCTGAATGCTCCAAATATTGGTTACACAGCTATTTCGTATGTTGTGCAGTAGCAGTGTGAAGCCCTTATCAAACCTGGTAAGAAGAGCACCACAAATAAGTTAACTAAGTGGCTTTGATTATGTTTAGCTATCATCTGTCAACAATAGAAATAGGAGTACTTTGTTAGACCTTTCTTAGAACTCATGCCAAATGAGATTCAAATCAGCCAATTGTAGAAGAGAGCAGGGTCCTCTCTTGAATGACCAAGCATCAGATGATTTCTTCTGCAAAACTTCCTTTCAGAAGAAATAGGGGATCCATTAGCAAAAGCGCATTATTATTTGTAGATCGATAAATGAAGAAATATAAAGAATGTTTTAGCTGAATGCCTAAGAAGGGAACATACACTTTTTAAAGTATATCAGCAATAAAAGAATACAAGCAGGATAGTGATTGACAAAAAGAGTGGAATATTTGTAAAGGTTAAAAAAACTGTTTAAATATTGAGGTATCATTTTGATTAGAACATAAAATGTTGACTAGGATATAGCCCTGGGACACTAGGCTGCAAAACATTACATTACCTTCACTGGCTATGTAGTGGGATTTATATAATTTTTCCTTGGTGAAATAGTCCATGAAGAAAAGGCATAAAAGAAAGAGGTGGGTAATTTGCCCAGTGACATGCTGCTTCAATTGCAATATTGCTCTACACCCATAGAGGCATTTCTAATCGAGCACACTATGCTGGGATTCAATCTCAAAACTGGCTGAATTAAAAGTTGAATGGGTGTAGTCCAACTCCAGATTCACTGGAGCTGGCCGGATAGAGAATACTTTACCCTCTAAACATGAACCAGAACCATTGCAAAGCAATATTCATTAATGTGGCCACTTTTCCAAGTGGTCCATGAGGAGCTCATAGTCTACTGTGTCATTTTAAGTAGGCAGTATTGGAGAAATTGGTTTATTTGCATCAAATTCAATCAGGAGATCTTTCCTCATATGTAAGAAGACCAGCCCTGTGCCCAGGCATGGCCTAAAAGTAGATGGTGTACTGTGAAGCATGGTGCACCTCTTCCTAGAGGATTGACATTGTTGTGTACCCTGAACTACTTCAATGACCTTTCAGGAACAGGATGTTGACAATAGCATAGTATTTTGCTAGGCAATGTGGTTCCATCAGAGGTTGTTCAGTTGGGCAGAGGGAGACTTTGGCTTGCCTAGAGCACCAGGATCAGTGCATTAAAGGATTGACCATATCCATAATGATTGAGGAAACTTCATCAACATATTCCTTCATGACTGATACAGCACACAGTTCACTTCAAAGATTGGATACTTCTATTTTTCTTGATGACAGGATGACTTTGGGAAGATTCATAGGTTTAATCCCTGGCAATTAGAGCTCTAATAAGGGTGGAGTGATGCAGCTGAACAGTAACTGTTTGAGCTTATCTTGGACAAACTAGACATTGGTGGCTGTGGAGCACACCAGGAGGCAGCAGGCTGAGTGATCTGTGCTCGACGATGTGGCTGCAGCCTCTTGCACAGTGCTTAGATTGGTACTAGTGCCTCTGCAAATTGAATGGGGAAATCGAAGAGTAAAATAAGATAACTAAAAATAGAACATATTCCAGAACGGTCTGTGCTGGCTCAGGGGTCAATACCAAGCAGGAAATAACTTAACAAAGACATTGAAACTGAAGGTGATAAAAATTCAGGCAGACCAGAAGGAAGGCTTAGAGACTGGCGAGGAGGGAATAAAGCAAGTGCCCACACAGAGAGGAGTGTGATATGAAGCTCAAGGGCTTCAAGGCAAAGAACAAGGCAAAGACCACATTAGATGTGATGGTTGAGGGATAAGACACTACAGGAGAAGAGGGCAAGAAGCAACCACTGTGTACATGCAATTCATTTGCAGAAGATGCTAATAGCAACAAAGATGCAACACTGACAAAAAAAAATCTGAAACTCCTCCTGGCAGAAACAGCACTAACAGCAGTGCAGGGAAAACCATATTTGTGTCTGCCATGTATGAAGCGCACAATTGTAAATAAAACAATATGGGTGCAGGATGCGCCGTAACAAACAAGAAACAGCAAGGACATTAACAGCCTCTGGTTTACAGTGGGGGAAATTGTGTGGCAGCATGTTATGATAAGACAAGCAGCCTACAAAACCACGCATAGCAAATGTATGTATGTATATTGTATTTCTATGGCGCAAAAATAGTCAAAAGGCAGCGGAGTGCTCTACAGGGTCAAAAACAAGCGTAAAGTCCACAGGTGATCGGGGAGGTAGCTGGGTTGTGTGCAGTTAATGCAATGTCATGCAATGGGATGTAGTGTTCTGTAAAGAAGTGATTCTTCAACTATTTCCTAAATAGGAGCAGCATTGGGGGCGGTCCTAAAGGATATACAGATTTTGTTTCAGATTCTTGGTGGATAGAGGGAAGGGGTCAGCTGCCTTGTTTTTCTTATGCTTCTTGGCCTTCAGTCTGATGATGTCCAGGCTGCAGGTGTGCTGAGAACCACCAGAGATGGTGAGCTTGACTGTGCAGCCTGACAAGGGGAGCAAAAGGAGTTCCATCAGGATGGGAGTTATATGATCATAATTCTTCCGCCCATCAATGAGATGCTGCAGCATGGAGGATGCACTTAGGGAATGACAGTGTGGATTCTGGGAGGTCTTGGAGTAGGGCATTACCACCATTCAGAAGCGAGAGTATGTGGTCCTGAAGAATAGTTTTCAAGTACTTTTTGAAGAAATAACATAACTCAGATATAAGGAGATATGTTCCCTGCTAGATATTTCTTCACAATCCCAGTGGCCACTTAAGCCCCAGTCTGATGTGTTGTTATTTTCTGCAAACATCATAGAGAAGCCACAAACCTGTGTCAGTTTGATTCTATGACTGTCACCAAGTATCCTAAAATCAGGAACACTGCTCTAAAATGTGGAGAGTTTAACAAGGCTGCATGATAATTACAGGATGCTTTGGCATTAGAACAAAGAAAAAAGCCATCTGCAGCATCACAGGAGAGCACATATGAAAACCAAAGAATGGTTTGCAGACCAATGAAAATAGCACGGAGTAGGTCCTTTCTGTGGAAATCATGAGGAAGAAAGCCTACAAAGTAGAAGATGGAAAAGCATAAGAGCAAGAAGAGGAAAGAGAAGAAGGAGCAAAATTAAATGTGGCAAAGGTTGGCCCCACTTTATCCTATGGCATTGAGATTTTCTGTGGTAAAATGAATACAACCTTGAACCAACAGACAACCAAAATTTATAAAAGGGTGCTCCGGCTGCCAAAGACAGCCTCCGCAGCACAGATTAGGTTGGAGATGGGGCTGATTAATTATGAGGCCTCAGCCACCGGGGCATATCTTAACTTGTGTTAAAAGTTAAGACAAGCTGAGCCAGGAACTTTAGAATCTTTAGTCTGGCAAGAAATCAGCCAGATTAATCCGGGGGGTTTGTACGGACTACTTTTCACAGACGCTATTAAGCAAATGTCAGCAAGTGATTTGTGGGCCTTAAACCCTGGCCAGACAGCTTTTAAAAAAGCCATAAAAAATGTGTGAGAATGACTACTTGCCTCACTGATAAAGCACTTTTTCTGAAACGTAGTCATGCTTGGGCCACGATAAATTCCTACAGACACCCAGCCCCAGTCAGTTATTTGGCCAGCACATACCCCCTATACTTGAAACGTGGCTTCATAGCCATCAGACTGGGTGACTGGCGTTTCTTGCAGGACTTACCATCATGGCGACGCACATAGGAAGATCTCTCATGTAGAGGGTGTGGGAAAACAGCGGAATCCATGTTGCACGTAAGTTGCCTTTGCCCAGCTCTTAATACAGAACGTAGGTCCGGACTAAAACCAGAGTGGAATAGGCGGGGGGTTCGGACCTGCAGGCAAGCCATCAAGGCAGCTATAAACCCGGAAAACACTGTGCTAAACATAAAATTTACAAAATTTGTTCAGCAAGCATATCACACCTTTAACTTAAGGAGACCAGGTTAAAGTGCTTAATTTTCAATTTTTCTCTCATCGAAATGAATAATAACTGACATTATTTTTAGCAATGTTAGACATAATTTGGTTACCGAATGCAAGCTGGAGCCCTGCCTCAATTTTTGTGATTTTAAAACATACTATGAGACAAAATCCGTGTTCTTTATAAGACTGTATTGGATTGTGTTTTTATACCTATACTGTGTTGTTATTTCTTAGAAGTTTTTATCTTAATCTTTGGTTAGGTTGCGAATTTGTAAATTCTTTTAAAGATATGTTTTATATCTAAATAAAGATTATTATTATTATTATTATTAAATGTGGCAACACCTCTCAAAACAAGGGAAATCCGAGGTCACACAGAAGTCATCCTCACCCTCCGCTTCCGAGGGGCAAACTTCACCATTGAGGAAATCTCATCCTGAGGGCCAGCGCCTTTGACAAGTGTGAACCAGGGCAGAAAGCTAAGATTCAGGGTTGGGAAGCAAGTAAACAGAGCTCAACAGCAACTGCAACTCAGTCAAAGTAGCTCCGGAAGAAATCTTACAAGCTGTAAGATTTCTCTGCACAGCCAATACACACCAGTAAAAGATTAAAAAAAGTGAAAAAGCAAGAATGAGACTAGCAAGATGCTCCCTGCATGACACTCTGGGTTCAGCACAGTCATGGAGGTAAACCTTAAATAGTATGTGGAGTCTGAAACCATGTTTGCCATGATATCATCTTCGGAGAAGTCAGAATTGTTTCTTCAGTAAAAAAATGGAGCTGTTCCGAGCCGTTTGAAATGATTGAACCTCCAGCATGTTGAGAACATAGAGAACCCTGAAGGCAATCAAACAAATCTAATCCTTATTCTCCATCCAAATTAAGGTATCATTACTTACAGACCTGCCAAACATTATCAGGGATCTAAATTTCACCAGAGTCCATATAACACCATTTTAAAAATCACAGGTAGAGGTGCCTGCACATACGATGATAGCTTTCTGTAAAGACTACCAGGTTAAAGAATCAATTCTAGAAAATTTGAATCACATAAACATGGTATCCCTATGTGATACCCTAAACATTGAGCTATCTATGAATCTGGATAATATAAATAACCTTGAGAGAGAAGTCACTAACTGACAATTGAATGCTGTTAACACTCATGCCCCTCTATAGGCCCAAACGTCTCGTATGAGGCGGCGTGAAGCATCTAAATGGGTTACTGCCGACCTAAAATCTGTTAAACTTAAAGCACATCAGGCCAAAAGAAAATGGCATAACACCTATTTGACTGAATCTAGAAAACAATGTAATTTGAGCCTAACAGCCTATAAAAAAGCCATCCTGGAGGCAAAATAAATTGTGTTTTACTAACACAGTACTAAACTCAAATAATAAGCCAAAAGTCATTTTCAATACAGTAAGGAAGCTATCAAACCCTGATCGTGTGAGCCCACCCCTAAAACTGCTACACAGAAACTATATAATGACTTAAACTCGTTCTATGTAGATAAAATCTAGAAAATTCAAGAATCCATAGATTCCAACCACAAGGGAGTGGAAGAATTTTCAGGAAACACCAACTCCAACTTTATGGCTGCTTTTCCAAGCCTAAATAAAGAAGTTATCACTGAACTTCTACACAAAGTAAAGTCAGGCTCCTCTAAAGTTGACTGTCCTCCCTCCACCATATACTGAAATCCATTTTTACTGCATTTCCGTAGATCATCCTTGCCCTGCCGAATCTAACCTTGACTCAAGAGACTGTGTCGTCAGCCTTCAAAGAAGCTGTGATTATGCTGCGTAAAAAAACTAGGTGCTGACCCTCAGAAGCTCGACAATTATAGGCCTTTACCCCTTCTTCCCTTTCTGGCTAAACTACTAGAGACAAACATAGCCAAACCTTTTAGCACCTTCATAGAGGAAACTAATTTCTTAGATTCCCATCAGGCAGGCTTTGTACCTTCTCACTCCACTGAATCTATCATACTATCCATCATGAACGACCTAAAAGGAAAGGTCGACAAGGACTGCACTCAGGCCTTGATTCTTTTGGACCTGTCTGTAGCCTTCTATACCGTCAACCATGATATGCAGCAGGTCTCAGAGGTGCTGCCCTAAATTGGCTTAAATTCTTTTTATAGGAACAGAAGCAATCAGTGTGGCTTTTGCCCTACAAATCCGGCATGATCATATGAACTGTAGAGAACCGCAGGGCGCCTCTTTGTCCCCGCTCCTCTTCAATGTCTATATTCGCCCTCTCATACTTGTGCTTTGTCAGATGGGGTAAAGATCTATAACTACGCTGACGACATCATCGACGACTCAACAAACGCCAAGGAGTTTCTTAGGAATGCCATTCCGTTCATCAGGAATTGGATGAACAATAATCAATTAAAACTGAACTCTGAAAAAACAAACTGAAATAATCATCCCCAACCACAAACTACTTCGCTGGACTCCTGCACACTGGCCCTCTGAGCTAGGCCCTGCACCTATTCCAAAAAACACGATCAAGAGCCTAGGCATATAGATCGACTCGGATCTTTCCATGAGCTCGCAGATCTGCTCGGTCACCTCTGCCTGCTTTTTCCAACTCTGGAAACTGTGAAAAATCAGAAGGTTTTTCTGCAGAAATGTCAGCATCCAAAACATTATTGCCTTGATTTTTATCAAAAATTGATTATACAAATGTGATTTATTTAGGCTTCCCATGTAACCAGAAATACGGTCTGCAGTTGCTTCAAAGTCAAGCCACCAGAATCATCTATCAAGGCAGATGATGCCACGCCCAACCACTGCTGAAAGAGCTCCACTGACTCCCAGTGGAGCAGCGCACCATGTTCATAACAGAATGTATCCTGTTTAAGGCATACTTGGAACAAGTCCCAAGTATATATGTGCTCTGGAGTTCACAGATATTTCCCACAGTGCACCCTAAGATCTATGCATATGAATCTATTGGTGGTCCCCTGATTCAGACGCAATCGGACAGGAGGGTCGCGTTTTTCCATAGAGGGTTCCCAATTCTGGAACTCTCTGCCCATATCTTTGCAACTAGAAACAGACCTTTTACGATTTAGGAAAAAGCTGAAGAACTGACTTTTTACCCAAGTTTACAGTTAACATGGACTTTTTAACCAGTGACTCCAGAATAAAACTCAGCGCCAAGAGACCTGTTGGTGAATGTGCACTTTAGAAATTGCCAATAACATAACAACATATCATAGAACAGGAAAAAATCAGTTGGATCCATCAACGACACCATTGTATTTTTCTTTGGGGTCTTTTTTACTTCGCTTTTGAGAAGGGAAAATATGATGACAGAAACTTGATTTTAAGTCTGCATGGTGAACAGTGCCACATTATACAACTTTACACAATGACAACCCTTTAAAAGTGGAAGTCACAAATCCTCAGTGACATCTATAAAGCTCAGTCCTTTCTACAGAAACTTGCAGAAAGGTCTAGTTATTATTATTTTAACATTGAATTTTCCTGGAAACCGGGAGATGTGAACAAGGATGAGGATGGAGAAGAGTGGTAAATTGGTGAGCGAGTGAACATACAAAAGTAAACAAGGAAAATGCATACAGTAGAGATTATAATGATGTTTTCAGTGAATGCGATTGACCTGTAAGTACATAGGAAATGAAACATGATCGAGATGATTCCAAATGAAACTAAAGCCAATGTTTCGGTACAATAAACATACATTACTAGGGCCAACTAAAAGCTTCCAGTTAAATATTCAAGAGTACAGAAAAACAGGCATTCCTTTGCTTCAACAACAGTTCGTTGTGTCCCCATTTAGCTGAGGAAAAACAGAGCATTATCTATCATAAAGGAGCCGACTGACACATCGGGGAGACTGATCATTTTAAGATTCAGAACAGGTCAGGAAATACTGTGAGTAGTTACTATGGTCCAATAGCAGACATCCACAAGTTTTAGAGGAGCTTCTTCGAGGCTTACCTGTTTCTGGATATGTTAATTCTGAGGGGTGATTCTAATATTGCAGTGAGAGTGAAAGATAAACGCTACTCTCTAAGAGGACCCGTGGGAAAGACAGACTAAGGCTACTACAAAGACCAACAAGTTCAACAAAGGGCACAGGGCCTTATAGCTATGATGTCAGTTTAAGTACAGTCTATGTTCTCGGCTGTCATTACTCCTTAACAACTAGGAAACTGCTTGATCATGCACGCTCAATGAGTAAGTCACAATCGAGTTCTAAACAGATCAATTTCCACTACAGCAACACAATCAATGCAAATATATCAAATTACTCAATTTCAATCAAATTGCAATCTTTCTGAATAATATTTTCAATTGTATGCTAACCTAGTTTCTTTGCCAGTCAGGAGCCTCTGGGCAAATGTGAATATTTTCCATCCAACATGTCTATCTAAAATCAGTTTGATAAATCCTTATTTTTTTCGGAATACATATCCTATTCATTTTAGGTACAGCTCAAGTGTTTTTGTTTTAAAGCGAAATGGTACATTTGTTATGGGGTAAAAACCGAGGGGTATATTCCAAAGGTATATTTGACTGTAAACATAAAAATGGTTTTGGGAGATTCCTGAGTGTTCTAAGGGGTGTTAGCCTTGGAAGTTTGTGAACGTTTACAAACACTTTTGTCAGTGATCATTCACAAACTACTCACATTCCCTGCCACAGAGAACTCTTCGTAAAGAAGGAATGGTATCATGATTGGAAAACCATGCTAGTTTTTTCTATGTAATACTCATGAAAGTAATGCCAGCCGCAGTTTTTCATGCAGATTACACTGGGAATTTGTGAATTTGGTAGATCATCCTTGCCCTGCCGAATCTAACCTTGACTCAAGAGACTGTGTCGTCAGCCTTCAAAGAAGCTGTGATTATGCTGCGTAAAAAAACTAGGTGCTGACCCTCAGAAGCTCGACAATTATAGGCCTTTACCCCTTCTTCCCTTTCTGGCTAAACTACTAGAGACAAACGTAGCCAAACCTTTTAGCACCTTCATAGAGGAAACTAATTTCTTAGATTCCCATCAGGCAGGCTTTGTACCTTCTCACTCCACTGAATCTATCATACTATCCATCATGAACGACCTAAAAGGAAAGGTCGACAAGGACTGCACTCAGGCCTTGATTCTTTTGGACCTGTCTGTAGCCTTCTATACCGTCAACCATGATATGCAGCAGGTCTCAGAGGTGCTGCCCTAAATTGGCTTAAATTCTTTTTATAGGAACAGAAGCAATCAGTGTGGCTTTTGCCCTACAAATCCGGCATGATCATATGAACTGTAGAGAACCGCAGGGCGCCTCTTTGTCCCCGCTCCTCTTCAATGTCTATATTCGCCCTCTCATACTTGTGCTTTGTCAGATGGGGTAAAGATCTATAACTACGCTGACGACATCATCGACGACTCAACAAACGCCAAGGAGTTTCTTAGGAATACCATTCCGTTCATCAGGAATTGGATGAACAATAATCAATTAAAACTGAACTCTGAAAAAAACTAACTGAAATAATCATCCCCAACCACAAACTACTTCGCTGGACTCCTGCACACTGGCCCTCTGAGCTAGGCCCTGCACCTATTCCAAAAAACACGATCAAGAGCCTAGGCATATAGATCGACTCGGATCTTTCCATGAGCTCGCAGATCTGCTCGGTCACCTCTGCCTGCTTTTTCCAACTCTGGAAACTGTGAAAAATCAGAAGGTTTTTCTGCAGAAATGTCAGCATCCAAAACATTATTGCCTTGATTTTTATCAAAAATTGATTATACAAATGTGATTTATTTAGGCTTCCCATGTAACCAGAAATACGGTCTGCAGTTGCTTCAAAGTCAAGCCACCAGAATCATCTATCAAGGCAGATGATGCCACGCCCAACCACTGCTGAAAGAGCTCCACTGACTCCCAGTGGAGCAGCGCACCATGTTCATAACAGAATGTATCCTGTTTAAGGCATACTTGGAACAAGTCCCAAGTATATATGTGCTCTGGAGTTCACAGATATTTCCCACAGTGCACCCTAAGATCTATGCATATGAATCTATTGGTGGTCCCCTGATTCAGACGCAATCGGACAGGAGGGTCGCGTTTTTCCATAGAGGGTTCCCAATTCTGGAACTCTCTGCCCATATCTTTGCAACTAGAAACAGACCTTTTACGATTTAGGAAAAGGCTGAAGAACTGACGTTTTACCCAAGTTTACAGTTAACATGGACTTTTTAACCAGTGACTCCAGAATAAAACTCAGCGCCAAGAGACCTGTTGGTGAATGTGCACTTTAGAAATTGCCAATAACATAACAACATATCATAGAACAGGAAAAAGACCCAATCAGTTGGATCCATCAACGACACCATTGTATTTTTCTTTGGGGTCTTTTTTACTTCGCTTTTGAGAAGTGAAAATATGATGACAGAAACTTGATTTTAAGTCTGCATGGTGAACAGTGCCACATTATACAACTTTACACAATGACAACCCTTTAAAAGTGGAAGTCACAAATCCTCAGTGACATCTATAAAGCTCAGTCCTTTCTACAGAAACTTGCAGAAAGGTCTAGTTATTATTATTTTAACATTGAATTTTCCTGGAAACCGGGAGATGTGAACAAGGATGAGGATGGAGAAGAGTGGTAAATTGGTGAGCGAGTGAACATACAAAAGTAAACAAGGAAAATGCATACAGTAGAGATTATAATGATGTTTTCAGTGAATGCGATTGACCTGTAAGTACATAGGAAATGAAACATGATCGAGATGATTCCAAATGAAACTAAAGCCAATGTTTCGTTACAATAAACATACATTACTAGGGCCAACTAAAAGCTTCCAGTTAAATATTCAAGAGTACAGAAAAACAGGCATTCCTTTGCTTCAACAACAGTTCGTTGTGTCCCCATTTAGCTGAGGAAAAACAGAGCATTATCTATCATAAAGGAGCCGACTGACACATCGGGGAGACTGATCATTTTAAGATTCAGAACAGGTCAGGAAATACTGTGAGTAGTTACTATGGTCCAATAGCAGACATCCACAAGTTTTAGAGGAGCTTCTTCGAGGCTTACCTGTTTCTGGATATGTTAATTCTGAGGGGTGATTCTAATATTGCAGTGAGAGTGAAAGATAAACGCTACTCTCTAAGAGGACCCGTGGGAAAGACAGACTAAGGCTACTACAAAGACCAACAAGTTCAACAAAGGGCACAGGGCCTTATAGCTATGATGTCAGTTTAAGTACAGTCTATGTTCTCGGCTGTCATTACTCCTTAACAACTAGGAAACTGCTTGATCATGCACGCTCAATGAGTAAGTCACAGTCGAGTTCTAAACAGATCAATTTCCACTACAGCAACACAATCAATGCAAATATATCAAATTACTCAATTTCAATCAAATTGCAATCTTTCTGAATAATATTTTCAATTGTATGCTAACCTAGTTTCTTTGCCAGTCAGGAGCCTCTGGGCAAATGTGAATATTTTCCATCCAACATGTCTATCTAAAATCAGTTTGATAAATCCTTATTTTTTTCGGAATACATATCCTATTCATTTTAGGTACAGCTCAAGTGTTTTTGTTTTAAAGCGAAATGGTACATTTGTTATGGGGTAAAAACCGAGGGGTATATTCCAAAGGTATATTTGACTGTAAACATAAAAATGGTTTTGGGAGATTCCTGAGTGTTCTAAGGGGTGTTAGCCTTGGAAGTTTGTGAACGTTTACAAACACTTTTGTCAGTGATCATTCACAAACTACTCACATTCCCTGCCACAGAGAACTCTTCGTAAAGAAGGAATGGTATCATGATTGGAAAACCATGCTAGTTTTTTCTATGTAATACTCATGAAAGTAATGCCAGCCGCAGTTTTTCATGCAGATTACACTGGGAATTTGTGAACAGCACAAAGTAATACAAATACACTCGGACGCAGATTTAAATATCCTAGCCCATTGCAAATCCATTACAATATCTGTCTCTGCCTTCCTTAGGTGCGCTTGGCTGCAAGGCTAGAAATGGTTTCTTTGTCCCTGCAGCCTGTTTAACAAGTTCTTCAAAACAAACAAATGAGTTATAAAGAAATGAAATCCAGGCCAGGCTGCATCTTCAAACTCTAAACCGCAAAGGCAGATTAGCGGCCTGCGAGGGGGTGGATATGAGCGAGGGAGGGTATTCACAGTCCAACATAATTGAACTGGAGCACTGCACAAGCCACCTGGCGCTCGCCCAAGAAAACTGTGAGCGGCCATTAATCAAAAACCGAGTAATTAGCCAACCAGGCTATTCAGTTTAATTTACTGCAAAGTTCTCTTATGTTCTGTGCAGCTAAAAAGACAGGTCGGAAAAGGGAAATTCTTCAGTGCAGCAAGAAGGAAGGACTTTCAATTTCAAGTCCCATCAGGTGAATCATTTATTTATGGCTATGCCAGAGTTACAGATCTTGTTGAATATTTAACCAACCATTCTGCTGAACATCAAAATGCGAATTCAATTGCAGGGCTATTTTAAAGCAACAATTGTGTCATAATTCTGCGCCATTTAGGAAATCAATGGGTAAACCACAATAAGGAAAGGCTGGGGAAAAATCAGAAACATTACAACACAGACTACAATCAGCAAGGCGTGTGGTTTCTCCAGCAGGTCGCTTGCTGGTTCATTTAGCAAACTTTGCAATTGAACACGACAATAAACTAGGCTTATAGGCTCCATCTATCATGTCAGACTGATGGAAAATTGACTTTTCGGTAGGTGCACAAAAAAATTAATGGCAACTGGAACAATTTTTTTTATTGTGCCAGAGTAGCTTAACTGGAAAAGTTCAGAAACAAAAACTCTAAGGGCTTTGCAAGGGGATCTCAGATTTCCATCAAGCGCAAAATTTCCTTTTCAAATGCAAGACTTCTACTTAAATAGTTTATCTCTGAGGCAGTCAAAGTTTCTGTATCCATCAGATCATAAAACCTTATATTCCTTACATCCTAAACCGGACAAGATTAGAACCAAAGCAGAGAATGTTCAAAGACAAACCATCAGCAATCATGCCTTGACATCTACTCGAAGTTGGATTCTGCTTTTAGAACCCTCTTTATTTGAACGTAAAAATTGCTTAGATCTTTATTGACATAAAAAAAATACACATTATTCGTTTCATAATTTGCCGCAGGAACCTTGAATTAATGAACAATAGAGTGTACCAGATAGCCTTTTCGAATAACACGTTTAGAGTCGGCTTACGAATGTATATTTCTACTGGTATTGCCTAAATGAATTAGACAATCATATAGACTGCTGTTTAAAAAAATAAATGCTTATTAAAAACCATGCTCAATTAGGCCTTTTCCCCTTTCACCTTAGTCTCACAGTTGTGAATACAATCCAGCCTCTGTGAGCTTGGTTAATATAAGTTAGCAAGGGATTGTCAAATACACTGTCAAAATAACTGGGGCCAAATTTCCCTTCTGTAGAATGGCCCGTATTATTGCTAGTTTTAGTTGCTTGGTATTAATAATTTGTATTGCAACATTTGGACTTCTTGCACAAAAACTCTGCCAATATACTGCAAAAAGAGTGATAAAACGTGTGCAGCAACAGAGTGACTGTTACTTGGAGTTAATTGTCTATAGATTTTGCATATTTCTAATTTAGAATTCAGAGCTTGCTGATTTTTGATTTCTGATTGAAGAGAACTTCTTATCTAAAATTGCTTCTATGTAGTTTTACATCAAACTTTACACATGAGACGCTGCCTTTTCTTCTTTTTAGGAGGGGCAGACAGTTATTATAAAACAGATTGGATATTGCTACTTCTTAAGATTGGTAAGTCTAACTGAAGCATTTCTGAAGTTTTAGAAGGTTGCCTGTACTTTTGTCAGTTAATGCAAGGTTATGACTCTATTACTTAACGTTAACCTTCCTTTCCCCGAATATGGTCCCTATCATCTCAGTCGTCACATCTCGAGGCAGCCCTGCCTACCAAAGGTCCTATACCACACATAAAACAAAAGTCCTACCTTTATGTCCATGACCTACATGGACTTAAGGCTCCTCTCCCCACGTCTCGTTCTGTTAGTAACAAGTCACCAGAGAAAGGAGGTGTAGAACTCCCCACCAGGGAGGGAGGAGCTCTGATTAGGACGAGGGGGGCCTTATTCAGTGTAATGAACGTTACCGGTATGTAATGGAGTAATTACCCACTCATTGGTACCCCTCGTCATAACGTTAGGATGTCACAAGCCATGAGCGAAACACAGTGCACCAACTTAATGATGACACAAAAACAATTTAATACAGGCACAACAATTACCGTATTGCTGTCTTCACAACATTTGATCCAAAATTATCAGAAGCGTCAGTCAACACATCCAACCTGTATTGTTTGACGAACATGTGAGGGGATGTCCAGGTAGCTTCCCAGCAAATTTCCTGAATAGACACCCCACCAACTTCAGCCCAAGAAGAGGAGACAGACCTGGTGCAACAACCCTGTAACTAAGAAGGAGGGGACTGACCAACTGACTTTTAGGCCTGAGAAATAACTTGTTGATTCAATCGACTCAAAGTAGAAACAGACACCTGTTTACCTTTGATAACACTCCTGAAAGCAACAAAAAGGGAAGTGAAAACTCTGAACTCCTTAGTACTATCCAAACAATACAGAAGAGTACGTCTAGCAAAAAGGGAGGAAAGATTCGGCTGTAACATAGGCAATATCAATTCTTGAACAGAATGAAATTTGGAACTAACTTCAGTAATAAAAGCAGGACCAGGACAAAGAATTACTCTATCAGGCAAAATGCGCATATATGGGGGAAGTACTGACCAGAAAATCCAAATCCCCAATTTACCTAGCAGTAGTGATGGCTAAAAGAAACACCAATTTAGTGGACAACCAAACCAACTGGGCTGTATCTAAAGGCTCAAAAGGCTCACATTGCAAACCCCTCAACACAATAGGTAAATCTCAAGAGGTAACCCTAATCGAGGGAACAGGGTCTGCAACCCAAAACTCTTCAACAAACGGTACACCAAAGGAGGAGCAGCAGACCAATCACTCCCAACACACCTACACGATTTAAAGGCAGCCCACTGATTAGAGAGGGTGGAAGGAGACAGTTTCTTCAGAAAACTATCCCTCTGGAAATCAAAAATCTGGAAAGGATCAACAGAAACAGGGTCAAAGGATTTAGAGTAACACCAACAAGAAAAAGAAACCCAATTCTTCTTATAAGAAGCCCTGGCAGAATTCTTCCTAGAGTGCTAAATCTGTTCCACTACCAGGGAAGAACACCGCAGGGACACCAAAGTCAACCCTTCAAGTTCAAAGAAGTTAGACTGAGGTGGACCAACTGAGTTTGAGACATCACTGGAAACTGCTAGGGGAACAGGACTGGAGGGAGCTTAAAAAACCGGCCCTGGAGAGAGACATTAGAAAGGCAAACCAAGGCTGTCTGGGCCATAAAGGTAGTGCCAGGATCACAGATACGCCCTTATCCCGAATCTTCTGAAGAATCCTTGGAAGCAAGGGTATCGGGGGAAGATGTATAGAAGAAACCATGGCCAGGGAACGGATCGGGCATTCACCGTCCAAGCCTGTGGGCAAACCACCTCTGTGCAAAACACCGGGAGCATGGAGTTCCGGAGAGATGCAAATAAGTATATCCATGGAAAGCCTAATAGGTTGCATATCTAGAGGTACAGAGGAGCCGCCAGATGAAACAGGACTGAAGTAGGCAGATTGTGACACATGCAGTCTGCCTGAAATTTCAGAGCCCCTTGAATATACACTTCTTTCATGGACAACAAATGAGCCTACACCCAGGAACAAATATTGATCGGCAGCAGAATCAGATGCGGACACTTAGTGCCCCCGTGGCAATTTAAGTAGGAATGAGCCTCTTGTCCGTTCAGACTATGAGGCACTTCTCCTAGAACCAAGGCTGAAATAAATGGACAGCTTTCAATACCGCAGCCAGTTCTCTCCAGTTGGAGGAACAACCACAGTCCACCTCTGACCATTGCCCCTTGCACTCCCAATCCAGAAGGGCAGCTCTCCAACACCACAGATTTGCATCCATTGTCAGCAGACACAGAAGAGGCAACCGAAAAGGGATACCTCTCTCCAGAATTGGAGTGTGCAACAATCAAGGGACCGAATCACCTATGGAGGCACTGGAACCAGAGTGTCATAATTTAGAGATGCAGGGTCCCAATGACCTAGAAGGAGATTCAAGGATTTCAGGTGGCACAAGGACAATGGCACCACTGCAGTTGTTGAGACAATCAGGCCCTGTACCCTCAACCATGACCTGGCAGATGGATGGAACAATAGTGTCCGAAGATGCAATTGCAGTGACACAATCTGTTCTGGAGGCAGAAATATAGACCCTCTCTGGGTATCAAAGATCGTTCCAATGAACTGGATGACCTAGACTGGGATTGTCAGAGGAATGCGGGGAGCTGAATAGGTGCAAGGAAGGACGATGTCCCTTGGTGTAAGTGTGAAGGCAGGGATCACTCCAACCCCACTACCTCAAGGAGCATGAATTCTTAGGAATCGGGTGTATGTCACTACAATGTATACTTTTACAACGTATGCCTTTACAACGAAACTTTTACAACGCAACACCCATTACAACACATTCCATTACAACGCATGCCATTACAACGCCTTTTACAAAACTACCATTACAACGCATACTACCTTTACAACGCATACCATTACAAAGCATACCATTACATAGCATATATGGTAAGTATTGGATAGTGTAGGGGTAAAATTTACTATTCTAACTCCAAGGGCTGCAACAGTAGGGTAAGTGTTGGCTAGTGTAGGGGTAAAAATTACTATTCTAACTCCAGGGGGTGCAACAGTAGGGTAAGTGTTGGATAGTGTAAGGGTACTATGTGTTGTAATGGTATGCGTTGTAATGGTATGCATTGTAATGGTATGCGTTTTAATGGTATGCGTTGTAGTGTAATGCATTGTAATGGTTGCGTTGTAATGGCATGCATTGTAATGGATGTTGCGTTGTAAAAGTTTTGTTGTAATAGTAGTGCATTGTAAAAGTTGCGTTGTAAAGGTTGTTTCCCTAGGAATCATAGGCCATTAGAGGAAGCAGGTCCTATATGGCCTGTATGACTGCATGCTTCATATTTAGCTTACTGTGGAAACCAGCATTAGGAGCTGGTATTTAACACAATCTGTAAAAGATCTACGGATTTAGTTGGTCCTGAAGAAAGGCTGCCTGTCCTGAGTGGCACGTGTAACAGGCTGAAAGATGCCGACCTTCCTGAGCTATAGATGTTAGGGGTCATTGCACTCTAGACGTCACAATGTTTTAATCCCAGCTAAATGACTGTATTAATAAACAGGAATCAAGATCCTGAAGGCTTTTTTATCTTGTATTTTGGTTTTAGTAAGAGCTCTGCTTACAAGCCCCATTGAGCGTATCCACTCACACTAGGTACAATGGGTGTGGATCCGATGGTGAAGCATGCCACTGGTGGTACTAGTGGGTGAAGATCCTACTAATATATCCATGTGATGCAAGTGTCGCACCAATATACCTGGGTGTAGATCCCTTTCCACTTTGATATATATTGAGACCAGTTAATTTTTAGGTGTTCATCAGTTGTGAGGCTTTTCTCCTTTTGTGTACTGACTTGGACTGGGTCAAAAGCGACTTCTGAAAGTTCAACTTCAGGCCCATCATGTGAAGAAGCTCTGTGGATGTCAGTACTGCCTCCTGAGCTTTTGAAAGAGAGGAAGCACAGATCAGCCGGTCATCCAGGTAGGGGAATAACTTCTTCAGACTGAAAATGGCTGAAAAGATCCATCGGCGTTGGCACCTGAAAAAGGGTGTAATAGAAACTCTCTCCAAACTAACGAGGAGGGACGGGAATTATCATGTTCTTTTGCAGCAACTTTCCTATGCCTAACTGCATAGCCTCTCTTTTCACAGTATCGTTGGGCAGAGGCGTAAAACAGAACAGAGGAAGAGGAGGGATGTCTTGAAAAGGAATCCTGTAGCCCTACTTAAAAACTGAAATCGCCCACTGATCCTTTACCCGATCCCCTAAACTGACTAAGGAAATGGCTCAACCTGGCACCAATTGCTATATAGTCACTTGTGCTCAGAATATCTGTCGGACTGTCCTTGAGGTCAGGTTTCATTGTCAAACGCAACACCCTGACCACAAGCCCGGCTGTGAAAGGGAAAAGGACATTGAACATCGGACTACTGCAGAGCTTGTTTTTGAACAAACAGCTTCTTTCCCTGGTACGGTTTGAAGGGTTTTAAAATCTTCTACTCCTCTGTGGACTTCGCAACCATATCATTGAGCTCGTCCCTAAACAGCTTAAAAATAGGGAATGGAAGCTTCTGAACCAAAGACCACTAAGAGGACTCCAATTTAGCGAGTTTCATCCAAAGTGTAAGTCTCCTGATATGCAGGCCCAGCAGCCGAAGCCTGCAAAGTATCAAAAGTGACTTCCAAAAGAAATTGAGAAAGAACCTCCATCTGGGCCAACAGCACAGTCGGATCAGCATTCTCCTGGAGACAATCAAATAGACTCTGGAAATCCTTGAGTAGGACCTGGGATGCATACACACTAGTACAGCCCCCCCAGATTGGAAGCAGCATAAGAATGCTTCAAAGAAGACTTAATCTTCCTATCAACAGGATCAACAAGGTAGAATCCTCTGAAGACAAGGAAGAGGAAGAAACCAGAGGACAAAATCGAATTACTCTTTGGAATTTGAGAGAAATTCTCCTCAAAACCCTCCAACAAATATCTTTTATTCAAGAACCTGGGAATATTTGGTTTGTGCACAACTTTCTATTCCTTTAGAACAATGTCTTGATGAACGTCTTTGAAAGACAAATTCTCCTCCGGGGAACCACTGTACTGGGTAAAAAGCCATCCTCATCAACAGCATGCCTCTTGAACCCTGGAACCTCACTGATGTGAGAGATCATGCCAGCCAGTGCTTTCCCTTGAACATAATTCCCCTTAAGGGAAAAATCAAAATCATCCTCACCATCCAAATGCTGATGCTTCAAATGATGGTCATTGACAGCCTCATCAACTGCCTGCTTGATCGTGATCAGTCTCTGTGAGGGTATCCCCCTCCAGAGCAAAGATTTTGTGGAGCTCCTCAGCCCTCTTTCCAGAATCAGCAGACTCTATTGCCCAGGAAAAAAAGTGAGCCCTGCCTCACTTCCTATTGATACCCATTTCCCAGCAACTAAATACAAGATCCAGTTGCTGAAAAAGTGGACTGCAGCCTTCCCTGTTAATGCGCACACTTGCACACAATGCAGGGGCCAGGAATCCCCTAGGCAGTCCTGAGGTGGCCCACTGCGGCACGCTGAAAGGGGTTCCCCGCCCCAGCCAAGCACATGAATAGGGAGAGCAACCACAGCAATGCAGAAACCCAGCTGAGCGTTGAGCATGACAAACTAAGTTGTCAACAGACATGAAGACAGAAATTCAAACAGTAAACAGCCTGGAGACAAACATGTAGCATAGCACTTTCCTGTCAGTAGATGGAAAAAAACACAGGAGGGTACATGGGGGAAGGAGCCTTGAGTCCATGTCGGTCTTGGACCTAAAGGTAGGACTTTTGTTTGTAAGTGTGGCATAGGTCCTGTGGTGGCCTCACGTTGTGATGACTGAGACAGTGGGGACAAACGATGGGATAAAGAGACTTATCACAATTGAGGCTTGCTTGGATGAGGGCATTAGTAACTGTCCCCCATGGGGAAAAACTAGGAGAGTAAAGATTCTCTACACCTGTTTCAGCCAGAAAAAGCTTGAAGCAGATTTTAGCGACAACAGACAGCTGTGGCAGTTTAGAGAACTTGAAGGCCATAATGATTTCAAGATTAAGAGTTGAGGGTGCAGGTTGAGGACATGGGCCCAAAGGGGAAGGAAGAATATCCTATTAGTTTTGTTAAGAATAGGGAAAAGGTCTCTTATTAGGGTTGAGTTTCAAAAAATTATTCAGCATCCAAGTTTGAGTTTGTTCAATGATGTGGGTAAATCAAACTGGGAAAGGAGGGAATTGGTTGGCAGGTGACATGTATGCAGTGATCAATTTGTTTAATTTGTAAAAGAATAAGTGTTGTTCCTAAAGTTTGCCTCAGGAGCACGATGCAAGATGCTGCCAAATGTCCGGGTTGCTGAATATCAAGAGTGTTTTGCCTGGATTACAATCCATGTTTCTTTCATCCATTAGTAAATATGTCTTGCCCCTTCATCTCACTTTTGCGGAGTCTTTTTAATACCTTCCTTCTCCCTTTGTCACTATATCCCATCTTCCTCTCCCACATTTGATGGCTATTTTCTGTCGTTCTATCTCTTGTTCTGGGTCAGGGACTGAAAATCAAAAATAAGTCCTGATCTCCCCAAATCGGTACTGCTAAGCCCCACCTGCAATCGCAGTTTGAAATTAAGCATTGCAAATAAATTATGTGTCATCTGCATAAAAGTATGTTGTAACTTAGACCTTTTGTAGATAAAAAGCTAAGGGGTATTGGTTGAAAAGCAAAGAAGTAAGTCTGGCTCCTTGAGAGATCCAAGAAAAAGGCATGGCTTTATACAGAAATTGGTCAGAGTAGATGGACTGGTTACTGCTAACAGAAAGGGAATTAATCTCTGCAAGAAACCATACCATACTGCAGCTAACGAGAACATTGGATTTAGCAACCAGGTCAAAGAGAGTCAGGACCCCATTGCCACCATCATTCCCAAATCATTGATGGCAGAAGGAATGGCTAATTCAGTGCTACTACTAGGATGGAAGCTAGCCAACAGTCATGAAAGCAACTATGTTGTTCAATAAAAGTCTGAAATTGGCAGTCACACTTCTCTCAAGCACCTTGAATTCAAATGGCCAAAGGGAAATAGGTCTCTAATTTCTAGGATCAAAATGAGCTAGTAATGTTGTAACAGCAGAGGACATACAATTGAGTTTTGACAAGTCTAGCTGACAAGGGCGAGTTTCTTACAAAAGGATAGATTTTGTCTTTTAAACGTTTCCAGAGGAAGCAAGGCAAGGAACGTCTGGAAAGCCTGTAGGGCATATTATTAGTCAGGGAGTTAAGATGGTCTTCAACAGAAATAAGGATGAAGCAAAGGTGTCCTTGTTTTTTAATGATGGGATATAGAAAGACATTAGGAGTAAAATACATACATCACAACATTGCCTAGTGATCCAATATCAGAATTAAGAGGCCTCGTACAAAAGGAGCACATAGGAAGCTTTAGATGGTGGATGGTAAAGTGAATCCTAATTTGATTTCCTTAACAAGAAGTACCAATGTACTGTTGTTTATTCCCTGGCTCAACTACCTAAAAATATAGAGATGCCTCTGGTATTGTCAACTGACTTAGATTGTTGTTCAGTCATTGAACCCATTCCACTTTATATTGTTTTTATTTAACAATTTCTGCTAAAAATACAGGATCTCCATGCACTTTAGCAATATGATGTAAAGAACTTAATATATTTTATAAAGTATGCATTGGTAAATGTCAATGTATAAGCCATTTTTATAAAAACATTTCAGGAGTTTCCATCTAGTTTGGATGTGCACGACATTCTGTATTATTTTCTGAACCAGTACAGAATGGCTAATAATTAACCCAAACAAGTACAAAACCTTTTCAATTATGCACCAGCAATCTGTATAAAGAGTGCTGGTCCTCTTATCAAGTTTTAGTATTGAGGTGAAGCGAATCTTAGTTGTTTCTTCATTGGTACAATCTTTCAGTGATTAAGCAACACAAATGCAGACCAGATGATTTATAACCTCCAAAGTGATGGAATCAGAGGTGACACAAGAGCCCATAAAATGTTACACTCACTAACCCATTACTACAATCCAGAAAGGCTTCAATATAGTACCAATATACAAAAATATACTACATATGATGCAGTGGAAAGCACAAGACATTTACGAACAGAAGAAAGCCACCCCAAGGTGTCCCTGTGTTTTTTCTAGTAAACTTGCAACAATTGCCTCAACACAAATATTTTCATTCATAAACATTTTTAATTTTGTTTGTCACCCTAGAAATAGCGAATCGCTTCACATTGTATGTTGTATTTTAAACAAAAAATACATCATGGGGAACCAAATCCCTTTAAAGGCTCAATACGAAGAAGTGTACTAGATTGATTGAAGGTATTTAGAGAGGCTCCTTGGAGGATTTAAAGGAATTTCATATCTAGTTTGATTTGAGATCTGCTGATCTTACGTTCACAATGCATCAGAATAAGACATGAATACAATGTTTAGACCATATGTTTAAAAAACAAGAAAATCTAACTTTATAAAGTTGTTTATACTAGAGGGGGCGTGGCCAGCGCCCAAAGAAGATGGCGGCGGACCCGTGACTCTCCTGGGACAGCGGGAGCAGAGATGAAGCTAACGCAGCATTTCTCCAAGCGTACCACCTTTAAACTAGAGGATGAATCGTCTGGATACCTGAGGCATTGAGGGGTTCCAGTCTTGAAGCTTCCTGTGACCCGCGCATGAGGTTACAGCGCGAGTGAGTTGTGGCGCAGCTCCGTCGAGCTCGCGGCCGCCATTTTGGCTTCATTTTTTATCTCCAATGCGGTGTTCTTCACTCAACATACACCCCGACTTTAAAGTTAAATAGAGCGCCGTTCCAAACATTAGTTTTATCCCTTTTGAAGCTTGTAAAGGTCTGCAGGAGATATTAACTCACAGACGAAGTGCAGGGTGACTCTGTTGATTACACGCCCACCATTTTGTTTTGTACACCACCAACAAAGTTGCTCTTCAATGCGGTGTTTGTTTGTCATGATTAGGTGTAAATAAGCGCAAAAATACCATGGTACCATTGCTTTAACTTCTCACTCAGCATGATACTCATCAACATTGTACCAGTTCATCAACAGTTATTGAGGATATATGACTGAGCTTCCCTTAATGTGCTCACTGGACTTTCAGCCTAAGTGATATTATTCAATGTGGTCAGATATCAATTTCATATGAACATTTTACTTGCTGTTTTCATTGTGGCCGGCTTCCTATTCAACTGTTGTGTATCTCACCTGTCATATGTGCTATCCTCTAATAAATAGCTAAGAGGTTTATGACATACTTCTGAGGGCGCTTACCTATGACATAGAGTTATCTTTATATAGCTCCTTTTGGCCCTCTTGATACTTTCTCGATACCTCTTTTGACACATGTTTTTTGGGACTCCTTTTCACTCCTTATACTCCCAAACCATTGTTAGAGGTGTACCTACAATACTGTGGCAAATTATATAGTTGCACTATATCTTCAATCAATCAATCATAACATTTGTATAGCGCGCTACTCAATCAGAGGGGTCTCAAGGCGCTGGGGGAGAGAGGTCCGTTACTGCTCGAAAAGCCAGGTCTTGAGTTGCTTCCTGAAGGAGAGGTGGTCCTGGGTTAGCCGAAGGTGGATGGGGAGGGAGTTTCATGTCTTGGCTGCCAGGTAGGAGAAGGATCTTCCTCCCAAGTGGTTGGCTCGGAAGGTTGGCTCGGAAGCCGGACTGCGAGTGGTCGAGGGATCCGTTCGTCTCGAGGAAGGCGTCGAGCTGTCTGTTGACGGTCTTCTCAATGACTTTGACAGGAAAAGGGAGGAGCGAGATGGGGTGGAAGTTCTTGAGGTCGGAGGGGTCCGCTGTTGGTTTCTTCAGGAGGGTGCTGATCTCGGCGTGTTTCCAGCTTTCCGGGAAGGTGGCGGTGTTGAAGGAGGCGTTGATGATGTCCCGGAGTTGGGGTGCGATGATGGAGTCGGCCTTGTTGAAGACGTGGTGTGGGCAGGGGTCGGTTTGGGATCCGGAGTGGATGGTGTTCATCGTGCGGGTGGTGTCTTCGGTGCTGACTGGGGTCCAGGCACAGAGGGTGGTGGTGGGGGGCGTTGGTTCGGTGGTTGGGTGCGTGGTTGGTGCGACGAAGTTGTTGTGTATTTCGGCGATCTTGCGGTGGAAGAACGAGGCGAGTGAGTCGTAGAGGTCTTGCGAGGGAGTGATGTCATTGTTTCTGGCGCTGGGGTTGGAGAGCTCTTTGACGATGCTGAAGAGTTCCTTGCTGTTGTGGGCGTTGTTTTCCAGTCGTTCTTTGAATGCTGTCTTCTTGGTGGCGCGGATCAGCTGGTGGTGTTTGCGGGTGGCGTGCTTGAGGGCATTCATGTTGTCTGCGGTCTGGTCTTTGCCATGTTTTCTCGAGGGTGCGGCAGTTCTTCTTGGAGTTCTTAAGTTTGTCGGTGAACCAGGAGGCTTTCTTGCTGCCATGTCTGTTGGGAGGGGTCTTCAGAGGTGCGAGGTTGTCGGCACTGTTGGTGATCCACTGTGTGAAGTTGCTGGCTGCTACGTTGGGGTTCGTTGTGCTGGCGGGAGGGTTCTGGCTGAGGGAGGTGGTGAGCTGGTCAGTGGTGATCTTGTTCCAGTTCCTGCGAGGGACCTGTTGCGGGTGGTGGTGGGTTGTGGTTCTCCTGACGCTGAAGTGGACGCAGCTGTGGTCAGTCCAGTGTAGTCCGGTGGAGTGGCTGAAGGAGATGTGCTTGCTGGAGGAGAAGACTGGGTCAAGCGTGTGGCTGGCGTAGTGGGTGGGGGTGTTCACCAGTTGCTTAAGACCGAGGTTGGCGAGGTTGTCCAGCAGGGCGGTGGTGTTGCTGTCCTTGTTGTTCTCCAGGTGGAAGTTGAGGTCCCCTAGGAGGATGTAGTCAGCGTAGGGGAGGGTGTGCGGGCTGATGAAGTCTGTGATGTCTTCGCTGAATATTGTGCGCGGTCCCGGGGGTCTGTAGATAAGGGTGCCTCTGAGTGTGGTCTTGGGGTCGGTGTGTATCTGGAAGTGGAGGTGTTCGGCGGCGGTGAAGGTGTTGTCGGAGCTGGTCGTGATGCGGATGGTGTTCTTGTGTATGATGGCGATGCCTCCTCCAATTTGGTTGACGCGGTCCCTCCGGGTGATCTTGTATCCGTCCGGAATGGCGATGGCGATGTCGGGCGCTGTGGAGGCGTTCATCCAGGTTTCTGTCAGGAAGGCGACGCCCGGTGATGTTGTGTTGAGCAGGTTCCAGAGTTCGACGGCGTGTCTGTGGACGGAGCGGGTGTTGAGCAGGATGCACTTGAGATGATTGCTGCCGGTGCTCGGTTTGGCGGGTGTGGTGTAGGTCCAGAGGCAGGTGTATTTGCAGGCTTGGCAGGTGAAAGGTCCGTGAGTGCGTTTCGGGGTGGCTTGGTGGCAGGCGGGTTTTCGGCTGGCGTTGAGTGCGTTGAGGGTGGCGGCGTCGTAGGTCTGTCTTGTGTTCTGGCGTCGGTGGGGGCTAGGATTCATGGCGCTGGGTGCGGTCCAGGCGCGGACGGGCGCAGACGGGCTTGCCTTTGGCGCGCCTTTGGCGCACATTCGGCGCACCCACTGCGCGTATGCGCGGTCTCCATTTAAGGCGAAGTGGGAGGGAGGAGCAGCTGGGAGGCGGGAGCGGGGAGGACACAGAAAGAAAAGGGGGCGGGCCGCGATGTCACGGCAGCGGGAAGCGGGGAGCGCATGTGAGGTCACACCAGGGGAGCAACGTGCAAAAAGAAACAGAGGAACAGTTTAAACAAAGTACACAATCAGAGGCACAGGAGGGAAAAAATGGAGATACAGTTTAAAACCAAGTACACAATCAGAGGCACAGGAGGGAACAAACGGAGTCACGAGCAGCAACGAGGGGCACCGACTCGCCTACAGCAGGAGGGCCGTGCGGCATGGGGGTGTCCTGAGGACGTCTTTTTGCATGATTATTTCTTTAGAATATGTTACAAAGTCTCCTTTTTGTGATACTGTAACTGATGTCCCATTAATGTCATTATTGTTAAAGTTTTTCTTCTTCATTTATTGGAAGATTGCCTAAAGGTTTTTCGCAGTCTAAATCTAAGTCTAACAGATTATGATACGCACTAGCTCACGATACAACTGTCAATCCATGGATGATCCACCTAACTCCTCCCCTAAAGGTGCATCGATGTCTAATAATACCTTGGCATCTAGCACTACCATAGCATCAACTAAAAGGTTGAAAAAAGATCCTCCTTCTCCTCCTAAACAGTCTTCTTCAGTCACAATGGACTTACTGCTGGAAGAAATCAGGCCTTTACACCCATTTGTTGAAGAAACTAACTCAAAACTTCAGTTGCTCTCTGATAAATGGCTGAGTGTGGAAGAACGTGTTACTGCACTGGAACAGAATATTGGGTCCTTAATGTCTTCTACTTCCAAAGTGGACTCTTTATGCTCCCAAGTTTTGATGCTACATAAGCAAATCGAAAATTTGGAAAAAAGAAATAGGAGAAATAATCTTCGCATTTATGGTTTTACCCGAGGGAACAGAAGGCTCAGATCCAATTACTTTTTTCAAATCCCTTCTACCAAAAGTTCTTAAACTACCGGAGAGCACTATTCTGAATATACAGAGAGCTCATCGATTAGGCCCAGCAATGCATTTGACGTCATCATCTTCTTCAGCAAGACGTCCAAGGGGAGTGATCCTATACTTTCTGGAATACACTGACATATTAAAAGCACTATCAGCTGCTAGAGCAATGAATCGTATCACTTAGTCAGGAAGTTCCTTATTCTTTTCCCAAGATTATGCAAAACCAACTGCTGACTGTCGCAAAGAGTTCTTAGCGTTACGGCCACAACTACGTTCTATAGGTGCACGATATGGTCTCTATCATCCTTGTCTATTTAAAGTAACTGTCAACAACAAAACTACCACCTATGACAACCCAATAAAACTAAAGCATTTCCTATACTCCTATAACGCTGACACAATGGATACTTCTTCTTCAACAAGCTCCAAATAGACATTTTCTGGTTCCTGCTATGTTAATACTTTGTCACATGTATTTTGAACATGTTTTTGTTCCACATGCCATTTATTAATTTATAGGCGGAGTCTGTTTGTACTCCTACTGTTTTAATTATGCAATTTACTTCTTTTTTTTCTTTCTCACAGGTTGCTCCCGCGTGTTACCTCTTCCCCTATGTTCTAACATTTGTTGTTTCTGTTCACCCTCCCGCCTTCCCGCTTGGGTCCTGGACGTGTCATTGTTCTGTGTGGCCTTCTACCCTTCCACCCCTTGTATGACCCGGATTATATGTAAGTCTCTATTCTTAATCTCTCTCTTTCTTCTCTTTTCTATCTCCTTTCTCTTCCTCCTCTCTCCTGCTTTGAATGCTTCACCTCAAATTATGCTTATCTCATTTCTTCTTTCTCTTTCACAATACTCTGTTTTATTTCAGATGTCTCTTCGGTGTACTTTCTTCCCTTGTCTCTTTTCTATCTCACATTTATTTTCGATCTTCCACTGCTTTTCTGTCTTTCAATTGTTGTCTACCTGCTGCACTTTCTTTTCTTCCTTCTTCTCTTTTTCATTTCAGTTATTTCACTTTACATACAGTTGGTTTGTTGTTAGACATGGTTTAAATTGCTCAAAGTTTTGCTTCAATCAGTACTTATTATATTGTCACAGGTTTATGCTATGCCTTTGAAAATTGTGTCATGGAATGTCAGAGGTTTACATTCACCTATTAAGCGACAGAGAGTTTTGACCCATCTAGCCAAGCTAGGAACAGATATTGCATGTATACAGGAATCTCATATGTCAGCTCAAGAATCTGCAAAATTGAAAAGAGGTTGGGTGAATGAGATCCTCTTCTCCTCAGGCGACGGTAAACGTAATGGCGTCCTTATTCTTTTTCGTAAATTCCTCTTGATTAAGGTAATATCATATTGTGCAGATCAAATAGGTAGATGGATATTTGTTAAATTTAAAGTGGATAATGTTTCACTCTGTTTATTGAATGTCTATGCACCCACAACAGGTGACCCCTCTTTTTGGACTTCCCTGGCTCAACAAATCACATAGTGTTATGATGAATAATGTAGCCTTGCAGGAGATTGGAACGACATTTTTGATCCCTTCATTGATTGGAACTCTTCAACTCCCTTTGTTCCTCATAAATCTGACAAATTATTTACACAAACAATCAAACAACATAAACTTACAGATGCCTGGAGACTTTGTAACCCCACATTGAGAGAATATTCTTTCTACTCACCGACACATTATACTCAATCACAATTAGATTCTTTTTTTATATCTCACAATAGTTCTCAATCACTAGTGGCGGCAGACATTGGCTCCATCTTAAAATCTGATCATACTCCTGTCACTATTCACTTTGATGTTTTGCGAAAACCTAAATGATTCCGTAAATGGCGTTTTAAGAACTCATTGCTTTTAGACCCAGTCTTAATATAATCCTTTATCTCTTTCTTCAATGAGTATTTTTTTTTAATCAATTAAACATCACACCTTTTCATGTGGTTTGGGACGCCTTTAAGCCCTCAGCCAGAGATTTTATTATTAGCTTTGTCTCAAAAAAACGTAAAAAGGCGGAACAAGTCCCTAATGCCTTGTTAGGGCTTGGGAACACTCCTATTATTCCTCCAAATCAAAGGATTGCTTATCTGACCTTATAACCTAATAAAGGCTAAATTTCAATTTAACCTGGATACAACAAATAATGCTTCAAACTACTTACTATAGTCCAGTGCAAAATTCCATGGTGGTCAGCGTAAAGCTGGTAAATTATTAGCTAACTATCTAAAGGTTAAAAAAAAAACCTCAATATAGAATCTATTTTTGGTTACGATCATCAACTGAAATCCAAAGACGAAGACATCCTAAATGAATTTCTCCAGTTCTATAAGTCACTTTATACATCTGAAACCTTGTCCTCTGATCATTCTATTTTCCAACTCCTTTCCAAAATTCAACGTACCCCCAACACACACTCAGATCTCTCTCTCTTAGAATCTGATTTAACACAGAAAGAACTCCTTGCCACCTTAAAAACGCTCAAGAAAGATAAGGCCCCAGGCCCGGACGGCTTTACTGTGGAATTTTTGGAAGCTTTGGATGCAGAAAAGGCACTCGATAGAGTTGAATGGTCCTATCTTTTTCGCACACTTCAATGGTTTTGCTTTGGACCAAAAATTACTGCTTTAATATCTATTTTATATTCCAATCCATGGGCAGCTGTATCAACAAATGGTGGTAGTTCTTCCTATTTCCATCTTGGTAGAGGTGTCTGACAGGGTTGTCCACTTTCCCCTTTTCTTTTTAATCTCGCCCTGGAACCTTTTTTGTTAAGGATCCGTCAAAATGATGATATTCACAGCTTCACTTTTAAGGAGTCCAATGTCAAAATGGCAGCTTATGCTGACGATGTCCTTTCATTCCTATCACAACCTCAAACTTCTCTTCCTGCTCTTTTAGAAGAAGTTGATTCGTTTGCATCTATTTCCGGATACAAATTGAATAAAGATAAATGTGAGATTCTACCCCTAACCGAATATTCTTTCCATGCTGACTTCGTTACTTCAGGTTTCGCGTAGAGTCCTCAATACATCAAGTACTTAGGCTTGCATTTTACTCCATCTACATCAGGAACGGTATCTCGCTGTTTGGAAAATTGCCTACAAAGATTGTCATCTTTAACAACGAAATAGCATCCTCTGTATTTGTCTTGGTGGGGTCGTTTAGACACCATAAAGATGATGCTTTCCCCTATAGTCCTATACACAATTTCTAATATTCCATTGTCCATTCCCTCAAAATATTTTACAAAGCGCACCTCTGTCCTATCTTCTTTTCTATGGGGAAACAAGAAATCACGTATGTCCATATCAAAAATGATTCGTCCAAAGTCAGAGGGTGGATCACATTTTCCTGACTTCCCTACTTATCACAAATCTTTCCTAATACACCAGGCTTCAAAATGGCTCTCTGAACTCCCCATAAACTGTCCTCTTTCGACTATGCTTGAGCGATCCTTTCTTTCACCTTCCTCATTTCAGGATCATCTCTCCTTCACATGTAAGCCGCAGTCTGTGTCCAGCCTATAATTAAGCACACCTCCAAGATAATCCCGCTTGCCTACTCGACCTCCTTTTTTCAATTCCCTATCTGGTACAACAAATATATTCTGATAAACAATAAACCTTTCTTTTGGAAATCTTGGAGGCAACGAGGTCTGGTCTAGGTGCGTCAGCTATATGATCAAGACCAAATTATGTCTTTTGCACAGGCTAGTACTTTGTTTGCCCTACCTTCAAGTTTTAGTACTAAATATTGCCTTTTATTGAACGCTATCCAAACTGCTCACACACAATTTGCATCTTCCCAAACAAGCACCTCCTCTGAATTGGTTCATGCAGATAATTTACGGACCCTTATCATTAATGAAGCTAAGGCATCTACTATGGTGGAGAAGTGTGGCTCAATGATTAGAGCGGCAGACCCTGATGCAGAGGTCTAGCCTGGGACCAGGGTTCAATTCCCTGCCTCGGCAGGTCTTGGGCTAAAAAATTCCACAGACCTGATAATTCTTGCCTCGGTGCCTCTTCCAATCATGGAGTCCCACTCTGTAACTCTGGGCAATAGCTTGCTTAATCTCCACAACGGCCCCCACAACGCTAAGGATGCCTGGCCTCCACCTTGGGGGTGCCCAGGAGTGGACGCCTCACAGGGAAAGCCAGGATGGGTTCAACAGCGGTATTCGTACAAGCGCCTTGAGACACTTGCGGGTGAGTAGTGCGCTATACAAGTATCAATTTTACTATATATACATTTTTCCACAAATCATCTATCCCGAGGGACAAAACCAAGGTAGAAACATTGTGGGAGGGGTTTTTGGGGAACTATTGGTCTGTGGAATTTTGGGATAGAATCTGGCTTAAAATTAGGGGCTGCAAATACCACACAGACACTCTTCTTCATATATAATAGGCACCTACTCTCTCCACTTACTCTAAATGCAAGACACTCTACTCTTCCAGATACTTGCTGGTCCTGCTCGTCACCACGTGCTGACCTTTGCCATCTGCTTTTCACATGCAAGCATGTTCAGAACTTTTGGGAAAAGGTATGGTCTCAAATTAATTCCATCTTCAACTCTGATCATCCTTTTTCTACTTCACATATCTTTTTAGGTAGTTTATCCCCTATCTGGGAACATTTTAATTCCAATGTCAAGGTAGTAGATTTACTATTAGCAGTAGCCTTTCAAAAAATAACCAAGAACTGGAAAGACTTCACCAAATTATCATATCAAGCATGGTGGTATGCTGTTTGTTACAATCACAGACTGGACACAACATTTGTATATCCACTGCACATGGCAACAAAACGCTTAGACTTGTGATCACCTGTTACAGTATTCATTGACATAAGCGCTAAGCATTCTCTTTCTCCTACTGCTCCACAACAAGAAGAGACTAAACCTCCATGGCTTCCTCTATTTTGATCCTATTTAATTTAACTTATGCTCTATTTTATAATGTGGCTTTTTGTATAATATGCACATTTCTTTTCATACTGTTTTTTGCATATATTCTTATTATTCTACATATACATGATATGTCTGACTGTTTTACTTCAAATTCCTTTTTGCGTTTTAAATTCCAACAGATATATTGTTTGTAATTTTTTCCTTTTCATTGATCTCATATCTTTTGCATTAATGTATTTCTTTATCCCAATAAACTTACTTTTGAACTTAAAAATTAAAGTTGTTTATACTAAACCAACTGCCTGTAATGATGTGTTTGATTTTCAAGCTACGATCTCAGAATTAGGTGAAACTCTTTAAAAAAGGTGGAGTACTTCACCAATGGTAATATTTGAATAAAAAATGTTAGACCTAAGGTTCGAATAAAGGTTAGTTGGTAATGCTCATAACAGAACCTGTCTCACACTTAGATAAAGCTTATAATACCAAAAGAATAAAACATGAGCTCCTACTAATGTGTGATAACAAACTCCAAATGCTAATAGGGTAAAAAGGGATTATTAGGAAGTATTTGCAATATAAGAACCAATGTTTGCTTTCCTTACAGCAAAACATGTTAGTAGATTCCCTGGTGACATTCAATAAACCAAAAGAGGCAAAAACTGTGACAGAACATTGGGTTTTCCCAAAAATGTTTGGGCATTATAAAGATTGCCAATGACCTGTTTAAAACATAAAATTAACACAATTAAGAGACAATTGGAGAGAAACCAATTACAAACATGATTGTCAAACTGTAACAGTAAAAATTGAATCCATGCTATTACATGTCCATGTAATACAATCGACACAGGTTTGACAACAGAAGAAGTAAATAAGTCTCTGATACAGCGAAATCAAGGTTGAATTCTCAAACATTATGTGCTCCTATGATTACTCAATTTTCAGAACCATTGGGTAAAGGACTTTGAATGGAATGTAATAGCTGTGGCTAAAGAAGATTTGAGAGATGGTGACCTAGAATGTCGACTTCAGAATATGAAGGCCAGATAGATTTAGCTATTAGGAACAGCAACAGTAGTACTTAATGCCCTTGATGAAATATGCAACCTGATTGTTTAGCTTTCAGACTTAACAAATGTATACACTGTGCAGATCAACATGTTTGTTTCCCTTTACAAAAACAAATGTTGTATGATTTTGTTGTGGAATAGAATAATATAACAACAGGAAGAGATTATTCATTTTCATAGTGGGAAAATAGGAAGACTATGAAGGACTGATGATGATTGTTTTTTTCAAGCTGAAAATATTTATTGGTAAGTAAAATCAATTTGGTAGATGAGACACAGAAGGGTCCTATTTGGTATGCATGTCTTCTATTTTGATATAAATATCAATAGCAATATGGTTTTATCCATAGGTGTTTTCTTGCCCCATGGAGACCTATGACCAAATATAGGCAAACATGCGTGACATTATGAAAGGGAGGCAACACTTAAAGTGAAATATTGACTTAAGAACAGTAATGAATCTTTAGGATGCAGAGCCCAGAAAGGGATTGCGTTAATGAATAGAATCGGTAATTGTTTTTAAATTACTTTTTGAGAACTGGGACTAGAGGTCAAAATGGTCTTATGATATTATTATTCCTAGTTGAGGAAAATTCATATACTGCATGATGTATTTCAAAATTGCACAAACATTGGCAAAGCCAATAGAAGAGGCCAGCCAACTTCAAAGTATACAAAACTTTATTTTCTATACTTTTAAGATGGCTGCAACCTGACAGCCATCTTGAAAGAATACAAAGATAATATTTTGTATGCTATCAAGAGCCACCAAATTGTGTGATGCACTGTGATGTAATGCTACATGGCATCCATCCCGAAAGTATAGACAATATTATTTTCATTCTTCAATGTGGCTTCAATGTTTCGTCATATGATGGAGAGTAAGTAAAATTGTGACCACATCGAAAGTATAACAAATAGACTTTTCAGATGGCCAGTGTCTGCTATTAGCTTTGACAATACGTGTGCACTTTAAAAACATCCAGCACTGTCCAAGTCAGTTGGTGATTATAAAGCATTGGCAAAGGGAGACCAATTGGCTTTGTCAGTGTTTTTTGATGTTTTAATATTGCGCTGACCAAAGTCTATGAACTGTTTTGAGCAAAGTGACTTTACGTATGCCCGCTGTCTTTTCAAGTGGGAATGGGCATGCTATTACACTTCCCCTAATATCAGGAAAAACTGCCTCAGAATTGAAGCAACGTATGCTCTGTTTCATCACATGAAAATGTAGAGCCTTGGGGAAAACAGATGGTGCGACAGTACGATAAAATATGTGACATTTACTCCTAATAAAAGCACAATAGGTAAGCTGCATTCTTCCCTGTCATTATTAGTTTTATGCATAGTTTTGTCAGGTACCCACTAAAAGGCATTATAATTGTATTAAATTGTATGTACAAAGAATACTGTAAGTGTTCTATCAAATTTCAATCAAGCCCAGAAACAGTTTCTCTTTCATAAATGGCTAGCATCAGTATGGATAATGAGTATGGTTACTGCTATTGCCTCTATCGTAATTCCAAGTTACACAGGAAGCACCACACCTCCAGTAGTTTTTCCCAATTATATTTCATCATATCCAACCTGGCAAAGGTTATTGGGGGGGAAATGAAGAATAAATTCTAGTAAATGCAGAATTTTGTACAGAACGCACAAGTTCTGCAGGTAATTCCCCTTTTTGTAGGGAAACCTCGGAATAGGTGAAATTTACTGCACCCAGTAAGCATCTCATCCTATAGTAATGTTATTTATTAGGTTCAGTAAATATAGCATCCCATTCTAAGCTACTAGTAGTCAGTAGTATGTAAAGGTTTACCTCTATAGTGTACAATGTCTTCACAAAAAGTAAATTAAAATTAGATATTTCTGGTTTATTATGTAAAATCGATACCATGTTACTGAAAAGTGGAGTAGTAGGGACTTGATTCGCAAAGGTAAATATACACATGCATATTTTCTCACCTGCATTTTTACTCTTACACCAAGCTGTATTGCTCCACCTTTTTGCTAATCACCATTTCTGAGTGGAGATGTACCCCAAGGTGTCAACTTTATATGCTTGAATCCCCCTCAATTGAGTGGGTGGATCTTCCTACAACATAATTTTTGGCTTGCAGGCCAGGTCGCTCCACACCTTCCACGCAGCTCCACATGTGTGCCTGTGCCTCTCCCCTCTGTGCTGCCGCTCTGCCGTGAGTTTGATCCTGCTTTTGCCCCAGTGGTAAATTGTCTTACTTTTGTGCCTTGTAACCTGTGATTCTGGGAATTGCTGTACTCTTCTGTTTCTGCCCTTTCCTCGTTTTTGCCTCATATCCCTCCTTTTTTCTTCTGTTCCCCCTGCCCATTTCTCGCAGCTGCTCCCCTGCGGCCCGCCTCCCTCGCCGTCCATTCGCCGCCCCGCTCCCGCCTCCCAGCTGCTCCTCTCCTCCCGCCTTATATGGCGGCTGCTGCGCGGCAGTGAGAGCGACCCCAGACCCTGCATGCAGGCCAGGTCGCTCCCCACCTGCTGCACCGCTCCACCTGTGTGCCTGTGCCTCTCACCTTGTGCTGCGGCTCCGCCGTGAGTTTGATCCTGCTGTTGCCCCAGTGGTAAAGTGTCTGTGTTTTGTGCCTTGTAACCTGTGATTCTGGGAATTGCTGTACTGTTCTGCTTCTGCACTTTCCTCGTTTTTGCCTCATATCCCCCTACCCCCTTTTTTCTTCTGTTCCCACTGCCCGTTTCTCGCTGCTGCTCCCCTGTGGCCCCGCCCCCCTCGCCGGCCATTCGCCGCCCTGCTACCGCCTCCCAGCTGCTCTTCCCTCCCTCCCCGCCTTAAATGGCGGCCGCTGCGTGGCTGCACAGCTGGCGTGCCAGAGGCAAGCCCCTCTGCGCCTGTCCACACCTGGACCGCGCCCAGCGCCAGAACCCCTGGACCCCGCAAACACCACAACGACATACTCCGATACAATACCAGCACACTCCGCTCACTCAACGCCGGCAGAGACCACGCCTGCTTCCAAGCCACCCTGAAACGGACCCATGGGCCTTTCTCCTGCCGCACCTGCAGCTTCACCTGCGACAGAGCCACCAAACATCCAAGGACGGGACCCAACCACCTCCGCTGTATACTCCTGAACACCCGCTCCGCACGCAAACACGCCATTGAGCTCTGGGACCTGACTGACACCTCCGCACCAGACGGTGCCTTTCTGACCGAGACCTGGTGGAACGACTCCTCGGCACCCGACATCGCCATAGCCACCCCAGACGGCTACAAGATCACCCGCAGGGACCAGGCCAACAGAATCGGAGGAGGAATTGCCATCATCCACAAGTCCTCCATTAAGGTCTCCACCCACTCAGACGACACCCTCAACACTGCCGAATACCTGCACTTCCGGATCCACACTGACCCCAACACCACCTTCAGAGGAACACTCGTCTACAGACCCCCTGGACCCTGGGCACAGTTCAGCGACTCCATTGCCGACCTCGCCAATGCTCTCGCCTCCACAGACTACATCCTCCTCATGAACCTGAACTTCCACCTCGAGAAAAACAACAACACCAACTCCACCTACCTGATCGCCAGTCTCGCCAACCTCGGCCTCAGACAATTTGTCACAGCTCCTACCCACGCCGCCGGCCACATGCTTGACCTCAGCTTCTCCATCAACACCCACGTCTCCTTCGACCACACCACCGAACTCCACTGGACCGACCACTGCTGCATCCATTTCGCCTTCAAGAGGTCACCACGCACCACCGCACCCGACAGCAGCCCCGCCGCTGCTGGAGCAAAGTCACAGAGGACCAGCTGACCACCACCCTCACCCAGAACCCACCCACCGACCACACCAACCCAGACGTCACCGCCCGCAATCTCAGACAGTGGATCAACGAATGCGCCAACACCCTCACCCCGCTCAAGAAACCCTCCAACAGCCTCACCAGCAAGAAAGCCACCTGGTTCACCGAAGAGCTCCAGACCTCCAAACGAGTTTGCCGAAAACTGGAGTAGAAATGGCTCCATGAACAAACACCAGTCAGCCACACAGCCCACAAGGACGCCACCCGCAGACATCACCACCTCATCAGACTCGCCAGGAGATCTTCCTTCAAAGCCTGCCTAGATAACAATGCACAAAACAGCAAAGAGCTCTTCAGCATTGTGAAGGAACTCTCCAACCCCAGCGCCAATGCCAACGACATCCCGCCCTCACAATAACTGTGCGACGCACTGGCCACCTTCTTCCACAGAAAGATCATGGACATCCACAACAGCTTCAACACCCCGACCGCCCCAATAACGACAGGCCACACCCACCCGACAAACACCACCCGCATTAACGGCCTGACCTCCTGGACCAACGTTACTGATGACGAGACACGCAAGGTCATGAACTCCATCCACTCAGGATCACCATCAGACCCCTGCCCACACCACGGGTTCAACAAAGCAGACGCAGCCATCGCACCTCAACTACGGAAGGTCATCAACATCTCCTTCGAGACATCTACATTCCCGGAAAGCTGGAAGTACGCCGAGATCAACGCCCTTCTGAAGAAGCCCAAGGCAGACCCCAAGGACCTCAAGAACTTCCGGACAATCTCCCTGCTCCCGTTCCCGGCGAAAGTCATCGAGAAAATCATCAACATACAACTGACCCGCCACCTGGAGGACAACAACATCTTAGACCTGTCCCAGTCTGGATTCAGAAGAAACCACAGCTCTCATCGCCTCCACAGATGACATCAGGCGCCAACTAGACAACAGCAAAACATCAGCCCTCATCCTTCTGGACCTGTCAGCTGCCTTCAACACGGTTTGTCGCCACACACTAAAGACACGCCTCTAAGAAGCCGGAATCCAAGAGAAGGCCCTCAACTGGACCACGTCCTTCCTCACCGGCAAAACCCACAGCATCCCCCTTCCACCTTTCCGTTCTGAAGCCACCAACATCATCAGCGGCGTTCCGGAGGGCTCTTCCCTCAGCCCGACACTGTTCAACGTCTACATGGCCCCCCTCGCACAAGTGGCCCGCCAGCACGACCTTAACATCATCTCCTACGCCGACAACACCCAGCTCATCCTCTCCCTCACCAAGGACCCCCACACCGCCGAAACCAACCTCCACAAGGGTATGAAGGGCGTCGCCGAATGGATGAGGAGCAGCCGACTGAAGCTGAACTCAGACAAGAGGGAGATCCTCATCCTCAGACCAACCCCATCAGCCTGGGATGACCCCTGGTGGCCAACCACGCTGGGAGCAGCACCAACACCCACCTAGGAATCATCCTCAACTCCTCCCTCTCCATGTCGAAGCAGGTCAGCGCCGTCTCATCTTCCTGCTATAACACCCTCCGCATGCTCCGCAGGATCTACAAGTGGATCCCTACTGAAACAAGAAGAACAGTGACACAGGCCCTCGTCAGCAGGAGACTATACTACGGCAACGCACTCTATGCAGGAATCTCAGCCAAACACCTACGACGACTACAACGTATCCAAAACGCCTCAGCCCGTCTGATCCTCAACATACCTCACTGCAGCCACATCAACCCCACCTGAGAGACCTACACTGGCTCCCCGTCAACAAAAGGATCACCTTCAGACTCCTCATCCATGCACACAAAGCACTACACAACACCGGCCCAGCCTACCTTAACAGCAGACTCAGCTTCTACACCCCTGCCCGCCAACTCCGCTCTGCCAGCCTCGCCCTCGCCGCTGTTCCTTGCATCCAATGGGCAACCTCCGGTGGCAGATCCTTCTCCTTCCTCGCCGCCAAGACCTGGAACACCTACCCACCCTCCTGCGGCAGACCCAAGACCTGCTCACCTTCAGAAAACTCCTCAAGACCTGGCTCTTCGAGAAGTAGTAGCACCTCCACCACCCCCCTCAGCGCCTTGAGACCTCCGCGGGTGAGTAGCACGCTATACAAGTATGTTGATTGATAATTTATGTGGGTTAAGGTACTAGTTGTAACTTTGCACATTTTGGTTTAGATCTCCACCACCACCAGGAAGGAGATCTCTCCGGGGGAATGCATAGGAAAATTGATCAAATAAATAATACAAATTAAAAAAAATAAAAGTATTTGTTGTATAATATAAATGTAATATAAAATATTTAATATTAACATGGTAATAACAAAAATGAATTTACAGCACATTAGCTCTTCAAATTAAATGGGCATTGAATAATAAAGTATTTTATATATACAAAAAAGAACAAAACTGGTTGAATGAGGAAACCACAGATCCTTGTAATAATACGGATTATGCAAAAAGTAGATCTAATCCCCCCCGAAGGAGTCCAAAGAGCAAAACATCGGGAGAGACACCACGCCAAATCTCGGATGTACATGAGAATACAGACAGATATAAAAAAACAACGGAGCCCACATTGAGCGAGGTGCTTAGCTCAATCAAAAACTTTCACACAGATGTGAAGAAGGACAGCCAAAAGAATCGTTTGGCCATTGAAAAACTACAAGGTGCAGTGAAAAAAGTGGGCAATATCTGCTCTGAGATCTCTGAGAGAATGATCATGGTTGAAACTCGCACCGTGAACCTTGAAACCGATTTCTCATGCTTCAGAAAAAAGGACAAGAACAAGATGGAGTAATAAGAGATCTCATGCTCAAAATGGAAGATCAGGAAAATAGATCTAGAAGGAATAACCTGAGATTCCTTGGAATTCCAGAGAACTCAGAGGGTAGCGACGCTAGAGGGGCAATGATCGACATTCTCAAAACATCATTTCCGGAGTTGGAAGCCTGGGATATGGAAAGGAAGTACAACGGGCCCATCGTTTTCCTTTAATGCTTTCAAAACATTCTAACAAGCAAAATCAATATCCCAGGGCAATGTTGGTCTGTTTTGGGAATTTCACTCTCCGGGAAAAAATGTATGATCTAGCAAGACCTATAGCCCAACGAGACTACAAGGGGTTAAAATTTTTTGTAAGACCGGACTTTGCCCACGCTACCGTAGAGCGAAGATGGAAAATGCGTCAGCTATTTGAACCATTTGAAAAAATTGGAGCAAAAGTATTCTTGCAAAATCCAGCACGCTTGAAAATAATATTCAAAGGCACAACTAGAAGCTTTAATAATAAAATACAGGCAGAAGACTATCTACGGGAAATTTCTGAGTCTGGCTCTCGGCACTCAGGGAAATAATCTCAACTATATTAAATGACGTATGAAAGAAGGAGCAGATAGGTTGAATTAACTATTTCAATGTATATTTGGAAATGTGGGCAATAAACTGAATGGCTAGGCCAGCCCTTGAAACTAAATCTGAGACATCATCAGAGGAATCAGGCTTATTGGCTAAAACAGCAACAGATAAGCATATCACCTACATTTATATTCTAGCCCAGTCCACAGGGCCCGCTAGCGCGGAGGTCACACCCCTGGTCCAGATAGGCCCAGGTAACCTTCAAAGGTGGTGGTGGGTGGGGGGAGGGGAAGGGGAAGGGGGGGAAGGCAGGACAGGCTAGACATACAAAGTAAAAAATCTTACAGGGAAAGACATACAGGGATCATAGGAAATCAGAAAGTCGAGGATAAATACAATGGTGTCTTTTCATTAGCAGATTGGCCGGGATAAAAATACTATCTCTGAATATTTGCGGTCTGAACGATCTTAAAAAAAGACTAACAGTTGCAATTGGCCTGCAAAACTGGGGAGCAAATATTATATGTATGTAGGAGACGCATATTGAAGGGTCCCAGAGCCAGCTGTTAAATACATTAGGGTATAAATTGGTGTGTGCTACCACACTAGGTGCAAAAATCCAGGGGGTCGCTATTCTGGCTAAAGAGAGTGGAATGGTGTTTAATAAATCTAAAAATGATAAGTTTAGCCGCTGGGCTATCACCGAATGCTGCTACCAAACAGGGCAGAAATTGACAATCTGTGCTATTTATGGGAGTAATACAGATGACCCTAGGGTTTTTAATGAGGTCTCCAATAAATTGTCACATTGGTCTCTTCCGGTGATAGTCTGTGGGGACTTTAATATAAACCTACCGACAAATTGGTCCCTGAATGACGACTGTGTGTATAAAGGTCATAAACCCAAAGTATTTCGTTCTCTTAAAGATTTGTGTCTCGTACATGGACTTGTGGATAACTGGCAAACTCAGAATACCAAGATTGGGGACCCTGGCTTCACCTTTTATTCAAATCCACACCGCACGCATGCTAGAATTGATTGCATATTACTTTCAAACTCATTAATTAAGAATTGTCATACTGTCAAATTACCCAGAGTATTATCTGACCACAATCCCCTTTTATGTACATTGACTAATTTACCAACCAAATCAGAGCCTAAGCAATGGACATTTGAAAAAGCATTACTGAACGACCCTCAGTATCGTCTCCATATGAAAGACTGGATCCCCAAGTTCCTAGCCGAAAACATTGGCAGTATGTCTATAGAGGTAGTATGGGACACTTTGAAAGCCGGGGTTCGGGGCGAGACATTGTCATATTCACTTAGGTCCAGCAGGCAAGAGGAAGAAGAAATGCGGAGGCTACAGGAAGAGCTTATGTTGGTAGAAGTAGGACTTGCTAACTCCACCAGTAATAGGGACACTACAGGGGATATCTCTAGCATCTTAGCCAAAATAGCAATTGCAAAGGCAGCCATCACGAATATATTTACGGATAAGGCAATACGGAAAGCCTCGGCACAAACAGAATTAATCTATGAGGTCAATGAGCAAGTGGGCCATCAATTGGCTGTGCGAATGCGACATCAGGTCAATTCAAACTTAATTAGGGAGATTAAAGACCCCGTGGTAGGAAAGACAAAAGACTCAGAGCAGATCAGGCAAGCATTTTGGAGGTTCTATAAAGAACTATATATGGAGAATTGCAAAGGGGACACAATCGAAATTGAAAAGTACTTAGAGAATTATGAGAGTGTAAGCCTTGAGACAAATACACAGCAGACATTAGAAGAAGCTCCTAGCATGGAAGAAGTTCTAACCGCAGTTAAGAGCCTCCCTAAAGGGAAGGCAACAGGTCTGGATAGTATCCCCTCAGAGTTTTATGTTACATTTATAGATGAAATTAAACATGTTTTAAGCGATCTAATTATCCATATCTTTTCTGGGGGTGAACCGCCCAACTCTTGGTCCAGAGCCAAAATCGTAATTTTTGCTAAAAAAGGGAAACCCCCAGAACATCTAGGGTCTTATTGTCCTATAACTCTAATAAATGCTGACTCGAAAATATTTTCTAAAGTCTTGGCAAACCGAATGGCACCTATAATACACCAGGTAATAGCCAAAAGCCAGCACGGTTTTGTTCCTGGAAGGTCAACGATAAATCATATCCAGAGAGTGATTACGCTCTATGATGGAACAGAAGCTACAGGAGACCCTATGGCCCTAATACTGCTCGATGCAGAGAAGGCTTTTGATAGGGTCTCCTGGCAGTTTCTCTGGAAAGCAATGGTTATAATGGGATTTCAGACCAAATTTATACAGGCGATACAAAAAATGTATATCAACCCTAGGGCCGTTGTTTCCGTTAATGGAACCTTAACCAAGGAAATTATTATTTCCAGGGGAACTCGCCAGGGGTGCCCATGCTCCCCATTGCTCTTTGCAATATACATAGACTCCTTTATTCGTTATCTCGAGAAAAACAGCAATATAACACCTATTATATCACAGGGTTATGCTACAAAAACATTACCATATGCTGATGATATTGCCATAGTCACGGCAGATCCCATAACAGCAATGTTGACTATCGAGGCTGAAGCCAGGAAATTTGGGCGGCTACGCGCTAAACGAGAGTAAGACACAAATCGTCCTGAACTCAAAAATTGCTATGGATGATCTAAGGGTGGTGAAGGGAGCGACATATTTGGGAGTTACAATTTCCTCAAAGCTGAATGAGGTGGTGGACATAAACCTTAAGCCAATGTTGAACACAATACAAAAGGATTTACGACGTCTAGATAATCTTCACTTGTCTATCATTGGGAGGGCAAATGCAATCAAAATGGTGTACTTTCCCCAAATACTATATTTATTTAGGGCTGTGTGTTTAGAGTTCTCTAGCCAGTGGTTCACAGCGATAGAGCGTACCTTTTCTAGATTCATATGGTCATATGCACAACCCCGCCGGGCGTTTTAAATATCTTACTCTTCCCAAGAATAGAGGCGGATTAGTTCTTCCCAAGTTAAGGAGATATTACTGGGCATGTGTATTGCTCTATAGTAAGGAACTATTGCGAGGGGGAGAAAACCCAGAGGAACACACCGCTTCAATCTTTCAGCTATTAGTGGGGAAATCCAGCAATGGTTCTTTTTGGAGGCACACTCACGACAGCTACTACAAAAAAGTCAAATTTAAGACACTTTATAGTATTTTCAAAGTATGGAAGGCCGTAAAGAAAATATTAGGAATAGGACCAATCTCATATTATACTCCAGTTTTGAATAATCCTATTCTTCCTCCAATAATTTTTAAGGACAACTATGTAAACAAATGGCATAATCTAGGAATAACACAACTAGGGGATTTCTACTCTACTCAGGGAATCAAATCCTTTAATATGTTGAAGGAAGAATTTGACTTAGATTGGCGGGACTTTTTCAAGTACCTCCAAATAAGGGATTAATTCATAAACTTGGGACAAGGATACCTGTTGAAAAATCTACAGTAGTAGAGATAATCATACATTCTAGGAAAGACTCAATAGGCGGGGTGTATGGGTCACTATTGGACACACTCTCGGACGATTTAGATAAAACTGCAATTAAGTGGCAAAGTAAACTTAATATCTCAAAGGAGGGATTTCTATATTCCTATCAGCTAGCCCAAACCATTCTTATTTCCACAAAACTTCAAGCACAATTTTATAAAACCTGCTTTTTTCTCTACTATACGCCGGATAAAATTGCAAAGTGGGGAACTGGCAAAGGGACTCGCTGCCCTAGAAGTATTTTACCTAAAGCAGATTCTGTTCATATTCTTGCCTCTTGTCCAGTACTATTACCACTAATACAAGAAATAGAGAGGTTCTTAAGCTCAGTCCTTTGCAGAAGTGTTACTTTGTCACATGAAGCGATAGTACTTGGGTTGGACCATCCAGATAACACTGAGAGCGGTCACTGTTTTATATTCATTGCTATGGCAGTTCTGCAGCTATGCCTAACCTCGGCCTGGTTTGACCCGCTAATACCCTCCTTTCAACAGTGGCTAGCCAGGCTTTTAGCTGTGTATAACATCGAGATAGCTATTTATAAACAAAAAGGCAGATCGCGACGTAAAAGAGGCATGAAAATTTGGTCCGCTCTTGCACAATGGAGAGGCGCACAAAACTAATTAAAATTGACGCTGTCATGTATTTATGTTATTGTTTCTTATTTCCTGTAAATTCCATATAATGATTTTGTACATATGTCATAAACAATGTAAAGAATGTCTACCTGTCCAGGGGAGGTGGGGGGAATAAATATGCAAAAAATCCAATAAAAACATTTTAAAAAAAAAAGTATTTTATATATAGAAGTTTAATTTATAAATATTGATTTGAAAAAAACAACTTCAAAAATATACACCCTCTATATTTTTTCTACATAGTAAACCTGATTGAAAGTCAAGTATTTCATTAATTTAAAAATGTTTTTCAGTTTAAAAAAGTATTTCCTAAATTTGGTTTATTATTACATTTAATAAAGATATATATATATATATATATATATATATATATATATATATATATATATATATATATATATATATATATTACCTACTGGCGGTCGCCAGTAGGTATATATAGTTAGGATTTTTTCCCTATGGCATTTTTGAAAATTCTATGTCTAATAACTTTGGCGTTTGTGGACGGAATCGGCTGAAATTTTCAGGAAAATGGCACATTTTGTTTCTGAGCAGCCCCTGAAAATTTGGGGGGGTTTCCTCAAGGGGGGGCCGAGAAAAAAGGGGGGTCCCAAAACGCGTTTTTCCCATGTTAATTTCCATAGGGCGGTTGGACTCACTTTTAGCCCGAACGGCTGAATGGATTTTCACGAAACTTGGCAAAATTGTAGGGACTGTTAGCCCGATGTGCCTTTGCTAGGTCTCAATATATGTGCTTCAGTGGATTTTGAGAAATAACGTTTAAATCAAGATATATATCTGTAACAGCGCTCCGGGCAGCGATCCGGTTAGCGAACTTTTCGCGTATCGGAACTTTGCGAAGCGAAGCTGATTGGCTCTTCGGTGTCTGTCAACATTCTAAACAGTCCGGAGCGGCCGCCATCTTGTCTCTCGGTAGGATCGAGAGACAAGAGGAGGCCAAAACAAAGGGGGAAATTACCATAAGGGGGCATAGTAGATCCTCGTTGACCCCCTAAGTTTTATGTGGAGGTTTTAAAAGGGCCTAGGAGGGTCCAAAAAAAAAAATATATATTTTTTTTTTTGCGTGGTAAGCGCCAAGTTCGCGAACCGGAAAGCGTTCTGGGCAGCGTACTTTAAGGATAAAAGAATGATAGACTTTTCTAATACTGTATGTTAATTATTTGTTGTTTTTGTTCGTTTTTTTTTATTTATTTATTTATTTTGATTTTTAAAAAAATTATTTATTATTTTCATAGTTCATTAAAACTTCCAGCATTATATCATCTGGTATCTCGTCAAACATGGATGTTTCTGTCTCTTGTAAGGTTTGAATAAATTGTTCATCAAAAGATTCATTCATAAAATCTTCATCCACATTTTCTTCTGTTACAATGTCTTCGGATGTAATGTCGAAGGAAACATTAGTTTTTTCTTGCTCCCCTTCCGTTTTTTTGCTGTAAATTGCATAAAAAAATAATTATATTAGAAGAGTTAGGGCACTGTTGGGTTTAAGTTCAGACATGTAGTTCTGTTTTTTTAACAGTGAAGTTAAAGTAAGTAAATTCATAATTATAGCAGAGAAGTGTAAGTCAATCAATAAATGTAACAGAGGAGGTTATCTGTATCTATAACTATAGCAGGGGGACAGTAAATAATTATCAATAAACGTTTTTACAAATTAATTTAAAGTGCCACTTACAAATTAACAAATAACTTTACAGGGAGGTGAAAAGGCTCTTGAAATGTAGTTCAGGAAGTAGCAGTGAAAATGGCTGTGTTTCCTTCTCTTCCTTTATATATATTCAGGTATATAACCAATCAAATGTCAGGTAATAAAAATTGTAAATGAAAGTAAAGTTTTCATTGGTTGTCAATTCCAATATTTTAGATGTATTTTGTGAAGTAATTTACCTCAGGGTATTTAGATAGGTCTACAGGCTAAATGGCTAAATGAAATTTCAATCAAATTTATGAGAATGAAAGGGATTGTTATGTAGTATGAGCTAATCTATATTTGGTGAGAGTGTCTCTAGTCGTTTTTCTGCTAATTACTTTCCCACCTTTTTTAAGGACCGCTTTCTGGAAAGCGGCCCGGTTAGCGAACCTTAAGCGTCACGGGAGTCCACCATTTTGTGTTTCGGTCGCATTAAGATACAAGATGGAGGGCAAATAATGTTCAGAATGTGTAGAAGGGGGCACGGTAGACTTATCTTGACCCCCTAGGTTTTCTGAGGGTGGCTGAGGAGGCTTAAATGTGCGGAAAAAAAACATTTTTTTTAAAAATTCCGCGAGGTTAGCTTTCGGTTAGCGAACCGGGGAGCGTATTTTGTGGAAAGTTAGTGAAAAAAGTTAGAAAAAAATAATAATTGTGAGTGATTAGATGAAGGGTAGCTCTGAGAAGAGCTTTTGGGTTTATGGTACATTTAGGTACTTATAAGTAGGTACCAATGCACATTCTTAAATTCAGAATGAAAATTCTGTTGCCCTCATCTGAGAAGTGAACTCCATCTCCTCTGTAGATATCTTGCATGTAGTAACGCAAGTTATTGTTGTACAGGGAGCCCATTCCATGGTCTCTCATGAAAGCTGAAACAGATTTGTTTACATGCTTCCTCGACTTCTCAATTTGTGGACAAAATTGGTTGGACCACCTCCATTTCTGTCTTTGGCATATATTGGAATATACCAAGGCAGTTTGAGGAAAAAGTGCCATTAATTGCTCAAAGGTGTCCTTTAAAAGCATTTCCAGACCTACCCCTGTCAAAGTGCCCAAATCATTACCTCCACAGTGCACTATTAACAGGTCAGGTTTTGGCAAATGCATAAAGGTTTTCACCAATGGTATCAATTGGTGACATTTTAATCCTCTTTGGCCCAACCACTTAATTTCCACATCTTGTAAATTGAGGTTGGGTAAATTTCTGCTCTCAGCATACCTTTGAGCCCAGTGGATGTAACTATGTCCAACAATCCAGACGTTAAACATGGTGGGTGAAGGTTGTGCTGCAGTCAGATGAAGTGTGGTAATGAAAGGGCAGTTGAAACAGTAGGAGTTTGTAAAGAAAAAAAACTGTGGAGTTCCAATGCTAATGATTCATTAGCAGTGATTGGTGTATTTCCATTTCTGAAAACAGAAAGTTAGGGTGCATGGATGTGTTCTTTGAAAGATGTAATTTTAATGGTCAAGGAAGAAACTTTTAATGAAAGATTGCACTGGATACGCAGGTGCACTGAGAGTTCAGAGTTCAATTGAAACATTGTTGTGTGAATTTGCAAACATGAGAGGTCTTCCAGGAGGTCGTTGCTATGGAAAAAAGGCAGAGAGGGCAGAGGGGGGAAGGGTTTTGATTTGAAAAAAGTGAGGGAAGAGTTATGATTGGCTAATATGAGAGATATGTGAAATGAATATCTGTATTTCTGTGCTTTGAATAGCTGCAGCCTCTGGAGTGCATACTCTTTGTTCTGCTGAAGACAATTTGGTGTATTTCTGAGACTGTTTTCAAAACTCAAAAAGTATTTGCTAAGGTGAGAAAAGATTTATTTATTTTAGATAGAGAATAGTATGAATTAAGGAGAAAATGATGAAGAAAGCTGTGTTTTTAAACTGTGGCTTTGTCTGTAGTGATATAGAAATAGATTTTGTTACTTTGAGAAATTGTAATTGCATATTCGGTGTAGCATTCTGGCATGCAGTAACACAAGTTATTGTTGTACATGGAGTCCATTCCATGGTCTCTTATGTAAGCTGAAACAGATATGTTGTTTATAAAAATAATTTTTGAAATCAATTACATTTCTGCATATGTACTGCTAGAGCTTCATAGGTTGTTTTGGGTCATATTTATAAGGCATTTGAGTGTCTTTGATGTTATTTTTCCTTTTTAAATGGAAAGCATTCCTCATGGGGCAAGTGTCTTGTAAATACGCTCCCACCTGCGCTTGGCAAATTTAGATTTTGATTATGGGAGTTACATAGCCATGTTAATAATGTCGAAAAAATGGTGCTAGGGCATTCCAGAAAACGCTTTCATGTGTCTCAAGGACATTTTCAGTCATTTCCTCTTGAATACAGGTATACAATTGATTTATATGCTGTGTTTAAAAACGATTCTTTTCTATGATGTTATTTTTTCCTTTTTAAATGGAAAGCGTTCCTCATGGGGCCCTGAGCAGTTCTTAGCCATGTTATTTAATGGGAAGTGGATAACATGGCTAAGAGCATTTGCTGGATAATGCATGAATATCGCTGACTCTTCAGCGATATTCATGCATTGCGGCCGTTTTTTTTCGCATTTGCGAGCAGTTCTTCGCCATGTTATCCAATGGGAGGTGGATAACATGGCTAAAAGCATATGCTGGATAATGCATGAATATCGCTGACTTTTCAGCGATATTCATGCATTGCGGCCGCTTTTTATCGCATTTGCGATAAACCTTGCTAATAGCAAGGTTTATCTGCGATAAAAATCGCCGATGTGCGGCGATAATTTTTGTCTCTAAAGAAGTTATCGCTAGTGGTTGGTAATATACCCCCGCGTTTTTGGTTGCAGGAATCGGGAGGCGGGAGAGTAGCACTGAAATCAGTAGTCTGACGCCTGAATCGGGAGGGTTGGTATGTGTGGATTCTCTACAGCTGGGGCTAGGTGATAGCCTGGGACCGGCCTGGCATCTAAAATGGCTACCGTGCACGACAAAATTGTGGCATTGTAAAAAAGACAAGATGGCGCAGACAATGTTTATCAATAAGGATTCATTTATAACGAAATATTTTATCGCACTGACAAATTGGTTGTCAACACTTCCTGATTTCCTTCGAATCGAACGTTAACAGACGTGACGCAGCAAAGAAAAAAAAAAAGCTCACGCACAGCCGCTGGAACACATGTATCAACATATCTGAGCCTTCTCAGCCACCCTCAGAAAATATAAGGGATTAGGATATGTCTCCCACACCCCCTTATACTTAGTAATTTAATTAAAACGAAGCACAAAATGGTCTCCCGCACCCCCTTATACCTATTCCCGTTTCGCCAGCAGTTTGCGGCCCAGTTCGGTGTTCGGAAAGCGCTTCTACCGTGAAAAATATATTTTTTTTATTTTCCCCACGGGACCCTTTAAAAACCCCAACAACATTCCTAGGGGGTCAAGAGGGGTATACCTTGCCCCCTTTCATTAAATTCCCCCTTCGTTTTTCACCTCTTCTTCTCTCTCGATCCTACCGAGAGATAAGATGGCGGCCGCTCCGGTCTGTAGAGAATGCAGACATGCCAACCCTCCCGATTCAGGCGTGAGACTACTGATTTCAGTGCTAGTCTTTCCCCTCCCGATTCCTGCAAGGAAAAATCCGGGGGCATATTACCAACAACTAGCGATAATTTTTGTCTCTAACTTGTTTAGAGACAAAAATTATCGCCGCACATCAGCGAATTTTTTCGCACATAAACCTTGCTATTAGCAAGGTTTATCGCAAATGCGATAAAAAACGGCCGCAATGCATGAATATCGCTGAAAAGTCAGCGATATTCATGTATTATCGAGCAAATGCTCTTAGCCATGTTATCCACCTCCCATTGGATAACATGGCTAAGAACTGCTCAGGTCAGGTGTTAGCTTTTGGAGATATTCGCGCTTAGCGCGAATATCTCCAAAAGTTGGTAATAGGAGATAGCGATGGTTAGGGACTGTTTCCAGTCGCTAAAATCTTGGCACGCCCACTTTGCATGTCATTAGTGATAAATATCACTGACATGCAAAGCGGGGCCCAAGATGGTCGCTATCTCCTTTTAGCTGTCACTAACTGGTGGTAGCGACAGCTTGGTAATAGGGAGATAATTTTATCTTTTTTTTTTTTTGGCTTTTAAAGCCAAAAAAGCGGAGATAAACCCCCTTGATATTATGCCCCACGATTCCTCGGGAGTTTCAGTTGACAAGGCTTGGTATTGTGTTACGTGGTAATTCTTCCAGGAAACGTCAGAGGGTCGATGCAGGGGTTCTAGAAGGGGTGATAAACCATTTAAGCCTCATGAACAAGCGCATGCTCTTTTAAAGATTTGTGAAGTACTCGGGGCGGCGGTGTGTGTGTGCCCTCTTTCAGGAGCGGGCGGGGGGGCACTGCCAGCAACTTGCCAGGCCAGGCAGTGTTGAACACGTGCATCACCCTTTCTCTGCCTGCTATTGCGCTCCATGCTTCGGAAAGGTAAGAAAAAGAACGTGCATTTGAGTTTGAAGTGTCCGATCCTGTAGCAGTACACTTGCAAAGCCCACACATGACAATAACCCGATTCAAGGCCCCATTCACCCGATTTTTTAAAAATATATAGCACTCCAACAAAGTTGGATTTTAAAACTTTATTAACTTTTAAATATAAGGAACGGAACAAAAACTGTAAATATATTTAAAAAAAATTTGAAATTAACCAGAACTATAACGATAAGAACAACAACAACAATAATATAACTTTTATTCCTAAATTACGCAAATATTTAGCTAATCTGCTAAAGGGGGGAGTCGCCAATTCTTTACAATAATCAATAATGAAAAATCAACATCAATAGGGTTGTCCGTTTTCTCGATGCAGCACTATAGTGCAACATACACAGCACCTGGGGTGTCAAGAGTGAACAGGTCCTACCTGCTTAACCAATGACTGACAAATGCTATATTAAACACTTACTATGTATAATACTTGTGTTCACAATAGTTTTACTTTATAAAACAGAACAAAAGATGTCCCCTGTAAGTAAACCCATATTAGAACATTGGAATGTTGGGAGCTCCATTGAAAACAATGGAGTGCTCCGGGCTTATAATAGCTGGTATAAGCCTGGAGCTCCAACATTCCAATGTTTCTTTGTTCACAGCTCTGGCTGTGAACAAAGGCTTCAGGGAACCTGGGGGGATTCCAATCTCCTCACGCTCCCAAAAGGCTTTGTTTTTTTTGTTAGAACATTCTGTCCTCTAGTGACAGAATGTTCTAATAGCCTTATAGCCCTTCGTAGATGGGCTATACCGCTATTAAAGTCTCTCTCCCTTGTTAAAGGCCCTCGCCTTCGGCTCGGGGCCTTTAACGCTGGAGAGGGCCTTTAATAGCTGGTATAGCCCTCTACGGCAGGCTATAAGGCTATATTAGCTGTTTCAGTTATTGAACATCCTAAGGTTTTATGACATGGGGAACAGTGGTGATATCCTGGGTGGGTGATGGAAAAACATCTACAAAGAAAACTATTACTATAACGATAACAACAACAATAATATAACTTTATTAACTTTTAAATATAACGAACGCAACAAAAACTGTAAATATATTTAACCATTTTTTGAAATTAACCAGAACTATAACGATAACAACAACAACAACAATAATATAACTTTTATGCCTAAATTACGCAAACATTTAGCTAATCTGCTAAAGGGGGGAGTCGCCATTTCTTTACAATAATCAATAATGAAAAATGCACATCAATAGGGTTGTCCGTTTTGTCGATGCAGCACTATAGTGCAACATACACAGCACCTGGGGTGTCAAGAGTGAACAGGTCTTTCTTTGTTCCTTAAGATGTTATCTGTGTCAACCTCTTCCGAGAATGTTGATGCGTTAGGATTTCCTTGTGTTTCTTAATAGCATTGGTGTCTGCACACTTCTTTGTCAATTCTGTGAACATGATAACTGTTTCATAAACAGACGATATCTTTGTTTAGTCATTAGTGTTAAGTGTGTCTGAAACTACAGTGCCCTTCTGTTTTTTTTTCTTCAGGCTCTACAGAGTTTTGTGTGTTGTTCTTTTGAGCGACAATTATTCCAGAGGTTTCAGGTTTACTTGTTTTGTCCTGCAGTGAGTTAACAGCTTTAGAGACTTCATGTTTATTTGCTATGTCCTGCTGTTCGTCAACTGCTTCAGAGACGTCAGCCTCATTTGTTATGTTTGACTAGATCGTGGACCTGCCCGGCCGCGCCCAAAATGGTGCCGGTGTAAATGGGACTCGTAACTGCTTGTTGTGTACTGGTTGCCCAACCTTGATATCACGAGATACATATGCAGTTTTGAAGCACATGGCGGAGGCTTGTCTGCTGTAGTGGGGCGCCCCTTTATCGTTTCAGTCGCCATTCCGCCCGCTTTTGGTACACTGTGCCTTTTCCGCCATTCAGCTGTTTAGCGCCCGCTCTTACGGCTACAGCGTCTCGCTCACCATGTAGTTGAGTTGCTCCCACTCTTGCGGTGCAGCGATAGGCGGCTTCCACAGGACTCTTAAAATGTTGGCCGGCTCTTCGGATTTGGGCCTGGTCCAGTAAAATGGCCCTGGGACACCTTGGAACTCGGACGCTTGTCTGCCAGGGCTTGGGTTCCATTCTCGAAAGCGTCCCCTCAGCCTTGAAGATTGTACAAAAGTCTTGGGGGCCGTCGACTCCCGCAGGCTTCCGGTGGGGAGCGGCTGCCATGATTGCTTGCGGAATGGCCACGACGGAGCTACGAGATGGTGGTGCTCTCATGGTGACGCCAGCTTCAGTCTGAAACATCCAGAAACAAGGTGGGGCTTTCATCGTTTGGGAAAAAAAATGTTTTAATCCAATGAAAAGTGTTATTTCTAGGTCACATGACCTAGTCTTACATCATTAGGAAAACAAAAGTAAAATGAACCAATGAAAAGTTTTATTAACAAGTCACATGACCTATTATGCTTACGTTACGCGCTGCGCGGCGCGCTCTGGATCGTTTCCGGGAAGCTGCGCCTTGCGCACCGGAGCACTTCCGGGTGTGCTAACGCGTCGCGTCATATGACGCATTACGCGACAATGCAGGTCCAGAATATAGTCAAAATGTCTCCACCAACCAGCGGTCGGAATACAACCGCTTTCAGCAGTCCAAAAAGTTCGGTTAAATCTTAAGAACGGGAGCAACTCAACTACATGGTGAGCGAGACGCTGTAGTCGCAAGAGCGGGCGGTAAACAGCTGAATGGCGGAAGAGGCACAGGGTACCAAATGCTGGCGGAATGGCAACTAAAACGGTAAAGAGGCGCCCCACGACAGCGTATCTTCAGGTCAAACGGATTGTGGGACAAGGTCCAGAATGGAAGAGTCATTAAAAGGGAAAAAATTCCGCCGGACCCCGGGAGCCGGCCGCCCATGTCGGGGGCGATCTCAGGCCACACCAGGGCAACACGACTTGGGGAGGGGGCAGGAGCCAAGCGCCCCCTCTCAGTCCGCGCCATCTTACCGCCCCTCGGGGGCCTCCGTCAAGCGGTTTAGGGAGGCACCGTATCACATTGTTTTCCAATGCAGTCAGGTTCACAAATGGACCCCACTTACTTTGAATAGTGAAGCTGCAGCAGGTGCAAATAAGGTTTAAACAGTGTTACAAGAGCTGCTTAGAACTCTGAAGTATGGCACTCAACAACCAGGACTTATGCCATTTGTGTAAGGCAGTGATATGGAAGCAACTCAGGGACAAAAAGCATGAACGAACATTCACGTATGAAAATCTTATTTGGGGAAGGTGTAGAATCCAAACGCCCCCTCCCAGTTCGCGCCACTACACCGTATGTGGAAAATCTGAAGCCATCGTTCTACAAACTCTCAACGCTTGCTATCAGTGTATGAGTTTCATGCTCGATCGATTGAGCTAGCCGGATCGGGCAATAAAAAGTATAAAATAGTTATGTAAATAGTTATTTAATAAAATGTTTTACCCTGTTTCTTTGCTGGTGTGTTGTCTATATTTATAATATTTGCATAGGGTTTGTCGTTATTTTGGGCGGGGTGGGTGGCGGAGTTGAGCTGTCTTGCAGCCCTCATGGTGTGGAGCTCAGTTCATTTCACTATTTTCGTATTTCTCATGAAGGGTTGTTCCTAATGTTTGTATTTTACCGAGGTCAAAAAGAGATCGAATTAGTGGTCTACTGATTTTGCTCGATTACTTTTATTTTTTTACACGATTTTTCACTATCTGCAAACACTAAACAGAGTATTGCGACTTTGTGCTTGTTTGTAAATAGAGAATGATCCAAAGAGAACCAATTCTAAAACAGTAAATGCTTGGATAACAATCAATCAAATGGAGAGACAAGCAGGTACGACGGATTACAACAGGGGTAAAGGTCTGCGTTAACTACCGTTCACTATCTGCAAAGAGAGAGTACTACTAAGAGAAAAGAGGGGAGGGGAGGGGGGGGGGGTAGCGTTCAAAGCACATCAGCGTGCATAAACACGAAAACGTTTTTACCTATCACGTACTTGACATTTGACAGCTTTTGATATTTGCTATTAAAAAACCATTGAAATTCACAGAAAAAACCATAGGTTATAGTCGATATATAGTTAGGAATTTGCATTTACAAAACCTTGAAAATTCAATGAAAAAACCATTGGTTTTAGGCCATATATAGTTAGGGATTTGCATTTACAAAACCTTATTTTACTCGCATAAAACCATTGAAATTCCATATATAGTTAGATGCGCTAACTATATATCGCGCACCCGCAATCCACTGCTGATGATGTCACATATTACATCATTCATGACATGGTCAGTGACATCACTGATGACATCACTGATGACATCTCAAATGACATCACTGATGACATCTCAAATGACATCACTGATGACATCTCAAATGACATCACTGATGACATCACTGATGACATCTCATTTGACATTACTGATCACATCACTGATGATATCATTCATGTGATAATACGATGAACCTCTTCAGACTTTAATATAACCTTAGATACAATCAGTGTAAACAGACAGTCACAGACTGTCACTCATCCATGGAGTTACTCACACACCTAGTCAGTTATGCAAAAAATCAATCACACCTCCATTTTCTCAACTATACAGTTATACACACCTTACTAATTCAAACATATACTAACACATATTTACTCTCTTATACAATCCCTGATACTTATTCACAATGATCCATACAGCCACTCACACATTCACTGGCTCTTATGTACAGTTATTTATATATGTCAACTCTCACATGTACTGTGTTTTACATATGTACTTACTTTGACATGTAGCACTGAGATATCCATTCACTCACTAATACTCTCATGCACAGTCAACCGCCCATACAGCTGTTTCCACATGCACTTTTGAACCCATACATATAGTGAATCAACTACTCACACATCTATGTACAGAGTCACACACCTCCCAGCCACCCATACACACACAGTCAGTTTCCCATACAAATACTTGGACAACCAATGAATAACCCATACAGTTACTCATATAGCTACTGATCAACATATGCAGCAGTTTGTAGAACAACAGATATAATGATGCACAAATTAAAACCCAGTCACTAACCCATGCACTTAGTGAGACACATTTAATCACTCACTCATACAGTCAGTCATGCACCTACTAAATCCTTCATCCAGACACTTATACATCCACTCATTCTTCAATATGTAAGACATATTTTAACTTTACAGAAACATACAGACACTGGATGTTGTCATCAGTGATGTCATCAGTGATGTCATTTGAGATGTCATCAGTGATGTCATCAGTGATGTCACTGACCATGTCATGAATGATGTAATATGTGACATCATCAGCAGTGGATTGCGGGTGCGCGATATATAGTTAGCGCATCTAACTATATATGGAATTTCAATGGTTTTATGCGAGTAAAATAAGGTTTTGTAAATGCAAATCCCTAACTATATATGGCCTAAAACCAATGGTTTTTTCATTGAATTTTCAAGGTTTTGTAAATGCAAATTCCTAACTATATATCGACTATAACCTATGGTTTTTTCTGTGAATATATATATATATATATATATATATATATATATATATATATATATATATATATATATTTGTATTCACTTAAAAAATATATGTATATCGTTTTAAATGTCAATCTAATTTGATTAATTTAACATTAGTTCCAATGAGGTGTTAGCTTAATTCCCTGCTTTTAATGGAAGTGTGCTGCAGTACAAGTGGTTGGTCATGTATGGAGCAAGACTTACTTCAAGGGTGAGTGGAGTACATTTGAGCTGGTTTCAAACGTATAGGTCTGCAGCAACTTTATAAGTGCATTTTATGACTTAGCGTTATCTTACTCGTTTGTGGGTGTGTGTTTTGTGTTAACATGTCCCTCTCAAACCCCACCTTAAATTTCTCTAAACTCCTACCATGCAGTAGAAATTATTCATCAATTTCTGACCACTCCCCAAATCACTTCTGTATATACTACGATTGTGCATGCTTAAGTGCACAGAAATCTCCGCCACCCTGGCAGAGATGTCGATGGAGAAAAGATAGGAGAAGTGGAGGTCTCCAGCCGGAAGTTTAACAATTACATTCAGTAGCATGATTAGAAGTACTGTACTGCTACTTTATGTACTACAAAATGCAGTTTGTGAATTGGGACAGTTAAGATTTTAAACTCGACTCCATTACGTTTACATGAAAAAGTGAGGCTATTTAAAAACAAGTATAGCTAAGACTCAGTATAAAAATTTATAAAAATGTTGAGCGAGAAGAGCAAGTAGAATAAGATGGACTACTACTGAAGCTCATGTAATGCAGTTTTAGTGTGCTTTTATTTAAGCATTTGCATGAAAAGCAATGTCATCTTTTAGAGCTAAAATAATGTGGTGTTCTGTTACTTAAAACGTACAAATGAATTCTCCAATAAAGCATGTTTTATTTGATTTTGCAGTTGTCATTAAGAAAATTCATAAGTTGGAATTGCACAGCTATTACACACTGAACTGCCACAGACATCTGGATGACTGCTTAGCAATGCTTGTCTATTCCCAGCAGTAGCAAACATGACAAATTATTTTAACACAAAAGGGTTTATTATAATGGCATTCATTTGAATGAAAACTGCAATAGTTCTGTGCTTCAAAGATGGGTTACATATAGCACAATGTGGCTTTAAACACCCCGCACTGGTCTTTGAGGCAAGGAGGACCCAGAATTTGAATAGTTCCTTTCTCTTTTTAAACTATTTATTCCCTCATTATGACTCGCGAAATATCCAACTGAAATTCTACCACCAGCATTCGAAATCTCTATGGGTCCAGAATTATAGAATCCGAAAACTTCGGATCCAATAATTCCAGACCCCTCTACAGTTAGGGGTTGTGGAAGGTTACCACCTCCCGGGCCCAGTCCAACCCCTGCACTCATACGAGCTATAACGTCCCTTCTGGATAAACAACACTTGCCTGCCCCCCCACCCACCTCTCTTAAATCCAATAGCCCTTTTTAGGTCGAGCTCTCTCGACCTATTGTCACGGAGTTGCTCCTCAAGGGAGCTAGCCGGGTGCACGAGCGCCGATTGCACATTGTGGACGCGCATGCTCAGCCCCCCCCCATTCCCCAGCTGTGCACATCTTTTGCTCCACATTCACAGCGACAGCCTCTCACAATCACGCACGCACGCAGCCACACTCATGCAGCCACACGCACGCAGACACACACACACACACACACCCTCCCCCCCTCCCCCCCCCCTTACAACTAACCCGCCCGCCAGCTCCACTCACAGGTCTACAGACAGGCTCCATCACTACAAAGACAACGTCGGAAACGTCAAATGTTTCACTAATCCCAGAAAACAAACTCTGTGCGTGAAGCCAAAGGTATTGATCGTGTCCGCGAGGATAGGAAACTTCTCTATTCAAAATGATTTCGGTTGTTTTGACTAAAATTACATGTGCCGTGCCACCAACCTGTACATCTGCACATATTGCGTAGTAGGACGAGCTCTTCTCGTCTCCCCCAGGCGTTGCAAGAAGAGCAGACTGTACCTACGCGCATGCGCATGCAGAGAGAAGTACTTCGTGCACTCTCAGCAAGTAGACATAGACGCGCACAACAAAGGACTAGAATTGTGTGACTAGAAGTCCGTCTTCTGTTTGGGAAGAGAGGAAAGGTTCTCTCATTGGTCATTAATAGGAGTGGGCGGATAGAGGCACCGCCCAATCATAGGCGTTGACTGTATTCAGGGCAGAGAGCCCTGGGACAGGTTACCGGTGGTGCTGGTCTTCCTCCCGGCCAGGGATGGCGGAGGCAGCACCGGAGCCTCCAGCACCAGCCGCACCGATGCCTCCACGAGCATTGGAGCTGGCCTTCTCCTATCTTGGTCTATGGATTTACGCTCATGCTCCCTGGTGTGCCGACTGTGCTACCGCCTGGTGCACGGCGACGAGAACGGGGAGGTGTGGCGGGGCCTATGTGCCCGGTGTCTAGGCGAGGAGGGTCTTCGGGGAGACGTGCTGTGTGGACTGGACACGTATGAGCGAGGTGCGGGGTTAGGAGCCACTTGGCCGTTTTCTCATTGAATTGGGCAGGGGAGGCTGCGAAAGACCGACGAAGTTACATGAGCTTCGAATGTTTGCATTCTCCCTGCTCCTGAAGGCTAATTACTGAAGTGTACTGTGGTGGGTTTAGTATGGGCCTAGACGCTGCAAATCCGACATCACTAAAATGACCAGTGCATAAGGGAAGTCCCTCCGAGGGGCTTGAGCGATTACGTAATCGGGAGGAGGAAGAGGGGTTTGACAGCCATGCCAAGTGTTGGCGCGGACACCCCAGAGATAGCATACAGAATAACAGTAATCTTTGTAATATGACCTTGAACCGTGAAGATTCCACACTTTATTCTTTGTGCATCTCGGTCGGTATAGCGACATGACTTGCTGGCTTTACCTGGACCGATCACCATGTTTTGTAGTGTTTATGCCAATTTACTTTCCTTATGACACTGGGAACGAACATGCAGCTCACGGAGATTACACCAGACCGCATCTATGTGTTGAGCGGAAGGGGGAATATGCAAATGATGCTGTTAAAGCAGAGCTCTAGAGTCACCATTTTAGCAGGAATGTGTCGGAAGTATGCAAATGAGTACTTTGGCTCTGCGGTTGACTTGCTTTTCTGCAAGGCCAAATATAGTTATGTTGTGGAATATTTTTATAGCTCAGCGTTTGCCAGTTACTTGGCCTACTGGCTATGTTTATTTGGCCTTTTGGTACTTTCTTCATAGAAAAGGTGCTGCTTGCACATAAACTACCATCTAGCTGTTTGAGTGTCAGCAAAACTTTACTTACTTTAAAAAGTTGAGACCTGTTTTTTTTTCTTCTTCAAATACCGAGATAATTAATAAATTAGTGTTGCAGTAGGCTGGGGACTGCTTTAAGCAGGTAGCCCAAGTTGTCCTTGCCTGCTGCCATTATCATAAAGGTGTTTCAAAAGGTCTATCATTACCTTTTAGTTCTCTTCACAGACATGTAGCATTTGGCTGTGTGTCAGAGCTCATTTTATATAAGCAGAGTGGTTCCTTTCATCCAGGCCTCTCCAGCCACTGCCTGAAGAAAGTCCCGTTTTTATTTTGGATCAGGTGAGTGGAGTATTTCAGTCATTAGTTTGTTAGTGTACCTCCATAAAGAGTGATTCCCATTGCAGTGCTTACTTAGTGAAATGCCGGTACACATATTCTGCATTAGAGTCACATTTGTGCTTGACACTGTTTCCCCGCACACCAGCTGATGTGGCAATTAGAGCGATTTTGCACACTAATACGATTTTGCACCCAAATGGGAAACCACAACTCTGCTGTTTGTACCAGAGCACCCAGAAATTATTTTTCATTTAAAATTGACTGTATAGCCGAATGTGATTTCTGCACCTACCAGTTTACCGTATTTGTACTTATGTTGCACCAGTGGTGATTTTTATTTTATTTTATTTTTTTACATTTTAGTTTGCTGTCATCCAAATGCGATGTCATCCTTATGAGTGCTTTTGACACCATATGTGGCATCTTCCTACTGACTTTCTCTGCACTCATTAGTTGTTAACTTAAATATGATCTACACGTTTGTCTTTATAGCAAGGGGGGTTTTGCACCCAACTGTTTGTGCACCTAAATTACATTTTTACACAAATGTGGGTTTTGCCTATAAATGGTATTTGTGCTTCTGAACTTTTGCACACTATGCTGCATCATTGGTGATTTTATACCTCGGTGGGCTGTCATCCAAATGTGTTCTCATCTGATCTACTCATTTCCCCCCAATGCGACGCCTTACTCCTGCATTCTGTCTCTGCATTGAGTGATAACCCATAGCTGCGATTGTTGCACACCAAATCTGCTTCTCGAGATAAATAGCCTCAATCTTTCTTGGGTGAACTTATAACCACCACTTCTAAAACAGAACGTTTCTCATCAAATCAGTCTAGATTGTATGCAGCAACACCTCGTAGGTCTCAGATACTATGAAGGGCCTAAATGCTTTTGTCATGGATGGGTGATGAACCACTTATACTGTACCTACCACCTCCACTCACTACGACTCCACTTTCTTAACCTCTTTCACTACGACTCCACTTTCTTAACCTCTTTCACTCCCACCACATCCTCAAGCAGGATTTCTGGGAATGAAATAAGACCACCTAATGCAGGCATAGAGAAAGGTAGTCTGGATCAGAATTTGAAACACAACTACTCCTATACAGACGCAGACATAGGCAAGATTCACAGGAGCTGTGATTACTTGCGGCAGTCTTCATTACAGCCACTTACAACTGACCAGAGTATAAAGTTCGAAATTAATTGCTTGACATCTAATTTAACCTGAAATGCAGGACATATTTTAAAGCCTGCAAGCCACTCTATGCTACCAATTTCCTCTTCCTAGTCATTGCATCCTTAATCCTTCAAACCTGTTACATTTGCTAGCATTGCTCCACACGCAATGCCACTAATGCACTCCACACACCTGAATAATCTGTGATCAGATAGCACAACACCTGTTAAGACAGCCCTTACAGCAAGACTTCCTAAACACAATCCTAGATCAATCCACCCCAAACAATCTCAGCTAAATCACCTTCCCTCAATTTATTGACCAATCTAAAATTACATCAAAGCTCCCCTCTAATCTGTAGATCTGCGATCTCTAATTCATCTTTCATATCCGTCCTCACACAGGAATGTGGCCATTACTATCACAATAATGGAAAGTGGGTTCTGCTCTGAACTCTATACCACTCTCGTACCTCTAGGATGAATAATCCCCCAACTCGATAGGAAAGGAACTAGTAAGGTAGTTAAAGTTCCTTTAATGCAAACTAATGAATTCAGTAAACCCCTCCGATTTTTAATATGCACAACCCCTCAGCCAATGATAAGGAAACGGCTTAATTCTTGGGTATATATCAGATTCCCATAGAAACATGTTAAGGTCATTTCTCCTGCACGCACAATCTCAAAAGCCATGAAACGTGTCCTTCAAACTAAGAGCGTGATTTAGAGTTTAGCAAAGTAGTACTGTGTCACAAATGTGATAGAGATCTCATCACATCTGTTAATTCATACTTTTTCAGTTTTCTTTGAGTCATGTACAAATTATACATTTTCTTATATTGTGTTTCACTATTCTGAATAATGTGGCTGATCTTTGGAATATCCTGACACAGCCTCTGCTATTGATGTAATGGAACACGTTTACCCAATACGGTATTTGGTCATATAAGGCTGATCAGAGCATTCTTTTTCTCAGACAATTTAGAATTTATATTAGACATGTGGCCGTAATTAGTGCAAAAAAGTAAACCATCTTTTAAACTGTATTAAATCTCTCAGGCTGCCGCACTATTCTTTTGGAAAAACGCCCAATGATTCCGCTGCCAGTATGGCAATCTTCCTGTTTGAAAGTGAAACAACATTTTTTTTTTTTTTTTTAGGTCTCAAAAGACTTAATCTTACACTGCTAAAAAGATCTCTGGGCATTCTACAACTTCCTTCTTCCCATTTCAAAAATAGCTCGTCCTTATGACCCAGACCCAAATCCTGGTTACTGTAAATTTACGCAAATGGAAAGTAGTGATCTTAGACTGTCCTGAAATAGCCATCACTAGTCAAGTGAGTCTCCAAAACACATGTTATTGCTGGCATGTGTTGTTTTAGATGCTGCAGTAGGCTTTATAATAAATGGGCTTACACTGATGCCAGCTCCAAATGTTCCCAGTAAGCTCCGGCGACCGTCTAAATGCTTGTGAAGCAATTGAATAAATATCTGTTTGTGCATTCCAGCCCTCCCAATTAATGCATTAGTTTCCTAAGGTAGTTCTGGCGTTTTGCTTCCCTAATAAACCGCAGCTCAATTGTAGGGTCTCAGACAACTGTTTCAGTATGACTGGTGTGCGAGCCTGGAAGAAATACAGAGACCTGGGGACAGTATCAATTTTTCTGCTTGCCAGTCTTCCCAGCCTGGAGATAAAGAGCAGTTGCTGTGTGTATAGCTTCCTTAATCTTGGATATCAGATACAGGTAAATAGCTCTTTGTAACTCCTTTTCTGGTTGAATTACGGTTACACCAAGATATCTAACTGTTTATTTTACCCAGGTTAAAGGAGCTAGCTCCTCCATCCACTCTCTAATCACTGATTCAAGCTTGACACTCACCAATTCAAAGTTACTAAATGTAGTGTGAGTTTAGATATGAGTGAATGTTTTTCCACAAACTCTAGTACCTACATAATAGATTGCACAGTGGCGCCCAGTGCTAGCAGAACATTATCTACAAATCAGTGTATTTTATGTCATTCCACCAAACTGCATTCCCAAAGTGCCCTATGGTTTTCTAACTTTAATAAATAGGGGTGCCAAGGAGAGAACGAACACCTAGGGGCATGGCACACAACTGTCTCATACTCTGAACATTTGGAAAGTAGACAGTCTCCCTCCATTTATCAACATCTGTGCCGTGATGAGGAAGTGTTGACCCACATGAGTTTCTGCATAGTGGGTCCCAAACCAACCTTTCCTAGCACCAGTTTGTGAAGGGGCCAAGTTACAAGATCAAATGCGTTTTCAGCGTCAAATGTAAGGATAACCAAGGGCCACGCCTTTGGCACAATTTTACAGTCAAGTGCAACACACTTTATTGTTGTCACAGGTACATCCATTTCTTTTGCATCCAATATGGCATTAGGAGCTCTAAACGATTGGTGAGGACCATATTAAATATTTGCTAGTTCTTAGAAGTGAGATAGGCCAGTAAGAGGCACAAAACCCATTGGGTTTATCATTTTTGTTAATGAAGAAAACAGTATAACCGTTTGCGAGCTAATATGTATGGACTTGGTGAGTCCACCAGCCATCGGAGCCTTATTGAGCTGAAGGTCTTTAATAAATTTCTCCACTTTTTAGGTCTCGCTCTCGAGACCTATTGTTGTCAAAATGACTCTCAAGGGAGACAGACCGGGGCACGCGCGGCGATTCGGGACCGTGGACGCTCACGTACAGGCACGCGTGCGCGCACATCTCCTGTCCCGCAGGCAAACCAGCATTCAGTTTCACTGCTTACAGTGAGACAAGAGATGGCATTCCGTTCTCACACACACACACACACACACACAGGCGCACACGCGCGCGCCCACACACACACACACATCCCCGCCCTCTCTTCCCTCTCTCCCCCCCCCCCCCGCACTCACCGGGCACTTTCCACATGTCCTTCTCCCTCCGCAGCGGGTCAGTCTCTGCAGCAGGCAGACTCGGAGATCGGCGTGTCTTCTCCGGTGATTTTCAGCTTGCGCCGCTACAGCTGATGTGCACGCTCACGGCGACTGCGTCTCGTGCGCTCCCACTGCGCTGTTTTGCGCCCGGCGATCCTCAGCTTCTTTATGAACAGTGTTCAGATACTCCTCCTACCTGCCTGGCAAATTCTCAACCATTTAAAGAGGCTTGCTCTTTCCAACCCATTGGGCCGTACAGTGTAGCCTACTAGCTTCTAAAATCCAAGCCATCCAATCTGAGCAGGAGACGAAGCCTGGGCACGTTGAAGGCGTCTCATTTCTACCAGTTGCATTTACGGTAGTAATGAAGGCGGGGTCCAGTGAATGCCAGTAGCCAATGACAAGCGGGTGCGAGAAAATTCAAGCGCACTGCTGCATAGTCTTTCTTTCCGCTTTCTTGAGTTTTCGTTTGCTGTGAAAGTTGTAGAGGTGGCTCAACAAGGTGAGGAAGGGGTTGCGAGCCGATTTTCTAGGGTCGCTTTCCGTTCGTTGCCTTTCAGCTACACTCTTTCTTAAAGGGGTTCGGCTGAAGTGATCAAACTGAAGCCTCCTCTTGTGGCGTTCGTCTGTGTGCTGTTTGCGTGTGTGCTGTTTGCGTTTGAACAGTCTATGTGCAGGACGTCCCTTAATATTTCCCCATACCACTGCAGCCTGCATGGTTGATGCGTACGCTCCAAAACATAATTTAATCGCATTGTTTGCTAAGACTACTGTGTTTTTGTAATATTATATTTTAAGTTTTTGAAAATCAGCATTGAGTTCGATTCATTCGGATGCTTAGATGGGGATAACATATAGGTGCTGCACATGCACGTGTTGATGTAAGACACGAAGCGTTTGCATGTCAAGTATTTCTCGTGATACAGCTCTGCTGTAGACGCACATATTTACTGTGTCAATGCGCCGATGATGATGCCTTGAAACCGTACGTAGTGTGTATACTGGATGTGGTTAGGGTGAAGTTTTGTATTTCATCGACCTCGTCTGGTCTGCTCAAGTTACAAAGTCATTGGCAGACGTTTGCATCATCAAAAGTCTGCCTGTTGGTAATGGAATGTGGACATCACTTATGTTACAGAAGAATTATCAGATATTACTGGACTTGATGACAAAATCCAGTGACATGGTTATACAATGTGCCATACCCCATATGTCACAAACCTTTGTTAACAGAAGGCACTTGATTAAGATCTGTTTTGTAGTATGACTTCATAACATTACAGAAAACATTATCAACCAAATCTCACTTATACATTACATTCCTGTCATTCCCCGCTTCCTTATTTCCAATATGTGAACATTGCAATTGCAAAACCTTGCTATATGCTTCTACCTCTTTCTTTTTCTCTACCATTCCAGCCTTTTCCTTTCATTCCCCAGACTCCCTCACACTCCTGCAACCCCGTCTCCATGCAAACTCCCCTATTTTGCTCCAAAGTCCCAAACCTACCCTTTCCCTTCTTTAAACCTTCCTTCCCCAAGTGAATATGCCTGTGCCGGGCTCTCCCTCCCCCACCCCCCCATCCCAAACTACTTTCAGTTTAGGGCTTCAACCTGTCTTCCGGTTTTATCGTGGCAACAAGTTTCTATTCTCTTAACTGGAAAGATCCTCTGTTAGATACTGAAACTGCCTGCCTATTTGGTTATTGGAGCCTATGACTACCTGACTTCATAACATTACAGTAAACATCATCAACCAAACCTCACTAATACATTAAATTCCTGTAATTCCCCCTCTCAAAAACTCCCAACTTGTGAACATTGCAATAATAAACCCCCCCATACGCTTCCACCTCTTTCCATTCTGCCTTTTCCTTGCATTCCCCAATATCTCTCTCACGACCCAGCAAGCATCCTCAAGCCATCTACCCTAGTGTTGATCTTAAGCCTGAAACTTTCCTTTGTTCTCCACCCCCATCGGCACATACGCATGCAACAGACTCTCCATGACCCTCCCCCCCTCTGTCAACCTGATTCCACCCGGGAAAACCCTGTGCTGTTTTCCTTCCCCACGTACCCCTCCATACTTGAGTCAAATAATTGATACCCCCCTGCACACCACCACTTTTTTTAATTACATAATTTTGCTAAAACCTCCCTCAACTCTAACATATAATAGGTTTGACCGAATTTAGACAAAAGCCCCCTGTCCACATAAAATAAATTGCCTTCTTCTTGATTGTGCTTATGAGACAAAACTTCAATTCCCATAAACGGGCAGAAAACCTTCATTGCTGTATTGAGCTTCCTTCTATTCTTATCCATAGCATCCTTTTGTGCCCCTCTTCAATGCTTTCTCTCTACAAACACCTTCCATAAAATGCAAGTGCTAGTTCACTGACTTTTGAACACCAGTAAATACTCCTTCATTTGTTTAATGAGCATTAGTCTACCAGTTGCACTATATCATTTTCTCCTATATGAATGAACATGTCCGGGCTCCCTCTACTTGAAAAAGCTCCACTCAGGCCTTGGTTGAATCCTTGGCTCCTTTAATTGTTGATCATGCTAATCTTCTTACGGTTGGAGATTTCAACTATTGGGCAAATGAGGAAGAAGGGGAGCAGCAGGCCAAGGATTTGACTGGCTGTCCTGACTGACTTAAACCTGGAACAATTAGCGGGTTGTCCAACTCGCATCATAGGCACACCCTGGACCAGCTATGGACCATGACATTCCATGTGCAGAATTTGAGGATAGCTTCATGTGGATGGTCCGATTATTACATGATGTCCTTTGTAGTATCTGCCTAACTGGAATAAGTCCCACACTGGCTCCAATATCTATTCTAGGAATTGGGTTAGGGCTAACATTGCAGCTTTTTGCAAGGACTCAAGTAACTCTCCTCCCACCCCGAAGGAGGACATAGACGCCTTTGTGCAGGGTATCACGAGCTGGCAGACAGTGGCTAGCAATGATCATGCACCCCTCCGTAAAACTAGAGCACCTAGGTGCCATGAGGCCAATAAATGGTTCACAGATAATCTGAAAATTGCCAAGCTGAGCCTTCGGCAAGCAGAAAGAAAACGGCTGGCGTGATGTGCGCCAGAACTGAAGAGTATACTAAACAACTTAAAGTATAAAAATCTTCTGTGGCAAACTAAAGTAAACATATTTTCAGGCAGAATCATGAATGCCACTAATCGATCTATAGAGATCTTCAGGATTGTTTCAGATCTTTCTAACCCTGACCGAGTTACTTTGCCGATTCTATCCACTCAAGATCTGTGCGACTCAGAATGTCTCAGGCATCAAATCATAACAGTTACCAGACCTGCAGGTCTAGTGACTTAAATAAACTACTTGGCCCTACTATAATTTTCTTGACCCATAAACTGTTTTTTTGGTCTCGCTCTTGAGACCTATTGTCGTCGAGATGCCTCTCAAGGGAGACAGACCGGGGCACGCCTAGCGATTGGGTTCTGTGGACGCGCGCGTCCAGCCCGGAGCCGTGCACATCTCCTGTCCCACATTCACTCGCAATCGTGCGTACACACGCACACACGCACGCACACTCATGCATGGGCACACACACACCCACCCCCCCTACAACTAAGCCCTGCCTGCCCGCTCCACTCACCGAGCTACAGGCTCCGTCATGCGGGGCTTCCCTCTCTTGCATCGGCGGCCTCTGCTCCTCCTACGTGCCTTCTGCCCTTCTCGTTGTTACATAGTAGTCTCTTAGCATCAGTCACAGGAGGGCGGCGCTTGAGACTGGAACTGCGCAGGTGTGTTGACGTACGGTCACGTGAGTCTCCAGTTCCGATGTCCGTGGTGCTTCCTAGTTGCTCCTCTAACCTAAATCGAAGTAGGTGCTAAGAGAGGCCTGAGGGTGGACAACGGTGCCTGGACCAGTGGGATCGGAGGCCGGCACATGCCGCTCTTCGGATCCAACCCCTTCGATCAGGATGACGGTGAGTGGATGCGGCGGACATTGGCCATCCAGCCTGACTCAGGCTCCGGACACCTGACAGGGGGAGGCTGGGGATTCTAGACATGATTATCAGATGTCCACGGTTTCCCGGAAGAGACAGTCCCAAGTAGCCAGGAATTAGTAGCTCCGTGACCCACCTCGTACTAAGAAGGGCTCTGTCATTAGCTCAACAGGTCCATCCTTGTTTACAGCTGTTGTGAACTTGGGCCACTCCTTCACAAATACCCCAACGGTGGAAATGTACATGCCCTAAGTCTCCACTAAGTACACCGTGAAAACCCATTCACAGAACACAGTAAGAAACACAAAGTTTCGATGGTTGAGTAAAAAGAGCACTGCTGCCGAAGAGTAGTAACATGAAAGAGCCAGCAGTGCCAGGAAAACAGTGAAACAGCAGCAGTGCTGGAGAATAGTACTATTGCTGCACTTCCACCAGGAAGTATTAAAGTGACAGGTCTCAGTTGGGACCGAAAGATAGACACTCACACAAAGCTTAAAGAAGCACTTTCGTCACACCGTTGTATTACAACAGCAGCAGTAATAAAGTAACAAGCAGGAGTGCTGGCAGAGACACTCACTGAAACATCACTAAAACTTCCAGCTGGTGAAACTACCATAGCAGCATTGCCATAGAGTACAGCTAAAGCAGCAGTGCTGCCAGCGGGTAACTACAGCACCATCACAGTCATAAAGTATTATTACAGCTGTAATGTTAAAGTTCTAAAACTGCGGTACTGCAAGAGGATCATTGCGGCAAAAATACATCTAATTAACATAGTAAATGCAGTGGTACCTATATTTATTATTATTATGTGTTCTATAGTAATAGCTAAGTGACGTCTCGGTATGGCAGTAATATTGAGATAGTAACCCTGCTGTCAAGCAGCGTTAGAGCTGCAGCCCTACAATTGAGTATTATTAATGTGACGCACTTTGCAGCTTCGTAGTTGTGCAGACAACCGCTCGTACAGTCCCTCTTGTGAGCGTCACTATCTGCTACTATGGATTAAAACTCTAATGTTAATATGTCTGAATGAAGGTATAGCGCCTAGTGCCGTCAGCAGCATTACTTTTAGCAGTCCGCTCTCCTGCTGCCCGCGGGAGAAGAGGATGGACAGGCGCCTGTGGCTGTAGATGAGACTCAACATGTTGACCTGCGTAAACTGCGAGCTGTGTCTAACACCTTCCCCGATCTCCAGGTATCGCTCTTTCGGGCCAGTTACTGACAGTAGCCCTGTGTGTGTGTGAGAGAGAGAAAGATTGTGCGCTTGCCTATCTCTCGAGTCCCAACTACTGTTTGATGGTCACTGGCAACTTCCCCACCACAAGATTTCTCCTACAGCCCACCATGCAAACTATCCTCGCCCTTCATACAGTTGTTATTCTCCACTGATTTCAACAATGCCAGCATTTTAGACTAACACTCTTAGCTTCGTCGGAGAATCAGCAGTTTAGTGGCATATCCTTGAGTTTGTAGCGCATGCCCTGTGTTATGAAAGTTGATGTTTTGTTGCCTTTTCCATTGTGGCTTTAAATTAACCTCCATAATTAAACATTTAATCATATCCTTCCATACTACCTTGCCCACCTAGTCCTCATGACTGTCTTCCCCAGTAACTGTTTGATGTAATCCATGTCATCATGTTATGATTTACAAATTAATTTCCTAGTCTCTCGTCATCAACAGGCAAGCGTATAATGTGGGGCTCTGTGTGGGTGTGGGGCTCTGTGTGAGTGGAGTGCTCTGTGTGTTTGTTTGTGGGTGGGTCTGTGTGTGTGTGGGGCTCTATGCGTGTTTGTGGGACTCTGTGTGTGTGGGTCTGTATGTTTGTGTGTGGCATTTGGGAGAGATTAAGCTATTGGCATTGTAAATGACAATGCCATTTATTTATCTGTTTTCAAAACCAATACATAAATAAAAAACCAATGCCAATAATTCTAACTTTTGCAAAGGCGAGACCGTTGCATTGTAAATGCTTGTTCTGATATTTTCGGCATGCTCAGAGCAGGCAGAAAATGTCCTCGATTTTCTTGCTGGAATCGGGCGGGGGGGAGGGGAGGGGGAGAGGGGGGAACACATGAAAAAAGAGCTGGAATCTCTGGGTCCGAGTGTTAATTCTCATTTCCGGGGATAAAAGTTTGATTGCTTGAAATTGCTGCCAAGATACGAGACAGAAGCAGAAAAAATTCCAGGGTACTAGTACTCTCCGCACCAAATTCCAGAAATCTTGTAATTGGAAATGGGGGGGGGGGGGCGGCTCAGATTTCAGAATGCTTTGTCCTAACAAACTACGCGCGCCTAGGGGCATAAATCCTAGGTCAAGTGATATGGACTGGCTGACATCAAGCTACTTTAACTAGCCACACGTATTCCACTGCCAGTGAGTCAACAAAGTATGCCTCTGTTCCCGAGGTCAATTGATAAACGTAGGTTATGAGGTGTAGTTTTACTCCCATGCACTAAGTACTTTTTGCTCTTTATTTTGACACATGGAAAACATTTTCACGCCGAGAACTAATCTCTTGCCTTTGATGATTCAATGGGGATATTGGAAGCACTTCTCAACAAAATATGCACAATTCCTCCATCTTTTAGCAGGATTTAAGTTAGATGCTTGAGTATGCCCTTAACCCCTTCGACGCTAATGACAAAGCCAGCTCGTCATGGGTGTTACCTGCGCTGCGCGGATGACGAGCTGGCTTTGTCATGAATAATGGGGATCATCAACCTGCAGCGCAGGAGGGGAAAACCCATAGCAGCCAAGGTGTTAAAGACACAACTATTCAGGGTTTATCTCCTCCCCTATAGTACCTCTCAGATATAAACTTTCTACAGCAGTAAAATTGTAAATTGATACTTGTATAGCGCACTACTCACCCACAAGGGTCTCAAGGCACTTGTACGAATACCGCTGAGAAACCCATCCTGGCTTTCCCTGTTAGGTATCCACTCTTGGGTACACCCAAGGTGGAGGCCAAGCATTGTTAGCGTTTTGGGGGCTATTGTGGAGATTAAGCAAACTATTGACCAGAGTTGGACTCCATGATTGTAACAGGCACCGAGGCGAGAATTATCAGGTCCGTGGAATTTGGAGCCCAAGACCCGCCGAGGCAAGGAATTGAACCCTGGTCCTGGGCTAGACCTCTTCATTAGGGTCTGCCGCTCTAACCATTGAGCCACACTTCTCCACTAAGAGATATTTACATTCTGAAAACTGTAGATGTTAATTCCACTTTGTGAAGTTATAATCTAAACATACCACCGCAAAAATACACTGTCAAATATGTCCTCTCTATTTATCCAAACAAGCTCATTTTTCTAATTGTGTCATTGCTGCACCAAATGAGCTAAGCACACATATTTGTAATATTCAGCAAATCACATTATATTTGAGAAAAAGTGTGCTGTTTCTAATTAAATTTAACATTAAGTGGGCTGTGGGGACCAGTCCTTCTAATCCAGCATTTTCATATTAATTAACAGACTTGCTATTTTTTAAAGCTTTTTAACCCATAAGCCGGGTCTCCACATAAACCAAATGCCATCACATCAAGGCCCTTCCTAACGGATGCTTGAGAGAATAATGGTGTGGTATGAAGGCACATGCCTAGGCCATTTTTCCCACAAGGTCCAACATTAGCTTCACTCGGGCCAGGTGCTCTTGGGATCAAACTCAGACTCAGCCCAGAGCCTTTACCCATAAATACTTTCATCGACTCTTTAACATTATCTTGAAATATTCAGACTCAATCAAACAAAGTCACGAAAAAGAGTCTAAAATAAAATGCAATTCATGAATCTCAACTTTACCAAATACCAACGAATGACAAAAAGTGAGCAGAGACATGGAGCAAGCACAAAGATAACATTGTTCATATGAGCTACATGCAATGATGAAAACAACACAACAAGTATCAGTGACTACTGATGAAAAACAAACTCATACCCACAACCTTCAAAATAAGTCATAGAACAGCACACCCACACAACTTACACTATATTTAGGCATGAAAGCATGGATGTGACCACTTCCCCAACAATCAACAATAAACCTCAGATGTAACAAGCATAAGCAAACACATTTAGTCTCTGCTCTAAAAAGGCTGAGCTATGACTTAGTCAAAGCTATTTTTCTAGTCATTTGCACACAAACACATCCGTTATGACATGTGTGAGCATGGCCAGCAACTATGCAATGGGTTTTTGATTAAAAAATGAATTCCAATATGGATAATGATGCCTAGGCATGCATTACTGCAAGTGTGAATGCATCATGATGCTTGTGCGTGCGTAGAGATGCATGGTTGCCATTTTGTAATTTTCAATTTATCATTTTAATGTAGTGGATGGCCATGTTTCAACAGTAAATTTAAAGGTAAATAAGTGGAAACAAGTGTGCGCTAGCACAAAAAATGGGAAATGGCCAGCCAGAAAGCTCTTTGCATCTTCCCTCATGAAACAATAAAATAATTTAACCAGGGGAGCGGGGCAGCGAGCAATGGGGAGATAAGTAAACAGAGATCGAGCTCACGGGAGCAAAGGAAAAAGTGGTGGACAGAGCAAGGAAGCTCATTCTTTCCCATGCCATGGAGGGCTGAATATAAATGGAAAAAAGAGTCCACTCAAGTCAGTAGTTGAAGGGTACAATTTATCCAATCAGAACAGTGAGATCGAAGTGCTGCTGGGCAGAGCAAATGCAACAATAGGTGAGGGTGATGTTCAACCAGACCACCATCTCTATGTTTGTGTCCAATCACAGGGTGTCGCAAATTGCAAATTGTGACTTGTCTAATTAATATTTATTGGGCAGGCCGTTCTAAGACTCTGTAAGAACAGTGATTTTGCAAGGTGCCCTTATAGTACGTAGGCCAGTTACCAAAATAACAGACCATTCACAAAACATTTGTGAGCAAATGGCAACCGCTTTTTGCAAACAGGCTCTCTGTGTATCTGATCTCCTGTCCTCACACACCAAGTCCATATGGTTGGCGCTTTTGTCTTTCGCCACATCACTAGTAAATCTTGTTTTGCTTTGAGGCGCAAACATGCAAAAAGCTTGATCTTTTTGTATGTACTGGGTAAATTCCCTCTAACACAATCCAAAATAGAGTCACCTAAGTGCATTTAGCTATTTTACTTCCTGTGATCTTTTTGATAACTCTCAATATGTTTTCCCAGAAATCACTGATTTTTGGGCAGGACCATAGTATGTGGAATATATTTACACTATTCACCACACTCTCAAACGATTACATGGCCAATTGGGTCCATTAAATGTAGTCCTGCTGGTGTGAAGTGCAATCAATATATGATTTTGAACAGGAGTCTTTGCCCAGCACTATACTTTAGCATGAACCATTACACACAAGCATGAATGCCATTTAGGGGTAGCCAAGGGTGGTAGTTGTGATCCGTGTCTTCCCCTTAGCGACCCTGGCACAGTATTTGCAACCTCTGGCCTCTGAGGTAGCAAAATCAGTGCCAGGAGCACAGGGGCAGCTTTTCCTTATGGACACTGGTTTGGGTTCCAATATCCCTATTTTTTGTCAATGTATTATATGATACTAATAGTGAATAATACAATTATATTTACTTTTAGCGTAATAAAAATGGAGTACAATTAGCAGAAATATGACCCTCCCTGGTAGCAGAGATAAGCAAAAAAAGCCTTTAAATGTATATTGTGGACATGCATGCAGGTGAGAGAATGTGCATGTGAGAGAGAGTGTGTTTTTGTGTATGTATTTGTAAGCTTGTGTGTATGAGTGAACATAAAGAACAAATTGCATGTGATATCACTCCCGGTTCCCCAGACCTTTTGGTGAATTGATATTTCTGCACACAGAGGAAGAGGTGGGGCGCAGCGGACAGGGTGGCTGACTCCAGCACACCGTGGCTCACGGTTCGATCCCCGGCGCTGGTGGCAGGTTAGCCCAGTACCATGTGACTCTGGGCAATAGCTCACTCAATCTTCCTGATGGCCCCCAGCGCTTTGACACCCTTAGGGATAATTGTTCGCGCTTTACAAATACTGGCATTTCATTTTTAATTTTGACTTAAGATGTCTAGGCCTGGCTCATGGTCAAGGGGCTATTATACTTTTTACTTTGTACTTGACCAATAGCATAGGGCTGCACCAGTTTTGCAGTCAGCTCAAAATACATTAAGACAATTCACCGAAATCGTGGCACCTTTTAGATGTATCAGTATCAGGCAAGAGCTAAATATATTCTATTCAAAGCTCTTTTTAATGTATGTATGTACTACAACACTGTACTCTAACTTTCGTCTGCAATGCGATGATAAGTAAAAAAAATATTAGAGGAACACATTATCAAACTAATTCTTGTGTTGAGACAACTTCCCCAAGCTGGTGCCAAATTCCTTTTCAGAAACCTAAAGGGGAAACAATGAGAGTCTTCATTCTTAGATCACTGCTGTAAGGGTAAACAGCAAACAGCAGAATTTTGGACCCATACCTAAACAATCCCACTACCATTAAAGTGCTGAGATTCCTCTTGCGCCTGACATTTTTTGTTGGGAAAACTAAAGTAAATTATTCAGAAATTAATCTGCCTTTTGATAAGGAAACAGGAGAAGTGGGAATGGTGCCAGAAAAGGTTGCAACCATAGGAATCTTGTAAATGAGTTTCTCTAAATCCCTCGTTTACCTTTCAAAGAACTTTCAATATAAATTAGAATCTCTTTTTTTTATTTGTTATGTATAACGTTTTGTATAGCGCGAACAAGACCCTGAAGGGTATCAGAGTGCTTCACAGTTGAGGTAGGTAGAATACCAAGGTGTGACAAGAGCAAATCATTACAAATAGGTTCAAGATAAACATTACCACTAGGTTCAAGACGAGAGCACGACAACAAAAAGATTCAGAACATTTGCGAACCAAATAGGATAGTTCCAACAATCGAAAGGCATAGGCAATGTCCACAGTGACAGTAGTAGCCTGCCAAACTTATTAAACACCAGATTACACAAAAGTAACAGATAGTGATCAAACAATGGGAGAGAGACATTCCATAAAGAGTACACAGAGGTGTTGAATGGCTTGTTCCTACTGTTACACCCAGAAGTCTAACTGTGAACTGGAAAGTCATTTCATCAGAGAAGAGAGCAGTATTGAGGCAACTGACCCAGGACTTTATGGCAGGAATTTGAGCATTATAATTTTTTTTCACTTTGTTTTTGAAGGAAGCGGTAAATGGGATTCAGCAAACCTCTAGTGGAAGGGAATTCCAAATCTCCGGGCCATGCCCGTGAATACTCTGTTACTCGTTTTCTTTTTGTGGAAGATTTGAGGTTTCAGGAGAAGTGAGTTTGCACTTCAAGATGGACGGCCACCCCCTGATAATTTAAGTTTGTGAGCCAGATCTTGTCACAGAATTCCATCAAAATATGAGCACACTACTAAAAGTACTGTTTGTGCAAGCAATACATTGTCTATGATAGAGCAGAGGTTTGATCAATGTGAGAAAGTTTTGCTAGCAACGTTGCATGTACTACATCTGTTTAATAGTTTTTTAATTGTTGAGACTTTCTATCAGCTGTTTCAGATTTTACAGTGAGACCAAATTTGATCTGGGCTTATTTTGACACACGGGTCTCTTGTCAAAATCATGTATGGGCAGAGAATAAAAAGCTCCATAGCCTAAGCAGTCGGAGACCTTCATGCCTGTGCCACTGCCCACTCCCAATAGGGGGAAAAGAGACCATGAAGACGTAGATGCCAATGTGACAATCCCACATAAGTGCATGTCAGGAGCTATACACTGATATGCTAACAGATTCTGTGGATGAGTGCAACTTCTACACTGGAGCCACAGAAGTTGACAGCTAGCATGCAGAATGCAAGGTAAATGAGAGGCCCACCATATCTACTGGTTAAATAATATGGCCTACGCCTAGCTAAGTGGCTGAGAAATTGGAGATTTATCTAGCCATTAAATAAGAGTTGGTTGTCGTTAACTCAAATTATGTACACGTTTCACAGAAAAACAGTAAAATATGCAGATGTAAGAAGAAACCTATGAAATATGATAGAGGGCTGAAGGAGTTAGAAATGCATGCCATGATTGGGTAACGGGAGCAAAAAGAAAGTGAGATACCCATGGTATAGATACTATTCATATGGATTTCATTACTGTCGAAAAATATCTTTTTGGGGTGATGCTACTAGCATCTCTTGGATCCTGGTAGTTTTCCTTTAGCAGAAAAGCACTGTATGTGAGAAGAACACTTGGTCATTTTCAAAAGCATGTCCTATTCCATCACAGCCTAATTGTCCAAAAGCATATTTAACACCGTTACTTCAGTGGGTAGTAACAGAGAGTCACGGTGGCATCTTAGTCAGCCATTGCTATTGTGACAATTTCTCTTGCAACTTAGGTTGAAAAAAAAAGCTTTGAGACTCCAGGGGAATTTTCATATTGGCCATTTCCATTCGAAGATATTGTGTTGTATTGCCAGCGTTGCCTGATATTGTAAACCTTTAAATTAGTTCTCCCACTTATAGCCTTTATACAAAAGAAGAGGATGGCTCTGCCTTAGTCTGTCCTGCATATTGATTTTATAAGTGTGGTATATGTTCAACAAATATAAGCTGTCTGTCACTTAGCTGTTTATGTATTGATTAGCATTTTATTTGGTAGAGAAAACTTTACACAAGTCCAGGTTACATGATGACATGTAAAAATGTTTATAGACACATACATGCAAACTACAGGGAAATAAAGATACAGTATCACCATAGGAAGACACACAACACGTTTACACACCATACAAATAGTTCCTTCACAGTTTCAAGTCGTAGCTTAACACCATGCGCGCTAGCGGAATTCAGCCCCTGTGCTGAGATTTCGCAAACCGCACTTTACATGACGAGCTGGGCTCGTCATCAGCGTGCGAGGAGGCTACTCCATGACGAGCCCAGCTCGTCATCAGCGTGGAAGGGGTTAAGATGTCTTACCAGAAGAGAATTGCCCTTGGCCAATCTAGACAACATAAGAGTTTGCAACACTTTAACAATTGTGTTCCCCCAAACTAAATTGCATTGCAGAAATAACGACTGTTTGCTAATTCACTGCAATTTCGCACAGTTAGTGTGGTTGATAATGACGGTGAGACTTACTTTATGAGCAAGGTTATGTCCAAGACCTGGTCATAAAGGTGTAAAATAGACAGACACTGCACATAGACTATCACTTGTGTCAAGCAATGGGGTTAGTTTATACAAAAAGGCAACTGCTACCATCTTGCTAAAAGTTGATCCAGAATCTGGTGCCAGTTTTGACACCTGCTTCCAACTAGTTCTGATGGCACCAACATCAATTAGAGCAATAAGCATCAACATTTGACCCTCAGAGTTTATGACCTAAGACGGTTTCACAGCAGTAGCTACTGTACACAATACATAATCAGACTATAAATATAAGATCTAACTCCCTTAAATAGAGAATATGTGGAAGCACTTATATCATGCATTTGCTTTTTGACAAAAGATTAGTGGAAGAAGACATATTGTGACTTCAACACAGCCAAGAAAAGTGCATGCGATCAATGGCATGAACATCTACACATCTTTCAGAGAAATATAAGTAATAAGAAAATGTTTTTGTCTTTGAGGAAGTCTTATTCCACCATCATTGTTAAAATTTCTATTGTGTCATAGAACGTGCTAAATGAAAATGGAGACAAAGAAAAAACGTAAGTGCACCAAAATCAGCTAAAAAGCTATCATCCATACTCCATATTGAAACGAATGGAAAGTTTAACAGCAAACAAATCCAAGAAGACTCACAATAGGCAATGTTAAGAGAATACCTTAAACATAGGCTGTTCAAGCCTGAGAAGCGATCAGGACTTCAAATGCCACACAGTGTTCCTTAAATTTCAGAGGGCATTGACCAAAAATAGTCACTAAACGCAATGCCTGTATCTTTCCTAACCAAGTTTAGACACACTAGCAAGCCTTTTGGCAGCTTAAGATCAGCACGTGGTATTGAGAGGAAAAATATTACTTTATTTGTCCATGATCAAGATTCCTTTTACCGGGTCAAATTTAAACTAAGCTGAATAGTAAACACAAGGCCTCTGCCTGGTGGGTCCACAGCATGTGTGTTACATTACATTCCAGTGACAAGAGCTACATCAAAACTGGAAGAGCCAGGATGCGCCACAATGCAGATGTTTCAGCGAGAAACCTGATTTTAATTACCCAAGGGAACGTGGGGACTGCACAAAACCAGAGTTCACAGCCTTTTTCCGGAGTAGTCAATAGCAAGCTATGGGCATCCTCCTGACTGAATTAAAGATGGTGCATTTAACCACAGATTGAAGTCTGAATACTAAACTGATCATTGCAACACAACCTCAATGAGAATACAAACAAGTCAGAGTTCAAATCTATAATCAAAACATAAAGACAGAACACTCATCAGCACTCTGAGTATGGATTAGTATGCTGCCTCCACACTTCTATATATCTTTAAGCAACTTAAATGCTTGTTGTGCCAGGTGCATTATCCCACAAATGTAGAAAAGATTATAATCATTCAACAAATAAATGCATTTAGAGCAAGTCCATTCTCCACCCACCGGTAAACTCACTTAAGGTTCAGTTTGGAATAATTATTTTTTTCTTTTTTTAAACGTTTACTCCATATTAATCCATCAGTTTTACAACTGATAGCATTCTTGAAATATATTGAAAGTCTTCTAAAAAGTTTAGAGCATTTCTTTTTAATCTTGAACAAAACCAATATTTACAAAATCCCTAAAAAAAAGAAACAAAACAAGGAGGTAAATCCACCAACCACATGGTTCATTGTTGGTTCTACAGTCTGTTTTCTCTTTCCATTTCAGATCTAACATTGAAATATAAAATTATACATGCATCATACAAAAAATGTACTTATATGCCTTATGAACCTAAATGTTCTAGAAATATAAGAATTATAGGAACACAAATTCCCTCTCTGTAATTCTAGACATTTGTTCTTTGAAAAGTAGACCAATCCATCTTAATCCATTTGGCTTACTTATAAAGTAATTTCTAATTTGTTGGTTCTTTTTGACCAATAGAACACTGGTGAAACTGCTCCCAAAATGGTTGCCTTTCAGCTTACCATCATCAATACAGACTATCTATTGCCAGGTCAGTGTAAGCAGGAATTTTGAATCAATTGATTGAAAAACTTGAGAATTCACTCTACCGCATCTCAAAGAAATGTTGCCTGACCTCACTCAGTTTATGAATAAAATCCCTTGTAGCCATTCCTTATCGTGACCTCACGGACAACATTCATTCCTTGATGGTCAATCAATTAATACAAATTCATTTCAAAATATGGAGGCAAGAGCAGGATGTTTCACTGTAAAGAACCCTTCGATTTTCAGACACAAAGGGTCTTATAGATCACAGGGTTTTGCAGCCTCAGAATTGTTCAGGGACCTCTCAGTCACATAATTGTTCAGGGACCTGGATATGCCCAACAAGTGTGCCCTCTTAGTAGATATGCAACGGATGTACGTTGTTACCACGCGATGTATTACATCGCGGTACTTTACAACACGTTTACAACGCAAGTCGTTACCACGACTTGCACTGTAAGGGTGCTGGACTTAGGAACAGTTAAATTTACTATTCCAACACCAGCCTACGTACAGTAGGGAAGGTGTTGGAATAGTAAATCTACCATTCTTTAGCCTAGAGTGCCCTCCAGCGCAAGTCGTGGTTACGACTTGCGTTGTAAAAGATGTGTCGTAACTGCACTGCGGGGTAACATCCGCGTTGTAAAGGATGTTCCTCATATGCAACTACTGCTCAGATGCTGTGACAATCACATAAACTGGTAGTGGCAGCATACCAAGTTTCTGTGCGTTATTAGTGCAACCAGACCTTTTTCTGCGTGTCATGGAGAATGTGGCCTTCTGGCCACTATCAAATATGTTTCTACTGTTACATGAAACCCAGAACATTGTACATGTGAAGTGTGCGTAAATGCAATATGAATGGAAATATCAGCACTGGTACTAAATTCAGTAAGGCCCTCCTTGTATACATCTGAACATTAGTAAATTATTCTGAGTTTATCAATTTACAGTGTGCAGTGCTGTTAAGCCCACTGTCATTGGGGCTTGTGAGTTAATATAGTGCAAATGTTCTATGTCATGAGACAATTTAGTCTCCAGTGTGCACTACTTAGTGTAGCTCCAGCTTATTTTAAAAATTGCAAACATTTAACTCAATATTCTCAATATATTCATGTTTTTCAAAATTAAGGTTTATTCATTACATGATTGCATAGTTTACCGTAACGTTGTTTTTGCAATATTTTGTCAATATAATGCATCCAGTGCTAAATTGAGGTGATGGTTGGTGGTGGGGCCACCAGAACTCCTTTTTGGTGACTTACACTTATTTTTTCTCATCGGACATTGATTGTGAGCAAGAGTGGGGAAACATCAATGAAGAAGCAGCCAAATCACTAGGAAGGGATATAGAGCTGCATGAGGTCAGAGCAGCCATTAAGGCTATGGCCAGGAATAAGACGCCATGGGCAGATGGGCTCCTCATTGAGTTTTACTCTACATACGTCAACATATTGGGGCCGAGACTGGTAGACGTGTAAAATCAGGCAAAGCAGGGAGGATTGCTGCCAAGCTCCACAAGAGAAGTGTTAATTATTCCACTGCTAAAACCCGGCAATTCAGCAATAGATAAGACAACATACTGGCCACTCTCCATGCTAAACACAGATTATAAAGTCTTAAGTAAAACCCTAGCTACAAGGCTACTACCCTTCATGGTGGACCTCATACACATAGACCAAGCAGGGTTTATTCCAAAACATAACACGGCAATAAATATCTGAAGGTTGATGCGCATCCTAGAGTCTGAGGCCTACAATAAAGAGGAGGCGGGTGTGTTTGCAGTCGACATCGAAAAAGCATTTGATAGCCTAGAATGTAAATATCTATTTAGGGTGATGACGAGATTTGGACCATGCTCAGAGTTCATAAAATGGACATCTCTGTTGTACACAGACTCCACCGCTAGAGTCAAAACGGGGTGTGTGATCTCCGAGGCCTATAACGTGGGGAGGGGTATGCAGGAGGTCTGTCTGCTCTCCCCACTACTATTTGCTCTGGCCATGGATCCAGAACTTGGCTCCATTACTGAGGGATAGAGGCGGTCCATCGAATACAACATATTGCATTATATGTGGATGACTTATTGCTGTTTCTCCGAGACACAGGTTCCGAATTAAAGGTAGCCAGAGACCTGTTAGCCTCATTAGCTAGAGTGTCGGGTCTTAAAGTCAATTGGCAGAAATCGTGCCCTTTTCCTACAAAAGCAGGGCATGAGAGACCACAACTGGAAGTGGAAGTGAATTGGGAAAACAGATGTCTCCCATACCTAGGTGTTACTATCTAGCATGAAATATAGCCAAGGCAATCAGGGAAACAAAAGCTTCATTCGCCTTTTGGGGCATGGGGAGGATATCTTTGTTAAAAATAGTGACACTCCCGCGGTTGTTGTATCTATTCGGAGCCTTGCCAGTCTGGATCCCAGCAGGAATGTTTGACTATCTTATGTCGCTAGTGATTGCCTTTAAATGGTGTTCAGGTAGACGCAGAGTAGTGTAGGGTATGTTAACGAGACCAAAAAGCGCAGGGGGCCTTGCACTGCCAGATTTTGAATACTAGTACCTTGCAGCACAACTGCAATGGCTCACGAAATGGGTTGCAGGGACAGTGAGAGGGATAGACCAACCAAATGATGCAGTCTCCAGTTTGAATATAGTGTCAATATAGTTCTCCATCTGCCTCCCCGCAGATGAGATGAAAATAACAAACTTAAGGTAATATGCAAGTGCTGTATCAGATCTCACCAGAGAGCTAACATTAAAAAAACATATGTCCCAGAGATTCGGATTGGCATCTGACATTTCTTTTTATACTCCGCCCTCATTACAGTGATACAAAAGCACCTGGGGGAGGGGGCTCTTGGAACCTTCCACATTGGGAGGCTGCCAATATATGGTGTTGGACTCTAGAACTTTTAAAGCGGTGACCTGTCTCTATGGACGGCTCAGAAATGACACTGCCTGCGCTCGCCAGACTGAGAGAAACCTGTGAAGGAGACCTAGGAATATAAATTGAGGAGAAGGCATGGGACACACTAGTGAAGAGAACAACAAAGGTCACTAGGAACGCTCAATTCCAATTAATACATTTCTAGGTGTTACACAGAGCCTACCTCACACCAGTACGTATCAATAAATACTTTGGGATCGGAGCAGCTCAATGTCCAAGGTGCGGGGAGGCTGATGCAGCACACCTGCATATGTTCTGTGACTGCCAGTGGTAGGATCTTTCTGGAGGGAGGTTGCTGCAACAATAGCGGAAATTACAGAGAAAGAGGTCCAAGCCACACCAGGAAACTGTCTATTACACTGGTTCCTTCCCGCACACATCCAAAGTTAAAGTCATGAGTCGGTTTCAAGACTTGGCACTTGTGCTGGCCAAAAGGTAGATCACCACAACCTGGAAATCCCAGAGGGGACCATCGATGGTGAGATGGAAAAAGGAATGCACAAAATGGGCAACATATGAGGGAGCAGTGCAATTGAGGGAAGCCAGGTGTGGCAAGGGCCCTCTGGAGGCAGCAAGACCATGGGCGAGTTAGTGACACTATTCACACAACCAATGAATGCAGAAGACGAAGAAGTACGGAATGAGCATGGGAAGGAGGGAGGTCAAGGATGACCGGTATTACATCCACTCACATGGCATGGTGGGCAGCACAGATTTAAACACTGAAGAGCGAAACTAAATGGGTGACAATGATGGAACCTTGCTACATTCAGGCATGTCTAAGGGGAGGGTGGGGGAGGAATGGGAGCTGGGTAGTTACCGTTCTCATAAATGTGAACATGAAGAGACAAGTAGGAACTTGCTGCACAAACAAATTGTTACAAACCAATTAAAGCCTACTTAACGGTAGGGCCAGAGCAAGTAATATTGGAGTAACTAGCTCAGTAGCATGCACGGTTCAAGATGGGACTGTATGAATGTATAAAAGTCATGACAGAAGAACGTCTCGCTTAAATGGACTAACTGTAAGACTGTATTGTACAACTGAAAAGATGTGGATTTGTATAGGAAATGCTTAATAAAATCTGCAGTATCACCCAGGCCCTCATCGTCAACCGACTGGACTACAGCAACACTCTCTAGGGAGGGATCACAACTCACTTCCTCCATCAACTACAGACCATACAGAACACTACAGCCAGACATGACCTGGATCCCCCTAGATGATCCCACATCACACTACCTAGAGAACTCCACTGGCTCCCTGTACAGAAAAGATGCCAGTTCAAGCTCCTGACCCTTGCATACAATGCCCTACACAACTGGGTACCTCCACTTGAACCACAACCTAAACTTGCATTAGCCCCTTGCTCTAACACTCACACCCCACATCAGACGTAACTGATGTGAAGGTTGCTCCTTCTACCTAGCAGCAAAGACATGGAATGAGCTACCCTTTTATTTATGGACCCCCTCATCTCTTCCAGAGTTCCAAATGTCCCTGAAGACCTGGCTATTTGCCAAATTAACTGGATCCTGCCAGAGCCTGGATACCATTATGGGCGTCAAGCATCGTTCCACAAATCTACTGATTGATTGATGCGGGTGGGTTGGAAACAAGTTTGCAAATAGCTACAAACCTTCAGGTTGTGGGTACATCCAAACTTCATACACTTTCCCCACCTTGTAAGGGAATTCCCTGCCCCTTGGTTAGAGTTTACTGTAATAATGTGTTTACCATTAATATGTTTAATATCAAAGCATATTGGGCATCTGGCCATTAATTTACAATTGCAAGTTTACCCTGTTTTGTAGCTACTGAAGCAGGACCAAGGTTGATCTGCAAATGGCTGGGTCTAATATGAGATGGCATGGTGGGAAAAAATGATAGAGTGGGTTGCAGCCCCCCGGTAATTACAGGTGATTGAGATTAATTCAAGCATTCCATCCCTCAGTTTATGTATTACATAGAACATCCAGCATAAACCTAAGCAAGACACCCATAGATGAAAAACTGGTAAACAGTATCATGTTCCTCTAATGCTCTGATGACAACAGAATTACTTTTTATAATGAGAAGCACAGCATGGGCAAATGCAATGTGTGCAAAGGTGCTCAAAAATATAAAGTAGATTTTGGATGTGTGATGCCAGCACTGTGTTTAGGCCATATTTATGCAAATTAAGTATGCGAAATTAACTTTCAATTAAATTGATGTGTTATATTTTCATTCAAAAAGAAAATATTTGTTCCCACATCCACTCACTATTGTTTCCATCACCAATCATAGATACAATAGTTATGATTGTCATAATAACCAATGCGAAGTTATTTTTACTTCAGGATGTTTCATGATCCAATATGGCGTCCAGTCCCTAAACCAAACCTAACAAACAACCCTGAATCAACATTTCACGGCATGATGGAAAATGATGTGCATAAACAAGATTAATTCAATATTGGTTACCTTTGCTCTGCGAAAATGGTAGACAAGCAGCATGCTAATAAAGTCCAACAGCATACAAAAGGCTTGGAATGAGATGATAGCGACCCGTAAATAGGGGTCCTCTTGTGCATAGCAAGGAGTGTCATCTGTGCAGTGGGAACACCCTTCCCTGCAGGGCAGACACTCATAGATTTCTTCAGACATCTCACCTCTAGAAAAACGATTATCTGCATCCTTTCCTGAAACATCAAACAAGAAGACATATTTAATCATGCATAGTACAGTAAAAGACTGTGCCCCTCTTTCGCATTCACATACTCATTTACAAAATGTATTTCGGTCACTCGGTGCACATGCTATTACGCATTTCTTCTTGGATACTTGTACTTTGAAAGACACAGTAAAGAAATTACTTTGTGTAATATAATGAGCACACTCATTAAAATGCAGTTTTGTTCTCTTCTTATAACAATTAACCTTTTAAAAGAAGAGTACAGCAGACATCAGCATTTTCGTAAGCAAAGAGGTTTGTATGCCATTTCTCTATAATAGTTATTTCACCTTACGGTAAATAAAAAAAAAAACATTTGTGAAACCAATAAGCCGTGGGCCTCATTTATGAAATGTGACGCATCGCTGCGAGAAAACAGTGATGTGTCACTTTTCATTGCGCCCTCCTTGCGACCCCAATGATGCGTCATATTTACAATATGACGCATCATTGCGCAAGGATTTACAGATACGTCAGTATTTCTGACGTATCTGTAAGCTCAAAAGTGACGCATAGCTGGAGTGTGTCACAAAAGTGACGCAACTCCAGCAATGCGTCCTTTCACAAGGGGCAAGCCCCATGTGAAAGGGCCTGCGTCAGTCTTACGCCTGCTGTGAGGCAGGCGTATGATTTGGACGCAACGGCGTCCTAGAAGTGACGGAGTGAAATCTCATAGATTTCACTGCGTCACTTCTACGACCTTTCTTGCGTCAATACGCCCCCCTTGCATACATTATACCTGGAGCAGGTATAATGTGGTGCAGGGGTTTACAAAGTGGCGCATCTACCTAGATGCGTCACTTTGGAAATATTGCGCAACAAGGCGCCGTTTTTACGCCACTGGTGCATCACAAAAAGTTACGCACTGGCGGCGTAAAAGTGACGCACAGCCTCATAAATGAGGCCCCTTGCATTGCCAAAGCCAAAAAGTCTGGTTTGGAAGTGAAAATGCAAACCAGACACATGCTTTGGCAACGCTTGCTCATGTGGCATGCTCAAGCTGATTAATTGCTGTTTTCTTACTCGGCACCTGTCAACGACAAAATGTTTGTACACAGAAAGCATTACAAAACCTCTACTAAATGCGGTATTTGCATGCAATCAGTTTTGAAAAGCTGCAGTTGGCTCTTTCCTGATTCAGGCTGCAGCACTATAGTTGCTAAAGGAAAATTGAGTCACAAGGCTTTGCTGTAGCTACCTGAAGCACCGTAGGCTAGTACGTAAGGTCTTGTGAGCCGAACACAAGTTCTGTCTACAGCAGGTTGCAGTACCCCAGGCTGCTACTAGAGGTCCCTTGTACCAAACACAAGTCTTTGCTACCAGTAGGTTGCAGTACATTAGGCACTTACAGAGGTATTACAGTGATCCACCACTGCCCCATAAGTCTCAGAATACCACATATAAATGGAGCAGATTTTTGTTAAAAGTGGAAAGAGACAATGGAAAAACATGACTGCTTCTGTTTTCAGCATGCAATATCACACAGTGAGCTAAGCTTTAACACATGAATAGCATATTCACTTTTGTGATTCTAAAGATGTATTTATTTTATGTATCCTAAATAAATATACCAATATTGTGTTATGCTGGAGGTAGTAATTAATAAGGCTCTGATGGCAACTCTTGAATGGTCACTAGGAAATCAACTTTATATTGGTAGGTATTAGTAGGTATTCGAACAGGACTTTAGCTGTGTAACAGAAGGTATTTCACGCAAACTGTGAAATCAGCTACCAGTGTGTAAGGCCAGAAAAGGAAAACAAGCAAGGACAGAGACGGATATTAGAGACCAAATGACAGATAAGGATACAAATAGGGAACATCAGAATGATGCATAAAATGAAACCAAAAAAGACAAACTGTACTGAACTGGTTCTTTAGGCCAATCACCAACTCCTAATGTGAACAGAAGTGCAACAATGTAACCTTATTTGAAAATGCCATTGGTTTGATGGATAGCCCAACCAAGCAATGGTAAACCATGAAAAAACCCATGAGAGCCAATGGCTGAAGGGGGCTGTCCCAAACCACAATCCCTCTGTCTGTCGCTCACTTATGAAGTATTCACAAAAGTATTCACATGAGGACTCCCATGTACCTAACGTGATATGTGGCGAGACAGAAAAACATGAGTGAGAACAGTATAATCTTGGCATTTGCAGATTTTATAACCAATGACTGGGTGAGTTTGCAGGACAGTATAACCACTCGCATGAGAGTTTGGGTATGATAAAGAAGCTTACATGAAGTTCAACTTCCCACACAAGATGCAGCAGGGTTTCATGATAATACCATCCCAGAGTATCCTACCAAACTGCTGCTCTCTGCTACGGGAGGTTAAGAAAGGGCAGGTCAACAACTGGAAGAAATTTGAGGTGAGAATTTTGAGACAGCTTAGTGTATTTTTGTCTTCAGTTTTAAGTTGTATTTTTTTTTATTGTTTCATTGTGTTTAGTATCCTCTGGGGAAATTGAATTTTTATTGTATTTTTTCAATTTTTTTTTTTTTTTAGTATTTATTTTATTTTTCACCCGTTTCTTTAATCTTGGGTTTCTTACACTTCATTTTGTAATGGGTTTGGTTAAGGGGTTTCTCATTTTGAAATGGTGGAACAGCGCTTTCAGGATCATGAAGAGTTGGAGGATGTGATGGTCATACCTCGACTGAGGGAACACAGTATCAGTGAACAAGATCAGAGTGATGTTCATGGATCGCTTATCTTCTCCTTCCTTGAATAAGAGGATGGAAGAAATGCACAAATCTACCAAAGCGAGCTCATAATCTATCTGAGAAGAAGTGTACATAAGACATGTGGTGATGGGGACAGTGTCAATAGATACATTGTTGTGGATAGGGTAGTGGTGGCTGAAGAGCCAACTCTAAACCAATCATCCCCTCTACTAGAGAATGGGGTAGGAGTTAGGAGACTACATAGGAGGGTGTGGTGGGTACATCTGGCTCTTAAAGACAAGCAGTCCAAAGAAATCCTGCCCTAGTTTATCCTTCTTGTTAACATGAGACTATTTCAAGCTGCCCACATGCCTTTTATTAATGAAGGCTGAAATGTCAGAATAAAATAAGTGCATGGGGAAAGTCAGAAGTTAATTAGGTAGCACAGTCCTTCTGAACCCCAGAGGCCCCAGCAAGAGGAAGGGTAGAACAATCCATTTCTCCACTCCAAAGTTTTAAAAGAGCAGCACGGCGAAGTTTACTTGGCCCTTACATCAGCTTGAATAATGAAGTCATAATTGTCACAATGCCCATGCACATGCCTATGAGAATTTTATGTGTATAAAAATGTGATGTTATTATGCAAACCCTATTCAGGATCAATGCAGGGCAGTGCAGGGTGTATCTATGGTGAAGCAGTCGATTGTCAAAGTTCCTGAAAATGGAAAAAATTACAACAATAACCCTTTATTGTATTGGATCTGTGAGTTGAGACTACAGACCCATGATCAAGCACCGCCGTGGCTTGCCCACCCCAACAGTGTTTATGTACTGCCATTCTGTTAGAAATGATGATCTCTCTGCAATGGTTTGTAACTTTGACCAATTAGGGACCCTTCTTCCTAGACAGGGTAAGGGGATAGACTTCTAAAATAACTCCTGCTCTCCCCCTTGGTAGCTTGGCACGAGCAGACAGGCTTATCTCAGAAGCAGTGTGTAAAGCATTTTTGTATACATACAGTAATGAGGTGAAAACACTACAAATGGACACCACACCAGTTTAGAAAAATAAGTCATCTTTACCTAAACCAAACAAGATCAAAACAACAAAACTCCACAGTACAATAATCAAAATATTACGTTAAGAAGGTAGAAACAGTTCTGTCCATAGCAAACTATAGATGCACCACTTTTAAAACAAAGTACCTTGGATGTGTCCCAATCATAAACAAAACCAGCCACAGGGAAGGTTGGCGTTGGTTCCTTACGCCCAGGGAAGGTTAAGCGTCAGTTCCTCACTCCAGGGGAGGTGATGCTTTGATTCCTCACTACCACCCATGGGAGGTGAAGTGTGGGTTCCTTACTGAAGGGGAGGTGATGCGTTGGTTTCTTCCTGAAGGGGATGTGATGCGTCAGTTTCTTACATGTTGATAGGGGATGCAGCGGTCCTCGATGGGGCGGCAGGCAACAACAATGCATTGGCCTCTCCAGCTGCGGTCTCACAATGCGTTGGTACTTGCAGCTGCACTGCAGGGCCTGCGTCGGAATGGGTGCAATGATCTTGTACTTCGGAGATCGGTGCATGGGATTTGGCGTGCAGTGATTTCTACGGCCACGGGGAGGGGCTGCATCGGTTTCTTTGGCGATGCATCGGAAACAGGTGCGGATGAATCGCGCTTCTCGTAGTTGTGTCTCTTTTCTAGCTCCCAACAGCAGAAACAACCTCCAGAGGCCCAACTCAGCAAAACAGGCACCTCTTGCCAGGTCATACCTCCCAGCAAGGAAGTTCAGGGGAGCTGGTGGTAAAGTCTTTGTATCCCTGAGACTTGAAAACAGGAGGCAAGCTCTACTTCAAGGCCTTGGAGATCTTCTTCGAGCAGGCGACACAGCACAGAACAAAGTCTTTATCCTCTGCTCGGCAGAAACAGCCATTGCAGGCCAGCCAAAGACAGCAACCCACAACGGGGCAGTACTTCTCCTTCAGTTTTCCCGGCTCTTCACATTGGCAGAGGTTCCTCTTGAGTCCAGAAGTATTCTCTGAAGTCTTTTCTTTCCCTGAGACTTCCAACAGGAGCCACGCTATACTTCAAGCCCTTGGAGAAAACTAACAGCAGGATGATGAAAAATCAGTCCAGTCCTTTCCCTGCCCAAGACAGAAGCAACCACTGCAGGACAACCCCAACAGCACACAGTACAGTGGCAGTTCTTCTCCTTCAGCTTTTCCGGCTCTTCTTCTTGGCAGGTTCCTTAGTTCAGCAGTAATCTAAAGTTCAAGGGTCTGGGCCACAACATTTATAGTCAATTTCTCTTTGTTCTCTGGTGTCAGAGAGGCTCTGTGCTAATTCAAAACCAGTTCTGTCCTCTAAGGTGCAGCTTCCTGGCAGGAGGTGGAGACATTATTGTGTAAGGCAGGCTAGGCCCATTGTGGTAAATAAATATTTACCGTATACTGAATTTCTATGCGGTATAAGTTTAATAAAATAGCTCAATCAAATGAGAGGCAGAGTCCGTGGCATCTGAGTTTATAAGGGTTTTATTCCATGTAATGGAATGGTTCGAACCATGGTATCGTGTTCCTTTACCTCGAAGGTTCAGGAAGGGATAGACAATGCTTTATTAACAGTGCACAATATATATAGTAAATGCATACAATGGTGATGGATACAGAAGGCGTAACAGCTGAAAGAAACGAGATAAGAACACATGTGCGTAACAGGAGGCGTGCACGAGGGCGTACACGGAGGTGTGTGCTAGAAACGTCACATGAAAGTGTCATAAGTGGGTGGATTCATAGAGGAATCCTGCAGTGTCAGCAGAAATATTGGGCTGGATGCGCGCGCAGGCAACATGATGTGTGATTGACGTGGAACTGGAGGGTGAAGGGGACTTGACATTTAGCACTATAAGGGGAGACAGAAGTCTGGTGTGTCAGAACAACCTAAACCCAAATCATATCTGATATCTTGTGTTTGGAGAACTGTTTTATCTAGAAGGAAAGGTCGGTCGGGTAGAGGCTATTCTATACTGACTGCTAGTGCGTGCATATGTGTCTACATATCTACGTGTCTACGTGTAATGCGAGGGGCCATGGACCTACCATGGTAAAGGGAGCTATGAATTACTTGCACGGAGACAGAAAGGCCGGGCCCTTTGCTCTGCAGCTGGGGTGGTGTTTACCTAAATCTCTAGACAGGAATGTATTTCGAGGAGCGGAGCAGATAACTTGAAGGCTGAATACTGTCTTGGCAGGCAAGCAGGCCAAGCCGGGCACCGCTCGCCACGCAGGGAGTAAGGCAAGGGTCATGGATGCAGATCCAGGCTGCAGCTTTCAGAGGCAGAAGGCAGAAAGGGCTCGATGGCAGAAATCAGGGCCTAGCTCGCTAGAGCCAGGAAAACGTGAAAGTGCACCATGTAAAGACGGTGGCACGGCATACTTAGGAACTGAATTATCGATCCATTCATGGTGGATCTGAAAGAGGACTTGTTAACGTTGGACGCAAATGTATTTGCGTCTTCATATCTGGTCATGGAGGGAAATTACATGTACTTGAAGCACGTACACGGAACCGTTGGGGTACATAGTAGGGGACACAATTGACCATAAAAATTCTATTACCTCATTCCCTCCTTGTCCCCTACGGACCCTTCATGATATATCAATCTTCATTAGTTCATCAATTTGTTCATATAGCATCATTTGCTCTTCCTTTTTCTGCCGGGATTTAGAACGTGAACTTGGTTGGGGAATGCATGATGTGGCGCACAAGCCGCAAATCGCTGGCCCACACTGTAAACATAAACAACAACTGAATACTATGAGAAGGGCTATTCCGAGGAAGGATAGGACTTTCCATCCCCAGGCTGATAACACGCTCCAGAGCCAACCGGACCAAGTCCAGGTGCCTGGATTCTGGTGTATCTGACTTGCAATCTTATGGAGACGGGTTATGGCTCTAAATACTGATGGCGCGTTTTCTGGAATGAAAACACAGCAACTCGATCCGATGACTCTACAAGCTCCGCCCCTATCGGCCAGGATGACGTCAAGAACGAGACGATTTTGAAGAACAACAAGTCTCATAGCAGACTGTTCCTCTGTTAGGTTGCCTAAGGCGGAAGTAGTTTCATTTACTACTGCTTCAAGGGTTCTGGTTAATTTACGTATCAATTTACTATTCGAGACAGTACCTAAATAGGGAAAGAAACCTTTATTGAAGTCTGTATACTGCTCCCATGCCGTTTCAGTATAGTCGACAATCGGGAGATCTCTCTTGGATCTACTGTGTACTAGATGGGAGTCCCTATGATAATCAGGGGGGGCTAGGAAAACAGGTGGCAGAAGGAATGCAATGTAACAAGTACCATCCCAATCTAGAGGTAAGCGTATATAAGCTGTATGACCACAAATGAAATAGGAATGGCGGGAAGCTTTGAATGTAGACTTGCCTTTATCACTGAATTCGATCACAGTAGTACATTCACTATGACCTAGGTGTACTGAACCATTCTTTCTGACACATAATTCACCTTTGACTGGTAATACGGACATAGCAGGTAAGTCTGGTTTTGTATCGGACTGGACATTCAGAATCATGAGGTTAAGTGTAAAATTACCTAATCCATATACTTCGTTTTCTAGATCGGTCCCTGTCCGTTGTGGAAGACCCTCCTTGTCAGGGAAACATGCTTTATGCATAACTGTGTTCAGAGTTCCCCATACCCAATTGCCCTGGTAAACTATGGAATCAGAATGTAAAGAATTCATTAAACTAAACCATGCACCACAGGAACCGTTGTGTGTGAACGGGTACGGAAAGAGGGGCAGAACTCCCTTGTATTTCTGATAGGGAGGGAGTCGGCCACATATCCAACAATTGGTAGCGTTGCTGGTCTGATGGGAATGATGTAACATACTGATGAAGGTATTGTTGCGCAGCGCAAGTCGATATGATAACTCGTGAGGGGGCAATTCACTGAAAGTATGCTCGACAGTGTCATTTGAGGAAGAATGTGCACGTATAGAAATAGGGAAGTACATGTGTAACAATAGGCTTGTAATAATAATCGTAAGACTCAGAAAAAACATAATCAATAATGTCACAATGCAGTGGCTGCGGAGAGATTTACAATATTTTTGTTTCTTGATCTGTTTCTGTCTATCTCTCTCTCTATTGGGGTCTAACTTGTACATGTCAGGAACCTGTCTAACCGCTTCACCTAGGGGAGGACTTAAACAATTAAACTGTCTGACTTGCTAGACCTTAATTTCATTCGAAATTCTTGAGAAGGAGTATTTTCTACCAGGGGGAGTTTAGTATCAGTCTCTGGAATGGGGCAGGGCTGGGAGTCTGTACTTGGCGGAAGTCCATGGCATTTCTTGATGTGACTCGAGTGGAGCCAGCCTTTGCGGCCCTCCACTTTCACTGCTGTCCTTGTGGTTAATAAAACAAGCTTCGGCTCCTGCCAGCGGGGCTCCAGCGGACTCCTCCTATCGAAATTCCGGATAAAGACTAGATCTCCAGGGACGATCTCGTGTGGCTTCACCTCGGTGTTGTCGGGAAAGGCTGCAGCTACCTGTGAACGACATGATTGTAGTGCAGACATCAAGGAGGCAAGGTAATCTGTCAGCATATTACAGTCAACATCTGTGATCTTACGAGGCAGAGGCGTCCCCCACATATTTGGTGGCCTGCCAAAGACCACCTCGTACGGGGATAGCCCTGTCCTAGAGTGAGCTATCATTCTCATATAAAAAAGAGCAACTGGTAAGGCTACTATCCAATCTACGCCTTTCTCTTTACACACTTTGGCGAGACGTGTTTTCAGGGTCTGATTGTGTCTCTCTACGAGACCTGCTGCCTCGGGATGTCGGACACAGTGGAACTTCCACTGATATCCTAGCAGGAGTGATACCTGCCTCATGAGCTCGGACGAGAATGGCTGACCATTATCTGAGTACACGATACGGGGCAAACCATACCGTGGGAAGAATTCACGTACCAGCTGTTTGGCAGTGGTCGGAGCAGTGTAATCTGGGACTGGATATGCTTCTGTCCATCGGGAAAGTGCACATACAACTACGAGGACATACTTGAATCCTCGACAACGTTCCATCTGGATATAATCCATCTGGAGGACTTCAAAAGGGTGATCGGGAGGATGAAATCCACCTTGCTCTACGGGAATGCCTTTACCTGGGTTGAACTGACAACAGATCGTGCAAGTACGCACTTTCTGTTTTGCTGCAGCTGGTAAATGCTTATTGAACCAAAGGTTTTGAATACTGTCTAACATGGCTTTTTCTCCTAAATGTGCAGGACTATGTGCTGTGTTAATGATAACTTGAACCATAGAGTCGGGGAGAAACCATGTGGCTTTTCCCTTCGTCACCCATCCTTGTTCTGTCTGTACCCCTCCTAGTTCAGTCCATTTCTTGATTTCGTCTGGTGTAGCATGTGTCTGTATGTCAATTACATCTAGGGCGGGATCCCTAACTGTCATGCAATGTGTCGGTGTCTGGACTACTGTCTTTGTCATATCAGTTGTGTGAGTATGAGTCTGAGCTGTATGCTTGGCTGTTTGATCTGCCAGGTCATTACCCTGGGAAATGGTATCTGTAACTTTCGTATGTGCTTTGCACTTCATGATGGCTATAGCTGTAGGCAAATGTATTGCTTCTAACAAAGCTTGAATGAGGGGACCGTGCTGGATCTTGGCACCGTGAGAGGTCAAAAAACCTCTTTCTTGCCAGAGTACACCGAAGTCGTGTACGACTCCGAATGCATAACGTGAATCTGTGTATATGTTAACTCTCTTATTCTTTGCTTGCATACAGGCTTGAGTCAGAGCAATGAGCTCTGCTGCTTGGGCTGACAAGGTGTCAATGCGATGTGTTTCTATGACTTCTGTTTCTGTCGTGACTGCATATGCGGCCACTAACTCTCCTGTACTTGTTCTCATACATGAACCATCCACATAACGTGTCAGGTCTGGATCTGGTAATGCGATATCTGTCAAGTCTTGTCTGGGTTTCGTCGTAATGGTAATGACTTCAACACAATCATGTGCCAAAGGGTCTGTCTCACTTAATGGCAAAAGTGTAGCAGGATTCAATGTATTGCAACGTCTGATTTCTATGTGTGGCTGAAACAATGTCAATTCATAACCTGTCAGTCGGGCTATAGTCAAGTGCTGAGTCTGTGTTCTGTTTAAAAGAACTTCCACGGAATGTGGAACTTGTACTGTCAATTGGTGTCCTAGTACTATGGAATCGCTTTGTCTAATTGCTAGAGCTGTTGCTGCTACAGATTTCAAGCACACAGGCAGAGCCTGGGCTACTGGATCTAATGTACTAGAAAAATAAGCACACGGTTTGTGTGAACCTGCTTGATCCTGGGTGAGTACTGACAATGCAGTACCTTCGCGTTCTGTGACAAAAAGTGTAAAAGGCTTGCTGTAACATGGTGTTGCTAAAACAGGTGCTTGACATAAGGCTTTCTTTAATTCATCAAAAGCTTGTGTATGTTCCTGAGTCCAAGGGAGGACAGTCGATGTCGCTGCCTCCTGAGTTGTCAACTGTATGAGTGGCTTGGCTAGAAATGCGTACTGAGGGATCCATTGTCTACAGTAAGAAGTGAGGCCTATAAAGGCCCGTACCTCCTTTTGTGTCTTGGGTTGTGTCATGTTTACAATTAACTGGATGCGGTCAGGTGTTAGCTGTCTCCCCCTCTTGGACAGCAAGTGCCCAAGGTACACCACTTGCTGGGCACAGAATTGTAGCTTCGAAGGAGACACCTTGTGTCCGTTGTCAGCCAGGAAATACAGGACTGTCAGTGATGCTTGTTCACAATCTGGTTCACTTCGGGCGGTGATCAATAGATCATCGACGTACTGTAGTAGGGCGGTGTTAGCAGGCATGTGAATACTGTCAAGCTGTCTTTTCAATGCTTGGCTATAGATGCTGGGGCTTTCTGTGAATCCTTGAGGTGCGCGTGCAAATTTGAAGCTACGGCCATTTAAACAGAATCCGAAAAGATATTGGCTTTCCGGATCAATGGGGACACTAAAGAAGGCGTTCTTCAGATCAATTACAGTAAAGAACGTTGCCTCAGAATCAATAGCTGTCAATAAAGAAGAGATGTCTGGAACCACAGGGTACTGCGGTACAATGCATTTATTCAATTCTCGCAAATCGATCACTAATCGATAAACTGGAGGTGCATTCGGATCAGTGCGTTTAAGAATCGGAATGATAGGGGAATTACAAACGTTGGAGTCGGTTTCTACAACCACTCCTTGTGCAATGAGCTCGTCAATGATTTTCAGTAAAGCCACTACAGCATCTGGTGGTAACTTGTATTGTCGGATTCGTGGTAGTACCACTCCTTGTTTGAGTGTAACTCGATATGGTGTAATGTGCATACAACCTACATCAGTGGGGCCTTGTGCCCATAAATGTGCAGGAACATTCTGTAATCTGGAATCAATATCTCTCAACACATAGTGACCCTTAAAGTCACGCAGAAACAGTCTTATTCCTTCCGGAGAACAACAAATTACTGCTCCTAGAGCTTTCAGTGTCTTGATACCTAACAAGTTTTCTGGACATGATTTCGTGAGCAACAAATCTGTAGTACGTGACAATGGACCAACTGCAAGGGGAACTGGTTTTGAAACTTCATTAACAATGGGCTTTCCTGAAAATCCAAGGGAAACATTCTGTGAGCCTGAGAGGGGTGCCCCTGGAACCTCGTCGTGACTGATTGTCGTTCTGCTTGCCCCTGTGTTAATCAAAAACTTTCTATCCTTTCCTAATACTTGACTATGTACATAAGGACCCTCTTGATCTACAGGAACCTCAATAAGAGGCAAGCCAACCTCCCTCTCTAGGCTGTTTCATGTGTATCGCTGATAATCGGGATAGTCGGATTGTGCATATTGGTACATCTGCTGCGTTGCATGTTGTGTGGCGGCAATGGGTTGTGGCTGTGGTACCGCTACGGTCTGTTGTGGAATCTGCATAGGCTGAACATTCTGTGAAACGTGTTGTTGGACCTGGTCCTGTCTAGGAGGACGCGGTCTCTCTTTAGTTTTACCTGTGGCTATGTTGTGCTTCAAGACCGCACAATCGTTTACATAGTGACCTGACTGTTTACAATAGTTGCATGTCCCTTTAACAGGAGCTGACGAATTATTGGACTGTGTCATACCCTTTTTCTGACCGTCAGCTGGAACTGACTGAGCAACTAGCATTTTCATTTTCGTGTCCTTCATACGTCTTTGTTCGTGATCATGTTCTTCCCTGATTCTGTTCTGGTGGTACTGTAACATCTGTAACATTTGGGAAGGCGTGTTTGCTTGCCATGTACTTTCGACTTTCAATACACGGTTCTTAACCTGGGGCAGGGAATTCTCGACTAATTTGCTTACAAAAAGATGTGGGTATGACTCGCTACTTGCTTTCAGGCCACTATTAATAATAAAACATTTCTCAAATCGGGAATAAAAATCACTAGTGTCTTCATCGGGTTTCTGTTTGCAGGCTGAGATTGCATCCCAGTCCTCCTTTTTAGTTGCTAACAAACGTGGCAAAACCTGTACTAACAAACCTGGTAATGCTTTAGTTTTATCCCCAAGCCCTAAACCTGGGGTACGACCAGTCTCTTCAGTTTCTAATGCAACCCAATCAATCTTTTGGTCTCCCACCTCCCATTCTTTTTCTTTGAGTTTCTCGTAAATACCGGCAGGCAATAATACTTTCAATATCTTCATAATGTCGGGATAGGTGTAATCTCCCATGAGTAACATGTCTTTTATTTCACGGTGAAAACCTGCAGGGTCCTTATCATGACTAGGCACTATTTTCTTCATTTCCAATAATTCCATTTTAGTTATGGGCGTGTACACATACACACATGTAAGAGTATCATCCGTGTTCCTGACTGGATGTACTTCTCGTAAAGGATTCTGTTTGTCAAAGTGAAAGTGAAATGGCTTCCTGACTGGTGGTGGGACGGAAACAAGATGTGGAGTCAAGAAGGTTCTATATTTGTGACGTTGTTCTAAAATTGTTTCAATTAAATCGGTACCTAGACCTCTCCATCTTCTCAGGAGTAAGTCTTGCAGTAAATTATATAACGGACCTGGATCAGATGCTTCGTTTTCATACTGTATGATGAGGTGCTGGGTCATGTATATACCAGCTAGTCGCTGTTCTTCTGGAGTAAGACTTAAAAATGTTTGCACTACTGAATCATCTTTATATATGCTATCATCTCCGGCCCACTGTACTGCGGACCGGGCTAGTTCCTGATCACGTAGAGTATTGAGTTCGTGATAACCTACTCTTTCTTTCAGTACTTTGTCAGTAACCTGGAATACATGTTCAAGGGTACATCGCTCTGGTATCGGGCAAAGGTAACGTTTCTTGTTTTCTAACCGAATGGGTCTATCGAAGGGCCTATCAATATGATACGGTCTAGGGAGTTTCTCTCTACCTACATATGCCATCATGTCTCTACTTGCTAGTTGCGAAATTTCTGCTGTCTTCTCTGGTTCATCCTCCTGTGAGGAGTCCTGATCGTCTGATTCGAGTGGCTCTTCAGACTCTCGACGGACATGTATTGCTATTATTTCTTTACGAATCTTTCTGACCATAGCATGTACACATCTCTCTTTATCATGTTTACCATCAGCAATATTCTGACTCCATCTGTTCAATCTATCCATCTCCTCTTGCGGAAAGCCTGTCTGATCTTGTTCCCTTATCAAACAATTAACCAAAAATCGCATAATTAAACCTTTGTTCTCAACTTTCTGACGTGACATGGCTTCACCAACACACTCTGATCCTTCTCCTGTTCTAATAAAATGATACATATGGTCTAGATGGTCTGGCATTTCTGGTAGCAATTGCAAATGTTCTGTAACACGTCTTAAACGTAGGGAAGCTAACAGCATGGGCCCTGTTTTACCAGGCACTGTGTCATATCTACAATCTGTGAGCTGTTCTCTAAGCTTTTCGGCTGGGGCACCTTTAGGTGTTCGCGACATTGCGAATTCTCTCATTGTCACTCGTTGTAACTGTGGCGGGGTGCGGTAACCTCCTGTAGCACCTCCTGAAGCGGAGGCTTGGGCATAACCTGACTGTAAGGTCGGTCTCGGCTGTAACGTAGTTGGAACCTGGACCGTGCTAGACCCAAAAGGATTAAGCGGATTAATAGGGGGACCAACAGGTACGGGTGCAGGAAGCGGTGCAGGGAGGGTCGGTTGTTGCGGACCCGGGGGCAGATGATCATGGGGTAGGTTAAAGTCAGCAGGTGGTACATGGGTATATGCGGGAGCTACATCGTCTAAGTAGGAAGAAAGGAAAATATCTGCTGCGGTCTTGTGATGTAATTTAGTCGGGACCAATGGAGGGGGCAGATTTTTCGGTGTTTCCGGGGTCGCCTTGGGCAGGCCCTCGGCCAGGACTGGATACAATCCTGTCAAAATAGCATTACTCCGTCTATCGTGTTGTTCCATTCTAACTCGTTCTCCTTCTTCTAGTAGTTCTTTTTCTTTGGCTTTTTCAGAATCCTCTCTGCTTTTCTCTGTCTTTCTGAGTGCTTTCTCTGTCCGTCTATGTGATTCTTTACGCCATAGTTCGATGGCATCTTTCTGTGACTGTCTGGCTTTCTTTTTCCACAATGCTTCTTCTACTCTCATGATGCACTCGGCATCCCATGTCCCTGTAACGGGCCATCTCTGATTCTCTGCTAAGTCTTTAGTGTAATCCACCCACAAGTCGAGATATAATATGGCATCTAAGCCATGCTTGTGGTACATAAAATATCCGGGAGTGTCCCTGGGTGGGATGGGAACAGCTTCCTCAAGTATCCCTTTCCTAGTTCCTATCTGACGTAGTTTAGTAAACAGTGGCATTTTGAACCTTGATACTTGATACTTGATACTTACTCGGACTTGGACACAACTAATACAATAAACACAATAATGAAGATCAAACAATCACTCATACCACGACATTAATACACATTTAAACATTTCAGAACGAACAATAACTAGATAACTGGATACTGGATATACTGCTAAACAGTACAGATACACTGCTAAAACAGTGCAGACCGGGTCTGTGTACCCAAACCCGTCTTGACCGGATACAAATTAATGCACCCGTCTAGATGCGTCCCCAGCAACGGTACTCACCGGGAAGCACAGAGCGGAAGGCCTCGGAAACTCGACACGACTGGACCGGACTGGACTCGACTCGACACGTGACGTAGGTACTTCGGAACTGGTGGGCCTCTAGACACCTCGGACCTTGCTCTCTCGGCTGGGCTCTGGTCGGGATCCTCCGCACTCCTCACCGCCTCGTCTGGATGTCGATCGCAGTCTCCGTCACCTCCGTAGGCCTGAGGGAGATACAGGAAATCCTGCGGGTACGCGTAGTTGTCCGTCACGGCTGTGGCAGGCGGCAAGGCCTGCGATGCATCGCCGGCGTGTAAGGTGGGGGAGGGGTCCCTATTCGGGCGCCAAATTATGTGGTAAATAAATATTTACCGTATACTGAATTTCTATGCGGTATAAGTTCAATAAAATAGCTCAATCAAATGAGAGGCAGAGTCCGTGGCATCTGAGTTTATAAGGGTTTTATTCCATGTAATGGAATGGTTCGAACCATGGTATCGTGTTCCTTTACCTCGAAGGTTCAGGAAGGGATAGACAATGCTTTATTAACAGTTCACAATATATATAGTAAATGCATACAATGGTGATGGATACAGAAGGCGTAACAGCTGAAAGAAACGAGATAAGAACACATGTGCGTAACAGGAGGCGTGCACGAGGGCGTACACGGAGGTGTGTGCTAGAAACGTCACATGAAAGTGTCATAAGTGGGTGGATTCATAGAGGAATCCTGCAGTGTCAGCAGAAATATTGGGCTGGATGCGCGCGCAGGGAACATGACGTGTGATTGACGTGGAACTGGAGGGTGAAGGGGACTTGACATTTAGCACTATAAGGGGAGACAGAAGTCTGGTGTGTCAGAACAACCTAAACCCAAATCATATCTGATATCTTGTGTTTGGAGAACTGTTTTATCTAGAAGGAAAGGTCGGTCGGGTAGAGGCTATTCTATACTGACTGCTAGTGCGTGCATATGTGTCTACATATCTACGTGTCTACGTGTAATGCGAGGGGCCATGGGCCTACCATGGTAACAGGAGCTATGAATTACTTGCACGGAGACAGAAAGGCCGGGCCCTTTGCTCTGCAGCTGGGGAGGTGTTTACCTAAATCTCTAGACAGGAATGTATTTCGAGGAGCGGAGCAGATAACTTGAAGGCTGAATACTGTCTTGGCAGGCAAGCAGGCCGAGCCGGGCACCGCTCGCCACGCAGGGAGTAAGGCAAGGGTCATGGATGCAGATCCAGGCTGCAGCTTTCAGAGGCAGAAGGCAGAAAGGGCTCGATGGCAGAAATCAGGGCCTAGCTCGCTAGAGCCAGGAAAACGTGAAAGTGCACCATGTAAAGACGGTGGCACGGCATACTTAGGAACTGAATTATCGATCCATTCATTGTGGATCTGAAAGAGGACTTGTTAACGTTGGACGCAAATGTATTTGCGTCTTCATATCTGGTCATGGAGGGAAATTACATGTACTTGAAGCACGTACACGGAACCGTTGGGGTACATAGTAGGGGACACAATTGACCATAAAAATTCTATTACCTCACCATTCAGGTAAAGGAAATCTCCTCCCCCTACTCTGAATTCAGCCAAGGGCTATTCAGCCCAGCCATGACTCATCCAGGAAAGGCAGGACACACCTCAACCTCACCAGTGGCTGTCTACAGTGAATGCATAGCCCCAGCCCCTGTCACTCCAAAGCCAAACAGACAATTCACAAATCAGAAGAGGCACACAAGGTGGCTAAGCAAGAACATTCCCACTTTCTAAAAGTGGTATTTTAAAACACAGAATGCAAAAATCACCCTTTCTAAAATATGCATCTTTATATTCTGGGTTCAGGCATACTAAGTTGTAACTTCCTAGCTTGTCCCATGCCAAGTTATATTTATAAACTGTTATTCTATCCTGTGGGACAGATAGCCTTTCAATAGTGAAAAACGAAATTCTCTGTAGTTCACTATCAGGACATGTTACACACATCAAAACATGTCCTACGTTTCACCGGCACTGCACCCTGCCCACAGGGGTACCTTGGGCCTACCTTAGGGGTGACTCACATGTAAGAGAAAGGGAAGGTTAGGGCCTGGGAAGTGGGTGCACTTGCCAGGTCGACATGGCAGTACCAGACTGCGCACAGACACTACAGTGGCAGGTCTAAGAACCTTTTGCATTGCTGCTTGTGTGGGTGGCACAATTAGTGCTGCAAGCTCACTAGCAGTATTTGACTTACATACCCTGGGCACACACAGTGCACTGTATTAGGGATTTACGGCCTCATTACGATGTTGTGCAGGAACTAACCCACCCACCTCCTTGTCGGATTCGGTTCCAACTGACTCGCAATTGGGCCCAATTTAGATGTTGGCCGACAGAGTTAAGGCCTTCACGGTGAAAGAAGACTTTACAACTGATGTCCTACCTTTACTCTACCCGCCAAATTTAGAGTTCACTGCTGGGCTTACAATGAAATCTGTGGGACTGACAGACGTTTGTCAGAAACCCCAACATTTTTTACACAGTTTTGGCATTTTACTGGGACATAGCTTATTTTGGGGTTTTTTGTGCTTTCAACCTCCTTCCAGTTAATGGTAGAAGTGAGTACGAAAGCAACAATGGACCCTGAAAAGCTATACATTTCAGAAAAGAAGAAAACAATTTGAATTCAGAAAGAGATCATTTGTGTAGATCCTTCAAGATTTTTTTTATAAAAACAAACAGTTAAAAATAGGAAAAATTGAAAATGAGTTAAAAAAACGGCCATTTGTACCAACCTTTTCACCTGCAACTTCTTCTAAGTATGACAGATGTTTTAAAGCAATATACCGCTACATCCGCTGGACCCTTCTGGTTGAGGGGATATATAAGACGGGTAGGTTTACCTAGAAACCAACGAACTCAGAGCCAATAACTGAGCAGCATCTTGCAATGTTTTTTTTATAGTGTACTGGGTATATATCAATTCATTTGGGAAAATATAAACAAGTAAAAATCGGTATGAAAGACACCAATGTATTTGGGTTTGGTAGTTTTCCCTAGATGGTCGCCGAGCCAAAGGAACCCCCTTGCATCTGTGTTTTATGGCCCCAGGCTCAGTGGCCAACTAAGGAAACCTACCAAACCCACACTTTCCTGAAAACTAGACACACTGGGAGTCTAGGGAGGTATGGCTTGCATGGACGCCCCACTGTTTCCCTACCCAGAATCCCCAAGTCACCCCATCCTTCTTGGAAGGAAGTTGTTTTCAGGTGTTTGAAGATGATATCACCTTGGATACCCTACCCCTGCAGTGTGGTGTTCCTCAGGGCTCTTCCCTGAGCCCTACTCCTTTTAATATATATATGGCCCCCTGCAGATATCGTCGCCCCTTTAGCGATCAATATAGTGTCTTATGCCGACGGCACTCAGCTGGTTGTAGCATTGAATCAAGCTGACCAGTCGCCAACTGACCTCTACTCCTGTCTGGAGGAAGTGGCTAAGTGGATGAGTCTTTCCCCTCTGAAACTCAACAGCGACAAAGCCGAGCTGATGACGCTTGGTAACCACTCAAGCGTCAATTTCAAGGCCCTATGGCCAGTCAGCATGGTTTTGGCCCGGGTCCCAAAGCCCGAAATAAAAAGTTTAGGTATTTGGCTCGAACAAGACCTCCCCTTCAAAACCCAAGCCAGGAAGATGGTTGCATCCTGTTACAGTCTGTTTAAAATGCTCCGTAAAGTACTTCCCTTACTCCCTTTTCCAGCAAAAAAGTTATTGCTATTGGCTCTAATCTTATCTAGGAAAGATTTTGGAAACGCCCTATATCTGTGAGCCCCCTTTGCAGTGGTCGCCACCAGACTTCAGATTGTTCAGAACGCGTCGGTAAGATTGCTTACTGGCACTAGCATCCGCTGTTCTGCGAAGCCCGCATTGTGCTCCCTGCACTGGCTGCTGGTGGAAGAGATAATCAATTTCAAAGCCCTTTGCATAGCCCAAAAGTCTCTGGAAGGGAACTGACCACCTATCATCAAACCTTTGATCCGTCCGTATAACGCCTCCAGAAGTCTTCGCTCCGAAATGCTTCATCTGGCAGAAGTGCCCAGAATTAAGAGAGCTAGAAGCGGGGATAGGCTTTTTTCATACAATGTCGCCAAGCTCTGGAATGCTCCCCCGCTTCACCTCCATAGGGAACCTATTCACTCCATCTTCTAGAAGCATTTGAAAACCTGGCTTTTCCCATAATTTGTGGTTGCCCACTCTGGTTTTCTGCTCAGCGCTGGGATGCTTCCGAGTAGCCATGCGCTTTACAAGAAACCCATTTCATCCTGGATTTCCCTGGGTGTCTAGTTTTCAAACATGTATAGGTTTGCTAGGCTTCACTTGGTCCCGGCAGAGCTAGGGTTCAAAATATACAGGTAGGCACTTTGAAAAAAAGGTTCAGTTTAAACTGTAAAAATGTGGTGGGTCCACATTGCGCTTTGGGCCATTTCCTGTTGCTAGTAGTCGGCCTGCCAAACAAGTGAGGTACCATTTTTATCGGGAGACCTTGGGGAATGCTGGGTGGGTAGAAGTTTGTGGATCTGTGCAGATTCCAGAACTTTCGATCACTGAAATGTGAGGATTGTTTTTTTTTACAAACTTTGATATTTGCAAGGGATTCTGGGGAGCAGAATTTAGTGCGATCCACACAGGTTACCACATCATGGATTCCCTTGGGTGTCTAGTTTCAAAAAATGTATAGGTTTGCTAAATTACCTTGGGTGCCAGCTGCACTTGGACCCAACATCCACAGTTAGGCACATTCCCCAAAAAAGTCAGTGCCGAGTGGGCTTATTGCCACCCTGGGGAGGGGGAATATGGGGCTATTGCCCAGATATGCCTCCAAGGGGGACAGAAAGGCTGTGCTATTTTTCTGGGGGGTGGGGGCATTGGGATTTTGATTCTGGGCAGCCCCCACCCCTATGTATAAAAAAGCCAGCATAATCGCTGGCGCCTAGTGGACTCTCTACCCCCCGGGGCAGATCAAGGACTACTGCCCCCATCTACCGCCTGAGGGGCAGAGAGACTGTGGCATTTTTTTCGGGGGTAGAGGCATTGGCATACCCATTCTGGGCAGCCCCCACCCCTGAATTTTGAAAACAATGTATCCCTGGTGCCTGCTGGGCTTTTTTCCCCCGAGGGGCCAGATAGGAGGCTATTGCCCCCATCTGCCTCCCAGAGGGGGCAGAAAGACTGTGGCAATAGTTTTTTGGGGTGAGGGCATTTGCATCCCATTCTGGGCAGCCCCCACACCTATCTATAACAAAATGAATAATCCCTGTGACAAGTGGGCTTTCTGCCCCCTGGGGAGGGCAGGTAAGGGGCTATTGTCCAATCTGCCTCCCGGGGGGCAAAAACACTGCAGTTTTTTGGGGGGCATTGGCATGCTCATTCTGGGCTGCCCCCATCCCTAAGTATTTAACAAAAAAACCCTGGTGCCTAGTGGGCTTTCTGCCCCCCCCCCCCCTGGGCAGATCTGGGCTATTGCCGAATCTGCCTCCTGGGGGCAGAAAGTATTTTACCTTTTTTGTGGGGGCAGGGTGGGGGCAGATTGGGGCTACTGCCCCATCTCACCCCTAGGGGGCAGAAAGACTATCTGGGGCTAAGTTAAATGTGTTGAGAAGCAAAGGACTTTGCCCAAGCGGCCGTCCCCCCGGTGGTTAGTGGGTGGATCCCTTCTTGGGGATCGCCCGCCTGGTCAATCCCCAAGCAGGAAACCACTAGGGAGTGGTACCATTGGAAAGGGTAGATTCTCCCCTTTCCAACAATACCGCTCCCATGTGTTTTGGTGCTCAGGGGGCTGAGATAAAATGGAAAATTTCTTCTTAAAACTAAGTCAAGGTCAAACATGGATGATGGATGGGACCTTCAAAATGAGCCTCGAACCATTTACTCAGATATATACCATACATGGAGAATATCAAAACACTACACCCCTTGATACACGCCATGCTACCTAATAAAGTTGCGCTTACTACGAACTACTAAACCACATTAAAATTGAGCCTGGGCAGTGAACTCCGCTCCGCTTGTGGTGTTTGCAGAGTTTTCAGCACTCTGTGTTATGCGGAGCTGGCGGAGTTCTGAAAAACTCCACTCCACTTAGAGGGCGCAGAGTTTTATCCTTGCTCGCATTTGTCAACGTCAAGTTGGTGAGCGCAAGTGAGGAAAATTCACCTTCTGGCAAAATATTTCCCCGTTCGCGATCGTTAACATCAAGTTGGCGAGAACAAGAGTGGAAAATCAACCTCCTGGCAAGATTTTTCAACACGGGCGGTCAGATTTCTCATTGCGAGTAGTTGCGTCTGCTCGCAACCACTCGCATTGAGAACCCCCTCGTTCGCATTGAGAAAGCTGCAGCTCAAGTAAAAAATCTACTTGATGGGCCGAAAGGAAGCAGAGCCTGCTTGCCTTGTGCATGGTGCCATTAATGATGATTGCACAGTGCGTACAAACACGTGGCACTGAAAATCATCGCGAACAGCATTTATCTAACGCACATGCTGTAGAGCTCCACATACCGCCGCTGAGTTTTTTTTTGCATTTGGCAAAGTTCTGCTTAGCGGAACTCCGAGAACTCCACCCAGGCTTAATGAAAATTAAAACAACTACTACACATACGACATTTTTTTACCCATATTAAATCTAAACTTTGAAAACAAACCAATGGATTGTATGACATGCTACAATGTAAAGTAAAACTCTTTACTAACAATAAGGAAGTACACAACTTAAAATCAATAGCCAAAACCCTACTATAAACAAACACAGTAACCAAAAAATGTACGGCAAAATTTAAATCAGTATAAACCAAAATAGATATATACATCAGTCAAAAAAAACTAAAATATCAAATAACACTGATGCATTAAATTAATATGCATATTAATTAGCTAAATACAAAAAAAACACCAACCACAAAGCTGAAACTGCAAATAAAATCAAATGGAATCAATAACATACAACACATAAAATGTAATATAACTACCAATCACATCAAATGCACGTACATATTAAAATATAACATTTCCCACCCAAAAAACACTTAAATAAAACTTAAGTTGTTGATCTTCATCTGTATCCCTGTAGTCACAAATATCATTGGCCAGAAACTGGAAAAAGTATTCCAAACAAGCTAAAAAAAAATGCAAAAATAGAAGAGGTCCATTGTAAATGCAACTATGCGTTCCAAAATCATAGGAAACCATAAAAAAAGTGTAAAAAAAAGTAACACTCCTGGAAACCTGAAAAATCCAATGAAATAAACAAACATTTAAAATACTGGTTTACTAGAAACCAAGACCATTTCCTTCACATAAAAATGCAACAACTAAATGTCCATATGATAACTTTGGATCCATAAGCCTGTAAAAAACATACAATGCCCAGCTGCAAAAAGCACATGATCTTCAAATGTAACATAGGCATTGCAATTAACTATACAAAACACATAACATTATAATAATACAGTACTGCAAAACTCTAAATAAGCCTAACACAGAATACTAGTAAACAAAATAACACAAACTACAAATTAACTTTTAAAAACATACAAAGTAACATTATAACTACCATTTACTAGTACTCCCTACATCCCTCCTACCCCTAAAATCCTGTAAAAAAAACTTACAAAATGTCTTACCTAATACAATGAAAAGCAGCATCTTCTCATGACTCACTTCCAGGAATATGAATGTAAATGACACAAATAATCTACAAAAGTTAAGTCAGTAGTAAAAGAAATGGGCCCACATTTAAAATAAAATAAAACCTATCTCCCTATTGAAAACAATGGGGTTTTAAATAGAAAGTGTTTTAAAAAAAATTATTTTTAAAAATTGTAAAAATGTTTAAATATTGTAAAACGTGTCAAAAGTTATGTGAAAATATGAAACTATTATGTAACTATAAAAAATAGTAATAAAAATGCAATATATAGTATTATTTAAGATATATTTCAAGAAGGATTTAAAAATTAGCAAACCTTCAGGTGAAACAAGTGTATAGCTGTATTAAAAAATAAATACACCACACTTGAACAAATAAAAGAAAAATGCAGATATGTACAACACTGTTCAAAAGTGATCTGCATGTTTTATTTAATATAAAATATACTAAAATTCAATTTAAATATAACAATGAAAATAGTTTCAGTGTACAGATATATATGTATCTAAAAATCTGCAATTCTATATTAAATAAATGTTGGAAAAATAAAAATTACAAACGGTGTTATATACATTTATTATTAAAAAACACAATTATTAATAATGTATGTGAAAAATGCAATACCAAGTCCTATCTAAACCATTCAAAGGAAGGTGTTACAAACTAAAAAGAAGACATTGACTAGACCCACTCAATCTAAACCATTTTAGGGAATATGTTGGACACTAAATGGTTTACTTATACTTTTACCACTTTCATCTAAATCATTTTGGGGAAGGTGTTGGGCACTAATGAGGTTTGATTTACTATTTCCACTTCAATCCAAACCATTTTGGGAGCGGTTTTAGACACTAAAGGATTATATATACTATTCTCACTTGAATCTAAACCATTCTAGGGAAGTGTTGGTCAACAAAGGTGTTACATTTGCTATTTCCACCCCAATCTAAACCATTTGATGGAACATGTTGAATAATGTGTGAGTGGGTATCCGAGTTCCTGAATGGGTCTGTCATTGGCTGTGTGAGTGTCTGACTGGGTCTGTGAGTGGGTGTGTGAGTACCTGTGTGGGTGTTTGAGTGAATGTGTGAGTGCCTGTGTAGGTCTGTCAGTGGGTGTTTAGGTACCTACATGGGTATGGGAGAGTGGGGGTGTCTGAGTGGATATCTGAGTGGATGGGAATGTGTCTGAGTTGGTCTGTGAGTATGTTTGTGAGTATGTGTGTGAGTCTGTGAGTGTATGTGTGTATCGGTGTGGGTCTGTGGGTAGGAGTGAGAGTGTCTGAGTTGGTCTGTGAGTGTCTGTGGGTGGGTGTGTATTTGTGTGGGTCTGTGAGTGCCTGTGTGAGTCTGTGAGTGGCTATGTGAGTACCTGTGTGAATCTCTGAGTTGTCTGAGAGTGTCTATGTGAGTCTGTGAATTGGTCTGTGAGTGGGTGTGTGAGAGGGTGTGTGAGTTGCTGTGTAGGTCTGTAACTGGGTATTTGAGTCTGTGTGTGAGTGTCTGTGTGAGTCTGTGTGTGTGGGTGTGTCAATGCCTGAATAGGTATATAAGTGGGTGGGTGAGCACCTATCTGGACCTGTGAGTGGTGTCTGAGTGTTCTGCGAGTAGGTGTGTGAATGCCGACATACGTCTGTGAATGGGTGCATTACTGTCTGTCACTGTCTATAAATGGGTGTGAGAGTACCTGTGTGCGTGTTTGAGATGGTCTGAATGTGGTTTTTTTCAAAGTGCATCAAGACTCGCAAATTTGTTGTGGATTTACACAGTGGTCACACTGAGCCTCATGGGGGGATCTGCAGATTCCCAAACTAGAAAAAAACAAATGATATAACTCAATTTGTACCCAACATAGGTCCTTCTCACGCATCTCTAACACACCCATAGGGTCAGGGTACCTCTACCATGACGCCTTTAATCATTTTTTAGATACATTTATAAACTTCAGAACAATTCCCTGATACTTAAAATGACAGCTGAAACCTCCCAGTCAGGTTGTGGTCGGCCACTCATGGCGTTGCTAGGGGTGCGTGACTTTGTGGATCCTCCATTGGGTTTCCGCGGAGGGTCAGCGTCTCTAGAGATCTATTTTTTTCCATTAATATCTCAAAAACTACTAATCGGATTTACACCAAATCACAAAAAGCATGCTTTCTGGATCAAGATCTAACTTTCTGCCAAATTAGGTGTAATTCCGGTCAGCAGTTCGGGATGTGATCTTGTCAAAATTCTCTATGTGAATTAACATGGGAAACACTTATTTTGTTTACTCCCCCCTTTTCTCTGCCCGCACATTACGGATAACCCCGAACCTTTGCATGCACAACTAGACAAAGTGGGGACTTTGTTTTAAAAAATGAGCGAAGATCAAACAAACTACGTCAAAGTTATAAGCAAGTCAAAAAACGCTTTCCTATTGAAGCTAAGTCCTAACTATATCTACCTACTGGTGTCCGCCAGTAGGTAAAATATATATAACCTACTGGTGGTTGAATATAATAGCTATAGAAAAAACAGAGTGGCTTTTTCGACATTGGCTGATAAAGCAAAGTTTTGCGATGAATAGTTAAGGGAATGCAAACAAGAAAGGGAGTCCCAGAACATTTTGCCACCAAGGTTTTTCCCATAGACTTTAACAGAAATAGCAACAAAATGGCTGAACAAAATTTCATGAAATTTGGCAGGAATATAGGTTATGGTGTGGAAAGGGACAGTTTTGTTATTTGATCTAAATTCTTTTAGTAGTTGTTAAGTAACAAGGGACAAAAGGTAAGTGATATATTGGGCTGTGGTATACCACAGTACTTTCATGTTATACCACAGTACATAGCAATGACAAAACACAATATTATTGGTTAATGAAAGCCGTTGTAAAATAAAAAAGGAACCTTATTTCTTAGCCCTCATTTTGTCTTTGTTCTGGGTTTCAACGTGAAATTTATTATTTTAGATATTGTTTTAAATGTTTATGAAGTACTGTGGTACCTCCTCAAAACTATCTAGGAAATACTGCAGTACATATTGGAATCTAAAAAAACAAATATACATGATAAAATATGTTATATGGCACACCATTCCAGGGGCGTGGCTTGGATGCCGAGGGGAATGGCAGCGTGAGCCCGGAGCTCCATGCCCGATCCCCAATGACATCCTGAGAAAGACACGAAATCCGACGTGCTTGGAAGCATCCTGGTAGCACGAGGCGTCGGAGGGCCGAGGGGACCCCAGGAGCCGGGCAAAATGCTGATCCAAAGGCTCAAAGCCTCACTAACGGGAAAAAAACGTTGCCGAGGTGCGCAGGCCCAAAATGGCGGACAGGGCTCGGAGCTGGCGCAGCTGAGATCGAGGAAGTGCAGCGGCCCCCTCAGAAGCACCGGAAAGGAAGCGGAGCCGCCCGAACCCCTCTGATTATCCTCGCTGATGGGGGCCGGGACGTTGACCCCTGCAGGCAGTTGAAATTTCAGCCGATTGCCGACCGTCGCTAACACGAGGGCTGATAAGATGGCGGCCGCCCCGTGAGTCGGCGACTGGGGAGACCGCAGCACCTTGGGCGAGGCAAAAGAGCCTAGCGAGCGGCGAACAGTGAGAACCCTGCCCGGGGGCCCACTGGCGGGGAAGGCGAAACACACGCCCAAACGGAGCACCGTCCACCCGACAGCCGGAAACTGAAGCGAGGCGTGCCCGACAACGCCACGGGTGGACGAGAAGAGTCCGACAACAAGCGGATGAAGAACACCTTCCGCTGGCGTGCCGGGATTGAGGGAGCACGGTACCCAGACAGCGCTGAGACTGACGGCGCCCCCGGGGCAGTGAAGGTGAGCGCTCCGACTGGCCTGAGGACGTGAAGAGCCCTGGGAAGTGGACTAGATAAGGGCGGATTTGGGGCTAGACCGCCAACGGGGGTGGCAGCGCTTGTGTCGACTAAAGAGCGGACGACTAGAGGAGCGCTCCCTGCGAGAACCCACCCTGAACGAGCAGCTCCGGGGCCAGCGCTGTCCGCAGCGGGGCTCCGGAGCTACAATAAGAAATCCCGCAGCGGACTGACCCTGAACCCAGGCTGCGATAGTGCTGCCGGTTTGAGGCGCCGGACGGCACAACGCAAAGTCCTACGGATTTACAACAGCTGCAAGACCGCATCCTAGAAGCCATATCGGCCACGAAAGACACTCTGCGGCAGGATATAGCTCAAGTGGCGTTAGCACTGGGGCTTCTGCGAGCGGACCACGACAAATTGAAAGACAGGGTCAAAAGCGCGGAGGATACGCTGCAAGAGATGGTACCGGAGCATACATTTATGGAGGGGCGATTGGTGGATGCGCTCGACCGTATACAGGCACTGGAACGGCGGGCGGAGGATGCTGAAAATCGCAGCAGGCGCAACAATGTACGCTTGGTGGGTCTGCCGGAGAAAAAAGAAGGTGATGACATAGTGGGATACCTCGACAACTGGTTGCGGACAGAAGTGACGCTGGAGGGTTTTTTACCTTTCTTCACTCTGGAACGAGCGCACCGGGTCCCGGATAGGCCCCCCAGGCCGGGCCAATCGTCCTGTCCGGTGGTGATAAAACTGTTGCACTATAAAGATAGAGACCGGCTGCTACAAAGGGCCAGAGATGTGGGCCCATTCCAAGTGGATAATAGCAACGCAAATATGTTCCCTGATTTTACATTTGAAACTCAGAAAGTACGTGCCTCTTTCCTATCGCTCAAGCGAGAACTCCGAGAGGAGGGAATAAAATACTAATTTCTTTTCCCAGCCAAGCTCAGAGTAGTGGTGGATGGCAGGACGCTCTTCTTTCCGACATCAGCGGACGCTTGGGCGTGGTGGGACACTTACAAAACCGGGACGGACGGAGCAAAATTTAGAGCTGAAGAGGAAAAGCGCCAGCAGCCGGTGCGGAAATTGCAGAGGCTTCGGAGGAATCGGCAGAGATCTAGGAAACTAACGGAATCGCAAACGGAAGAGGAGAGGAGAGCAGCTCTGCAAGCAGTGGTGGACTTGTCGGGGACGGGGAGCACCCACTCGCACAGGGGTTCGGAATCAGAGGGCCATGCTACAGGCTCAGAAACGGATCTGTCAGAACTTGGTGGTGCCAAGGGCCCAGTGGTAACGCCGCAAACATCAGAAGAAATTATTGAAGCCTAATGAAGGAGATGAACAGTGCTCACTGTGTGCTGTGCCTGGGGGGGCCAGAACCTTCCAAAGCTGAAGTATACAACAAGGCAGATGGGATGCTCATGAGTGATTTTGGGGGATTGTGGGGCGCAGGGTTGGGACTGTGGTAACCACCTCCGGGGCTGAGTCGCGCCCTACTGGCCCATAAGGCCACCGTAGTGGAGACTGCGGAATAGGTGGGTGGTAGCGGGGGGTTAGCTAGCCATTGTTAAAGATTGGATGGGAGCTGCTTTCGCGAAGTCAGGTCCTGTTCTGGGGGGAGGATGCCGAGAGTAGTTGGGGAGGCTCGAGGCGAAGGACATGGGGGGGAGACAGTTGTTTTGGGGTTGGGTTTGGGGTGGGGGGGTGCCACTGCATACGCCTGGATGCGGACTTATGCTATCTCATGTTGGTTAATATGGGACTATGGCTAATTCTGGAGCAGTGAAATGTGTAACTTGGAACGTGTGGGGACTCCATACTATGGCAAGGAGGCACAAGGTTCATGCTTATTTAGTTCGTAGAAGGGTTCAGATTGCGCTATTACAGGAAATACATCTGACAAAACAGGAGGGTATTGCGCTGCAGCGAAGATGGAGAGGGCAATTGTTCAACACCACGTACTCTGCATTTGCAAGGGGCGTGCTGATTTGGATACGGACGGGGATTCCCTTCCAAGTGGTTAGACAGGTAATAGACCCAGAGGGGAGATTTGTGGCCGTAGAGGGGAAACTTAGGGGCCGCGATATAGTGCTATGTAGCGTGTATGCACCCAATGTTGACCAATCGACCTTCTTAATGAAGCTTTCCGGCGCGCTGGCAAGCTCCCTAGCAGGCCCTGTCGTCATGGGAGGAGAATTTAACTCAGTGGTAGACACTACTCTGGACAGGTCCCACCCGCCGCTGGGTACATCACCAGTGCATCGACTGGCGAAGCGTAGGCTCGAATGGCAGGAGAGATGGGAGTTGGTGGATGCTTGGAGAGCGCAACACCCAACAATGAGAGACTACTCGTATTACTCTAGCCTGCATGACCTCCATGTCCGCCTGGACGTTTTTTTGTGCTCCCCGCTCGTGATCTCTGCTGTGGCGAATGCTGAGTACTTAACTCGCACGCTGTCCGATCATAACCCCTTGCTACTGACGCTAAACTGGATGACGGAGACCTCACGAGTCCCGACGTGGCAACTATGACTGTACACTCTAGACACCCCACTGTTTCGAGAGGCGCTAGGAGAGAGAATCACACATTATTTCGAGGAAAATAATGGCACCACGACATCCAGAGCGATGGAGTGAAATGCCTTCAAGGTTGTTATCAGAGGCCACTGTATCGGGAAATATGCAGGAGCCCGCAAGACTCTATTAGATGATTTGGATAAGGCAGAGAGGGCATTGCGGAAAGCCGAGTTGGTGCGACCTAATCATCCTGAGCTACAGGAGGCTGTCTGTGAGGCCAAGGAAGCAGTGACAGTTGAAATGGAACGGCTCCGGAGCTTTGACCACAAGACCTATCTGACGAGGGCACACGCTGAGGGGGACAAGGCAGGGACAATGCTCGCTTGGTTGGCTAACCCCACTAGGCGCAGCCACCCGATCTTGGCCATCGAGGGAGAAGGGGGCCGCATATGCAACACCCAAACAGAAATTCTGGACAGCTTCCAGTGGTATTATGGAACGCTCTACGAAAGCGCGTTGGAAGGACTAGAATGTGAAATTGACACCTTCTTGGAAGGGCTACAATTGCCGCAGCTGGACCAAGAGAAGGCAGAAGACCTGGGCTGGGATATCACACTGCGGCAGATAGGAAGTGCGGTGAAGCAGAAGGCTCGAAACAAAACCCCGGGCTTGGACGGCTTGCCCATAGAATTTTACAGTAAATACTTAGGGCAACTTGCTCCGTGGCTCCAGGCCGTTTACAATGAAGCTAAGCCTAGAGGCAGACTGCCTCAATCCATGAGCGAAGCTTTGATGATCCCGTTGCTGAAGCCGGGGAGGGAGAGCAACAGACCAGCATCCTATCGCCGTTGTCCATGCTAACAACAGACTACAAAATCCTGAGTACAATACTGGCGACTAGACTGTTGCAGCACATGACGGAACTGATCCATAGTGACCAATCCGACTTCATTCCCATGCGAAACACTACCATCAATGTACTCCGGCTGATACGGTTAATGGGTGACCCAATGCCGAAGGCGCGAACGCCCTTAGTATTATCAATTGATATCGAGAAGGCGTTTGATAGCTTGGAGTGGGAATATCTATACAGGGTCATGAAGCGCTTTGGCCTTGGAGATAATTACATAGGTTGGACGAGAGTGTTGTACGCATCAGCGACGGCACGAGTGCGGGTGGGCTCCCTCATATCGCACCAGTACCAAGTGTGCCGTGGCACTAGGCAGGGGTGCTTGCTATCCCCCCTGCCGGTAGCTTGTTTCCTTCCCAGTGAAAGAATTGGCTTGGTAGTTTGGTTTGCCCTGTTCCCATGATGCACTGGGCCAGGGACAGACTAATTTGCATATAGCCAGGTTCTGAGCTGGGATGGTGCAGTGAGCTAAAAAACGGTGTTGGATTAAGCCCTGATCTCTTGACTGGGTGAGAGTATTCTGCTTAATTCAGAAACTCTGTCCATCACCGCCCCCTGTTGTTTAATTATTTTGTCCACCATAAGCGTGGAAGGGTTTACTCAGACGTGAGTCCCTTGCTCATTGCACCATCAGGATTCAAGCAAGCCGGGCCGAAGACGGCTGAAATGCCAGAAACCAGTCCCCGGTATCTTGTTTCCTTCCCAGTGAAAGAATTGGCTTGGTAGTTTGGTTTGCCCTGTTGCCATGATGCACTGGGCCAGGGACAGACTAATTTGCATATAGCCAGGTTCTGAGCTGGGATGGTGCAGTGAGCTAAAAAACGGTGTTGGATTAAGCCCTGATCTCTTGACTGGGTGAGAGTATTCTGCTTAATTCAGAAACTCTGTCCATCACCACCCCCTGTTGTTTAATTATTTTGTCCACCATAAGCGTGGAAGGGTTTACTCAGACGTGAGTCCCTTGCTCATTGCACCATCAGGATTCAAGCAAGCGGGCCGAAGACGGCTGAAATGCCAGAAACCGGTCCCCGGTAGCTTGTTTCCTTCCCAGTGAAAGAATTGGCTTGGTAGTTTGGTTTGCCCTGTTCCCATGATGCACTGGGCCAGGGACAGACTAATTTGCATATAGCCAGGTTCTGAGCTGGGATGGTGCAGTGAGCTAAAAAACGGTGTAGGATTCAGCCCTGATCTCTTGACTGGGTGAGAGTATTCTGCTTAATTCAGAAACTCTGTCCATCACCACTCCCTGTTGTTTAATTATTTTGTCCACCATAAGCGTGGAAGGGTTTACTCAGACGTGAGTCCCTTGCTCATTGCACCATCAGGATTCAAGCAAGCCGGGCCGAAGACGGCTGAAATGCCAGAAACCGGTCCCTGGTAGCTTGTTTCCTTCCCAGTGAAAGAATTGGCTTGGTAGTTTGGTTTGCCCTGTTCCCATGATGCACTGGGCCAGGGACAGACTAATTTGCATATAGCCAGGTTCTGAGCTGGGATGGTGCAGTGAGCTAAAAAACGGTGTTGGATTAAGCCCTGATCTCTTGACTGGGTGAGAGTATTCTGCTTAATTCAGAAACTCTGTCCATCACCACCCCCTGTTGTTTAATTATTTTGTCCACCATAAGCGTGGAAGGGTTTACTCAGACGTGAGTCCCTTGCTCATTGCACCATCAGGATTCAAGCAAGCCGGGCCGAAGACGGCTGAAATGCCAAAAACCGGTCCCCGGTAGCTTGTTTCCTTCCCAGTGAAAGAATTGGCTTGGTAGTTTAGTTTGCCCTGTTCCCATGATGCACTGGGCCAGGGACAGACTAATTTGCATATAGCCAGGTTCTGAGCTGGGATGGTGCAGTGAGCTAAAAAACAGTGTTGGACTAAGCCCTGATCTCTTGACTGGGTGAGAGTATTCTGCTTAATTCAGAAACTCTGTCCATCACCACCCCCTGTTGTTTAATGCTTTAGCGATAGAGCCATTTGCGGCGGAAGCACGGACAGAACATTATTACAAGGGCCTAGTCTACAGGGGAAGCCCGCAGGTTATCTCGCTGTATGCGGACAACCTCTAATTATTTCTAGAGGACGCAAGCGAGGTTCTGGAGGGCGCAGAAAGACTTCTCGAACTTTTTGGTAGGCTGTCGGGTTTAAAAGTCAATTGGTCAAAATACTGTTTATTCCCACTGCGACAGGGGGAGACGCGACCTGCCACTCACCCGCTGCTGAACTGGGAGCCTACTCGCTTGAAATATCTGGGAGTACATGTGTATCACAAGACTGCAGATATGCTGGAGGGCAATGTGTGCCGCTGTATCCGGGCACTGAAGGGAAGCATGTCCTTTTGGGCCACCCTCCCGCTTTCGGTAACGGGCCGCATCTCATTAGTGAAAATGATAGCTTTACCGCGCCTCCTTTACTACTTCCGCACGCTGCCTGTGTGGATACTCAGCTCTATCTTTCAACAGCTGAGGTCACTGTTGGTATCGTTTCTGTGGGGCACGGGCAGACGTAGAATAGGGCTAGATACGCTGGTCCGACCAAAGGACGAGGGGGGCATGGCGGTACCAGATTTTAAGTTCTACTATCTAGCGGCTCAATTGCAGGTCTTCACACAGGAAGTGGCAGGGTGTACCGAGGTCCAGAGGAAGAGAGGGACGGGGTTACCCCCCGCCATGTTCTAGCGTACATCACCCTACAGCAGAGGCTCACCCTCAGAGATCTATCCCTAGAAGAGCAGACGTTCAGGCTCCGTTTGAATCGAGCACGACGGAGAGCGGGAGTGCGGCGTATGTATGCACCCGAGATACCGCTGGGAATGGTGACGGCACTCCCTCACGGCGGCGATTGGTCGGGATTACAGGGGTGGGAGGATGCAGGGCTACAAATGCTGGGGGACCTGTACGAAGACAGGGCGTTAGTCCCATACCAAACCTTACAAGATCGATTTGATCTCCGGAGGGGGGACTATTTGATGCACGCTGCTGTGACCAGAGCCATGCAGGCACACTGGGGGGAGGGCTTCTGGAGCCCGCCATGTCCATGGCCTGCCAATACACTATGATGGCAGCTGGTACTTATAAAGCAGTAACATGCCTTTATTCTAGAATGCTGCGAGAAACTTTAAAACCTCTAACAGCACTGAAAGCCAAATGGGAATTAGACCTCCAGATGGAGATCCCTGATACAACTTGGGCGCAAATACTGAGGCGTGCAAGGAAAAGCACGAGGAACGCACGCTTCCAACTAATACATTTTTATATTCTCCATAGAGCCTACCTCACACCAGGGAAAATCGGAAAGTATTTTGGGGTGGAGAATGCGGCTTGCCCCAGATGTAACACAGCAGAGGCGGACCTAGGCCATATGCTATGGGACTGCCCACATTTACAGGACTATTGGCAGGAGATTGGCGAGACATTGAACGACGTAACGGATAGAGAACTGCAATATAACAAGGCTGTAGGTGTGTTGCATTGGTTTCCGCACACACCAAAGAATAGGATCACGAGTAAGTTTATAAATATGGGGCTGGTACTGGCCAAGAGGGAAATAACTAGAAATTGGAAATCAAAAAAGGGTCCAGCGCACAAGAGGTGGTTTAATGAATGTCTCAAATGGGCGGCGAGCGAAAGTACACTCAGGTATCAACTGGCTCGCCGCAAATCTGACGACAGGGCACTGGAGGCGACAGCAGCGTGGGAGACGTTGGTGCAAGCATTACGAGACAGCACGCTGGGGGAGGAGGAAGGACTTTCCAACTCAGGAATTGAAGCTCCCACTGACATACCAGGTGCACTTTCTTTGTAGATCTTAAATCACTCCTGATAGCACTCATACACACACACTAACAGCGAGCTCAGGCGTAGGCGGAGGCACTCGGAGATGGGTGGGGGAGGGAGTAAGGGAGTTAGGAAGTTAGGGGGAGGAGGGGCTTGGGAGGTGGGGTGAAAAATGTAAAAGCAGACTGAAGATATCCTTGCACAGGGAAATAATGACGCTCAGAAGTTGCTGGGAGTGGTGATTCAGCGTTTGACGCCACCCGACCTCCGGGTTGTGGGCTCGTAGGCCGTGTACACGACTCATTCAAACAAGAAATACGCACTAGTGTTGGCAATGCAAGGTGCTTATAAGTGTATGATGTATGACTTGGCTCTGCAATAAAAACGGTTTAAAAATAAATAAATATGACACACCATTCCACTCCACTTTATCCCTCTACGCCACTCTATGACATGCCACTGCATGCTGCGACATGCTAATCCACTCTGTGACACGCCACTCCATTCCACTTTACATCATGTAATTTCACTCTACGTCACTCCACTCTAAGACACTCTACAACACACCAACTTAGAGAAAGTACTCCATTCTACTCTATGACACACAACTTCAATCCACAGCACCTATTGAAATCTAAAAACAAAATTATATTTCACAAAAGACACTCTATGACGCGCCACGACACACCACTCCACTCTATGACACTCCACTCTATGACACTCCACTCTACGACACTCCACTGTAAACCATTCAACTGTAAGAAACTCTACGACACACCACTCCAGTCTATAACATGCCATGCCACAGCACTCCATGTTGCTGTACTGTACAACATGCCACTGAACTCTATGTCACTCCACTTCCTCCACTCTTAGATATTCTATGACATACCACTTCACGTCACTCCACAGCATTCCACTCCAATCTACAACACTACTCCACACCCTTTCACTCCACTGTACGGCACGTCACTCACACTATGAGTTGCCATGCCGCTGTACGACATGCCACTCCACTCTACAACACTTCATTCTCTGACATGCCACTCCACTCCACATTACACACACCACTCTGTGGCATGCCACTACACTCCATGCCCCTCAACTCTAAGAAACTACTTTGACACGCCACTCCATTCCATGGCACTCAACTCTACATCACTCCACAACACTGTATTCCACTCTATTCCCCTCCACTGGCTGAAGTGTCTTGTAGGTGCAATCGATAGCACCTAATATTCAAGTGAAGAGTGAAATAGCTTAAAATGCCCTTGCTCATCAGTGCCTTTCCACCAAATACTGTGGCAAGCTGATAAACGGGTGCACTTAACTGTGGATGTAAATGTACTCTTTCCTCACCTAATAATTGTTTCTAAAAATGAGGACCTGTCTATAAAGATGTTGACGGACATTGTGAATCAAATATTTTGTGGTGTGTCTATGAGTCTTATGTGGAAACCTTGTGTGTGACTGGTTGATGTTGCAATGACATACATCTGCTGAAGTGTGTGCCAGAGCCCTACCCACTTCAATAGTAGATGTGTTGCATATGTATAAAGTCTTGTCAGAATAAGTGATTAATTTTTTTGAACTGAATGTTTTTTAAATATATTAACATGATAAAAAATATATCACATTATACAATATTTCAGAATATTTTCCTATTTCCCTATGCGTTGTTAGTGTTTATGTTTGCCTTCATTGATTAGTGTGCTGCAACACCAGTGATTGGCCATGTGTGGTGTGTGACTTACTCCAAGGCTTGGATGGAGAAGATGTGAACAGTAAATCATGTATTTTTTAAAAACCTTAGTCAAGAGTCAGTTGACCGTGTTTCAACAGCTATTACCACAATATATCCCTTGTTCAGGCATCTAGTAGCACTCTTCTTTGAGCTCCCCTGTTTTGCCTAACAATGCCTGAATGCTTAGATAATGGGACTTTAAGGGAATGATGCAAATGGAGTTACCATTAAATAAAACAATTGCACTCATAGGTTTCATTTAGTGAAATCAATAGAAATTCCGAACACTAAATAGCCACACACATTCGATGCAAAATGATGAATGCATGCATATAACCATTAAAGCATTAAAAAAATATAAGTATGCATTTATAATGTACATCAACATACAGGACTATACACAATTACAAAAGATAACCGTACAATACAGATATATAAAGTGCATAGTGCCCCCAGTGCAGCAGACCCACAAAGAATAGAGGTAACATGTTTTGCAATGTAAAATTACATGTATGTTACAGTAACAAACAACAACATATGGTTAACAAAAAATAATCCATGGTTTTAAAGTGGCTCCATATTGTCTGTTCCTCAAGGACATTTCACCCGAAAGAAGGGACGACCATGTCTCATCAGAACCTATGAGTGTAATTGTTTTTTTTATAGTTGTACCTTGGCTTCGTGGGTTTATGGGCCGCTCTTGTTGCTTTGTACAATTGGAAACGGATTTACTTCAGAACTTCAGAGAATGGCATACTCCCTCAAAGGTTACTCAAACATCAAAAAGTATTTAGAAAAACACTGATTAAGTGTCATACTAAATTATAGCAGTCAGCATATAGAATGTCCGTTAACAGGTTGTCCTTCTTGTAATTCCTCTGGGACTATATATGTCAAAAACAATAAATGTTTAAAAAAACAGTATTTTCTTTTATTTTTTTAGAAAACACATATATGCTTCCATTAAAGGATTAAAGTCTTGGAATTGGAACACAGAATGGTGAGTGAATATCCAAAACTAATCATAGGAATGCATTTTACCAGTACAGAGGATCAGTCAGCTGTTGGTAAAAGCTTTATAAACTTATCTTCACAGGCACATAAAGAACGAACAGAATTGCATGTGAACAGAGATATCAGCAACAACGGAGCAGGAAATGAGGCTGGAGAAAACCCGGCAAGGATCAGAGGACAAAGAAGCAGCATTCCCAGGCAAATACAAGCAGCAACAACACCAACGAGGGTTCAGGGTGAGACTATGACAGGTAAATAATAACAGGCAACACATGATTTCCGAGTACAATTTTTTTGCAGCGGAACTCGGAAACTGAAGGCGGCTCACTGGGGCTTCAGTGAGAGTTGGGACCAATGCTGAGGAGCGCGTAACACTAGACCATGTCTATTGGAAATGTCCCTTTTTGCAGGGTTATCCCCAAACGTTTTGCTTCTTCCTCCTGTTTTTCCTGACTTACTGTTGTTGGCTTTTGGAGTCTGGGCAATTTACGACAGCTAAACAGTGCTAAAGTGCATACACTCTCTGTTTAAATTGTTATCATGATTGGTTATCCATGATTGTCATATTTGATTTACGGATAAGACTCTAGTAAAGTGCACTGAGTGTGCCAGGGCCTGTAGGTCAAATGCTACTAGTGGGCCTGCAGCATTGATTGTGCCACCTACACAAGTAGCCTTACAAATGTGTCTCAGACTTACCACTGTAGTGTCTGTGTGCGCAGTTGTAAACTGCCATGTCGACCTGGCAAGTGCACCCAGTTGCCAGGCCCAAACCTTCTCTTTTCTTACATGTAAGACACCCCTCAGATAGGTCCAAGGTACCCCAATGTGTGGGGTGCAGTGTATGTGTAAAGTAGGCAATGTACTGGTGTGTGTGACATGTCCTGACAGTGAAATACAGCAATGTCATTTTTTACTATTGAAAGGCTATCTGCCCCATAGGAAAGCATGGGAAATACTTTGTGACATATTACTAGTATAACTAAGTTTAGGCTCCATGAACTCAGAATTTATTAACACATCTTTTAGTAAAGATGGTTTTTAAATTGTAAGTTTGAAAATTCAACTTTTAAAAAGAATCATTAATATCAATGGGGTGCCACAGTATCATGCAGAATCTGGGGAATTGTCACAGTATATACAAAGAGGTTATGCCATGAAAGAAACAATTGCTTTTCAACTAGGATTGTCCACAGCGATTTAGGACTATCAATCAATGATACACTAAAATACAATACTGACAATAAAAGAAAAAACAAATAACACTGATACTGTTAACTGCAAAAGTGTGAACAATATTTTAGAAAATCATATATTGTGTATGATGATACACATATCAATATTCAAAAACAAGACTGCTACACAACATAGAGAAATTACATACATATGTGCCTGACCCATTACACAAATACTAGCACAGTAGACAATGGAGACACTTGACAGAAATAACATATAGACAAAAGCTTGTTTGGGTATCCATATAATCTAATAGTCCCCAGACAGACATATGCTTTTCATTCTGGCATGAGTATGTCTAATCGGGCATAGAAGGCCTGTTCAGTTTACATGGATGTTTTGACCCTCAAAAATTGTGGTTGAACAACATCACCATGGAGTCTTCCTCAAGACTATAAACACAAAAGTGAATAGCCTTTATGATAAAAAATATTAACATATATATACAGAACGTCAGTGTGTTGACCCAACTGTGCCATTTCTCACTGAAGGTGAGCTGAGTGAAGTTGTGCACCATGTGCTGTGTGCTGCAGGACCGGCGCACTCTCAATCAATTGGAAAGCCGAAAGCCGCAATCAGAGCCACTTCTGCTGCCACAGAGTGCGGGCATCTTGCCCTGCATCTACCCGTATTGCCTCCAGCCTGGGAGACAGTGAGACGCAGTGGTGGATGGGAGCGCCAGAGGATAAGATTGCGGTACCACCTTGATCCTGCGAAGGTGGTCATCATTAGGTCGGTACGGCTTGCGGGTTGGTGTGAGCCGCTTCCAGCTCACCCACTTAGCCTCACTCTGCCGGTGCCCTCTGCCTTATACTGAAAGTGCTCACATCAAGTTTACCAGCTGTCACCCCATTCACCAACCCTGTGCCTTCCAGTGCAGCACAGCGTGGAGCCTAGGCGGATGAGAGGTGCAGAGAGGAGCCTAGGAGCTTAGGAGCCCTCGAGCAGCAGTTGAGCAGGATACCTGATCCAGCACTGCCTGCTTATTTCCCTGCCTATTTTCCCTCAGTCCGGACTGGCCCTACAGCCCACCAGGCCCACAGAAGGAGTACCAAAGTCCTCAAAAGACATCAGAGCTGCAGAGGGTCATACAAGCAGAGCAGTGCTCGGAGTGGAACTTGGCAAACATCACTGTCGCAGACATCAACCGGCCAACCAGCCATCAGCAAGGGTACCAAAGCGAGGTGCAGTGAAGTGGCATACTGGGTGGCCCACCAGGTGACACACTGGGTGCGGACACAAAAATATGGAAACCACCGGCTGCAAGGAAGAGTTACCATACGACAGGTGAGAAGTAATGCTGGGGGAATTTGTGTGACCTGAGGCGGAGAGCAGCATGTTTGTGCAGACGCGCACAGGAGGAGGATCTGCGATTGAGTGCTGCTAGTGCCGTGTCTGCTGTAGCCTGCAACCTGCAGCCTACACCCGGGATCCCCTTCTCCGAGGTGGGAAGCGTTTCACCAGTGGCCTGCTGTGGAATAGCAGCAGCAGAGGGGGCAGCGGTGGCACTGAAGGCTAGAGCAGTGGTTCAGGCAGAACTCGCGGAGGCAGCCGGCATTAGGTCGGTGCAACTTGCGGGTCAGTGTGACCGCTTCCAGCCCGCTGCTCCACCCACTGGCTCTCCAGTCTCCTCCCACTGGCTCCCGGCTCCCCACTTGACGGTAGGGCCCAGCCAGAGACCTCAAGGCTACTCCCTGCTACACCCTGCTTACATTTTGCTGGTCCCCTTGTCCCCCACCCCCTTGAAAAATCTGTGAAACAGAACGTGGCGGGCTGAGGTGGAGAGAGATGGAGATCGGGCCAGCTTGGGCCAGACAGGTCTGGTCTGGTCTTCAGTTTCTTCAGGGATTTTGATAGACCGAACTTGATTTAAGGGATTTCAGGCACTTCATGGATCACCTGCTCAGAAGGCCTCTGTCCGTTTCAACCCGCCGTTTCTCCAGCAGCTGGTGTCCGCACAATAAGTCAGGAGGAGAGACTTAGACTAAGATTAGTCTATATAAACGGAGGATGCCCGCTAGGTGTTTAAGATCAGGACGGTTAATTACATCTGCAGAACCAGGGCCAGGATTTCTGATCTGATTGGGAATACTCCTGACTGCCCTAGTTCACCCAGACTCTGTAAAACCCACAAGCAAAAGAACCCACAAAAACATTTGTCCCTTCTGAAATCTCATTGAGCGTTATTCGCTATGTTCACCAAGGGACTGAGGAGCAAAACATCTGGTTCTAGTGGAGGAAGGAACTCCTGGAGTGGTTAATGTGGATGAGTTGTGCATAGACAAGTCTATTTCCCAATTGCTATTTCCAGAGCAAGCTTATTGTTCAGAACCTGGGGGAACCCTGTGTTCTAAATCAAAACATCGAGCTTAGGGAACAATGCCCGTTAAAGATTCTGATTGAAGATATCATCATCAAAGCTTTATTTCGATATAAATATATCTTAAAAGCATTTTACAGATTATACAAAAAAAAGCACCATTTATAATAATTGCACAAAGAAATCAGATTAAAAATATTAAAAGACATCTCTCAAAGGATGCAAGTTACTTTACAGAACAGTGGAATACCTATTCTAAATTTAGGACAATTTGTAAGTTACATTCCTGAGAAATTCATTTGACATAAACATTTCATCAATAAATAACAGCTCAAAAGGATAAAAACCCACATGGGAAGTTAAAAGTGAATTAAACTATCTCAGCTTTGATGGAACTTAAAAACAAATTTAATGAGAATCTTCAGCCTGGTCATAGCGCTTTTAATCTTATCACCCAGGCCCAGCTAAGGAAGTTGGCCACACCGCAAGTAAAAGTTGTATTGGTTTCTGATCGCACAATTCTAAGTGCTTCTTGGTGGTTCCTGGTTCCTAATTGCCAGCAAATGTGTTTTACCATCTAGTTCTTGGTTTATAATAAGCTGGGCATGCAAACAGGAAATGTGGGACGCTTTCAACTACTCCTTCACAGTGCGGACAAATTGGGACTGTTTGATGGGGAGGCTTCCATTTATTTGTATATTCGCCAATGGGAAGCGTACCCAATCTAAACAGAATGAAAAGGGCCCTATCCCTGGGTTTCTGAATAAAATCAAAGTAGGGCTCTAAACGGGTCACCTGCTTGTGCTGACGAAACTCGTCGGTCAATCTGCCTGGGCTGGGATTTCTATTTTCCTGGCTCTCAACCCATGCCCAGTAGGCTCCCTTGATATATAACTTGGTCAGCAGGGCCCCTGACTCCCAAGCCACTTTGAATCCCAATGCTAAAAGAACCTTTTTGTATTTGTTAGCCAACTAATCTTATGGGATCCCTCAAGGTTCATCACTTCTCCTAGGCCGTCGGCGTATTTAGATAACTCGGGTGTACGCCAAAGACGAGCCCAATATAGAAGAGGACGTAAGGTAACAATATCCTTGATTGAGCGGCGTCCCAAGTCACTCAGTAGTGGCTTAGTGGGGGTTCCCTGTGGGAGTGAGACCAATTCTCTAAAGAATTTATTTTCCGCTTTTACAATAACATCAACGTTGTCAAAGCCCCAAAGCTTAGCACAGTATAGTGCTGAACCTACGGCCCAGGCAGCATAAATCTCAAGGGCAGGAGCAATTGGCCTAGATTTTGAAGCACGATGCCCCCTCCTATCACACCCACAACTCGCTTAAGATTCAGATCCATTTTGTCAATATGTGGTCACCAGCTTAGATTGTCTGAGATTCTAATTCCCAGGTAATCAAACGTTTTGACGCACTCTAAGGATGCCCCATCGAATGTGAGGGTGGACTTAACCGACCTACTGGGATTAAAATAGAGGAACTTTGTCTTGGAGGTATTAATTACTAAGCGCCTCAAATGGCAAAAAAGATAAAACCTATTTAACATTTTCTGTAGTCCGACAGGGGTTTTAGATATTAATAAAGCGTCATCTGCGAAGAGTAAGGCAGGCAACTTATCACCCGCCAAAACTGGGACATCAGCCTTTATTTCCAATAAAAAAGAAACCACCCCATTCACAAAAAGCGAGAAAAGGGTGGGGGCCATAACACATCCCTGACGGACGCCTCTATTGACAGGGATTTTATCTGTTTTCTGTTCCTGAGAGCCCCACCTAACTCGGGCGTAATTGTCCTCGTGCATACAGACCAAAAGACTTAGAATGGACTGGGGGAACCCCATCCCCTGTAAGATTGACCATAGGCGATCTCGAGAGACCAGGTCAAAGGCAGTCTTTAGGTCAATGAGGGCCAGATAAAGACTGCCCTTGCCAATGGTCACCACTTTCCAGTACAAAAGGGCCAGCTTGAAGGCCTGATTGACCATGCTTGTGCATGCCCTAAAGCCAGCCTGAAATTGTGACAGGATATTGTTATCCCCGGCCCAAGAGAGAATTCTCTCCAGTAGGACCCTGCCAACCACCTTCTGACCAGCATCTATAAGGCTGATGGGACAATAGTTGGCAGGATCCTCCATGGGGCCCTTCTTTTAGATAGGAATTACTTCCGCCCCCTTCCACGAGTCAGGGACGGGGGCCCCTTCCAGGAGAGCCTTAATTAAAAGTGCAAAATATATGGCAGATTTTTCAGAATTTGCACAAAATAGATCGCCAGGTTGGCCATCTTGGCCAGGGGCTTTCACCGGGACAATCTTATTTATGGCGGCCTCTACCCCGCTTGTCACTATGGGATCAAAAGGTGCAGAGGAGTAGGAGGTTGGGGGGCAACAAGGGAGCCCTCGACCCTTGGGATCGTCATCTCACGTATAAAGTTTTTTAAAGTGGTCATGCCACTCCCAGTCGATGATGTGGCTCGGAATCTGGTCTGGGTCCCGTCCATTGGATCTCCTAACCAGGCTCCAAAACAACTCACCATTCTTGGACAGACTAGCAACCTTTAGATCTGTCCAATATGATTCCTCCCAAACCCTCTTGGCCTCTTCCATAGCCCGCCTATACTCCGTTCTGGCCAGTCGTACCTCAGTAGTATTATGGTTTTTAATAGCAGATATCAGGGAAGTCTTTTTCTGTCTGCATTTCTTCTTATACCATGTTTCCGGTGGTTTGCGGACCATAGGGCTCTTGTTGGGGAGAGAGGACTCTAAGAAAAGGGAACCCATCTGGTCAACAGTGTCGACATAGGGGATCCAACAGCTAAAAACCCATCCTTAGCCAGACATGCTGTAGATAGTTTAGTAGTCTGATCATTCAGAATCTCCTCTAAAGCTTGCATTTTCCGTTCATTTACAGCTATTTTTGGCCATTTGACGAACCTCTTACAGTTGGATGGTAAAACCTCTTTTGTGGACATCCTAGGGCCAGTGTTGGGACGACATTCCTTACTAGGTCATAAATCCATCATAGATATGGAAACAGACCTACCTTGAAGATACTAAAACTATTTTGGAAAACAATGACATTGGTAAAAAGCCGCTGTCTGAAGCTGCAGTTTCGCTGATGCCAATGGGCTTGTTGGTAATTTCTAACACTGTAAATGTGCCACAGCCTAAAGCTGGATTGACCCCACTTAGGGAGTTGCCTGAGATGCCCCTGAACGCTCTCCATGAGGCTGATTGTAGTTTTGATTCTGGAGACTTAGAGGATGTAACACTACCGGATATTGCGATACCCATAGAGAAAAATCAAGAAATGAAGGCAAATTTAAACTCTCCAACCATTTGAGATCCAGCTGTGAGACTGTCAATGGAGTGTCCTGCTAGTTGCTCATGAATGCCAGCTTTGCATAGGAGTACGCCTACAAGTGTTCTTCTCTCTCAATCACTGGGGATAATGAATTTGGAGACTTCCCTAAGTAAAGAGGCGCCCGATATTTGGCAACTAATGAATGAGGGGCGAACCGGAATGAGGGTGTATATGCGAACAGGGGAGGGAGGAAAAATATAGTAAGTGTTCTAGAGAGGAATCGCTCATCAATTTTGACTTTGCTAAAAAAATATACTGTAAATTCTGATCATGTGTTGGATGTGTTGTTCCCGATCTTGGTGGGTGTGCAGTTTCTTACTTCAGCTGGTACCTCTTTAGGACAGGTGGAAGAGTATTAATTTTAATACCCAGGCTACTTAGACTAATATAGTGGTAAGGGAAGTGGATGTCCAAGTGGGACTTTCCGGTGGCTTAAAAGCCCCCTCATCCGGGCAGACTGGGGCTAGTAAAGCAATAAATAACATGTGTTGTACAATCAGTTGTCCGTTGATGATGTCCCGACAGGTGTCGTAAGGGAAAATGTAATGGGCTCGGCACCTTTTTATCCAATTTTTAAAAATGGAAACCCTAGTGCTCTGAATGATCTAGCCTGTATAACCGATCCCTCTTCTATTGAACAGACTAAGGGTGAAATTGTCCTTAACCCCCTGGGGTGGGTGCCTTTCAAGTCGAGTGTAATGGGGTAAAATAGTGAAGGGAAAAAAGAAAGAAACTGTATATTACAAAATGTAAACCAAAAAAATGTAGGTTCTTTGAGGCCCTGGAAGGACTTTAAAATGTTATTGTGTCCCAAAAAAGAAAACACCTTAAGGCTGCTGGGTCCCATGGTGGTCAAGAATTCGACTGCCCAGATGTGAATCTACTTCCTTCTTCCTCAATTTTGAGAGAGGTGTCAACACTGGGGGAATTAGGACAAATAGATGAGCATAAGGATGGTGGGGTAGTTGGCTGTAATGGAACAGACCACAAGGACGGGGGAGGATTGCGAGCTGAACAGGAGACTCAAACCTAGAGTCTGTCCAGGTTGTTAATGAGAATATGGGATAAGGAATAAATAATACCTCATTAGAGGCAGGGCAGATGATGGCTAGCTCTCCCTCTAATCTTTTGTGTACCTAGTTTTCCCCTGTTCAGATTACGCATAAGCACAGAATTTTGCATCGGGGGGTGGGTCCCACCTCTTTATCCCCCATTTCCGCCTCTTCTTCACCATTTGCAAACACAGAGGCACTGGGAGTAGAATAAGAGTTTTGTAATAATGTTCCAACCAGGTGCAAGCCAGGACAAGTAGCTAATACCCTACTTGACAGAGCACTGGGCCCACTTAACAGAAGCTGCTTATTGCAGCTACTATCTGAAATTGAGAACCTGAGATTAATAACAAATAGAGATATAGAGCGAGTCTTCTTGGTACATCGAAATGGGTTCCCAACCTCTAAAATAGGTTTAGTTCAAGGATAATTTCAATGTTAGTCTTGACGAGCGTCAATCACTTTAGAAAACATGGGATTGACGTATGATGGGTCAATAGCTGATCAGTTTGAATCTCTCAGAAGAGACTACCAGGCCATACACAGAGTAACAATGAATTGTAGGGGGCACGAAAACTCAAAAGAGACTGTCAGGGGGAGTGGCCCGGACGCAAATGGAGTGAGACGTGTAATGATTAGTCTCCGCTCCACCACGGCCTGTTAAAGCTTTCAAGCCTGGCCGCCAGACTCGCCAACCATCACCGAGTACCCAGCCCACCGTTGGAACGTCAGGGTATGCTCCTACCTGTGTGGTGGTGGCTTTGCTGGCACCATTGGAGCTGTGTGCTGCTGCCGAGGTAGGCAGTTGCTGAGGGCATTGCTGCCATCTTGGCCGGTGAGAGGCTAAAAGGAATCTCCTCCTAAGCAGTGGTGCTGGGCTCACTGCCCGTTGCTTTGCCCGAAGAAGTCTCTGGATGGCCAGGAAGTCCCCGAGCCCTCAGGTCCTGGCTTTGTAGCCTGGCACCCCTTCGGCAGTGTACATCCAGAGAGCCATCTGTGGTGCCTGAGAGGGGCTGAGGCGGGAGCAGAGGGGCTCATGAATGGCCCGACACAGCCCCTGGTGCCCTGAGAAGTGAGTGGTCTCTGTTTATTTGGGCCTGCCTCGCCCTGTGGGTATCAGAGAGAGTGGGGCTTGCCGCTGAAGGGAGCTGGTACTGGGCACTTCGCTGCCATCTGGCCACTCGGGTGGTTTGCGGGACTCTACTTCCCGGCCTAGACATTGGTCTTGCTGCCTTGACCCCACGCCTTGGTGAGCTGTCGGGAGGGCTTGCAGCTGAGAACAACCTTTGGCCTCCAGATCCTAATGCCGGGACCCTTGCGGCTGCACGATTAGCAGCAGCACAAACTGTGGGAAAGATCTGAGCCTCCCTCTGGACTCGGGAGGCTAGAACGCTGAGACGTGCACTCTGAATAGCGTGCATACAGGACTGACTGACTGTAGAGACTGTGAGACCATGGCGGTATGCACTATACCCCCTACCTAAAGAGGTCCTGTTCAGCTGAGGGGATCAGAGTAGGGCTTCCTACAAGATAACAGAGTGTCTCTCCAGTGGGTCTAAGAGTAACTGTGAATTGGGTTTACTGCCTGGAGGTGGTGGGAGTCCCCCTCGCATTTGAATGCTGCTGTGCGGAGAGGTCTGGGGCACCACTGGTGACCAGTCCTCACTGAGGACAATGCAATTCCCCCCTGCGTGAGCTCTAGGTGGGAAAGGCTGCCAGGACCTGGTTGCTGGGGACCCCTTACCCCTCCTGACTTCTCTTGCTGGCTTACTGGGACCCCCTGATGACCCTGCCTTGAGCCTGGGATGCCTTCCCTACTAACCTATCTCAAGCACGGTGCTCTTCACTCTGCTTGCCGGTCTGAGGCTAACCAGGAGATCAAGCTAGAGCTAAGGGTGAGTCAATAATGTTTATTGGTAACTCAGAAGCCTGCGCCGTCCGACTGAATGAGCAGCGGGGGGTCCTGGTTCCGGCATCATGCCTTGTGAACACATTTACACCCCCCCCCCACCGCTTAAAGCCTTCTACTGGGGTGGACCGGTACAGCTTGGGCCACAGCTGAACTTGACAAATATCTGGCTGCAGCATCTCTAAGCTGCAGCGATACCTCATTCGGAGCTGTTGTGACGCCGTCAAGGAGCAATACCCAGCTATGCCCACCAAAAATAAAACAAACAAGGACCCAGACCCTACCTCGACTAAAGACAAGTTGGTAACTTCTCTGTGGTCAAAATCTAACTTGCAGCCATCTCTTTGGAGTCTGCGACGAAAAAGGCCCATCCTGACACACCAATTACACATGCCTCTATGAACTCATTCCTCCAAGAAATAAAGGCCAAAATAGGATCTCTTAAACAAGACTTTAAGGCTGGAGTGCAGGATTTCCGGAGGGATCTTACAGAAATTGGCGGGCAGGTGGATGATCTCGGGCGCACCATGGATGCCAGGTCAGAAGATCACGAGAGCCTATGGCAACGGATGGCAGAGTTAGAAGACCAAAATATTAGCCTACAGCTCAAGCAGGAGGACCTGGAGAACCGAAGTAGGCGTAATAACCCACGCATCAGAGGAGTTCCCCATGGGGCGAAGGCAAAGACATCATGGCCTATATGGTGGACCACCTCCAAGCACTCCGCGAGAATGAAGATGCATCCCCACCTTTCCTGGACAGAGCACATCAGGTTTGGGCAGACGGGTCCACTTTTTCGCTGAAAAAGAAGCCATCTTGAAAAAGATTTAGGGAGCCAAAACCTTATCCTATAACGGCTACTCAATCCAAATTTTCCAAGTCATAGCCCCTGCCACCCTCCAGAGGCGGCAAAAATATTTTAAGCCAGTCACAGACAAGCTTCGGGAACTTAATATCAAATATTAGTAGGGCCATCCCATTGCACTGATATTCCCCTGAGAGAGCAAACAACGGGCCCTCTGCTCACTGAATGAAGCCAAACAGCTCCTTCATCTTCCACTAGATCCTGAAGATGGAGATCCTCTCTCCCCACATGGGCGCACCAGAAAACCCCCCGCCTGGAATGGTCTACTGTCCTGCCGCCCAAACACAGGAGACGCCTTCGAAAACGAGAACTCTCCCAGGCTAAACAGGAGATTATCCGTCACATCCGGTCTCGGAGTGACTGTTCCCCGCAACCTCAATCTCCTGAGCATAAGGAATAATCCGGAAAGGGAATGCAAGGCTCTTTGTGCCTCCAAGATCCAACATAGCGACCTAGAATTCAGTAAAGACAGAGAGAACTTATCTTTCTACAACATGCCTAAACATCTCAATGCACTGGGGAGACGAGGACCCTCACGAAAAGGACACACAAACATATTTAGCATACTTTTGAAACTTTTGACCTCATCATTACTCACTATGGCACGAGCTTTTGGCTTTCCCAGAGGCGACCTGGCGGCGGGTGACTTCTGGATGTTCCCTGGAGCGGGCCTTTGGAAGTGGAGACCTAGGACTTGCCTGCGCCTGCCAAATCCCCCCCACATCTACAGTGTCCCTTTGAAGAGTGACTTCTTCACAATGGCCTGTTCTTTGGACTGTGAGCTGTTACTGGTAGACATTACCCTTGTTTGGCCCTATTGGCCGTCCCCTGTTTGGAAAGTTGCCCCCCCTTTTTCCTCCCCTCCCTGTCATTATTCCTGGGATGGACTTCTGTTGGGGGAGTCGCGGTTGGTTATTCCCAGCATTGGGAGTTTGGCCATTATTTGGGGACACCCTATTGTTCCAACTGTCTTCCACATGCCTCTTTCCACCTTACTGTATTGGGGACCCTCAGGGTGTGAAGTTGGGACCCCACTGCCACTTCTAATGGGCTCGCCACGCGAGACACCTTATAGGGACAACAATGACTAATCTCTTTAAATTCCTTTCACTAAACATTAAGGATATTAATTTCCCTAATAAGAGATGCCAGATCTGGCGGTATCTTCTTCTCCAGGACCCTAGTATTATATTCCTCCAGGAGACCCACCTTCCCTCCACTGACACTCGCCTAATGCCACATCCTAAGTATCCAACTCAACACTGCGCCTGTTCTTCTACAAAATCTGCCAGAGTGACCATACTACTTAAGGCTGGTGGGGTTGGGACTGCCCCTAAGGTTACAAGGGACGCAGAAGGGAGGTTTCTTAAACTGCAAATACATGGAGACACGCGACCCCCTGACACTCTTGAATACTTATGCCCATAACCAGAACCAAAACGCATTCCTACGCTCACACCTAAGTGATCTACTAAAACCGGCTAAAGTAGCAATTATTCTTGGGGGTGATTTTAACATGGTGTGAGATACTGACTGGGATCGTAGTGCACACACCGATCAGGGCACTGGCGTCATGTCCGCAGCTCTTAAAAACGCTATTACTGCTGATATAAGACTATTTGATGCCTGTAGATATTTGCACCCTGACTCCAAATACTTTTCATTCTTCTCCAACACACACCGCTCATACTCACAATTTGATTACTACTTTCTCTCCCTTCCCCTGCTCCAATCACTAGCCGCTTCAGAGATATGCGACATTTCAATATCTGACCATGCTCATATCTCAATATCACTTCAGCCTCCCAATCCCCAACGTATCACTCAACCCAGGTGGAGACAACCTCCTCAAGCCCTCTGGGATCTAGTCGATCTGGCAGATATCCAGAAAGAGATCGAGGCCTTTTTCACCACAAACAATATCTCTGATACTTCAGAAGCTGAGATGCTTTTAAGACAACCCTCCCGGGGGTTATATCCTCTATTTCAATAGCCAGATCACGAGAAGCCCGCCTTGTAGAATTGACCTTCACTAATGACATCAAAACCTTAGAACGTAAGGACCACCAATAACCCTCCCATTCAAAATAAAGAACAGCTTGCTGCGTTGCGAGGCCAGCTCCGCTTACACTGCACTAATAAAGCTGAGCACCTCATGCTCGCTCTCAAACAAATGTTTTACACACGTGGTGACAAGGTTGGGTCATGCCTAGCCCGGCGCTTACGGGTCCAAACCATGCAAGGTCAGAACTCCAAACTCCTGCGCACAGATGGCACTTGGGCCATATCAGAGCTTGACAAGAGCTTAACTCTTTCAAACTTCTACAGAGATTTATATGTGGATCAACCCTGTCCTCCTGAGGAAATTATGGCCTTCCTTGACTCCTGCCCCTGGGAACCTATCAGCCCTCATCACACAAATCTCTTAGATGAACCAATTTCACAAGAAGAAATAGCAAAAGCCCTGAAACAGCTTCAAACAGGGAAAAACTCCGGGCCCTGACCGCACTTTCTACCTACAACTCCAAGATCATCAACGTCAGCTTTTTAATAAGTTCACGGATGTTATGGGCCTTACTCCAACTATGTGAGAATCTGAAATAGTGCTTGTGCCAAAGCAGGGGAAAGAGCCTTCCCTATGTACTTCGTACTGTCCCACTGCCCTCCTAAATACAAATGCGAAGATGTATACAAAGATCCTCGTGAATCGCTTGGAACCCTATCTTCCAGGTATAATAGACCAGGACCAGGTTGGATTTCTTCACCATCGCCAAGGTGGGCGGACAACATTCGCCGCATAGCCCATCTTATCTAAAAAGTCCATTATAGAGATATAACTGCCTGTCTGGTGTCGTTAGATGCTGCAAAAGCCTTTGACTGGGTGGACTGGCGCTTTCTCAGGGAGGTTCTCGAAAGGATAGGTCTAGGCCCCATCGTGATTTCTAGGTTGATGACCGGTACATGCAGCCAACCACACGCATTCATGGCCACCTCACCTCCCCAACCCCATCTATTGTGGTACCAGGCAAGGATCTCTGTTATGTCCACTTCTATTTGTCCTAGTGGTGGAGCCTCTGGAGATCACAATCCGCAGCTCGCCTGCTATCTCGGGCATCCTCCTTGGAGGACACGAACATAAGATTTCTCTCTTCGCGGATGACCTCCTCCTATCCCTAACTACTCCATTGTCTTCTCTTCCAGCACTAGCCACACTCCTGCGCTCCTTTGAGGGTGCGCCAGGTTTTAAGATCAACCTAGCCAAATCTCATGCTCTGAATCTTACCCTATTCACCTTGGAGTTATGAGACCTACACACCTTGATCCCCCTAAAATGGTCTAACAAGACAATATGATTTTTAGGTCTAGACCTGACTCCTTTGCTTTCTTCCTGGACTAAAGCCAGCTGGCCTAGTTATAGATGCGCCATCCGGGTTTTGCAGATGGCGTGGCCTCCCCTCTCTTGGTCAGGAAGTATGTCAAAATGTCACTCCTCCCAAAGATATTATACTCATTTCAAACCCTCCCTACCCCAATTCCACAAGGTGATATTCTGTCTCTCCAACAAAATTTAACCAACTTTACCTGGGGTAAGTCTCCCCCAACGCTTTTCCAATAAGGTGTTGATGCTGCCCTGAGACTGGGGGGTTAGCATGCCCTAACCTTCTTGAGTATTATTGGGCCTGCCATCTTCAAAACATCTCAGAATGGGTGGTCCGGGAGAGTAAAAAGCATTAGTGAAATATGGACCAGGCAGTAGCCTGTAGACCTCTATGGGACCTAGCTTGTCTTCCTCAGGGGGGGGCTCGCCCCCGTAGTGCATACAAAGCCACTTCCTCAAGAAGGGTCTTACACATATGGGACAAATTGGTGATACCTCGATGCCTGGCAACATTCCCTTCCCCTAGCACCTCCATAGCATGTAATCCCATCTTTCCTCCTGCTTTGCAAACTCAAGACTTTAGCACCTGGACGTATGGCGAGTGCCGTATAATACAAGATTTATTTCAGGGTGACAAATTCATCACTTTGACCATGACAAAAAATCATTCCACATGGGGCACAGATGCAATATTACCAAATTTACCAATGGTTACTCTCTCCCACCTACACGCAAGTGGAGAGACCAGGCAGCTCACTGCCTTTGAGACCCTAGTTCACAATCAGTTTTGAGGCCTCGAGGTGGTCTCATTTCTCATACTTACAAAGTTCTTCAACACTCACAACGACTTCAACCCCACATGTACCAAAAACAATGGAACATAGATCTTGGTGAGGAGATCCCCCAGAGAGCTGGGATCGTCTGTGACGAGATAGCCCAAAAATCTACCAAAGCATCCCACATCACTGACCCGCGACCTAGAAGCAGTCGGCATAAAAGCTTATGACGCAATGGTGCTTTACTCCTGCCCATATCCAGCAGATGATACCTGACTTTCCCCCAACCTGTTGGAGGTGTCAGGGAGATAGAGGTGACCTCACCACATATGGTGGTCTTGTCCCAGTATGATGCTGTTTTGGAAAGAAATCCTCAGTCATATCAAGGACACAGTGCGAATCTCTATTCCTAGCTCTCCGATAGTGAGCCTGTTAGGTATTAGACCTTCCACTTTGGCAGCTATGACTGATTGGCGATTATTAATGCAAAATGCTAGGAGCAGCATGGCAGCCCATAGCTTTATACTGGAAGAAACCTAACCCTTCACCTGTTGCCACATGGTTTCTCAGCTTATGGCACGTTTTGGCCCTTGAGCTACTTAAGGCACATATTAATCACACAGACACTAAATTCACTCGCAGCCATTAATTCAGCATTTCTCCAAGATAGAGCACTCCCGCCTGGTCCCTCCTCATCTAAGAGCTTTACAGCTCTTTGACGACCCTCCTGTGCCCTATTCTAGATGTCTACAGCCGGCTACCCCAACTCCATTGGATCTGAAAGGGGACGTCTTTGTTCCCCCCCTTAAGAAGCTTTAGTGCTCCCCACCTCCCCCCACCCAATGATATCCTGAACACATCCTTCCATTCCTGTCCCCTTTATCTGGGATCTGTCTACTCCTTTCCTGTTTGCCCGTTGAGATATACATCCACTATTCCTAAAATGTACAAAGAACTACATAGACATACATAAACCATATTCATTTAATTTTTCCATTAGAGGTGGGCCCATACTCCTCCCATGCATTGATGCTTTATTGAATGGAGGCCTTCATTTCAAAAACAGTGCCCACCTGTAACCCACGCCAGGGAAACAGAGCATTGCCTCCCCCCTTTCTTCTATTGATCCCATACCCTGCTTTGGTTTATATTGTAATGTATGTTCCTACCATGCCTTCATCTGTGTATTCTGTTATTTGGGATGTATATTGCTGTATATCTTCCTCTTTTTTACTTTCCCTGTTCAAAGTATATCCAATAAACAGATTTGAAAATAAAAAGAGACTGTCACAATCTTGGTGCTGTTAACTCAGGGAAAGAGTGATTAATAGTGTGGGACACGAGGATCAAAGGACTACCAAATCGAGCGGGGATGCTGAGTTGGCACAGTGGAGTTGTGTGGCTGGATTACTTGAATGCTCCCAAAGGAAATAAAAATCACCCTATCCTGCAGAGGTAGCCCCCGGGGAAAGATCCTATCCTGGAATGTGGCAGGTGTAGGAAACCCATATTTTGAATTGAGTTTGCTAATGGTTTATAATCCATGGATTATTTGCCTGCAAAAACATGGAGTTGTGTAGATTTTAGTTTTGGGAACTGTTTTGTATTTTGTTACACAGCAAAAGCCTCAGTAAAAGGTTGCGCAAGTGGGGGTTTAGCAATCTTACTTAATAACAGCATACATTGGAACCTATTGGTTTTTATTAATCCATCTAAACTCTGCATGTGTTTAAATCTAAGCTTGGGTAATGTGATTTAAGGACGCAACACTCTAGCTTTTTATTGGAAAACGTATATGTACCTCCAGGTAGGGAATCTGATTCTCTTGTTGTCTCCATGCTTTCTTTTTTGCACAGAATCAGCATTTCTGAAGATTGCACATCAATAATTGTGGTTGGTGATTTTAACTCCAAAATCTCAAATTGTGCTTCGCTGGCCTTTGGCAATTGAGAATTGGAAGATGTATGTTTAATTCCTGAAATAATATTACCAGCTTAATCCGATCAGATAGGAGAGGTTTGAGTCTCCTGGATTGTTTGAGAACTAATGATTTAGTTTTATTGAACGGGAGATTTCCAGATGACTTCCCTGCCGCACGTCCTTTTCATGCTGCCCGAGGGCAGTCAATAATCGATTATATGATGGTATGATGCCAACTTTTTGGAGCATGCAATAATTTTAAGATACTAGGGATGGGTTTGAGTGACCATAGTGTATTATCAGTAGATGTGAAATTGGAATTTAAGATGCTTGATTATCGGAATCTGAGAAAGGAAACAATTACATATAATAGGACATTTGGGAGCACCTTTTGGGCAAATAAAAATCTGATTTGTGCAGGGGCCGACATTAAAAATGCGAGCTCAGGTCCTGGTCAGGAGAACCCTATTAGTTGGTATGAGAAGCATTTAGATCGATTTAGATTGTGTGAGAGTAAAAAACTTCCCAATGTCATCGACCATCCTGTGGTTTTACAGTGGAAGATAAAAAAGCTAAACCTGATATGAATGCTTTAGTAAGAGACCAATTTAAGCAGGCATCATTGTCCAGACAAAGGGAAATCAATAGGGTAAAGAAGGTAGGAACTAGATTTAAAGTCTCTGAACGTAGGAGGGTGGAGGATTCCAAATGGATCAAACTGAGAGAGCTAGCACAGTCTGGTGATTCACGTAAATATTGGGCCCTCATTGCTGAATTATGTGATAGTAGATCTAAGGCTGAAGCCTTTCTAATATCGAACGCAGAATGGACGCTATACATTTCACAGCTGTATGCACTAAATACTAGGAACAGTTTTAATTTGGAGTTAATTAAGGGTGGGCGTAAAATCCGTTTCGCGGGCGAATTTGCGGATTTTCCGTGATTTCGCGATCCGCGAATCTCGCGAAATCGCGGTAAAATCTGCGAATCAGCGGGGACGAATTTTCAGCCAAGCAAGGGTTACAGCAGCAGGTGCAAAAGTTGAACCTAATTTCTTTGTAACCTTTTACAAAAGGGTTACAAACAAATTAACTTCAACTTGGACACCTGCTGCTAATTGCTTCCTGGCCCCTCGTTGCCTACTTGCAACTATTCTCTGACCCTGCTCTGACCCTTAAAGCAGGGTCAGAGAATAGTTACAAGTAGGCAACGAGGCATCTGTCCAAGGAATTAAACCTCATCAGGAAGCACTTACAGATATAAAAAACAGGAAGAAGGGAGAGGATGGCAAATACACCCATTTTGAGTTGTCAGGAGGGATTAAACTAAAAGAGACCTTTACAGCACAATTTTCATATGCATTTTGCTAAAAATAAAAAGCTGTATGTTCTGTAGGGGCAACTCAGGAATCTGGCCCTTCAGAGATCCGGCCTCTCTTTCTTTCTCTCGTTCTCTCTCTCCCTCTCTCTTTCCCTCTCTGTCTATCGATCTATCTATCTATCTATCTATCTATCTATCTATCTATCTATCTATCTATCTATCTATCTCTCTCTCCCTCTCCCATAAACGACTGCATGGGTAAGTTCGCTATGCAAGCGGCTCACGAAGACGCAAAAACCCCTGCGAACACGCAAAAAACCCCACGAACACGCAAAAAACCCCGCGAACACGCAAAAAAACAAAAATCTGCAAATTCGCACAAATTCGCGAATTTTGCGGATCGCGAATTTGCAAATCCGCAAATTCGCGAATTCGCAAAATTCGCCCATGCTTAAAGTTAATCTCTGAATCCTCTCTAAAGAATATTTATGGTGCACTGTCTTGTAAGGAAATAGAGAGTTTTATTAAAGGGGCAAGGTACTCTGGTGCAATGGGTCCAGATGATCTTCCAATAGCTGTCATTAAACAAGATAGGTCAGCATGGGCTAAGTTTCTTTCCCAGTGTTTGCTCACTGCTACGCTTACACTGAATCCTTCCATCCTCTTGAAGAGAAAGCATAGCGGTTCCATTATATAAAAAAAAGGGCCCCAAATCTTCTTCCAGTTTTAGGCAGATTTTGTTACAATGTGCAACCGGAAAACTATTTGCCAAAAGCAGGGGACTATGTGGAGGAAACTGGTCGCTATGGGGATCCCGGGGCATTTGTTAAGACTGATCATTGCTTTGCATTCCTCTACATGGACACAGGTGTTGCTGGGTGGTAATGAGCGTCTATTAAGCAAAGTGGTAACCCACAATGGGTGGAAGCAGTGATGCCTTTCAGCCCCTCTCCTTTTTTCCTTGTGCATCAATGATCTTCCGAGTCGAGTTGGGCTCTGTAGAGGTGATCTACCAAAACTAGGCCTTATGGAATTTAACTGTCTGTTTTATGCTGACGATGCCATCCTACTGGATTTAACTCCAATAGGTTTACAAAGGCGACTTCATGGGCTTGGTCACTATTTTGATGATAACTTCCAAAAAATAAATATTCTAAAAAGTAAAATCATGGTTTTTAGGTTTTGGGGATGTAGGAAATATGAATAGGTTTTTAGGTAAAAATTAACTTGAGGTTGTGATGCAATACCCAAATCTCGGTAGAGTTTTCTTGAGTAACTTCTCCAGCAATGACCACATTGTCCAGTGCATAAGTAAAGTTATTTCTCAGGCCTTCGCACTTGGTAGAATGTATAAATACTGTGGGCAAATCCATTTTGCACATGTTCTATCCGTTTATAAAATCAAAATCCCACCATCGTTGAGTTATGCTTGTGAGTCTGTCGACGCTCTGCAATGTGATTTTTTTTACATTGTAAATTCCTTTTTCGTTATGTAAATTTTTATGTGGGACTCATTGGAGTTCCAAATCATAAATAAACACATTGAATTGAATTGAAAATAAAAGGTGAGACTGATGTTCGAGTTCCCACCTGTCTAAATGACTTTAGGATCCTGAACACACTGACGCTCAGTAGATATATTTTTATATTTTTTATCATACAGACTGTTCACTATCGTGTTTATAGTTCTGAGGAAGTCCCCATGGTGATGTTATTCAACCACTCTTGATTTTTTGGGGGGGGGGCGAAACGTCTTCGAGCGATTAGACATACTAATGCCAGAATGAAAAACATATGCCTGCCTAGGGACAATTAGTGCATATGGATGCCCAAGCAAGGTTTTGTATATGTTATTTCTATCAAGTGTCTCCATTGTCTACTGTGCTAGTATTTGTGTAATGTATCAGGCATATATGTATGTAATTTCTCTATGTTGTGTCGCAGTCTTGTTTTTGAATATTGATATGTGTATCATCATATACAATATATGATGTTCTAATATATTATTTATACTTTTGCAGTTAACAGTGTCAGTGTTCTTTGTTTTGTCATTTATGATTTGTATTGTATTTCGGTCTATTATTGATTGATAGTCCTAAATCATATGGACAAACCTAGTTGAAAAGCAATTGTTTCTTTCATGGTTGAACCCCTGTCTATATACTGTTACTTTTAGAAAGTAGGCATTTTCTTGTTTAACGATTCTATGTGCCTCTGGAGTGACAGGGGCTGGAGATGTGCATTCACTGTAGACAGCCACTGCAGGGTTGAGATGTTCTTGGCCCTTCCTGGATGATTCAGAGCTGAGCTACATAGACCTTGGCTGCATTTAAAGTAGTGGGAGGAGTTTCCCTTGCACCTGATTAGGACCAGTCTCCCTTGCACAATGCTGTCTCCACCCATTTTGGCCATACTGCACCAGTGAGGACAGAACTGGTTTGGACTGGGCTCAGAGTCCTTGCACAAAGAAGAACAAAAACAACATGGGGTTCAAGTAGTGGACCTTAAACCCCAGAACTTTAGATCACTTCTGGACTCAAGAGGAACCTGCACCAAGGAGAAGAGCTGGAGAGCTGTAAGGAGAAGTGCTGTCCCTTTGCTGTGTGCTGTGTGGGGTTGGAATGCAGTTACTGCTACTGCCAAGGAAAGGACAAAAACTAGAACTGAGAAACTTGCTTGAACAAGAATCACCAAGGGGTTGTGTGTGCTGGCTTTCTGTTCTGAAGTCTCAGGGACACCAATACGCTACTGCTGAGAGTTACGCCTGCCAGGTGGTGCCTGTTCCAGTTTTGGAACTCTGGTGGTTGTTCCTGCTGTTGGGAGCTTGAGGAAACCTAAGAGAAGCAAGAAACATAATCTCCGATGCATCAGCGATGCTGCGACCTGCACCGAGGCCAGGGGCAACCCACGTGAAGTGCACAATGCACCCTCCGGCCTGCTCCGCAGCTCCAATGCCTTTCGACGCCTGCAGTTATTGACATTCTCAAAGCCAGAGCTCGCACAGTCTCCGTCATTGCCTGCATTCTGCTTATTGCGGTGCCAATAACCGCCGAGGGTGACTCCACGCACTCGCCAACTTCACATCGCCTCACCAGAACCGACGCCTCGCCGCTGACGCAACTAACTTCCCCTGTCCTGGATTTGGCACGTTGCCTCTTCATGGACATGATGCCTCACCTCTCCCGAGGCAGACAGGAAGCCGGCCTCAACACTGACGCTTCACCTCCATGATGCCATGCATTGTCATAGACTTTGTTTCCCATTTCCAAGTTACTGTTGGTTTGAGGATCCGAGAGAATCCATGCCCGACACCACTCACCTTGTGTTCTATGCCATACTTTGGATTTATTGCTGTCACAAAGTTATATTAGCCCCAGGTGGAGCTATTTGTTTTCTACAAGCCTTAGTTTGGATATAACTGCTTTTAAGTGCTATTTTACTACCTGTATGTTGAATTGTTTGGCGTTTTGGTCTTGTTGAGTTTAGATAAAGATACTTTATTTTTCTAAACTGGTGTGGTGTCTGTTTGTGGTGTTATCACTGTGTTACTGTGTGCTTTGAGTACAAATGCTTTACACATTGCCTTTGGGATAAGTCTGTCTGCTCAGGCCAAGCTACCAAGGGGGTGAGAAGTAGTTATCTAGAGTGTGCATGACCCTTACCCTGACTAGAAGTATGGGTCCCTACTTGGACAAAGCTGCATACTTCTGCCAATTAGAGACTCCCAGTTCTAACAATGTCCCTTGCTTCAGCCTCACTCCTCAATTCCAGATTTCCGGTTGTGCTGCACACCCTAAGCAAGGACATGCGGCTGCAACTGTGCCAGGTAATCACAGTGTACAGCACTGAGTATTATTTTGTGACACACTAAATAAACGACTAGCATCACTGTGCAAGATATAAACATAAAATAGATATAAACACATGCATGTATGTTTCAGAAGACCATTGTTAGAAATAATATTAAATCCTAGCAATAACAATTTCACACTTGTTTTTTATGTTTTATCGTGTGAACACGCTAAAATAAGGATGGATGCCAAACATCTCAGATAGGTGTATCTATAAATCAAATGTGTGAGTGTTTGTGTGTATACATAGATAGGTAGATATATAGATCGTTAAATAGATAGACACACACAAATGGATCTGTAAATATAAAAGATAAATATAATAGCAGGCAAATTAAGTTATCCTATTGAATTCTGCCCTTAAAAAGATGTCATCATAGCGTGTTCCTGACTCTTTTTACAGGGTATTGTGGAAACAGATCAATGTTACTCACATACATTCTATTTGAAGGACCACCTCAAATAACTCAATAAACTAAAATGTCCAGTTCTGCCTTTGATATTTCCTTTTCATAGTTGTCCTGTGGGGGTTTGGTGATATATTATACATATTTCGTTATAGAATTATTGGAGCAGTAACAATGCATGGAGTAGTTGGTATAATTACCTATGGTACACATACTCTAGGAAAGCAAGCCAACTAATATGTACTGTTCCTCTGCATTCTATATTTATAGACAATGCCTACTCACATAACTCTCCAGAGTATTAAACTGCATAATTTTCTTGATAATCTTAACCTTGCAAATGCACTCTTTTTTAAAAATATGATTTCATTTGCATATAAATCAAACATGCCTAAACTAGGTATGTTTTACAGGAGTCCCAAGAGAATTACATGCGACACACCAAAGGACTGAACTTCTTAAGTGATTATATAATCCCAGAGTTAGTGGCCTTTGGGACTTTACTGCATAACCCTGACATGGATAAAAATGATTCATGCATTATTAATGATACTTTTTTGACTCAAGAAAATTGTACTTACTCTGGAAGCTGTTCACCGAAAACACACTTGGATGATAGAATCCAGCCTTGCAAACACATTTGTAGGCTCCAAGCACAAATCCAAGGCCCTTGATTGGTGTGCACTGTCAAGGAAAATAAGCATAGTAAATACATATAATGTAAATGCCCTTCTCGCATTCGTATACACATATATATGTATGTGGAAAATAGTTATTTGCATAGATCTTTGCCACAATAAAAAAGAAAGAGGAGTTAATATTTTGCGCAATTTTATCGACCACATGCTAATAAAAGGAAGGGTAAAAAGTAATCAATATTCAGATAGATCATAAAGCAAAATATGACAATGGGCCTATCGAGGGCATAGATGGAGATGTACTACTTTTGTACCAATGGTTTGAAGGCCACTGCGTCATTTAACACTTATATATGAATTAAAATGCCCTAAGGTGTCATTGACAATGTCCTCCAATTACAAGATGTATTAAAAATGCATAGTAGTATTATTCAAGTTTTGATTATAAATTCATATGTAATTCAATTCAAAATCTTTATTTAACCTATATATAGGTCATAGAAGAAAACCACAGGAAAACAGTACAGACGGATATAAAATACAAATAGATTAAAAAACAACACAGAGATGCTGGTGTAAATCTACAATATGCCTGCTCTAATAAAGAGACACTTTGATCCAATATAGTGTTAATAAATTTATATTGATTCAATGGTGTGCCAAAGGTATATTTATATATGTGTACACAAGTATTGCTCGATTTCAGCAGAACAAGCAAATATACAATTCCATCCAAGTGGTAATTAACCTTCCTGGGACGGTTCCAGCCGCAGAGTAACATCCAGGAAAAGCCATTCACAGATTAGTAACAGGTAAATTGGCTTCTTAGAGAAACACTCAGACTACTGGGTCCAAGTACACTGAAAGCTAATCTAAGAAAATCGAAAAACTAATTAAGAATGCTGTCAAACTTAATGATAGTAATATCTGGCACATGAGTAAAACTGCTATTGCAAAGAATGGTGAGTGGAAAAAGGTGTGAATGGGCGCTATGGCTGGAAAGAAATCCTTTTGGTGGAGTCTAAATGAAGTCCTGGGTATGGTAAGATATGAAGGTAGCAACCATTGTGATCAGATCTCAGATTCTGCATTAATACTAATGGGTGATAAAAGTCCTTTGATGAAACTAATGGTTTTCAAACTGAGTTCAGAAGAATTCATTATCAACTGGGCCCGTGTTACACGGTCCTGTCAGATTGAGTAAATCTGGTAGAGATATAAAACCACTTTTGAGGTTAAAGAAGTATGTTTGATCTTATGTCACATAATTCTCTTTACATTCGTCAATATTTTGAATTTGCTAATTTATTTAAAAGCATGTATTTTGTTAGGTGGTTGCATTAAACAGATAAGGGGAATTGTGTAGTGAGTGTATTAATAATATGTTTATATTATACATGTTGGACGTCATGCAACATTCTCCTTTATTCTGTATTGCATTGTTCTGTTTACTCTATCATACAATATAGGCCTTCACTGAGAGTGTTCTAGCTCTAGAATCTATTATCTAGGGCCCATCTGGGGAGAAGCCGAGTGAGAAGAGAAATGGCGGAGGTAATGGGCTGTGGAGTAGCTGTGCTGTGCTCTGTTGACCTCAAGCTGCTCGGAAGATTAAAGGCTTACGTTTCCATAGAAGTTGTCATTACACCAGCCCAATACTATAATTGAAAACAATTTTCCACCCATTTGCTTTTTATGCATTTTGTCTTTGTTGTTTGTTATAATTAGATGATATATTCATTTTAATGAACTTTGTTTAAAATTCACATTGTTTATTTTTTTTCCACTATGAATTTTGACTTGATGTTTACACCCGGAGTACCTCCTAAAAGTACATTTTTGATTCATTCATACTACCTATGGTAAAAACTGATACTTTAAGGAAGTTTTTGGCTTGCCTCAAGAGAGCTCTTCTGGAAAGAATGTGGAAACGTATAGCATTAAAATATTTGACTTTTAAAAGGGCAAATGAACCTGGCGGATCTGGCAATCAATGTCCCAATCGCCCACATTAGGAAATTCCATAAATCTGAGACATCGGATAGTGAGAAAAATGCTTCTTGGCATTCTTGTGTACCCAGCTCTCCTCACCATCTTAAGTTTTTAATATAGTACTCCAATATGTTAGTTTGAGTCTGAAATGCAAATTAATTGCTGAACCAGACTGATTGGATTGTAACTGTAACTGAGTTGACTTGTGCCCTCCACTAATGGCAATAAAGTGTTTAACCAACACTTGATGGATGGAATGTTTCACAATGGCAAAACATTCACCCCCAGTCACATATCTGGGTTTAATCCATCGTTATTTTGCTCACCACGCCACCCCAATTCAGACATGGCCATATGCAAATCAGTCTTGGCCCTGTACCTCATGGGAACAGTCCAGCCCGAACTGCAAAGCCATGTCTTCCATGGACCAGAATCAAGCATCCTAGGACCGGATTCAGACTGTCAGACGTCATCAGCCAGGATATCTTGATTCTAGTGGCATGGAGAGCATGGGACTCACGTCTGAGCATACCAGTCCCACTCGGGGTAACAAATGCAAAACCAACACAAACACAATGGATTTAGGCCCAGATCTCTGCACTGGGGTGAATGTATGACATTTTGTCCATCAACTGTTGTTTTTGCAATAAAGTGTTTCTGCCCTCTTGGGGACAGATTAAGGGATTTCGCCTGAAACCACTAGAAAGCAGGAATTTCGGTATGGCTGCATAGCAGAAGAAAAGAAGCCCTATCATCAGGTCATTTCTCTGCCCTGGAAGGGGCATGCAGTCTTTTTGCTCCCCCATTTGTGTAGAAAGCCCACTAGACACTAAGGATTTATTTTATCATGGGGGGAAGCAGACCCTTTGGCAAGGGACAGAGCTCCTCTATCCAAACTAGGGCAATACAGTCTTTCTGCGTCACAGGGGAGCTACCACTTTTGTAACCACAGGTGAGTATTGCATTGAAGTTTTTACACAGCGATCTTAATTAGTTTAGCAATTTATAATGGAAAGGACAAAAAATAAGAAAAATATAGGAAACGGCAATGATTGCAATGGCGTAACAGTAGGAAAATGCTATCTCAAACATTCATCATAGCCAATAGAAGTTCCACCAACAATTTGGGAGCAAAATCATACCCTAAAATGTGGACACCTCGAAATTGACCTAATTTGGTTTACCCACAGTTTACTTTGTACAAGACAATGCTAAGCTTCAATTTCATGAGGAAATGTGTCCCAGTGTTAAGGCATCTCCCAGAACATCAAATTAGCAGAGTAAAACAGTAACTGAGTTCAAGATAGTTAAAGGGTTTTCTTACAAAAATAAATAAAAAAAGCAATACAGAGTCAAATGCCATGTAGGCTCTCAGATGAAAAGTTATACAGACTATAAATACACAGCATGTCGAATCAGAAAATATTCCAAGTCTCAATGGGCAGCAGAATCATTAGAAAATTAGACACCATCCCTAGTAGCATAGGAAAGCTTTTGAGCTCGTTTTGGCTCACCCCTCAAAATCAAGGGACTCTTATACATAATTCTTGCAGAGAAAATTTGTAATTCTGCAAACTCATCATGGTATGAGCAAAATTATATTTTCTTTAGCTAATCAAAATACACGACTAATACACATTATTACCTTACACCTAAGCACCATCACAATTCTTTGAAAACATTCTTCAACACCCTCCATGCTGTCATACAGGGATGTTCAAATAAATATGAAACAATTAACTGGAAGAGTTTCTCCCAATAAATAAATCCAGTGAAGGAAGATACTTATTGCAATCTTACATCCGCAGCATAGAAAGTTCATCATGAGCAAAACAATGTAGCAAAGAAAATAAACTAATATGACCTAAGTTTGACTGCATGCTGCGGAGCTTGTAGGAAAAGTATGTGCACAGGGGAGGAAACAGGAGAGAGTGACAGAGATGGCATCCATCTTGTCTGAAATGGTATTTTACACAGAAATGAGGCATAACTAAAACACATTAATTAATAAACACACTTTTACACATCATAGGACATTTGTTTCAATTACAAATATGTTAATTCAGTCATGCATAATTATAATATTTGATGCTCAAATATATAAAGCCAAAAGAGTTTCCACAATGCTATGTCCACCCTCATGAGGTCTATCTATCTGACGCAAACACTGACATTTTCACTGGGACAATATAGTGTTTGGAAGGGGTATTCCACTGCAGTGACTATTCTGTCAGTGGTGAGCTAGTCTGCTGGTTAAATACTGAGGCTAGGACTGACACCACAAAACGGTGCTTAGGCTTCCTTATTATGTCCAAGGTGTTTATGAGAGGTAGTTTCAGGTTTAACAGGGCCCACATGCCCCTTATTGGACTAACCAGCTGAATGATTACAAGAATGTTCCACGAACCATTAAAAAATTATTCACCTGGATCATATTTGTAGCATTTGTATGACAGAACATTAGTAACCGCAGAGGAGAGAGGTCTACCTTATAGCCTTTGTTGTTAGGCATCTTTTTGAATCTGGTGTAATCCCTTCATTCAATTGAAGTATATCCATTTAGACTACCTATGTAAAGTATTTACAAAGTATTTCGTTATTGGATTTGCTAGGAGCCAGCACGTTGTCTTCAAGCCATTTTGTAGTACCAAACCCGTGTTGGCTGGGTTGTGCACAGGAATACTGCATTAAAATTAAACACACTGGTTAAGGACTACGTCTTCTTCATTTGTGAATCTCAAGAACAGTGTTTTACTATTTGTGTTATACTCTACTGCGTGTGCATTGGACGTGTTGTAATTTGTTGTTCCGGACAGTCTGGTCCTTGCATTGGGGGTATAAGGGGTCTGTTTTCCTCCACCTGTGGCACCGCATATACTCTTTCCCAGACAAGTACTCTTTACATTATTTGGTTTAGCGCCGTTGTAGACACCTGTGAGAATGAATACCCCCCTCCTTTTCAGCCTTCGATTAAAACAAAAGTGACAGTTCTGAAAATCATTATCATGGTTGGTACAGCCTGATCCCTTCTAAGTGAGTTGGGGTGCAGTGTTGGCAAGGAAATTCCCCCTTGAACAGATGTGTCTCCAGTACGTTTGTGATTGCTGGTAAACTGGGTAATTTCAGACCATAAGACAACAAACATCATATCACTACTTGAGGTTACCCTACCAACCTCTCCAAATTGAGAGACTTGAGTTTACAATTGTTTGCTGCTCATGATAGGACTGTCCTATCTTGTTATGTGTGGGTGGAGAGTCCGCCCTCATAGAGATACTACTAGTAAATCCCTTTGTGAATAGCGATCGTAAACTTACACAAAAGTGTAAGTTTATCTTTGTGAATCAGGCCCATAGTATCTACATCTGCTCCAGTTTTTCAAGTAATGCACATACTCTAACGCAGCCCCCTTAAAATACAGAAATTCTTAGATAATGATTACAGAAGCTCATTGCCTCTTCTTTATTTTAGCATATTGCCACTAATACATGTGTCTGGTTATCTGACAGATATGCCCACTGTTTGCAATTTACTTGCTCTTATTTACTTATTTCTGAAGGCAGATGAGGAGTGGGGGTGAATGAGCCATGAGCAGTAAATCAAGAAATGTTCATCTGGCTCTAAAAATAAAGTACAAATTAAGCAAACTGAGAATTCCATTAACTTAGAATCCTGGGACTGTTTGTTTGCATTAACCGATGGTAGAAAGCGGCTGCTAATGTTCCTCCCAAACCCTGCCACTGGATATGTGGAACTGATCACTTCGGCAGGCTCATTAAGCACTTCAGACAATTCAGCAAGCTCATAACACAATCCAATTACTTCCACAACAAGTCCTTGCGAGATTACTACAGCAAATGGAGAACATTAAAACAAGTGAATTAAAGTGGCCTTCGGGCAAATCGTGGGGTGCGCTTCACCCACACATTCAAATATTATTCTAAGAAACACAGAGTCATGAATAAAAAATAACACAGTATATTCTCTGGGGGGACTGGGAGGCAGCATGTTGTCTCTATTATTCAGCAGCTGTCAGGAGCTAGCTCACAAGGCATAATGGCCTGGGCCCTTTTTTGGCACATAACAACAGTTTTCACATTGTGTGTTTGCCTTTGCTCGGTCCTGTAACATACATGCAGCTAAAGAAAGATCTGTGGCACAAAATAAAAATGTACATCGAGTTGAAAATGTAGCATGCGCTGGTGGCTCGAAAAAAGAATTCGGAATTAACTGATGCACAGCAAGATGATGGGTATGAGAGCCTACTGACTCAGGAAAACGTCAAGATTGCTTCTCGTCTGCCAGAGGAAGACCGTATTATTGGAGCTTATTACAGAACTAGCCCCAGAGGCACGACACCAGTACTTTGCTAATGCACACAGAAAAACAGACTGCTGGAAATTTGACGTGGAAAGACTGTCGAGATAAAAGTTTAGCTGTTTCAATAATTAGCATGCATTTTACCAACAGCCATGAAATAAGCTGGCGCCCAATGCAGCCCAATGTCAGATTGCATGTGGTGCAGATTTAAAAAATGGTATACAATGCATTACTTGCTCTACATTTTACATTATTTGCCTTGTTTTGTGTTGATGATTGCAGTATAATGTCCGATTGCATGATTGCGTGTCAGATTGCATGTGCGGCAGAGTTAAAAATGGAATATGATACATAACTTATAACTTATACGATGTCTTATGCTCTATAGTTTACATTACTTTCCTTGGTTTAATGTCGGTGCTCAATATTCTAAGGGTATTGATGGTTATAAAATCCACTGAAAGCATTTTCATTTTTTTTTAAATAAGTCATATTTCTTCAAGGTATAGTAAATGTACAAAAAAGAGTAAGAGCACAAGAGATGTTGAGAGCAGGAATGTCAGTAAAATATTAAATTAGACACCCCTAGTAAACACCCTGCTACCCACAAGGTAGGGTGAATAACATTTAAGAGTAGAAGATGTGTGACATTAAAAATGACAATTTCATCCAGTGACTAGGACCAAAACAGCATCGTCACTGGTCAGGCTGCAGATGGCACAAAGAAAATGTCAAAGTAAAAATTCTACACTTTAACCTGTAATTTTTGACTTGTGCCAGCAGGTATTCAAAGACCTATTTTTATAAGTAATAAAAATCCAATACAATAGTAAAGTCAGAATTTTATTAAATATACTCTAAATGGAACGATTAGAATGTTAGCCTTTACCTGACTGACCTTTCAGAAGGTTAATTAGCTTTTGCCTAAGTCAATTCCACGCCTGCACTTGGCTTGAATGAGGTGTGATTGAGGTGTGACATTCACCCCAGGAGCTACACATAGGCCAGTATGATTGACAGGTGGACCTCAATGAGAAGGGATGACTCATCTGAGCTCAGTTGGATACTTAGGCTGGGGACTGTGGACATCCTGTTGGCACAATATTGTCAATCCTGCCTGACAGGTCTGTTTGGAGCACATGTAAAACTTTGGCACACTTGAAAGAAAGTAAACAGGATGCCAGAACAATTCTTGTGGATCCCCTCTGTGCTGCAAAACCCCGTTTATTTTCCTACCAGTCTCATGGTTTGTTGTGGGTACAGGGCGTATTCAAATTATATTTCAGTGTAAGGTGTGGGAGTACAGTGGGGATTTTCCTAAAACATCCTCAGACACACACAAATCCTTAAGAGTCCAAGCTTAGTGTGGCTGAAGATGTTTGCAATCTTGAAAATGCCCTGCATTTATTACCTTTTTGCAGTAAAGCAACAATCATTGGTATAGCCAGTAGGTCTCACCTATGCAAGAGCTATTGGCTTTGTCAAAGTTTTTCAGCCACATTGTACAGCGGTGCGGCTGCTGTACAGCATGGCTGAAAGTACAGTACACCTCAATGATGCAGTCAGCGCTGCCCAAATCATCGCATTTTTTTCTTTACATTGAGCCATGTAACCCAGCAGCCACATTGCTGTACAACATTTCTAAACAGAACATTGACAAAGCAAATAGCTTTCATGTAGGCAATTCCAACAGGCTTTGCCAGATCATTTTTTTTTAATCAGTCAATCAATCAATCAGTGCATTTGAAGAGCGCACTACTTACCCGAGACCCGAGAGGGTCTCAAGGTGCTGGGGGGGGGGGGGGGGGGGGGGGGGGGAAGGGGAGGGTTGGGGTGCTGCTACTGCTCGAGCAGCCAGGTTTTGAGGAGTCTCCTGAAGGCCAGGAGGTTTTTGCAGCGAGATGGGAGAATGAGGTTGCTTGTCAGATGCGGAGGATGATGGCAAGGGCGAGGTCAGCGGAGCAAAGCTGGTGGTTCAGGTGTTGAAGGTTAGTTGTTCGTTGAGGTTATGCTGGTACGGTGTTGTGGAGAGCCTTGTGAGCGTGAGTGAGGAGCTTGAAGGTGATCCTTTTGTTGACTGGGAGCCAGTGCAGGTTTTTCAGGTGGCCTGTGATGTGGCTGTGGCAGGGGATGTCGGGGACGAGGCGTGCAGAGGCATTCTGTATGCGTTGAAGTAGTTTCTGGAGTTTGGCTGAGGTTCCTGAGTAGCGAGCATTGCCGTAGTCCAGTCTGCTGCTGACGAGGGCCTGGGTGACCATCCTTCTGGTTGCAGTGGGGATCAGTGGGATTTTTAAAGTGCTTAAAGTATTGAACACTTGTTTAGTGACAGTCAACAGAAGGTTTCTTTTTTGATGTTGTGTTAGCTGGAAAACTGGAAACTGAGCATGCAATTGAGAATTAAAATCTATATTTATAAACAAAAGAAGGACAGGCTGCATGCTTCAAGTTTTGCCTGAATATATTTGGAAAGATTTCTAAAATTCCACTCCACTTGTAGTCAAGTCCAGTTCAAGTCTTTATTCGGCAGAAGCCATAAAAGTTATAAACCAAAATATATAAAATAACAGATTTTATGATTAGAAATACAATACAAAAGTGTAGAAAATCATTGCAGTTACATGCCTACAATTTCATTAGGTAACAGCGCAACATGATGATAACATTGTAAATACAATACCGTTTCATTATTACAAGTGCCCTTCTGATAAAAGTTAGCACTGCAAAACAGTTGTCTATTATGCAAAGTTTCTGCAAAAACACTAGTCTTCCTGGTGCAGTCTCAATTTTGAACTGTGCAAGACAGGAACCAAGAAGGAAGAACAGAACAATATAAAGTGACGTGCTTTGTTTAGAAACATTATTGCATCGACATGGCTGTAAATCATGACACCACACACTCCGCAAAGGAAAGGCAACCTTAACATGTACTTTACTTAATCTAAAAATGTGAGATAACGGTAGGTAGGGTTTAAATCCAGAATAGGTATGGTTCTAAGCTCCTTGTGGTTGAAACCAGTATCTTTCCACTATCTCCTAGGCCTGTACCCTCACCAACCTCCGCTCTATACTATGGTTAAGATAGCAATGTTTCACTGCCTCTTTGCAATTAAAGGTAATAGCTGAAGGGATGATTCACAAATCTATCAGGGTTAGTGACTCAAATGTTTGGTATGAGAGGCAAGGATTATAGTCTAACCCATACACAGACAATCAGAAATGCAAGTTCTAACCAAATCTGCCTCTGGGTTTGCCTAGCTCTTAATCCACCACATGAGCGGGGCAAACCATAACAGATCCTCCAGATAAGAGAGACCTAGTTCTTCATGACATGTAAAAGTCGCCGTGCCATTAGGGAATGCCAGAAGCTAGCACATAAAATAATATTCTACACATTGGAGGATTCCTGTGTTTATATAGTCCCAAAGGCTCGAACCATATAACCCTGTTGATATACATTTACTTTTATATGGATGTGTCACCTCCTTGATGGGCTTTTGTCTTAATCTATGTGTAAATCTAAAGATTCCCTCAATATTCTTGCTAAGTTGATGCGATGTTGTAGTTAAAAGAGAATTCCAACTAAAAGAAGAGCTAAAAAGGATCCCCAAATAGTTAAAATCTTCTCTATGTGTGTTTCCCTCATAACAAAATGTTTTGACCTTGACCTTGTATTTGGTCATCCACAGGTCATGATATATGATTTAGAATAGTTTACTTTTCAATCCAGATCTTCCATTTATGATGAGAAGGAGTACAATAGGGCCTGTAGGCCATTTGCTGTGTGTGCAATCAGCACAGCATCATCCTCATAAAGGTAAATTGATATAGATTGCCTTCCCATTCAAGGAATATCCTTTCCTATATCGACTAGATGTTTGGTGATCCAATTTATATAAAGTAGAAAAAGGAAAGGGGATAAAATACTGTCTAACATCCTGTAATTTGGGGTGTATTTTGACCCTGGAGACCAAAACGAACTTTGACGGTTACGTCCCGATGCATGCACTTAAAAAGGGTAAGGAGTTAAATTTCAACCCCAATTTTTTCAATATTAACCCATAACTCTGATTGATATGATAGGTCAACGAAAGCCAAATGTAAAGCATCCTTTGTGGTCACAACATATGTCCCCCCTATCAAATAGAAATTCAAACTTTGGTCCAGGAAGCCAATTCCTGGACTGAAGCCAAATTGTACGTTGGTGAGGTTCTTGTTTTATTCAGCCCAGGGTTCCAAGTGTGACAAACACACTTGCACAAGGATTTTAATGCAAGAGTTTAGCAGGGAAATTGGTCTGTAACATGATTGTAGTGGCCTATTCCCTTTTTTTTAAAAATTGGGATAATGATTTGATTTGATTTGATTTGATTTTTCTATTTATATAGCGTGTGAATGCCCGAGGGCGTCTTGGCGCTGAGACGTACCACTAGCTCTTGAAGATGTTGAAGATGTTGATTAGAGCTGTGCAGAGAAGGCTGCTGTCCTTCAAGAGTCAGGGATGAGACCCATCATGGCACTACTAAAAACATTTAACAGGGGAGCCCATAAATTGATATTAGATTTAAAATATCAGCAGAAACATCATTCCAGCCTGGTGATTTTCCAAGGGCTCATTTTGGAATTTCTGTAGCTACTTCACTAGTTTCTATTGAAGGAGTTAGTGCCTGTATGTTTTGTTCAAACCATGCAACCATTTGCTAAAATGGGGATTGCAATGACCTATCTCCTGAGTGAAAGATTTTTGAAAAATGAGTCATTACCAGATCTGCCGGGATCATAGATTAGACCTTTAGGGCATCTTGATCTGAGAAAAAAAGGATAATTGACTATTTCCCAAAACATATTATCTCTTGTTCTAGCTGCCACTGAAAGGTCTTTCCATGATTTTGTCCAGATCTCATTTTTCCTCTCCTCTATAGAACTTTTATCTAACCTTCTTGCAGCTCTGACATCCTCTAATAAATGCCTATTATATTATTATAAGGCCTATTTGAGGTCAGACTGTCAGAAATAGACCTACAAATATTTTAGTCCACATGTATGGGGGGACCATCTACTTCCTCTGACAGACAAATTAAAAAGAATGTTATATTCCTAGTAAACAATCATTCTATTAAAGGCTGCCGGTCAAGGGAGTAGCCAGAAATTAAAATATACCCTACTTCAAACCCAGCTCTTACTGCACAAAGCAAGTCATCACGACCTTCCCCAGAAGAGCTTTCTTGCCTCTTCCATCCAAGCATCTATCCCTTTATCCTTCCACTCACCTGCTGCTATCCATAATTTCACCTTTAAAATTGGTCAACCATTCCTTCTTTCAGCAATCATTCAGTCTTTTACCATTCTATCCATCAGCCCATCCATATCCAAACCTATGCATCCTTTAACTCATCCATCTCTAAATCCACCCTTTCACTCATCTATCATCTATTCAGTCATTCATCCATCTAGCCATTAACTCCATCTATCCTTTCACTCCATCCATCCATCTTCTTTCACTGATCAATCCATGCTCTCACTCAGCCATCCATCCTTCCTTTCACTCATCCTTCCAACCACTCACTCATCCATCCATCTATTTACCCGTTGACTCGTTGATCTATCCACACACTCATCCATCAATGATTTCACTCACCTGTCCATCTATTCACCCTTCCTTTGACTCGTCCATACATTCTTTTACTCAACCATCCATTCTCCCTTTTATCCATCCAACCTTTCTTTCACTCACTCATTCTGAAACTGGTCCATCCCTCCATCCACCCTTTCATTCACTCAACCACCCATTAACCCTCCCTTTCACTCATCAATCCATTTTTCCACTCATCCATCCTTTCTCCCATCCATATTTCTACTCATCCATCCTCCCTTTCACTCTAGCCATCTGCCCATCCTCCCTCTCACCCACCCATCAATCCATCCACCTTCCCTTTTACTAAGGCATCCATCCTTTCACTCACTCATCCATTCATCTTTTCTATCATCCATCCAACTTTACTCCTCTATCAATCCACCAACCCTCCCTTTCACTCATCCATCCATCCGCCCTTTCACTTATCCATCCATCCATTCTTTCACTGATCCTTCCTTACATCCATCTTTTCACTCATTCATCAGCATCTTTTAACTCACCCATCCATCCATCCAGTCACTCACTTTTGTCCACCCAGTTGCAGTCAGAAGAGGCCCAGCAAGAGCCCCACCACACAGTAGCTCCTAAAGTTGGAGGTTCACAATGCCCCAGCATCCATTCTTTCACTCATCCATCTATCCTTTTGATCATCCACCGACCAATCCATTCATCCATCCAGCCTCCCTATCATTCATCCATCCATGTTGTCACGTATCGATCCATCCACCCTTTCATCCAACCATCCTTTTACTCACTCATCCATCCATCCCTCTACCCATCCACCCTTTCACTCACACACCTATCCATCCATCTATTCTTTCACTCAATCAACCAACCAACCATCCACCCTTTCGTGGTATTTATGAGCATTTGCCTGCTGAGTTGCAGACAGGTGAGTCCCATTAAAGACTCCACCCCGCTGTAGCTGTTAAAGCGGGGGGGAGGGGAGAGGGGGTGTTACTATGCTCTGCTGCTGGTTCAACCTTAACTCATTACTTCTTAAGCCCTTATTCTTTGAATAATCCATTTTAGAACATTTGTTCCTTGTGGCCTTCTTAATCTGATGATTCAATTATATAATAAGAGGATTGTGATCTCTAACACACTTAGTCACAACTTTAAAATCAAGGAGAAAATGTGAAAGCTCAGCTGGTATTTGAATAAAATTAATCGTGCATCCTCTAGAGCTTCCCGTAAAAATGGAGGCACTACTTTTCTCATTATGCACCAAATCATCACTGGTAAAAATACGATCATACTTCAATATAAGAGTCTTTAATGTCTCCCCATACATTGGATGCTTAAAATGTGACACAAATAAATTACCTGCCTGTGATGGGAGAGCTGGCTGGAAAAAAGCATAATAGTCAACAAAATGAAATCCCTCTGTCATCCAATTTTCTTGCCAACACGATATGCTCACGAACCCAGTTCAATCTGTGTTTGTAATCATCAAGCATATGCCCGCTATATTCCAGGAAATGAGGCTCATACCCTTTGATGCAACCAGTAGTTCTGGGACTATGAATGATCCCATGGAGTTCACTGTTTGGTGGATCCTTTGTGCCTGTGACTCTGCTTCAGACCTCCCCTGTAGGGTCAGTTAGTCAATCATATTCAGGCCATTCATCAACTACAGATGGTTTCTCATGGGGACATTGTACTGCTGACGCATATGAAAATAGGATCTTGAAGCTTGGCCAAGAAAAGTGCAGCTATTCGCTTTAAGAAGCACAGGTTTGCAAAATAAACCAAGAGGATGGGCCTGAATACTCTCTTGATTTTTAGACAAATAATGTAAACGTTGTAGGAGATGAATAAGAAGCTCTAGGGCTTTAAAGCTGATCACTACACAGTCTCCTTTTGAGTTGTTACTGGATAGGTCAATCCATCCGACTCTCCGTGGAAGCAGAATCTCATTATTCAAATCTTCAAAATTCCCAACTTTATCCAATGATCAGACTTACTTTTTAGGGACTCAGTGTCTTCAACCAACCCATTTAGAAAAGGTTGAACATTTTCCAATACAAGTAGCAGCCACTCATATTACGAAGTGGTGGGGCGGGGAGAGGTAAACACTAAAAACAAACAAACAAGTATAATAAAGAAAAAGAAAACTTACCTGCTCCAACAGTCGCCGCCTTGCTCCCAATCCTCGCTTCCCTGTCAGAAGCCTGCTGCACACTGCGCAGTCTCCTAGCTTACAATTCCAGTGCTGCTCACGTCAAGTCAAGTCAAGTCAGATAATTTATATAGCGCACTACATACCCAGAGGGTCTCAAGGCGCTTAGGAAGGGGAGGGGGATTATTTGTCGAATATCCACGTTTTAAGTTGCTTTCTGAATGCTAGGTGGTTCTGAGTAAGGCGAAGGTCAGCGGGGAGTGAGTTCCACGTTTTGGCAGCCAGGTATGAGAAGGATCTGCCTCCCATGGTGGTCTTATTGATGCGAGGTACAGTGGCGAGGGCTTGGTTGGAAGAGCGTAGTTGGCGGGGGGGGTGTAGAAGGACAGTCGTGAGTTGAGGCAATCTGGTCCGATGTCGTAGAGTGATTTGTGTGCGTGGGTTAGCAGGCGGAAAGTGATTCTCTTATTGACGGGTAGCCAGTGGAGGTCTTTCAGGTGACCAGAGATATGTTCGTTGCGCGGGATGTCTAATATGATCCTGGCTGAGGCGTTTTGGATTCGTTGGAGTTTCTTCTGGAGTTTAGCGGTAGTACCTGCGTAGAGGGTGTTTCCGTAGTCCAGTCGGCTCGTGACCAGAGCGTGGGTGACTGTTTTTCTGGTTTCGGTGGGGATCCAGCGGAATGTTTTTTTGAGCATGCGAAGAACGTTGAAGCAGGATGAGGAGACGGCGCTGACTTGTCTGTTCATTGAGAGTGAAGAATCCAGGATGACGCCTAGGTTCCGTGCGTGGTCTGTCGGGATGGGTGCTTTTCCAAGGGCTTCTGGCCACCAAGAGTCGTCCCATGCAGAGGGGGATGTACCTAAGATGAGGACTTCTGTTTTGTCTGAGTTCAGTTTCAGACGGCTTTGTTTCATCCATTCGGCAACTTCTTTCATTCCTTCGTGTAGGTTAGTTTTGGCGGTGCTGGGGTCATTGGTGAGAGAAAGGATTAGTTGAGTGTCATCCGCGTAAGAGATGATGTTGAGGTTGTGTTGGCGGGCGATGGCTGCGAGGGGGCTCATGTATACGTTGAAGAGTGTGGGGCTGAGTGAGGATCCTTGTGGTACTCCACAGATGACTTCAGTGGCCTCGGACTTGAATGGTGGAAGGCGGACTCTCTGGGTTCTTCCTGTGAGGAACGAGGTGATCCATTCAAGTGCTTTTCCTTGTATTCCGATGTTATTGAGGCGTTGTAAAAGGGTGCTGTGGCAGACTGTGTCGAATGCTGCAGAGAGGTCGAGGAGGATGAGGGCGACTGTATCTCCATTGTCTAGTAGAGTTCGAATGTCGTCTGTTGCTGCGATGAGGGCGGTCTCAGTGCTGTGTTTTGCTCGGAATCCAGATTGTGAGGAGTCAAGGGATTTGTTGGCTTCGAGGAAAGCGGCGAGTTGGTTGTTGACAGCTTTCTCGATGACTTTGGCCGGGAATGGAAGGAGCGAAATGGGGCGGTAATTTTTGAGTTCGGTGGGGTCCGCTGTGGGTTTTTTCAGAAGGGCGGTGAATTCGGCGTGTTTCCAGTCATCCGGGAAGATGGCGGAGTTGAAGGAGCAGTTGATGACGTCTCGGAGGTGCGGTGCTATGACGGAGTCTGCTTTGTTGAAGATGTGGTGAGGACATGGGTCTGGGGGGGATCCTGAGTGGATGGAATTCATCAGGCGGATTGTGTCCTCAGTGGAGATTGGGTTCCAGTCGTTGAGGGTGTTCACGGGGGGAGAATGTTTAGCAAATGGTTGGGTGGGTTGGTCTCCGGGTTGGTCGTCGAAGCTGTTGTGGATGTCTGCAATCTTGTTGTGGAAGAATGAGGCTAGGGAGTCGCAGAGGGCTTGAGAGGGGGTGATGTCGTTGGCGTTGGCCGAGGGATTGGAAAATTCCTTGACGATGTTGAAAAGTTCCTTGCTGTTGTGGGCGTTGTTGTCAAGTCGATCCTTGAATGCTGCTTTCTTGGCCTTTCGGATTAGTTGGTGGTGAGTGCGGGTGGCGTTTTTGAAGGCGTCCTTGGTGCTAGTGGTTGGGCCTTTTTTCCAGGCCTTTTCAAGGGAGCGGCAGAGTTTCTTGGACTTCTTGAGATCATCGTTGAACCATGAGGCCTTCTTGTTGCCAGGTTTGCTTTGACGTTTTTTCAGTGGTGCTAAGGTGTCGGCGGTGTTGGATAACCATAGGGTGAGGTTGGTGGCAGCTTGGTTTGGGTTAGAAGATTGGGCTGGGGTGTTGAGAAGGAGCGATGCGGAGATCTGGTCGGTGGTGATTTTGTTCCAGTTTCTTTGCAGAGTTGGTTGGAGGTGGTTGGTGGGTTTTGGCTTGTTGTAGGTGAAGTGAACGCAGCTGTGGTCAGTCCAGAGGAGATCCGTAGTGTGGCTGAAGGAGATATGATTGCTGGAGGTGAAGATGGGGTCGAGTGTGTGACCTGCGATGTGGGTGGGGGAAGTGACTAGTTGTTTAAGTCTGAGGTTGGCGAGGTTGTCCAAGAGGGTGGTGGTGTTGCGGTCGTTGTTCTTTTCAAGGTGAAAGTTGAGGTCTCCCAGAAGGATGTAGTCTTTGGAGGGGAGCGCGTGTGGAGTGATGAAGTCCGTGATGTCTTCACTGAATTTCGCCCGGGGACCTGGTGGTCTGTAGAGGAGGGTGCCTCTGAGTGTGGTCTTGGGGTCGATGTGGATTTGGAAGTGAAGGTGTTCGGAGTTGGCGAGGTTGGCGTCAGAGCTGGTAGAGATGCGGATTGATTTCTTATGGACGATAGCGATTCCTCCTCCTGTGTGGCCGAAACGGTCCTTGCGTGTGATCTTATAGTCTTCAGGGATGGCAATGGTGATGTCTGGGGCGGAGGAAGCGTTCATCCATGTTTCTGTTAGGAAGGCGACGTCTGGAGATGTGGTGTCTAGTAGATTCCATAGGTCAATGGCGTGTCTGTGGACCGAGCGGGTGTTGAGAAGGATGCATTGTAAGTGGTTGGGGTCGAGAGTCTGTGGGGTGGTCGTAGCGGAGTAGTTGTCGGTGCCGCTGAATTTGCAGGAGTAGCAGGAGAAAGGTCCATGGGTGTGTCCAGGAGCTGCTTGGACGCAGTTTGGGGAGCGACCGGAGTTAAGGGCTAGGAGGGTTGCGGCATCGTAGGTAATGCGGGAGGGCTGGGAGGAACGGGGGCCAGGGGGTATGGCGCTGGGCGCGGTCCAGGCGCGGACGGGCGTAGACGGGCTTACCTTTGGCGCACCTTCGGCGCGAATGGGGCGCGGTCGCTGCGCGTAAACGCTGCGCGCTTGGGCTGCTGTCATATATGGATGGTGGGAAGGGGGAGGGGCGAGGGCGTCTCAGCTGGGAGGCGGGGCGGGCTCAGGTCAGCGCACACGGAGGCACAACAACAACAGGGACAAAATGGAGGGGGGGGAGTAGAGCAAGGCGCCGAGGGATATCGCGCTAGTAATACAAAATCAGAAACAGATATGGTGCAAGCACTACAAAAGTAAAAACAATCACGCAAGCACTACAAAGTTGAATCAATTACGCAAGCACTACAAAGATGAAACAATTACGCAAGCACTACAAAGTTGAAACAATTATGATCCGATGGAGAGTATAGGCACAGTCAAATGCAGGCAGCGCAGTGCTACAATACCGAGTCTCGGTGGGGAGACAAGGGAGCGACCACTCAGGGCAGGAGCGAAGAGAGATCACAGCGTTTCTGGGATTGGGAGCGCTGTACCTAATCAGTGGGAGGGCGTCTCAGCTGGGAGGCGGGGCGGGCTCAGGTCAGCGCACACGGAGGCACAACAACAACAGGGACAAAATGGAGGGGGGGGGAGTAGAGCAAGGCGCCGAGGGATATCGCGCTAGTAATACAAAATCAGAAACAGATATGGTGCAAGCACTACAAAAGTAAAAACAATCACGCAAGCACTACAAAGTTGAATCAATTACGCAAGCACTGGTAGTGCCATTCCCAGCATGGGAGAAGCACTGGGATTGGTCTGAGTGCCTCAGTTCAGTGCTCAGACATAGACATGGAGCCTGTATTGGTTTCTCCACCCAGCTGTACAATGCAACTAGTTGGAGAAAGGCTAACTGCGCATGATGGTTTGGCAGCCCCCCGAGTTCCGGCCAAACGGTCCGGAAAGTGTGGTCACCTTAGCAGCATGGGTAGAATCTACAGTGAAAACAGGCAGTGAGGGAAAAAATGTTTAGGTGCACGCTCCCTCACACAATCATCCAGGGCAGGAAGTAAAATACTCATGGTTCACAAACCAGCTAGTGCACTGAAATAAAATAGAGCTCTAAAACAATCTCGTATACAGAATGAGGTAAGGCTGATAGTGAAGGAGAGAACATATCTGGGAAATGTCTACCTTCTAACAAAGTGAAGAGCATCCTAGGGTTCTGCTTGGCAGTAAGAGCTTATGCAACCAGAGCTTTCTGGGTCCTACTGAACCTACCTTACTAAATGTGTAAACGCATCCATGTATGGAACTGGGTGTGTGGCAGTTTAATTGCTTTTCTTTGATCATGGCCCATATAGTTTTTGATGTGCTTATTCAGCCTTGTCCACATGACATACATAGCAGGATAACATATGAAGTAAGAGTTCAACACATAGAAGAAATAGCTAGATTGAAACTTCTCACTTACTGGGTATGGCTGCAGGGAAACCTGCATCTGTGTGCTTATCATGCCCACTTGGTAGAAGTGCAGAGTCCAGTCAATACAAAAACTCTCCCTGGCCTCATTATCTTAGACAACAATTGAAAACGTTGCATTTAATTTACATTGCAGATAGCTAAGAATTAGAGAACTTATGGTGAGATGTGCAAGTCTTTTTTTACAGTTGCAGAGCCTACGATTAGCAAAATCACAAGTTTGTGAAGACAAAAGGGCTTTGCACAATGTAAAAATGCCCTTTTTAGGAGTAACAAAAGTTCTTTTGACTCATAAAAGGAATTCTGAGAGCATTTACAAACCATAGTCCAGAGAGGGCATGAATGGATTGTACCCCTCCTATTTACAATTCGAAAGGGGATGCAAACATTGTTTCTGCCCACAACCGAGGTCGCAATCCATTGATCAGTTATCGACACCTGAGTTTGGTGGTAACTGCTTTTGCAAAGGGAAAGCTGTCTATTTGCTTCTTGTGAGAAAACCTTATCTTTAGAAATTGTGTCAGCAGTCTCAGAAAAGAGCAAAAAACAGCCCAGAAGACTGCTGTCCGCTCCACCAATGCCTTTCCAAAGATTAACATATTTTTAAAGCATTTCTTGTCCCTTTAATGTAGGGGGTCTGCTTTAAAAATGTTTCCTCTTTGAGAAAACAAATGCAGGGACCACCTTCTGCTGTTCCTTGCAGAGTCTATTTCTAAATTTGCAGCCAATCGCAGGGGGTCACAAATTGCACTATGCCTAATATGAGGTGTGGCGCGGCGGGCAGAGCAGCTGTCTCTGGAGCGCGAGTCTCAAGGTTAGATAGCCGGCGGCAGTTCAGCATCATGTGACTCTGGGCAATAGCTCACTTAATCTCCCCGGCGGCCCCCAGCGCCTTCAGACCTTAAGGGGTGATATGTTCACGCTTCACAATTATGGATTATTATAAATATAACCAAACATACAGCCAGACAATTTGTACTTTTAGTTAAGTGGCACCAGTTTTGCAATTCAAATGTGTGGTCATAAAATATAATGGGCCATTAGAGTGATTAGGTAACTCTGTGAAATTGGTCTCCTTTGTTTCCTCAAAATGAACAGTGTCACACTAAAGCAAACAGAGCCATTTTATGAAGAGCGCAGCAGCACAGTAGGTGCCATTCACTTTCCATTTCTTGACAGATATATTAGTGAGCGGTGAAGACTTCAATGCCACTTTTATATTTAGCTGCTTGTATGTTTGCATTTGCATAGCTTGCAGAAGAACATTATCGGAAATAATCCACATATTAATTATTACTTCACTGAGTGGCAGGATAATATTGTCTAAATATTTTCTCAGAAGTCTGTAAACTGATTTAAACATCACTGTTGCTCAGTAAGAGCTGTAAAATATTCTACTAACAGAATCAAACAGGTACTTGACCAGATGCTCTCACAGTAAACTGTAAGATTTTGGGGCATTTCGGTATTTGCAGCCATGCTCTTTTCACTAATTGAGACTAGTAATCGATTAAAATAAACACAGACAACAAAATGTACTGTCTAATAAATTGGAAATTAACCTCAATTAATGTTTGTTGGGAAACAGCCATTACAATTGCGCTGCTTCACTGCATAACATTTAGCTTGCATGCTTAACAACGCTTGCTTCGTCACCCCAAGTAGCCTTTACCACGCATGCCTTTACATCGAATTATGTTGCAAAGATATGCATGGGAAAGGTATATGTGTGGCAGTGATGGAGGGTCATCTTATTCAGAAATTTGTAGGGGTGCATCATAATCATGGGTAGTTAGGATCCCCATATTTAGAAGATTGTATTAACGTGTGATCATTAGAAATGTAGTATTTAATCAATTTATATTAGAGTGTTTAGGAGTGTATCTATATCATTTGAAGACTAATGTAGTGTTTAACCAATAATGTGTCTTAGGTAATGTAAAATGTATTGGTTCACATATAAAGTGATGCATTAGGATGATTAGGCACTATATTAAAGTTGCACGAGTAAGTTTGCTTAAACATGTAACGAAAAATAAAATAATAAATTCTGGTGAATGTAATGCAATAATGTGACTTTAGAAAATGTGTGTTTTAAGGTGTAAAGGCCTAATTGCATATAAGTACAAGAAGATGCCTATTTGTGTTTTCTTATGTTAGCTTGATCTGTAGGCCTGAAATGTATTTTTCCTTGGGAAAGCTCTTTTGGTTAAATAAAAGACAGTAGAATCTGTATCCGTGCAAGGTTGAGATGTTTACAAGTTTCCAGTTGCAGGTGCAAGGACGCATGTCTTGTTAGGCAGAATAACCCTTTTGCTTCAGGAGTTAGGACGGTTAGAGCAGGCACCACGGAAGTTTCCTGGAATGTAGATATGAAGTTTTAACGAAGGCGGTGTCTGGAACTCAAGATCGACCCAAGGGTTCTTGGATGAGGTCAGAGTTTCAATGGAAATTTCCAGTGAAAGGTCCTCCCTAGGGAGATGCGCAAAGGGCGCATCTAGTGTTCTTGGTTTTTTTTATTAGGGACAGTACCCCGGAGGGTAGAGGAGAGGAGGACTAGAGGGGAAGCAAGAATGAGCATCTTAGAACAAGCTCTCTAGTTTTGGCTACTTACCTATGCAAAGTGAGTGTACTTCTCAGGAAGTCTTCACTGCTGACACCTTTTTCTCTTGCCTAGGGATGATGCTAAGTAGGGTTGTCACTTTAGAGTTAGTGTAGGGACAGACTAATAATTTTTTCTTTTAGATAAATGCAGTCCAAGCTTCAAGTAGGGACAGTTGTTGTTTGCCTGATGCTCTTAGAAATAACACTGATTATTATTTTGAGTCGCCTGAGACTCCTGCGTAGGATTATGTTTGTATCAGTGCCCGTTTATTTTCTTAACCTCTTGCTGAGGTGTCTGTATGTTCAATTGTTTTTGGATTTGTAATAAATCCATCTTCAAAACTTTAGTAGTCAGTGGTCCTTTAAGTTGGATTGAATTGGCAATTTACAAACTTATAAATGGAGTTGGTTTTCTTCCCTTTACACTTCTTAGCAGACAACAATGATTCAGTCGACCGAGGATTCTAAGGATTGGCAACATAGAGGTAAAAATCTAGATAAGAATCCGGCGTCATCAGCAGCATGTATGCTTAAAGCACATGAAACGGAAAATCTTACCTTGGAATGGAATTCCAGCCCCACGTACGCCTCTTTTATTGTGGTACACCTCGGTGTTGTAAGAGGAAACCCTTCCGCTTCCTCTTTACGACATGCAAAAAAAGAGCTGGAGAGGAGGTGAAATCATGGAGAGGTAAGGGGGGTTTACAGTTTAGAGCTGGAGCAGAATAGTTTTTAGAAGGGCTGGGGATGCCAGGCAGGGTCAGATTTGAGAGCTTAGGACACGTTTTTTGAAGGGTTGGGGCATTGTGCAGGGGTCCACTTTTAGGGTTTAGGGCAGGGGAAGGGGTCATTTTTAGAATGGCTGGGGGCGTCGTGCAGGAGTCCACTTTTAGGGCTTAGGGCAGGGGTCGTTTTTAGAAGGGCTGGGTCCGTTTTTAGGTCAGAGGGCAGGTAAAACCTCTACAATGACTATGCCTAACATTCGTGGTTTTACAATGAAAATCATTGTAAAGGCATGCGTAGTAAAGGCATGTTCATGGTAAAGATTATGCGCGGTAAAGGCATTCCCGTTGTTACGCATGTGTAGTAAAGGCATGCGTTGCAACGGAATGTGTTATGCTGTCATACAACCATGTTTGATATCTGTGAAATGCCATTTTGTTTGTCATTTAGGTTTATAGAAATACAGGAATATATCCATATATACTCTGTAGTTATAGTTAGGGTCACCAGAGCTAGGCATTTTTTTTACTTATGCCCCTTAATAACTTTGCACCTGTTTGACGAAAGTCTGCAAAACTTTGCAGACCTGTTGCACTCATTTCATTGTCAAAGGACTGACATTTTCATGATGTTTGGTCAAGGGGGTGCAAAGAAGAAAAGAGGCGGGCAGAACGGGCTTGAAATCCAATGCATTTTACATAGCCTCTTGTATTTCATATAGCACGATAATGGCCAGTCAGATTTTGCTGAGATTTGGCAGCTTTAGACATTAGGATGCACAGCTGATTCTTTTGGGTACAGCAGGCAGGTAGTGTAAGTATTTTTTAAGTTATAAGGCTTTCCAACTTAGTGATATATTGTAGCATATTAAAGGAGCCAGGAAGTCCAAAAAATAAACTAGACTAAATATGTAAAATTCCTGATTTATTCAATAAAAGGAGAGAGGCCCCACAACTCCAAGAAACAGGATTCCCTTTACACATTCAGGTATACCACAATCCGCTCATTTCATGATAAAACACTCCTTAATGCCAGTCTTTAAAAGACCCAAAAGGCAAATATAAGAAATCCATTTAGTGAAACATTAAAAAAAAACAATTGTACAATTATATAAAATTCATATATTTAAAAACAGTCTGTACTTATAATAAAAACATTACACAAATACGTTATATCGAAAGACAAAACTAAGACATACACATTAGGCATTGAAAGTTTGTTAATTTGAAAGAATCAATAGAGTAATTTCTAGGCATTATTCCACTTATCATTCATTGTTCCTTAAATTTAACACGAAAACAGTCAACACATTTTGGTGGATTGACAGAGTAGAACCACCTTCTTCAGGACAACAATAAATATAATATCCCTCTAAGCGAACATGAGGTGTTTGCCTACATAAAGAACAGAACATATGTCAGAAAAGGGTCTCATAATTACATGACACAGTCAAACTTATTAGAACACGCCAACATTTTTTTTTCTAATCAATAAATGCTTCTTTTACAAAACGTTTGTCTAATTTTATTTAATTTTTTGACTTGATCTTTCATCCCGAAACATGCCTAATTTAAAAAAAAAAGGTTGAGTCAAAAATGCAATACAATTTGATAGGTGTTTCGTAAAAGAAGCATTTACAGAATAGAAAACATTTTTTTTTTGCTTGTCCTGATAAGTTTTATGTAGGTAAAGACTGCATCTTAGCTTAGAGGGATATTATATGTGTTGTCCACCTGAAGAAGGGGGTTCTACTCTGTCAATCCACCACAACACAGTGATGCCCCCTGTTTTCTTGTTAAATTTAAGGAACAATAAATTATAAGTGGAATAATGCCTAGAAATTACTCTATTGATTCCTTCAAATTAACAAGCTTTCAATGACAAATGTGTATGTCTTGGTTGTGTCTCTCGATATAGCCTATTTGTGATATTTATGTAACATTTTTATTATAAGCCCAGACTGTTTTTAAATATATGAATTTTATATAATTGTACAATTGGTTTTTATCAAATGCTTCATTAAACAAATTTCTTATAATTGCCTTTTGGGTCCTTTAAAGACTGCATTGAGGAGTGTTTGATTGTGAAAGAAGCGAGGTGTGGTACACCTGAATGTGTGGATACCTCCAAGAGATTTATTTTGTTCATAAATTCCTGATTTACTACATGAACAACTGAAAGACCCATTTATGGTCACATGCCAATGGAAACCTATAACGAAATACATAACAAATAGAAAATATCTTAATCTACATATGTTTTCTTTGCATACTCTCTGGCTCACAAAATAAAACAGGCCCAATATGCCAAACAAAAAACATCTTTCTTATACACCCCTGTGCCACAAAATGAAACATTGCCTTAGCAGTGAGCCACAGAAATGCATAATAATGGCTCTAGGAAAAAAACAAATATCTCAATTTGTATAATAATAACAATGATTGTCTTTCATTCACTTTAACCTTCACATGTAGCACAATTCTACTAAAAGTATAAAGGAAGCCCAAAAAATAACTAGACGGCATATGTAAAGTTTCAGATTGACTACATGAATAACTGAAAGACCCATTAATGGTAGATGTTGCCCAGGATTCAGGACAGCCATACTTTACTGCAGCATGAAATACCTGTTTTAATATGGGGGCCCACAACAAAGGATCTGATTTGAAAAGGTCTGGGGGAATCCCATCCGGTCGGGGTGCTTTACCCACCCGTTAATCCCATTATTCCTTCCAGGATTTCACCCAATTCAAATGTCATCCCTTCCTCATACATGTCAGGTGGTTCGCTGTCAGGATACCCGTTCCTATTATCAAACATAGATTTGAAATGTGTTAACCACTCCTCCTCAGTTATATATGATTCAAGCACCTCCCCCCTTCCTGCGTGAACAGAGGCCGGTGGACAATACCCCAGAACTTTGAACTGTTTCCGAGGGTGCTAGATTCTAATAGGTCCCTCCATGTTATTCTTTGAATGCTTCCTTTCGAGTGGCGAGGGCCGCCTTATACCCCCTACGGCAGTTTAGAACCTCAGTGGCCCACGAGGAAATAGGGGTCCCATATTTAAATGACTTAATATCTTTGCGTCCACTTTCCTGCTGGATAAAGTGTTGGCTGAACTCAGATATCCCCCTTACTCATTTAATTTTAAGAGACTGTCTGGCTCTCGATAATTCAGCACGTATTCCGTGGCTGAATTACGTGAAGGAAAGTCTGGAAATGGTGGGGCGGGGGAACTATTAACTAATCCTGACTGTATTGTAAAGAAGGATGTGGAATCAATTAAGGTAGGCTTTTTACTAGAGGGGAATTTGGAAAGGGAAGCCAAGGAGGTTGAGAAATTCAGCGTGCGCACACATATTATGCTAAAAACAACACCAAGGACAGGGCAATACCTAATGGGGTCTCTGTCTACGCACAATAAATTTTTGTTAACACGGTTTCGGTTGAATATGTTTGACCTCCTACTTGCCAGACCAAAATGTTCTTTTAGAGGTATGGTGACAGCTTCCTGCGGATGCGACAATCAGTCTCCATAGGACATGTTCCATTTTATGTTTTTATGTAATTTTTATGCTTTCCCTCGTAAACATTTCCTGGTCCCTATTTTAAAAAGATTGAATTTTAATCAGGTTCGACCCGCACTGATGTACTTGCAATTATTGAAGGATGACTGTTTACCTTTTATACTGGGTTTTTTAAAAGCATGTGTTAATTACAGGAACTACATGGATCAATAATGTATGCTATACTCTGTCCTTCCTATATCTATTTATTATCTTGTTTTTTATTGCATTACTGGCGCTCTTTTATTGATCAAGCTTGGATCGTTTTAACTGTATTACTGGTGTGTAACTTTTATGTTTTTTTTAAAACCGAATAAAGTTTATGAATTGAATTGAATTAAATTGACCCATTTATGGTCACATGCTAATGGGATCTATTAGAAATTGCGTCTTTAGTTGGCAGAGGTTCTCGCCATGTCCAATAGGGACCACAATCCTAATCAGGGAAGGCTAGATACACAATAAGATAACCTGTGCTCATCCTCTGGTGGCTTGGCACAGAACAGGAAGGCTTATCTAAAGAGGCAATGTGTAAAGTAATTGTAAGAACACACACACGCAGTAACACAATACAAATACTACAAAAAGACTCTACAAAAAAATAGAGACTATTTATCCAAATAAAATTAAAATAAAACAACAAAGATCCAATCAGTAGAAGTCAAGATATGAATTTGTAAAGAATAAATGCAAAATAGTGCTTAAAAGTCACTATCGGTTAAAAGGGCACTTGACGTCGAGAGGGGCTCGTGAAAATCCAAATTCAGGCTGACCACGATGGAGGACATGCTGGCTAAGAGACTCATACAGGTCCCACTGAAACAAGAACCTTGACTGAAGCAAGCATCGATATCGAGAGCATGATGCATCAGTTCCGATTCATGCAGTGGGTTCCCGCGTCATTGTCAATCTCCGTATAGATGAAGGCACTGAATCTTTGTCAAGCCCTGAAGAGTGTTTTCATCGGGCCATGCATGCTGTTAAACCAGTGTTGTCAAACAACCTCTGCGTTTGCATTGAAGGGCAATGCATTGGTTTTGACCGGCGCAGTGGTGACAATGCATTGGTCTTTGTAGAAAACAGCTGCAGAACCCACTTCGGGCCCAGGACTTGAAAGGGGAACCTAATGCAAGGGTAGGTGAGCTCAACAGCACCAGCAGGATTGCGGGAAGTCTTTTGTGTCTCTGAGACTTCAGAAAGAAGGAGGCAAGCCAGCAAGCCCTTGGAGCCACTCTGGGTTCAGGTGAGATGGGTCCAGTCCTTGCGCCCAGCAGGAAAGAGATCAGCAGGCAGCAGGGCAGCTCAGCAAAGCAGAGAAGCAGTTCCTCAGAAGAGACTCCAACAGAGTTTTTCCCAGGTCAAGTAATTTGCCGATTTGGTAGGGTCAGAGGTCTAGTAGTTATACCCGAATGTGCCCTTGATGTAGGGGGTGACTTTCAAACAACTTTCTGAAGTGCACAAGGATCCCTTTCCACTTTCGCAGAATTTCAGAAAACTATAGTGGTACAATGGCCATAAACATATTAAAAAATAAATAAAATAATATAAATACATTTCCCTACCTATTACCACTTTAATACAATGGTAATAGTTAGGGAACTACAATAAAACCTACCACTTATTTATACCTTGGAGCCCTAACGCTGCAAACAACCAAGGTCTAGTAAAAACAATATGGCTGCCTTTTCATTCTCTAAAAACAGCCATTACCTAATTAGATACTGGCTGGCATCACTATGCACCACGGTATAATGCAAAGTTATCATGGCCCAACCTGTAACTAAAGCTTAGCTGTATTACTGGATTGCGGTACGCTTGCATCACTCATTGTGTCACATGGGCAATGCAATACTTAAGTCAGATTTACAAAGGAACGCAAAACCACCATGCATGGCCCAGATTTGATTGGGAAATCTTGAGAAACTCAAGGTATCAATAATCACTATTTTCTGTTACTCTCACACCATAATTTCTATTGCTGCTAAATTTTGCATACCTCCGTATGCCATGCCACTGTAGCCACTCTGTTATATGCTATTCCACACCTCTCCACTGTACGGGACTCCACTGTAAGCCACCCCACTGTAAGCTATTACACTGTACAAAACATCACTGTATGCACTCTAGTCTACGTCCCTCCACTGTACGGCCCTCCACTTGATGCTCCTCCACGATTTGGTATTACACTCTAGATCATTCTACTGTACGCCATTTCACTCTAGTCTATTCCATTGTTTGCACTCCACTCTACAACATTCACTGTACGCTATTCCACTGAATGCCACTCCACTATAAGGCACTCCAGTGTATGGCACGTCACTCTATGCCACTTCATTCTATGCCATTCAATTGTACCCTACTTCAATGTTTCCCACTCCACTTATGCTATTACGCTCTACCCCACGCCACTATATGCCTCTCCAGTCTACACCACTCCATTATACGCCACGCCACTTCACTGTACACTACTCCACTATACACTATTACATTCTACGCCACTTCAAAGTACAGCACTCCACTCTACATCACTCCATTCTATGCTATTACACTGTACACAACTCCACTCTATGCCAGTCAACTCTCCAAAATGACTCTGCATGCAACGCCACTCGACGCCTCTTTAGTGTGCGCTACTTCACTGTACGCCACTCTGCTATACACCACTCCAGTATATGCTTTTCCACTGTACACCATTAAACTGTATGCCACTCCAGTCTATGCAACTCCACTCTATGCCACTCCACTCTAAGCCACTCCAGTGCATACCACTCCACTCCACTCTAACCCACTCCGTTCTACATTATTCAATTGGACACCACTCCACTGTATGCTAATATATATTGCAGAATGGATTATAGTAGAGTGGAGTACACTGAAGTGGGGTAGTGTAGAGGGAGTAAAGTGTCGTGGAGTGGCGTGTTGTAGACTAAGGTGACATGGAATGCAATAGAGTGGAATGGCATACCATACAGTCGAGTAAAGTGTCATAAATTGAAGTACCTTGTCGTAAAGTAGTGTAGTGGGGTGTCGTACAGAAATGGGAAGTGATGCAAACTACATTACAGCAGAGTGGCATAAACTTTAGTTGATTTTTGTATAGTGGAGCGGTGTCCAGTACAGTGTTGTAGAGAGTGATACAGTGGATTGGCATACAGGCCATTATTCCTTATAGTTAAAAGGATTTTCAATGTTACAAGAAATAAAATAATGCCCTCTTTTGCACACCGTAGGGCACAGCTAATTTTGTATTCCATGAACTATGACCACTAACCCCGCAACAAGTGCAGCTTTAGTGTGCACAGTGACTCAGTGATATTTTAGTGTCTTCTTAATTTTGAATAGGAATACATTAATATATTATATTAGATGTTTGAGTGTTTTTATTTCACAAAATGCTGGTGAATAAAAATCCATTATGAAAAATGTTTTGTGGGTCTAAAATATGGAAAATATTTGACAGGCTCCTAAGAACTATGAGTTTCAATAGCATAAGGACAGCGCCAAGCCCCTCTGTACAGCTTTATCATCGTGCCCTCTTTAATCAATTTGATACTTATGAAAGTTATACAACGCCTGAGCATTCTAATTTAAATCAGTTTCCTTTTTAAGCTATGCCAGCAACACCTTTAGCTATCTCTCTCCTCCACAGACTGAATATGTTTTTACACAAAGCAAAGTTTGTTTCTCTTAAATTATACATTCTCGATTGCTTAAGTGAGTCTTTTTCTGATATTTTTGTCTACAGACAATCAACCAGTAAGCCCTGTATTTGACTTACTACTTTCAATAAACATTCCTCAGTTTCAAAATAACATTGTTTTTAGGAAAATTGGCCGAAAATAAACATGTTCTGTATAAATAAAATACATACAGGGTAACGTATAATATGGTCCTATTTTGCCATCTCACAGTTCTGGTGACATTTTCAAATTTGCAGCTGGTGAGAGCTAAAAGGTGGGGTATAGTACAGTTCCAAGAATTAAATGGGTGGATCAGCTACACTGCCTAGAAAGGGGTTCCTTCCTGGACAAATTGATAAAAATATTAGGTAAAAAATATATTTTGCAACCCATTACACATAACCTTTCTAAAAAGCATAGCCTGCCTCAGGCTTATCAAATGGGGTTCTTTGAGCCCTTAAAATCCTTTCCTCTTTTTGTTACAATGCAACAGGACACATTCTATTTTTTCATTTATCCTCTTCAGTCCAGTATTGTTGAACCCCATTCCTCTACTCTTCAGTCACCTCAGGCTCATTCATGTGTCTTTCATGCCAGTGAAGCCTCTTCAGCACCACAGCCCCATCAGATCTTATTTTCTTTGTTTTTTTAGAGATGAATCTCTATACTTCATGTGCCTCTCAATCTCCCTGTCATTATCTGTCCCATTTTAGCATGGGCAGCATGGTCTCTTTTCTCCTAGTCTCGTCATGTCCTTTAACCATTTGATTTTCTGAATTAAGCCCATGCTTCTCGGATTCCTCTTAGCTTCTCCAGCAACTTCATTAGCTTCTTTATACCTTACACAGTCCAATCCCTTGAAGCCATAAATTCCGATAGTGTTCTCAACTCTTGACTAGGAGAGGGCCTCCCCTGCTCCCCAGTTCCATTACTCCGCCATTCTTGATCCAGCTCCGCACTTATAGGAATGTCACATTCTCACTCTAACTTTTTCTATTATTATATATCTTTCACTTCATGTGTCTCTCAGTCACTTCCAATGCCACTCTGTATCTGTCCCTGTCACTGTCTTTGCCACTCTATTGAAGTCGCTCTGTCTTTGTCTCTCAGTCATTCTCTCTGCCATTTTATGTCTCTCTTTCTCTCATTCTCTTTGACACACCATATTACCCTATCATTCTCTCAGTCACTCTGGCTTTTTCCCTCTTTCCATCACTCTGTCACACTCTCTCTCCATCTTTAAGTCACTCTTTCATTCTCCTTCTTTCTTGCTCTGTCAATCTCTGTCACTCTATCTCTCTCAGCCACCTTTAATTTCACTCTATTCATATCTCTTGGTCGCTTCATCACTCTCCATCACTGTCAGTCACTCTGTCTCTTCAGTCACTCTAAGCTACTATTCCTCACAATCAGTCACTCTATCTCTATTGCTCAGTTACTCTCAATGTCACTATCACGTTATTAGTCACTCCCACACAGGCACTCATAGTCACTCACTCTCATAACTCACTCAGGCTTACTCACCTTTTCTCACTCAGTCACTCACTTTTACTTACTATTTCAGACATTGTTATTTTCAGTCAATCACATCAAGTCACTCACTCACTCTCAGTCAGTCACTCTCTCAATCATTCTTTCAGTCACTTAGTCTCTTAGTCATTCACCCTCTCCGACACACACTAAGAAACCATTTAACATTTGCTTTTATTTTGCTTACCCTCTGCCATTTAGTAGTGTTCGCTTCTGAAATTGCGCCCCTGGACCATTAGACCCACAGCTCCCACTACTAGCTGATGGTCCTTGTTGGAAATTGGATTACTAGTGTGAGCAAATGTATATTTGCCACTGGCAATAAGGCCACTAACACAGTATAGGACTCAGAATAGGTCTTAGAAAATGATTCCTATACTCAACCCTTGGTAGCTTGGCTGCGAGCCGGCAGGCTTAACTTCAAAGTCAGGTATGTAAAGTATTTAAAAACACCAATCAGGGCTCAAAAAATCCAAAAGAATTGTACTATTCCTGCAGGTCTAGTACCTTGAAAAATCTCTTTGACCTAACTGCAATCTACTTGACCTCCGTCTCTGAAAGCGGAGCAAATGTGACAAGATTAAAGCCATCCTTATTGCTCAATCACTTTGTGAGCCGTAAAAATGCATTTAAATCTTCACGTCACATTTGCTCCATTTTCAGACACAAAGGACAAAAGTTAGTTTGTCTTCCTACTCAACAGAAAGGGCAAGTAGGACCTAAAAATAGCTCGCCCTATTTACATTTCCCTCGCATACGCGAGCGGTCGAGTGAATTTTTCAAGCCCTGCCAATTCAGTAAATAATTAAGACACAATGCATAATAAAAATCCTACATGAATTTATAAAAATAGGAAATATTTTTATCTTTAAAATGACACCAAAACTACAAAATTACCATGTAGGGAATCAGCAATATGAATTTTCAAAGATTTAGCAATTTCTAGCACATAGAAACCAATAGCACGTTATCGGGACATCTGGTTGCAATAGACCGGATATAGTCAAATGATCTTGATCTGATAAAAAAAAGGAACAACAACTACAGTTAGCGGTTTTGGAGGATAAAGGAAGGATTCCGGCACTCGAAAAGAGCTTCTAGAGTTGCAGACAGGCTTCAAAGCACGAGCAGACAAGATAATTAAGAACAAGTGGGAAGTTAGTAAGCTTCGGAATTTTGACTATGGAGAGAAGTGTGGTTCCCTCCTGGCCTGGAAGGCTTGGGCTGAGAGGAGCAGGAACAATATTAGCTCATTAATTCAGCGAGACTCGGGGCTGCTCCTAACAGAAGATGTTGAGATCAGGAGAGAGGCTAGAGATTTTATGGAGGAATTATATCAAGAAGATAGCAGATATGGGCTGGAAGAGCTGGAGCAGTGGTGGGTTTTGAGGGATTTGCCCCAGTTGAGCGAGTCTGATAAAGCTTCTTTCGCCACCAAGATTACGGAAGGGGAGATACGGGCCCAGCTGAAAAAGATGTCTAGAAACAAGGGCCCCGGTCCGGATGGACTTCTGACAGAGGTGTATAAGGACAATCTGGAGGAAAGCCTAGCCCCACTACTGGTACTTTTCAACAAAATCTTCGTGCAGGGAGAGCATACTCCAGCTTCTTGGTCGGAAGCCACCATCACCTTGATAGCAAAGTCGAACAAAGATCCTAAAAAAATTGAGTCGTACGGACCTATTTCCCTTCTTAACTCAGATTTAAAAATTTATTCCGGCAAACTAACATCTAGACTGGCGAAAGTAATTAAGTCCATAATTCATCCAGACCAGAGGGGGTTCATACCAGGCCGTCAACTTAACAAACTTACGTTTCAAGTTATTGGAGCAATAGATATAGCGATAGAGAGTGGACTGTCGCTTGCCATTGTTGCGATTGATGCAGCAACGGCATTCGACCAGGTTAACTGGCGATTTTTATGGAAAACTATGGCTAAGTTTCGGTTCCGAGCTACATTCATTAAAGGGGTTGAGACACTATATAGGGGTCCCCGGGCCAAAGTATTGGTTAACGGCAGTTTGACTAAATGGTTGAATATTTCAAGGGGAATGATGCAGGGTTGCCCTCTGTCTCCCCTCCTCTTTGATATTTATATTGAGCCCTTTGTCTGCTCCTTGAGATCAGATCCAGTAATTACACCGTTTAAAATGGGGGATTTGGTGCTGAAAACAGCATTATATGCTGATGATCTTCTTCTTTACACGATCAATCCTGTTGAGGCCATTCCCAGGCTATTTGAACTGGCTGAAGATTTCGGTAAAGTGTCGGGGTACAGAATCAATAAAGATAAATCCGATATAATGAGTTGGAACAACCTTGCCCCGATACCAGAAGCTAAACTAAAAATCAGATACCTGGGAATATATCTCACCCACAAATTGGAGGATGTTTCGAAAACTAGTTGGCAAACGGTGGTAAAGGAGGTAAGGAAGCTGTTGACCAGATGGAACACTCTACCCCTCAACATCTACGGTAGAGTGAACCTAGTCAAAATGATAATTCTGCCTAAAATTACCTTCTTCTTTAACTCCATTCCTCTACATTTTAATAAAAAGGATATTTCTAACTTTCAAGGGAGGATCGGTTCTTTCATTTGGGCTACTAAGTCCCCCAGGATTGCCTGGAGGAAATTGAGAAGGGGATTGAAACTAGGTGGGCTGGCTCTCCCTGATTTACTTTTTTATTGTTATGCTTTTCAGTTTAAGAATTTTAGACTATTGGCAAATAAGTTGGACTCCTCATCGCATGGTCGCCTCTTTCAGGCTATGTTATCGGACCTGCCACAAGGCTTAGATTTTTTTAATATAAATTTGGGGACCAGAAGTTTTTTAAATAGGTCCGTCTAAAGCTTCTACAGGCAGCACTCAATATTTGGCAATCAATACGTAAAATTTTGGAGATCCCCTATTACCATTCTCAGGCCCCAATATGGGACTCTCCGGGTACCCCTGATTGCCTATTAGATCGGCTGGCTCTCTCATTGAGAGCAGCAGGCTTTACGAAATGGGGGGACCTGTGTAATAACTCGGTACTTTTAGAATGGGAATCCCTATCGAATTTAACAGGAGGCTCCATTACAAGATTTAAATTCTATCAGTTGTCTTCTTGGTGGGGGAGACAGTGTTTGGCAAAAGAAGAGGAGACCCTAATACTGGAATCAATTAGTAGGGAGAGAGGATGGAAGGGGGAGATCGCGCTTTGGTATAATTCACTAGTGGGAGCGAAAGATAATTTGGAAGCTGAAATTACCAAGCTATGGGACAATCTCTTAATTCAGTACCCCGAAGAGATGTTGAAGGTTTGGACAGATGCATTTACACTCTCACAAAAAATTATAAAACCATCCAACCTTAGAAGGAACCTCCTGTTTACAGCATATAGGGTGTACTGGACTCCAGCGAAATTATCTAAGATCTCAGCAGAAGAATATTATTGTCCAAGATGCAGGCTCCCTGCGGCGGACGACAGGCATATGTTTGTCGACTGCCCAGAAATTACGAGTTACTGGAGATAGGTGTGTGGGTTCTTAGAGGAGGTAGTACTAATATCGATCACCTATAGTCCCAGATTGATTCTTTCGGCCTTCCCCAGGACTATGAAATTAGAAACAGTACCTCACAGTTTATCTTCTACGTTATTGTTATTGCCAGGAGGGAGATATGCAGGGAGTGGAAGTCCGTAAACCCTCCCAGATTCGCAGACTGCCTAAGGAACATCATGGCAGTTCGCTGCTTAGACATGTGTGGCGGGGAAAGTGCCATTAAGATCTGGTCTTCATTAAAAGCATGGTCTGAGAGATAGCACACAATGAGTCCAATGATTATACCAGAAGTTTAGTGGTCCTGTCCTCCCAAGGAGGCAAGGTACATCGATAATGGGAGTTGGACTAGGAGAAGACCTACCTCTGGGTGACCTCTGCAGGCTATCCACAGACTCCAGGGCGGAACAAGTTGGTTTGTGCTAGTGGCTCGGAGAAAGCCCATCTAGAGTTGATATTTTTTGGTGGCATTTATGAGGACAAAAAGAAAAATGTATATTTGCCACTGCCAATAAGGCCACTAACACAGTATAGGACTCAGAATAGGTCTTAGAAAATTATTCCTATACTCAACCCTTGGTAGCTTGGCGGCGGGCCGGCAGGCTTAACTTCAAAGTCAGGTATGTAAAGAATTTAAAAACACCAATCAGGGCTCAAAAAATCCAAAAGAATTGTACTATTCCTGCAGGTCTAGTACCTTGAAAAATCTCTTTGACCTAACTGCAATTTACTTGACCTCCGTCTCTGAAAGCGGAGCAAATGTGACAAGATGAAAGCCATCCCTATTGCTCAATCACTTTGTGAGCCGTAAAAATGCATTTAAATCTTCACGTCACATTTGCTCCATTTTCAGACACAAAGGACAAAAGTTAGTTTGTCTTCCTACTCAACAGAAAGGGCGAGTAGGACCTAAAAATAGCTCGCCCTCATTAAATTTCCCACGCAAATGCGAGCGGTTGAGTGAATTCTTCGAGCCCTGCCAATTCAGTAAATAATTAAGACACAATACATAATAAAAATCCTACATGAATTGATCAAAATAGGAAATATTTTTATCTTTAAAATGACACCAAAACGACAAAATTACCATGTAGGGAATCAGCAATATGAATTTTCAAAGATTTAGCAATTTCTAGCACATAGAAACCAATAGCACGTTATCGGGACATCTGGTTGCAATAGACCGGGTATAGTCAAAGTTTCAGGCCGACCGCGAAGCAGCCCTGCTCAGCACCCACTCGCGCTAGGTCTCAGTCACAGTTTTTACCTTCAAACTTAGAAACTTTTCAGGAGCTTTCCTTCCTGGGGTCTCTCGAAGCTCTCAGCAAGTCCGGGTTCAGTGAAGGTTCACCGGATTGCCTTCCAATGAGCAACCGGTCAAAATTCTGGAAGTTCAACCTCTGGAGCGTTCCAGTGGAGCAAACCAAGGATCCAGGCCGGCATGCAGTTGAAGGCAGGCGGTTCTGTTTCGCGGTTGCTCCCGGTCACCTTTTTCTCGTTCGAATTATTAACTTGTACAGAGTTTTTTCTCGCGGGGTCCCTCGATGTTCTTCACCAGTCCGGATTTGGTGAGAGTTCGCCGGCCTCAGATTTCGCCTACTATCGGTCAAACTCTGGAAGTAGGACCCACAGATATTTTCAATGGGGTAACCCTGGACGGTAGGCCAACTCGCGGTTGAAGGCAGGTGGCTTGACTGGCCAGGTTGAGTAAGTCCCCTTATGTAGCTTTTTTTGAAAGTTGCTCCAAAGTACTCCAAACTTCTGGAACTTCTTCCTGAAGTTCCCCAATGGTCCCAACATGTCTCAAACTCACACAAAGGGTCTGGAAGCTCCAAGCTGGCCCTTGAAAGTTCAGGACTTTAGTTCCCAAAATCCACTTGGACAAAACCCTTACAAATCCACTGGTAGTTTTCCAGATTGAGGATCCTTGGTGGTGATGTTTCAGGTGAGCTCTGTTAATCTGTTGCTTGCAGGGAGTCCATTCTTTAGTCCTTTTACAGCAAGGTACTCCACAGGCTGTAGTTTTAGATAGTGTAGAAGGTGACGTCTTCAGAGTGCAGGCCTTTGGAAATGCATATAAAACTTCCAGCATGGCCTTTCTTGCTTTCTTAAGTTTCAAGCAGAAGATCTGAGAGACTCTCCCCTTCTCAGATACTTATTCCAACTTCTCTGGGTCAAGCAAGAGGTCACTCATGTCCAATGGGCTGCAGGGTACCATCAAAAGGTCTGACCACTTCCTATAGAGTGTGGCACTATTTTGTCCCAGAGTACACCAATTCCTCCACATTCATAATGCTGATTTTCCAGCAGGGAGAGAAGAGCGGGCTAAACACACCCCTAGGATGGCTAATCTCTATAGTCTATCCCCCTTGCATCTGCTCATTCCTTCCTTAATCCTAGCATCTGGCTGGAGTCAAAAGAGTGGAGTTGTAAATGACACTGGTGCCTTCCCATTCCCTTGAAGTCCATTGTTTATGACTACCCCCCCTGCTCTGCCATTCCTGTGCAACAGGACCCTGCCTTCTCAGCAGAGCTGGTCAACCCCAGGGGTTCTGTATCACCTCTTCAAAGAAGCCTGGCTAATCCACTTAACTCTGACCAATCAGGACAGACGACTGGAAGGCTGAATCTGGGTTTACAAACAAGAAAGTCTCATAACTTCTTGATGTACATTTCAGGAGAAATTCAACAAAATCATATGGTTGAATTTATTAATGTTGTGAATTCAGTAGCACAAAACCAAATAAAGCCACTAACCTCAGGGGTCTGCCAGAGGGGACGAAGCTGTGTAGAGGAGCCCCCCTCCTCCCCGTGGCACAACCCCACACAGAACGTAGAAATACTACTGTGTCAGGAAGCACTCCGGGGAAAAGGGAAGTGGATAAAACAATAAACACTGATGTATGACTCAGATCTTCTTAGTCCTACTTCTGTTCTAGAGTTCGGTCGCACTTCAGAAGAGACCCCACATGGGAGAGAACTACAAAGAGGAACTACAAGAAACCATGCATTAGGCAGAAGAACGGGAAGGATCATTCATATCCAACACACTCAGTTGTACCACTCACACTATTGCACAGCAGTGACGTCTGTATAATGGACAGAGGACCTTGATCATTGCAAATGAGTACACACCCTGCTCTTCGGGTATGAAAGGAGACAACACAGTTACCATCACTGTGCGTCCACAAAGAAGTGCAGTTAACCAGTACCCAGACGTGTCTTGGGGAAATCCTTGTAAATCACCAACCAGTCATTAGCCCATTTTCGCGGTATGTACTCACAGCAAGAGAGCTTCCAAAAATAACAACAGATCAAAAACCCTGAATGGGAAATCAAAGAATACAGTCACAAGTACAGGTGGAGCGCTACTCACCAAATAGGCACACCTAAATACCTGGGGAAAGCCGGTGTACCAAGCAGCTCGAGTCGAGGGCTGCCGGCAAAGGACGTCAGGGAAATGGTGGATCAGAAACGCAGAGGAAACCATGAAAAAATCAAAGGTTCCTTCCCAACCCTCGCACAGGCGAAGAGGAGGGGGCAGGAATCAGGCTGGATACCGCGTCCAGTCGCTGGAAAACAGGAATCTAAATAGCAAAAACTCCAGTGGGGAAACACCATCCTCTATGCAGACACTGCTGGAAAACCGGAAAGTTTGTCAAGCCCCGACCTTAGGAAGGGGAGGGGCTTTATAGTAACGGATTGGACTGCAATGCCGGATCAGATTTCCTATTTGGCGTCTCAATGGTTTCTGGGACTTGTAGTTTCTCATGCGCCATTCCGCCCCTGGTGGCGCCCTGCTCCCCACAGGCACTGCCTTGCTCACACATACAAAGGTGGAGAGAGGGGTAGCCGACCTGTAAGCCCCACACCCCCGTTCCGGGCCAGTGATTGCAACAATTAATACCATTCTGGGAAGTCTTTGAATGATACTTTTAGCCTTCTCCTATCAAGAGATATTAGTTAATAACTTTGTGCCATGTTACCCTATGTGGCAGGGGACATGCACTGGGAAAAATGACTTGTGCCATTTTTCCAGCACCAAGGGCTTATAAAAACATATTTTATAAGTACTTTGCCTATATCTACAGGACCCTAACCACTGGAATATCAAGAAGAGACTTTAGGAGTTCCAAATATGCAGAAATATTACAGATCCTCCCTCCACAGTGCTCCTACCACCAAAGTCGTGTTTGGGCAAAAAAGATTTTTTTAAAGCAGTCCTGCAACACAGGGCTACTTTTAAAATGACCTCAGCAGTGCACACATGTAAGTGCAGAAAAGGCTGCTGGCCTCTAAACTGTCATGCCCTATTGTATGCTAGAGTCTTAGAGGGAGTTTCAAACCCCCTGCCCTATTATTTACTAGTGCCTTATAGAGTTGGTCATGCCAATCACAGGGATACTCTAACCCATAGTGTACCCTAGTGTATGTAGGTGTTTTCACTGTATTTTAAATGTGTCTCTTTCAGCATAACACTGGCCCTTGTTAGTCAGAGCCCAGAGTCAGTCAGAGTCAGTTACCACCAGTACCAGTCATGTGGGGGGTACCCAGGGCACAGGATGACTATTGCAACAGCCCTCCATTGGGAAGCCTCTAATCACACATACAGTGTGGTTGCAGAACAGGACCGTGTAATTGGGTAGAGCATTGAGAGGCAAAACTCAGTTAGACAGCTGTGAAGTCCCCTGGAAAGTCAACATCTGCTCAAACAGAGCAATGACTGTCCACACTCTACTTACACAAACTGCACATGGTAGACTGAACACTTCCTTCTCACTGGCCAAGACATGAGGTTTGTGTATGCTTTTTGCAAACTTAGTCTGGGAATCAGAAGCAGCTTCAGACTCTAGCGCTGAGAGGAAAAATCATACAGAAACCACACATGTATTGGCCGGCAGAACACATCCAGCCTGTAATGCAGTTTGTAATTTCTTATTCACTGTCACTCTAAAAGTTTGAATCTGTGATGCACAGTTTCAGACTCTCAGACTGACAGAGGAAAGGAGCAGACAGGCAATGCCTGAACGCTCCAATGAGGAGCAGCCACTGCATTTGCACCGCATTAATGTTGTTTGACACCACTTAGTGTGTGTGGTTAGCACAATTAAGTTTGAAGTCTCCTGATACTAAACTGTGTATATGTATGATGACCTGTAACTAAAGTGCCCCAGACCATTGCAACCATTCCTTTAAAAACTGTCACGACCTCAAAGGGGGACTGTCCTATTGAGAATTAGTAGCAATTTGTTGTTGATAAGTTAATCCCATGTTCTCTCCTCAGGGATTTTTCTCCAGAAACGTTCTCTAATGACAGATGTTTCCACCTTCAAGACCCCACTACACCTTTTGAGAAGGGGGTACATTGCAGCCAGACTTTCAGCCATTGTTATGTTCCATTTATTAGTTGGAGATAATGTCTCTAGCAAGGATATTACCTCCTTAAGAATTGTTGAGGGTCTTTCTGACTAAATGGAATTATCTCGTTTTCTGTAATGGAGCTGATGTATCGCACATCAATGAGGGGCCGATGTCTGCTTTAGTCTTGGGGCATGGTGTTGCATGCCTCAGGTACAATAACTGTTCTTCTGTCTTGAACAGATCCCCCTTCCACGTCTTTCAAGCTGCTTACATTACAGATTGTTCCAAAGACAGGCAGGTTCACATGGATAACTGACAATTTATCAATCCTTAAACATATCTCTCTGATAACATAACCTCTCCATTAATCCCAGTTCATTTTAAAGTTAAACACACTCTAAACCGTTACCACTAGGTTGTTAGAGTACAAGAGCATTGCATAAGATACCATTTACTTGTTGTGAAAATAAGTTTCAGCCCTAATGCAAAGAAACATTGTAATATCTAGTACACCAAAGAGTGTTCAACATTTAAAACAATATCCATAACTTGAACAATATATGGATATTTTCTTGGATTCCTCACAGAGAGATTGAAAAAAACTGTTAAATAAAATAATCACCATTTAAAGATTTTCAGAATTGTCATGAACCCAACTAGTCAAATCTTTACTCTGAAACACTCTCCGCTATTCTTTAAAGATTAAAGTGATGCTTCCTCACTAATAATTTAACCATCAATGAAAATACTGCAGAAGGGCTGTTCCCCATGTCTTATACTAATCAATGTGTTAAGGAGTTAGCATCCATTGTAGTGAGATTAATTTAACACTTAAGCTGCAGTCACATTCCGGATAGAGTCGCTATATCAAATATCACTGCTCTACAAATATTCTGTGAAAACTATGGCACACCTCCCTTATGCAAATTTCCCATCCCCTACTTCTTCAAAACCTCTAGTCCCAGGGACTGAGTGGGAGCGACAGCCAAAATGTTGACTACCTCACCTCTTTAACTTCTTTCTGAAAAGATACAGGGAGCTCTGGCATAACATCTGAAAGAAGATGGTGAAGCTGCAGTAAAAATCACTTCATATGAATATATTGATCTTCCAAGTCAGTTTACAGTTAACTCCAAGTGGGAAAAGAGTTATCTTAGAAATTGTTGCATAGTAACCTTCCTGTGTTCTGCTGTTGGGGTTAGATGGGGTGAGCTTGAAAAATCAATTCACCGTGAAAATGTTTTTTTTCTTTTTTTTTAGAGTTTTAAATACCGTGAACTAGACTAGAGACATTGGGTATCAGAGCGCTTTACATAGTACCAGTTTTGTTGCAGAAAGGCTCATTCAATTTTTGTTAGGCACGGGGAGATTAAATGATATGTCCAGAATCACAGGATGTTGAGCGTTGTTGCAGAGACTCGAACCCGGTTCCCCAGCTTTGAGGTGACTGCTCTAGCCGTAAGGCTACATCTTCTCCCCTAACATTAAATTATAGATTTCCCTTTTTGCTGTTGCTTGAACAGAGCCAGAAAAGGCCTGGGTCAGCTTTACAGGCTTGTTCAGCAAAGAGTAACCTGGGTGATGAAACGCTATTTGGAATCTTCTGTATTTTAATGTAGGTAGTGTCCGACCGAGGACCTCCTTTCATAAACGCCTCTGTGTTAAAACTAAGAAAATTCATTCCTTAAACAGAACATAACTTGGCGATGTTTTTAGTTTATTTCCCGTTTACTCAAACTTGCTTGTGATTCTCCCTTGTCATCTCTTCCATGTCTCACTGCAGTTATTTCACTATTTATCCCTTTCCAAACATGTACTGCCAACTTCTTTAACCCTTAAAGACAACTCAGTAGAGTCAACAATCAGCATAGCTCTATTCAGCCTACGTACCTCAAGCAATATTGTAATTATAAATTCTTCTGACTTATTTTAGCTCTGTTCTTAGTTTGCACCCTCCACCGTCCACATAAGCTTCAAAGCATATTACACATCAATTGTCCCACCATTCTCCTCACATTTCCCATACTATATATTTACTTAGTGATAGTACTCCTTTCTTATGGCAATGTCTGTTTTTATGCATGACAGCCTCCTGACATTTCTATTTTTGGTTCAGCCTGGTATAGCTTTAAAATACATGGCTACACTGAAGAAAGGAGGGCGGCGCATTACATTTTAAATGATCTCCAAATAATAAATGGAGCTAGGTTTCCTAAAATATACTTATCTTGCTCCTTAACCCTCTAAATTTTTCACCCATCTTTAACACCTAGGTTGCACATTGCACAATATGTGCATGTGACTTCAAATCTCCTTCATCTGTTCTCATTTAATGAGGAAATTCCCTGCTTGAGTCTATAAAGATATGGAATGTCCAGGTATCAATGTTTCCATGACCTCAAAATATAAAAGCTACGAATATCCCATTAGATCTTATGTTCTGTTTTGTTAAGCATTCGAATTCCCAACAGTGTCCTGGCACAGAGACTGGACGAGAAAGGAAAGCTGTAAAATCATGGTGATTTTATTGTGTTTAGGAAAGAGACATGTTTTTTGTTGTTTCTGAAATGGCAGAAGATGGGTCTCTATTCTTAGACTGAGAGCACGCACGTTCCAAGGTGTAGGTAGCTGCGGTGACTGAGCATGCCACACTTCCTGTTCTAGAGTGGTGCAACTTGAGTAAATTCAGAAATCTATCTTTCTGGATTTTCTCTTGTTTTCCCATGTTGAGTAATTACATTTACTCCAGGCCTACGCTTAAACATAAAAGCAATGGGTGCCTCAAAAGAGGCTTTCCTCTGATCTCCACATAAAGAAGATCTCCACAAAGAACTCCAAGCGGAACCCGTTGTGTATTGCACACCGCATCCTACCTGGAGCATAACCTACTGATGAAGCATGCCATCTTGGTGGGTGATCAGCGGGGCTTCCTATAATCCTCAGACCTAAGATAAGGTGTCTCAAAGGCACATTTACCTTCTTGAGAACGCCACACCATTTTGAATGGATATTTGACCCTTCCTTCTGTTTCTCTGATGGGGCGAGGTGTTTGCCGCAGGCCAGGCTCACTCTTCCCGTGATAGGGGTGCAGGGGCTTCTCACGCTCTCTAATGAGGTGCAGGGGTGCTCTTGAAATGGTGGCTCACCCCTTTCTTGGCAGGCCCTACAGGTGGTCTCATGTTAGCAGAGACTCTGATGAGATAGCTGCTATGGCATGCCTTCTCCCCTTTATTTGGGAGTCACAGGACTGTGAAAATGTGTTGTGCACCTTCTTGTGGCCAAGGGGCACTACTGTTGAATGACGAATAAGATAGTATCTCATTGGATGATAGGGCACCGCTGTGCTCCTTGGCCATCTGGGCTGCAGCTGGTCCTATTCTTCTTACTGACCCACGTGGATGAGTCCAGGGGACCCAATACTGCAATCTCCCTGAGAATAAAGCACACTCACATCCCTTCGTGTACTGTGTCGGTGCCGCGCACTGGCACCGCTGGCTCCCAAGTGCACGCCCTTTTATTACTCACCTGACATCATATGCTTGAAACCAGCAGATCCCCAAACTCCACAGCTAACATTGAGGAACACGTTTCTTATGGTCTGATCTCAGGTCTGCACAATGGTAATCCTTTCTAGTAATAATAATTTAGCATGCTCTTGTCCCGCTGACTGTTAAGTGCAGTACAAAGCCTGATGAGCATGAGTTGGAATAGTATAACTAGTTAACAATGGGTCTCATAAGAAAGCCCCATTTTTCAAGGCACACCGAATAAAAAATACATGGGAGATTAAAATAATAAGCGATATCCGCTCTTTAGAAACGTCAATTTAACCGTGGTCAGGCATTCACAACGACCTGCCCACGCCGACCCAAGAGCTGATGTGAAGTGTGTGTCATTTCAAAGGCATGACACCATCTCGCGCACTCCATGGGCTCGTTAAAAGGATGAAGCGGCGGGTCACGCTCAGCGGATGTGAACTCGAGAGGCTCGGGTTGCACAGGTTTTAAGGCTGGTTTCGGCTCTGTCAGGGCTTTTCGCGGGCCGTTGGATCGCCTTTCCATTCACGAGGTTCATCTGCCTGATAATAGACTTCCGATAATACCTATCTACCTCCCCTCGGTAATGTGGGCCCCGGTTCACTCTATAAGCGCAGCCTGCAGCCGGCTGCGCACCGTGATACACGCGGCAGCCCTCAGATCGCCATTTTGTAAATAAATGCTGCATCAGTAAAATTCTTTGATGAACCGAGACTCCAGCAAGAATTCCCCAGCTACATGATTCTGTATGAAGTGCTATTAGTGCCTGATTAAATATTAATTGGAAGACTGTAGCTGCATTGTGTCCGACTTAGGGAACGCCATTAGCAGATCTTGACATTGAGCCATAACATTTCCAAGCCCGGCAGAGCTGTGCTTTCTGCCCTATTTAAATTGGATAACAACGTCTCTTTGAACTACCTCGAAGGCCTTTCTGAATAGATACGGACCGTGTATGTGGGGCTCGCAGATGAACAACAACAACGATATTTTCTGAAGGAAGAAAGCATCCTGTGTATTTTTACCACACAGACCCAGCCAGGTTGAACTAACAGCACATTTCTGAAAGATTGCTTATCTGTAGATCTTCCCCTAACCCTCCCTTAAGTACATGGCCTAACTAACGTCTTATTTCACTTCCCCATCAACCCCACGACAGTGTTATGTGATCTTACTTTACAAATGTAACCACTTTGCAGGTTTTATTGCTTTTGACCATTTTATCATCATATGTGTCATCAACTCACAGAACATATACTTTCTTAAAAATAAATCTTATTATAAGTACCAGGTTGCAGCTACTATGGGAAGCATTGAAGAGCCCACAAGTGTGGTCCCAGATTGTTACACACCTATTCTTTGTACATTCCTGAACCTGAATTCTCTCAAATTGCAAAGCTTAAAGCATGCTGCAAAGTAATGTCCTCTGTCCTTCCATTCGCTGTATAGAATCATTCAAGCTAACCCTCAGAAATATGGGGTAATCCCTGGGCACACGGCTATTTATTGCCAAACCAAAGCCTAGCTCATAGGTGTTTGTTCCACAGACCTAAGGGAAACCCACAAATATCTAGGGAACAAGGGTAGTTAATGTTATAAGGAACAGGGGTTCCTAAACATTGGATAGGAGAAGTAATACTCTGGAAGCACAAGTAATGCCCAGGCAATGTCCAATCAACTTTTAAAATAACATTTTATTATTACATGAAAGTAAAATTAGTTTGTATGGGTCATTACCCATATTGTGCGCACCAAGACAGGTATCAAAAGAATGCACAGGCGAAACAATGTTTGTGACAACCACCACAACAAACAAATGTTATTGTCATGTAATATTAAAATGCTATTTTAAAAGTTGATTGGATGTTCCCTGGGCATTACTTGTGTTTCCAGAGTATTACTCTTTCCATCCAGTGTTTAGGGAAACCTGTTCCTTATAACATAAACTACCTTTGGTCCCTTGATATCCTTGAATTTCCCTTGTGTCTGTGAAACAATATATGCACAATCGGTTGATAGCAAGGCATTTAAAGATTCCTCCTACAAACTGATAGTGGGCTCTTTTCCTTTCCTCACCCCAGTTTCTTCTTCCTTCCCCTTTTCCTTCTTCTTTACAACTAGCTTAAAACAACAAGTTCCCCATCTATTAGCATGTCAGAACATACTCCATTGTATACTGATGAGTATGTTAAAAAAATATTTGAAGGGCCCACTCTTTTCTCTGACGCTACTGAAGCAGAGCAACTTGCTAGTTTTAGTCTGACAGAACTAGAGAAATGTAAACATAAATAAACACAACTACAGCTCATGATTCATATGCTTACAGAATATCTTGAAAGCAGGCACCATCCCCTGAGGCTTACAAGTGAGGACTATTCCTGAAGTATTTACGGATGATAAGAATACAAGCAAGGCTTCAGTTACATCGGCACTACCTGCTCCCGGCACTGGGTGGTGTTCGGCATTGATACAGCCATAGAACACTCTACAACATTTTTAGAGGAAATTTCAGATTTGAAAAAACGAATTATTGAATCAAGTTTCATAACAGATCCCAAAAACCTACTTGAAAAGATTGGAACAACTATTGCTGACTTTACTAGATTTAAACAAGAAAAAAAATTCTAACAGTGCAAAAATAATTATCCGCTACTACACAAGTGAAAAATCTTATCCCTACTTCATGAGGATTTCTATGCCAACAGCAACTTTTGGAACCCTAGTTTTGAACGTCTCTAGTGGAAATTCAATCAACAGAAGCACTTTGTAACATTCACTGATTCATCTGAGGAATCATCTGACAATTCAGACTGAGGAGAGGGTACTAGCTCTTCCAACATGACTCCATACCCCATTTTTTAAGGAAGAGGGCAATCCAGGTTCTCCAGACGATTGAGCGGTTGAGGCCAACAGTGGCTCAACACACCAGGAGAGAGACAGACACACCAGAAATACTACCCATGAATATGGAAAAATCCATTATCACACAATCTAGGCCTACTTTGAACTGTGGAAATGCTGCACAGGCTATCCCCATTTTCAATCTCTCTACACATAATCTATCTCAGACAGAGACATAACTGTTAAGTAGAGGTTTATCATTTGTACCTACAGTACACCCTAATTTTTTTGAATTTGCAAACTGAAATGTTTAAGTTTTTCTGTAAAATTAGGCTACATCCATTTTTACGGATAAACCTTTTACCCCAATAAATGCATACACCAACTTTTGTACACCTTCCACTTTCGCCACCTTATACTTCCATGCCCCCAGAGTTACATACCTTTGAAAGATTGGAACTAAGGGATATTTCCAACCTTGAACATCAAAGAACTTTTATTTCATATAACGCACCTCTATCTGAAAAACTGGCACTCACTGAGATTAAATCTAATAATTAATTTATTTTTAAGCCAGCTGACAAAAGGGGTGGGATATTGATACAGGACATTACCCAAAATGCATGAAAATCAAACATTGCCACCAAGAAGACCAATAATTTCTGTGTGTGGGTCAATATTCAAACCCATCGGTCGCTACATTGATTTCTTCATCAAAGATTTTGTCCAAGCCACAAAATGTTATGTCAGAGATAGCATGGACATCATTAATCAGACTGAATATATGACTTTTGACAGTAACAGTTGCCTTCTCTGTCCACTGGATATAGAATCCTTATATACAAATATTCCTCAAACCGATGGGATTGAGGTTATTCAACAAACTCTATACAAGAGGACACGCCCACATCTGGTATCCACTGATTTTATCCTTGAAATGTTGGACTTGACAGTCACCAGAAACCTTTTTCAGTTTGATGGCAAAGTTTACCAGCAGATATGGGGGACCATCTATGGGAGCAGTTTAAGATCCCAATTTTGCCATTCTGTTCATAGTTAATCTATATACTATGACCATTCTGTCAGACAACAACTCATTTCATAACATAGTGACTTGGAAATGCTATATTAATGATATTTTATAAATTTTAAAGGTAGTACGGACACATTTACCTCATTAATCACATGGTTAAATACTTGTTGCAAAGGATTAAAATTCACTTTCGAATACAGTAGAGAGGAAATTCCTTTCTTGGATCTGATGATTTGAACCCATGAAGGGAAACTACACATCACTGTATCAAAACCCTACAGAGAGGAACACCCTACCAGTATACTCGAGCCACCATTCCAGGGCGTTATGTGACACTCCCATACTCCCAAATCCTGAGGATCAGAAGGAATTGCTTCCTTGTGCTCGATTTTTTCAGAGAAGCTGAAACTTTGAAGACCAATCTACTTTCTAGAGGGTACCCTTGGTAACTAGTTACTAGGGGGCAGATGTATCAACAGGATTTTTAGTCGCAAACGCTGCGATTTGCAAAAAAGCAGCATTTACGACTAAAAATCAGGAAAACAGGATGTATGAAGAAAATGGCATAGCAAAATTAAGTAATCGCAAAATTTGCGATTGCCTTAACTTTGTGCAAGCATTTAAGGAATTGAAAAAAGAGATTTCTTAAATGCTATGTAAGAAACATTTAAGTTTTGTGAATTTACCTTAAGAAATCGCAAATTACCATCAACTTCACGTTGGTGTTAATTTGCGATTTCTTTCACAAATGCATTTTTTGGCATTTTTGAAGGTGCCATGTGGCGTATGTGCGCCATATGCCCACACATGTAAATTTCAGGGGTACATCAGGGTGTCCTTATGACACCCTTGCACCCTTGAAATTATTCTCAATTTGCGATTCTCAAATTGCGAATCGCACATTGAGAATAACTTCACATTCATTCCTATGGGTGTCCTGGCCTGTAGAAATGAATGGGAAATTATTCCTTAATTGCGATTAGCAATTTGCTAATCGCAATTAAGAAATTTTAAGAAATCGCTAAAAAATTGTGATTTTTTATATACATACCATTTTGCAAATCTCAAATAGCGATTCTCAAAAAATCGCTATTTGAGAATCGCAAATAGGTATTTTGATACATCTGCCCCTTATGGACTAGTGGTGAATCGGATGATGATTATAATGAGGAACCAAGCACAGTTAATCCAAATGCTCCGTTCCTGAAACCACCTTTGATTCTGCAAGTGGTACATGAGACTTCATTAGAAAAAGTACTACAAGACAGGGAAAGAGAAGCATTAAATAAACAAAGAAGTGAGTTGATTCAGAAAATTTCCCAATTAAATACAAGTCCTGAAGCCCTAACAATTCCGGTAACTATTGGCCTAGTTGTTCCTTTGTATGGAGATAAGCAGGCTTGTCCTAAAACTCTCGTTCTGACTACACCTGTGGTTCTGCCAAGAAAAGAACCCTTAATAGTTGATGATCAAGCGAGTGAATGTGAGTCAGTGATTTCCCTGATGGATTTGCCAATTAGAGAACCAGTGAGTGACTCGGTCAGGATAACCACTCCTATAAATTCTAGAGAAGTACAAATGGAGACATCCTCAGGTACAAGAAGTGCCACAGTAGTAACCCCAGAAGAAATAGAGAGATGGACACGAGAAATAGAGAAACCAAAGTCGCAGCCAAAAGTATTGGATATATTTAAATTAAGAGTCGAATTAGAAGAAATGATGGCTGGAAATGTGGGATTGGACAGATTAAATACATTCAGTGAAGATGAATTGCTGTTCATATGCAAAAGTATTACTAGAAATACAAGAGTGTTTCATGAAAGGTTAATGGATATGGCAGCTAACATGGGAACTGACATTGGCCAATCTAAGTGTTACAGAAACCATATCGAGCAGAATTTTCTGACAAAGATTTGGAAAATATGAATGTGTCAGGTAGAAAAGTACAAATTAGGGAATTTATGGCATTATTGCAGAAATGGGGTGACATAGAAAAATGGCAAACTAGGTTGGCAAAGAAAAAAGAAGAGGCCCGATCCAAACAAACTGCATCCGAATATGTGTTAAAAGAAGCAGACAAGGTGGAAAGGTTGTGTCCCATGAGGGAGGTACCAGGTGGAGGTTATGTACATGTAACAGTAATCAGAAAGGTCCACCTCGAAGAGGGTCCGTGTGTATCCTGTTGTCTATGGAATACACACAATTTGTTAAAATACCCCTCACACACCAAAAGGGCCCTTGGTGTCATGCTTCATCATCGGGGTCTTCCCGCCCGGCTGCCGGACGGGGCAGTGCTGCGACAAGCGACTACGCTGGAGCACCTTTGTCGGAAAGGATAAGCGGGTTAATGGGCTTACTTTCCTGTGCGGGTCAACATGTTTGGGGGCGCCATGCCCCTTCGTCAGGACCGGGGTCAGATCCCCCTTTCACTCACTAATGTTTCACCACAATAGAGTGTATGTACAAAAAAGTGTAGTGATGATCAATGTGTATAGATATACAATTTATATTAATACACTTCCCTTGCTAATGCTAAGATACTGATGTAGTATGCTTAGCAAGGTGAGGAACAATGCCCCATGAGCCAACACTAGACCGAAGGGTATTTGAGGGCCCAATCAACCCCCAGCCTCGTTGTGCTTCCTCCTCCGTCCGTGGCTTCCGTGACAGTTATGTACATGTCCCATGGTCCCAACAGGATATTTTGTCATTTACAAATGACTTCCCCAAACTTCGCGAGAAACCTGTAGAGTGGTACAGACAAGTTGATAGATTTGTGAAGGTTTCAAAATGTCTTTTGAAAGATTTAGATGGATTATTTGACATTGTTGTTCCTGTAGATTTGTGGACAGAATGGCAAATTGCTATTGATTGGCCTAGTGATGAGTACCCTAGAGATCAGAAGACAGCGGTACCTTCTGATGAGGTTATGAAAAAATACAACTAGGTAATACTCTACCTCAAAGGGAAGGTGTCTGCAAAAGAGACAGATTGGACTAGGACAGATAGAACCACTCAGAATAAAGATGAATCTGTGCATGCATATTATGAATGTCTGTTACAAGTATTCAAACAGTATAGTGGTTTAGATAATATCGATATGAAGGACATGACACATTTCATCTATCGGTTTGTGTCAGGATTAAGACCAGAAATTTCGCAATGGATTAAAGATCATAAAATTAGCTGGCAGGCCAAGCCGATTGATGAAATCCTTAAATATGCAAAATATTGTGAAGATGAACTCGACAATAAACGAAAATAATTAAAGGAAAAAGTAATGTGGGCACAAGTGAAATAAGCAGAGCAACAAGAGCTTCAACTGAGCAAAATAAACAATAACCAGACTCAGGGTGAAGGTAATGGGGGTAAGCCAAGGGGAAAATTCAATAGAAAAGAAGCCAAAAAGAAGTTTCCCTGTAAACGGTGTGGAAAGTTGGGGCACTGGAAGAACGAGTGTAAGACTGTGCAAAACGGTAACATGCAAACTAATGATTTGAATACACAGACGCAGAATGAGGTGCCACGGAAACAACAGCAGCAGGTAATACAAAACCAGTTACCCCTTGCACCTATGCCAAATTATAGGAGCAAAGCACACTTGAGTGTGGATACCACAAATTGGGAGGGAAGTGAGAGAAACACTGCAACATCACAATTTCTTTTGAGTGATACGTTTTTCAGTGAGGACACATACTGATGGTGCCTTAGAGGGGAGGACGAGGAGTGTGTACTTCGCGCCTCCTTGCCGGTAGATCAGTCAGGTCCATACATTGAAGGAAAGTTTGAAGGAAACAATGTCACCTTTCTATTGGACACTGGTGCTACCCATTCTACTGTGAGAACAGCAGACGTTCCAAACACACCCCTCTTGGGAAAAGCGATCCAAGTAGTGGGCGTTTCTAATAAACAAATTAGTACCCCAGTCACAGAACCAATGGAAGTTAGAATAGGCAATTTTAAAGAAATGCATGGATTTGTTGTGTGTGATTCAAGTCCAGTGAACCTGTTAGGCAGAGATTTGTTGTGTAAAACGAATTGCACCATCTTTTGCACCCCAAGTGGTGTTGAAATTCAAACCCCAGACGAAGACGGAATCTATAAATTAATGTTAGCAAAACAAGAAATAGAAAATAAAAAGTTAACTGTAGAAGACCTACCAGAAGAATTACAACAGACTGTAAATCCTAATGTATGGGATTTTACCAGAAAAGATGTAGGATTAATGGCCAATGTCGGTCCAATAAAAGTGACAGTAAAAGAAGGTGCAGTTTACCCAAATACTCGACAGTACAAAATGAGCCCAGAAATAAAAGCAGGTGTTGCAGCAGAAATAAAGAGTTTGGTTGAAGGAGGCATTTTACAAGAAATAATGAGCAGTCCATGTAATGCGCCCATAATTGGCATAAAGAAGCCAAGTGGGAAGTATAGGGTCGTACAGGACCTCCAAAAAATCAATAAAATTGTTGTCCCATGCTGTCCAGTTGTGCCAAATACTGCAGTAATTCTGTATCAGATACCGTGGGAAGCTGGATGGTTCACCGTAATAGATTTGTGTCTCGCATTTTTCTTGATTCCATTGCACCCAGATAGCAAATTTCTTTTTTCTTTTGAATTCGACAGTCATGTGTACGTCTGGAACCGTGTTCCTCAAGGGTATACAGAAAGTCCATCGATTTTTAATCAGATTTTGAAAAAGTGCCTTGAGTCTTTGGTGCTGCTTGGACAATCAGTCCTGGTCCAAACTCGAAATGACTGTGTTGTTGATACCATTGCTTTACTGAATCATTTAGGTGAAGGGGGACATAAGGTGTCACCTGAAAAGTTGCAATTTTGCACCACAGCAGTGAAATATCTGGGGCATCAGATAGAAAGGGGTGTCAGAAGGGTTACCTCAGAAAGAATCAGAATAATCAAAAACATGAATCTACCTCAAACTCAGGAAGAGATCAGAATGTTTCTCGGAGTTGTAGGTTACTGCAGGCAATGAATAGTGGGATTTGCAGTCCCAGCATAACCATTGATACAAATTATTGTGCCAGTTGAACATATTGTGCCAGTTGAACAAGGAGGGTTTAAAGAAGGTCACTCCACAATAGAGCATTGCTTCGCCCTGTGGGCATTGGCCAGGAAATCGATAGAGCAAAATGGTAAACTGTTTTGTTGCTTTGTCGATTTCCGGGCGGCCTTCGATTCTGTGGATAGTAATAGCCTTTGGGAAGTTCTGGAAAATTATGGAATACCAGATGAGATTTTTATCATTTTAAAAGAGTTACACAGTGACAACTGGGCCCAGGTCATTAGAGATACAAAGGGGTCACTAACTCACAAAATACTGGTAAAGAACGGTCTTAGACAGGGGTGCGTGTTGGCACCCCAGCTTTTAAAAAATTTTCTAGCAGATCTCCCTGCAGTGCTGGAAATTGAAAGAAGTGCGAGTCCAAAATAAAGTGTCCTGTCTTTTATACGCCGACGACCTTGGGATCCTTGACCAAACCGAAATGGGACTCCAAAGAAAATTAAATGTGTTTAAAAATTACTGTGATAAAAAGTTTTTAATTGTAAACATGGAAAAAACAAAGGTCTTACGATTCGGGAAAGAGGGTTAAAAATAAAAATTTTAATTGTTTTTTAGGACAAGATTAATTAAAAATTGTAAGCAAATATAAATACCTAGGCCTTTGGTTTGATAGTGCACTGAAGTGGGGTACTCACTTGGAGGCACAAGCTGCAAAAGCCTTTTCGTCAGTTTGCGGTCTGAAAAAATTTAACAAAGAATACGGCGACATGTCACATAGACCCATGTTAAATGCATTTGAAGCTATGATTCCCCCGCAAGTTCTGTATGGTGCAGAAGTGCTCTATTTGAGTGGCAAAAGGGTGTGGGATCGTGAAGAAGGAAAGATTTTAAAAATGCTGCTGTCTTTACCAAATAGTACCATGATTCAAGCAATCAGAATGGAGGTAGGATTTATTGCCTGGAATGTAAAGACCCAAATGTCCCTACTAAGATTCTGCAGATGCCAGGAGCCAGAAGCCGTGCAAAAAGATTCAACATGGCGCAGAGAGGAAATCCTAACGAGTAGCCTTGGTTGGGCACGGGATGTAAGGAAAACCCTCCAGACCGTAGCGGCGCATCTAAATTTGAGCCTTTCGCAGTCATCTTTGGATATAGTCTTTACTAAGAGAATGCTTAGAGAACAAGGGCTCCAATACTCTAGATCACAAGACCTTGTCTATTTGAGGGAGAAAAGATTGGATAACTGGGTAAGGAGCGCATGGAGGACCGGTTTCCATATTTGGATTTATTGCCCAATAAATGGCTAAGACACGAAATCCTACGGGTTCGTGTGGGTATTAATCCTTGGTAGTCGGAAGGAAAAATAAATGCAGCATTGATCCAAATGGATGGTATTTGTAAATGTGGCCTAGGAGTAAGAAATTATATTTTGCACCTACTGCTTGATTGCACATTGATTTTAGCGATACGGAAAGTATTTTTACGTCCAATATTTTCAAAATATAAGGTGAATTCACGTGCTCAAGCGGCTTGTCTCCTTAAGGATATGCCCTCCCTAGATATCACAATCGCCTTGGGGAAGTTCCTGAAAGCAATACACAATTTTATAAAGGAGAAATTAAAAGCGGGATGTTGATTTTAAAACTTTTACAATGTTCTCCCAAAAATTAGAATTTATTGGTGAGAATTTTATGGATTTATATTTTTTGTAAATTGTGTTAAAATGAAATGTGTCTTTTATTATGTGATCACTATGAGGATCCAAAAGCTGTGTATGGTTTTAAAGACTATGGTCTAAATAAACTTTGTTTATCTCTCTCTCTCATTGATACACATGACAAAGAAAAGAGCAAAAGACCCAGTAGAATGGGATGACGAAAGCATGACTGCTTTCTTGAAATTACGAGAATGTCTGTGTACAGCTCCAGCATTAGGGATGCCTGACTATTCAAAAGATTTTGCACTATTCTGTGATACACGAGATAATTGTGCACTTTCAGTTCTGACCCAAACTCACGGTCTAATGAGCAGTCCTTCGGCATATTTTTCTTCCACACTAGACCCAGTGGCATCTACATTGCCAGGATGCCTGAAAGCAGTAGCTGCAACCTGCATGAGCCTTGAACAAAGTGAGTCCATTATTATGGGACATCCAGTGATAGTGTATGTTCCACATGCAGTTGTGATTTTGTTAACAAGGACTAAGACTCAGTACCTCACACTTAGTCGGCTGACTAAGTATGAGCGAATTATTGTAGGTGCAGGAAAAGTCACCATTGCCAGGTGTATTATTCTGAACCCAGCAACACCGCTACCTGATTCACACTTTGCAGAAGTGAAGGGAGAAGTCGAACATGATTGTATCGACTTGACTGAATACAGTACAAAACCACATCCAGACATAAGAGAAGAGCCATTAATTGATTCTGAATATGAACTATTTGTAGATGGTTCATGCATGAGACATGAGGAAGGAGGTTTGAGTGCTGCCTATGCAGTGTGCACGTTGGGGGGTCCAGTTGAAGCATCCTATTTACCTGGAGTCAAGTCTGCACAAGTAGCTGAATTGGTTGTATTAACAAAAGCCTGCAAATTTTGGGAAAATTGGAAAGTAACCATATACACTGGTAGCCAGTATGGTTAATGGGCTGTGCAGGACTTTGGACAGCTCTGGATGCAAAGGGAGTTTCTGACTTCTTCAAGTACTCCTATTAAAAATGGTCATTATGTAAAAGATTTGCTTGAAGCAATCCAATTGCCAAAAGAAGTGGCTGTGGTCAAGTGTGCTGCTCACCAATCTGGAAATGACAAAGTGACAGCTGGTAATCGATATGCTGACCCGTTAGCCCACCATTGTGCCAAATTTAAAATGGCTGTAAACAAGAAAATTGAAGTGGGTGGAAACAGCTGCCAACCTATGTTGCTTGAAGGTGTGAGAACGTGGGAAGAAGTGAGAGACTTGCAAAATGAAGCAGAACCAAAAGAAAAGGAAGAGTGGTGGAAGCTAGGTTGTCAGAGAAGGGTTGAAGATGGTGTCATTGTTTACCTTGATGGTAGGCCTGTGTTACCAGACTGTTTGCTTGCTCTTATGGCTAGGATGTTCCACGGAGATTCCCATTTGGGGAGAGATGCCATGATATGTTTGTTCAGACAGTCATGGTTCAATGCGAAATTCAGGAACATAGCAGAAGCACTTTGCCATAGATGTTTAATTTGTCAACAAATGAATCCTGGAAAGAAAACTGTAGTGTTACCAGGAAAGATTGGGAAGGCAGAGGGTCCCTTCATATAATTGCAGATTGATTTCATTCAGTTACCCCCTTGTCGAGGACTAAAATACATTCTGTCATTGTCTGCCTATTTTCAAAATGGGTGGAAGCTTACCCCACACGTAGGAATGATAGCATCACTGTAGCCAAACTCCTACTCAGAGAACTAATACCTCGGTTCGGTTTTCCAGTAACAATTGAATCAGACAGAGGCTGTCATTTTAATAATGAAATAATTGGCCTAATCTGTGAAGCATTCAACGTTAAGCAAAAGCTGTACTGTGCATACCGCCCAGAGGCTTCTGGAGTGGTAGAACAACTGAATGGCACAATCAAGTTGAGATTGGGAAAGATGTATGAATCTACCCGATTAGAGTGGCCAGATGTTTTACCTCTTGTTCTGATGGGACTCAGAAGTATTCCAGACCGGAACACAGGCTTGAGTCCTCATGAAAAACTAATGGGAAGAGCAATGAGGCAAGCATGGGTGTCAGGACACAAGCTGATAAATATATCTGATGATTTAGTACTGGAGTACTGCAAAGAACTGGCTGACCAAGTGCGTTCTATCTCTCACCAGGTTGGGGTAGACGCTGTCGCCAGACAAGCAACTCCAGCACATGACCTGAACCCAGGTGATTGGGTAGTGCTAAAGAAACATACTCGAAAATCTTGCCTTGCACCGAGGTGGGGAAAACCATGACAAGTAATTTTAATTACCACCACAGCTGTAAAGTGCGAAGGAGTTCCACACTGGGTCCATGCTAGTCACACAAAAAGAGTGACTGAACCTGATGAAACTGAAGCTGAAGGTTGTGCAGCTGAGGGGTCTCAAGATATCGATCCTGAAGTAGCTGAAGAGGAACAACCAAGCACCAGTCAAGATGATTGGATTCCAGTAGTTGACATACCTGCAGAATACGTGAGCACAAGAAGTCAAACTTATCTAGACAGTCAGAGTGATAGTGAGGATGAGATAGGTCTAGAAGAATGTACTCAGATTACAGAAATCTAAGCCAGTAGTAATTCTGAGGAGGAATAGATAAGGAAAGATTGGAATACTCAGCCAAATGACACTCCACCAAGAACTCTTGAGTCTGAGGAGGGACAGATAGGTAATAGGGCGAGAGCTCAGGCAGAAGAAAATCAAGGGTTCGAAGAGCTGGAGCAAGGCCAGATAGGAGTAGAAAAATGTGTTCAGGAAGAAGAAGGTGAATCAAATCAAAGTCAAATTCAGCAGATACCTGAACAAGGCCAGATTAGTAACCAGGCAGAAGAAACAGAAATAAGACCTGGACCTAGTCAGATAGAGAGGGATACAGAAGACAGCATTGAAATAGATGTGCCACAACTGAATGAAAATAAGAGTACACTTGAAGGGCAGAGCACAGTGCAAGCAAAAAGGCTCAGAAAAGGAGACAAGTGGCCTAAGTTTGTCAAAAGGCTGAGATTTCGTCTAAAGGCAATAAATGAAGAACCATAACAAGTACATGAAATAACAAGTCAAACTGAACATTCTACTGTACAACCAAGAAGGAGAAGTCCACAATTGAAAATACTGAATAATACATTCAAAGGCCCTGAATGGACTTACATCGTCCTTGAAGATTTCGAAAACTTAGAAATAAGTGACGAAAGTGATGACAAATTGATTGTTGATCAGACTGACGGAGAAGTGAGACCCACTTGAAAATTTCACAGGTTAAAAGACTGTGTAAAAGCTACAAAGAGGGGTTAAGTCTCCTTGGTCAGAAATGGCTGATCATACTGTTAATGGAAGACCGAAAAGAAACTGTTTAAAAACATGCTGTAGAATATGCACATGTAGTATAGTGATAGTACTCATAGTATGGTTAGGACTGACAATAGCTATTCCTTACATAATGAGTAGAGACATGAAGAATAATACTAATGAGCTACAAACGATAGATACACCTAGAAGAATAGATACACAAGAGAAAGCACTTAGCATTAAACAACAGAAGGTAGACTTAGAAGCATCAGATGAGGAAGGACTACATTATATTGGAATTAAAAATAGAACTCACTTAAATGTATTTGCAAACCTATTAGTACACTATGTAGAAGCTATGGAAATAGAAGATTGTTATGTTTGTATGAAGTTACGTACTTCGGTAGCCGAAGGTGTGACTTACCATCATTTACCACTAACCTATGCTATTTCATGTAGTATTTTAGCTAGTTTATTCTATAAGAAAGGACATTTGCAGTATTACTATTCTAATTCCGATGTGATATTTTCTGAACTTCATACACATAGTAACCTACATCCTGTACATACTAAAAGTGATGTAACACGTTATATGGGTGAATATTTTCTAACAATAGGTACAATAGATATAGCGGAAGCACACAAGAATAATTTAAAATGCTTATTACATGAAAAAGATAAAATATTTTTGAATATGGTTGAGAAAAGGAGAGAGAATTTCCAAAGAAAGGCGAATTGTAAGAATCATAAAAATCCAAAGTAGGCTGAAAATATAGGGTTCGCCCCAAATGGCAAGACTCATACTGCTTTGTTGCTGGATTTTGAAAAGAAAGGGAAACTCTGTCTCCATGGGGAAAGAACAAGTTATTATAATAATATATTCATTGGTTCCAGTGAGTGTGAACACAATTATAAGGTAATTGGGGGTTGGGGTTTCAAAGATGGAACTGAACCTGTGTTTCCAGGAATTTATATTATATGTGGAAACAAAGCTTGTTACAAACTGCCAGATCATTGGTATGGGAGCTGTTATTTTGGAATAGTATTCCCAAAGATATATCATGTAAACAAAATCACTGGAAACAATGAAGAAACTAATGGATTAATACGTAACAAAAGAGCTAGTTTTGGAAAAATAGTAGGTGATATATTTAGTGCATTAATACCTACAGTGGGAGTGGCTCTGAATACGCAAAGAATTAGCAAATTGTCAACAGTAGTGGATCGTTTATCGACTGATACTACTGGAGGGTTCTTAATGGTCAATACCAAATTGGTTGCGATCAGATCAATGGTTTTACAAAATCGACTTGCTCTTGATACATTATTAGCAAAAGAGGGCGGAGTCTGTAGAATGTTGAAAGCGCAACATTGTTGCACTTACATACCTGACAAAAGTATTGAAATTAAAGGGTATGTAAGAAATATTACACATTTGGGAAAAGAGCTTAAACCACTGGAGGTTGATAGTGCATGGGAGAGACTTACTGATAGTCTATCCTCTATAGGTAGTTGGCTTTCTAATGTAGGAAAAAGTTTTGTAGATAGAATAATGATGCCAATGGTGGGAATAGGCTTACTGATTTTAGGGATAATAATTTGTTGCAAATGTTGGAAGCATAAAAAGACATATACAGTAAATAAGAGAGGGAAAAAGAGAAATATTGATGAACTTGAGTTAGAAGAGTTGAATGGAAACATATACAAGAAAGTGAAAAACTTTCACACAAACAATGAAAAAAAACAAAATAGAAAGTTTGAAGAAATTGAGCTGGGTGAAATGTGAAAAGTTGGCATCTGTTTCAATAATTGGTGGTGATATAAAATATCATCAAAGATGGGGTTTGATGGAGCAAGGATTCGAACGTAATGTGACTTGCTTGTATTCAGTCTTCTCGACATAACGTTAATGTACTAATCAACATGTTTGTCCTACTAATATTGCATTACATGACATCTAAGTGAAGCTTGCACATGTGCTTTTACTAACGATAATCCGCTTGCAATAATATGGTCGCTGCTACGCGGGATTTCTTACTGCGCATGCATCTGTCACACTCATGTGACATGACGTACTCTCTGCTTTTGGAGGGAATCTTTTGCTTCTGCGCACTGGAACTAAGATGGCTGCTTTATGTCCTCACATGCAAGAAGCTTGCACTGCTGCTTTTGCTAAGTTGTTCGTTTTGCTTAACTCTAATGCAATAGTTAAATATAAAATAATGGGAATAGAGTAGAGATAAGTGGTATACAGTGCATTCATTTATTCTGTGTTCTAAAACTGTTTCTTTTCTACTTTTCATGTATCGTAATCTTTGGGCCTGGGAGGTGCTATTACTCCATCTTGAAAACCCACACTGCGCATGTCAAACTCCAGAAGGAGACTAAGTCATTTGTCATTGAACCACAGCCAAGCTTACAGTACACTAGAAGATGTGCCTGGGAGCCTGAACTTTCAACCCCAGGAGAGGAAGCTGGACTGTACAATACTGAACGCTATTGTTACTGATTGATACATTCATTGCCGGGTGGAATAAAAGTGCATGGGAAAATAAAATTTGATGGGCTGGAACGTTAATAGAATATTCAAAAGTAAAAGTTTCATTTTGGTATGGTGTGATGACCTCTCCTCATCTTCTTGTCCAATCAAAATTGGGGATTCTTACACTTGCAACATTGGGGGGTGGTACACTGACCTGGAAAATAGTATACCTATAGTAGGCTTAGCTAGTTAATTTGTCTGACTTGTCCGAATAGCAGCTGACCTGTCACTGGCCCAGCGCACTCAATAGGTGATCGGGAGCAGGGGTGCTGGCGAAGCCCTCTGTCAGAAGGTTCGAAACCCAGGTCGGGGTTTGAGAGCTGAAGTGCTGGCGAAGCACTTTGTCGGAGAGATCAATAACTCTTACCGGGTTCTGGCTGTTAGCTGCAGAGAGGGAGTAACGCAGGCGTTGCAACTTTAACTGCGGGTGCTGGTCTTAGCCCTTGGTGGTCCTGTCCTGATCCAATTCGGCTTTACCTGTCCTGATTCTGATCTGCACCTGCTTGCCTTTATGGTGCCTGCACTTTCGGGGTTCTGTCCTTTAAACTGACCTGTGGCCAGGGTTAGTTCTTCACACCATTCTAGGTAAATATTCAATGTGGGTATGTCATTGTACTGTTTCCTTTTCTCTTCCCCCCTTAATGTTAAATGCGTAAAGACTGCTTTATAAAAACTCTGCATATTTTCATTCTAATCGTTATTTTCCTAATAGAGAACTTTCTATTGTTCAATGCTTGGATTATGACATTTAAAGCTTTTAGATAAAGAGTGTAAACCTTTCCCGAGTTGTGGTTATTTTATGAGTGCAAATGTTCTTACTCTACCTAATATTCTAACACCTTTCATCCCTTAGGACTCTAGGTACCGATGACGAAGATTGATAAGTCAATGGTATAGGTCCGAATGAAATTATATATCGCTGATTAGAGTAAGTGCACAGGTTACCTGATTAAATCTCATCATATGTTGTTTATGGGCCCAGGTGAGTATGGTAAACTGAGTCAGGTGACCTGTGCGCTCTATCAGTATTTTTTTTGGTAGCAGCACAATGGTTAGGGTTTACTTAAGATAGGTAGTCAGTGGTAGTTAGTTGGTTAATGAAAAATATTTTTGCATATTTTGAGATAGCATTATTGACTGTATTGATTTATGTATTAACCAAAATTGTTCGTACCTGTTACATATTTTGTCTGGAATCCCCGGAGGCAGAATAGCGGGTGGTAAATGGAAGCCACACTGCAGTGAAGTTACTTACCTGTAGGAAATAAGTGCATGGTTAGGTAAAACCGGAAGCACTATTTAGGGATTTTATGTATGAATGTACGAATAAATGATGGCAAAGAGTTTGCTACCAAAACTTTTTGTGTGATATCACCTAGAAAGGGTCACACGGTAGTAGTAGCAGTTTCGTCTGAGCTTGATTGATAGCAAAGGGGTTCACTGGTGAAACCTTGGCCTTAGTATATCCCAGAAGGGATGAGTCTGAAGAAGTAACAGGTTCTCTAATGCTTGTGTGAAGGGTAGACGGGAGGGATCTACTCGTAGTATATGAAATTTATCTTTCCTTTGATTTAGTCACTCAGGTACAGTGGCAAATGTTTTTACGTTGTTGAATAATAAAATCTGCATTAAAAGTGAAAGAAATTAAGTTTTCATATTACCTTGCAAAGGAGGGAGTCAGTCGCGGAGCTGCACTGACATCACTCAGAGCCGCGCTGGTATTGGTTGAGAAAGCGGGCGTGTAGCTGAGGTAATATTTGTAAAGGAGGGGTGAGTACAGGAGCGTGAGAACTAGTCTCACGAGAAAAGCCGCGCAACTATTGGTTGAATTTATTTTGAATACAACATTTTGATTGGTCACTGAAAAATAAAAGACACGCTGATATTGGAAGTAATTTTGTAAACAAATTTAGAGTTATCCTAAAGATTTGTGTTTAAATTATATGTGGCACATAGGTCCACTTGTAGGAGGTAGACATGGCAGGAAATATCTAGATTTTGCGCAAGAACAGTATATAAGAGGAAGACCTTATATCATGTACGGAGAAAAAAGAAAAATGTCATTCATTAAAAGAATTAAGAATTATTTTAAGAAAGATAAAGCTAACAAGAGAAGGGATTATTATTCCACCACCAAATACGCCCGCATCATACATGATGGTCAAAAGGGGCTATCACACTTGTGTGTGGTTAGAAAATTGGATCGAGTACACAAAAGATGAGGGTGTTTTAGCCTTCCCAGAAACTACTACGTTTAATGGTAGAGGTTTGCACAATTTGAGAACTCGCATGAATGAATTAGATCCCAGACCTAGATTAACGCAGTATGAGGCATTGGAGGAATGGGAAAAGGAGGCATTTGAGCGAGATAGACCCAGAAGTAACAGGAAAAAGTTTTATCCTAGATTTCCAAAAGAGAAAAGAGACAACCAAATGAAACAATGGAGACAGTCCATGTTAGTGGAAGGATTATATCCTGTATTAACTTTAGAAGAACCCACTGAAAGTAAAAGGACTGAGAAAACGAAACATTTAATGACTAGTGGTGAATTGGATGATATTTATTTGGAGGATATATTAATGAAAAATCTACCACCTTATAATGAGAAACTCAGCACAGTTAATCCAAATGCTCCGTTCCTAATACCACCTTTGATTCGGCAAGTGGTACATGAGACTTCATTAGAAAAAGTACTATAAGACAGGGAAAGAGAAGCATTAAATAAACAAAGAAGTGAGTTGATTCAGAAAATTTCCCAATTAAATACAAGTCCTGAAGCCCTAACAATTCCGGTAACTATTGGCCCAGTTGTTCCTTTGTACGGAGATAAGCAGGCTAGTCCTAAAACTCCCGTTCTGACAACACCTGTGGTTCAGCCAAGAAAAGAACCCTTAATAGTTGATGATCAAGCAAGTGAATGTGAGTTAGTGATTTCCCTGATGGATTTGCCAATTGGAGAACCAGTGAGTGACTCGGTCAGGAAAACCACTCCTATAAATTCTAGAGAAGTAAAACTGGAGACATCCTCAGGTACAAGAAGTGCCACAGTAGTAACCCCAGAAGAAATAGAGAGATGGACACGAGAGTCTGGTGACCTGTGTGCTCTATCAGAATGCAGGCCCGCATGTGTTTGTGCAGTGATTTGATCGCTTGCAAGAGGTCTCGTTCGATTCCTTGTTTTTAAGCAATCCCATAGTTTGGTTCTATTGACCAGATCAAAAGCCGATTTAAGATCAATGAAAGTTAAATAGAGTGAATGCTTGATCATCGTTGTATATTTGACGTAGATCAACAATAGTTTTGAAACTTGATCAATGGTACTAATGCCCTTGCAAAGGCCTGCCTGGGTGTCTATAAGGACTTTGTTTTTATCTGCTCAGGCCTGCAATCTGTTCAGAAGGACCCACCCGTAGATTTTCCCAGAGCTTTCCAAGAGCGAGATTGATCTGTAGTTGCATGGTAACAGCCTACTTCCTTTTTTATGAAAGGGGACTATAATGGCCTAGTTTGAGCCTGCTGGGAAAGCAGTGACTACTAGCCAATAGGCTACCAGGGCCAATCCTACCTAGCAATGACTTCCTGCAAATTGTGGCATTTACCTAGCCCAGAATGCACTATTCTGCCCAATACCAACATGGCATAAGCCTTCTTGGGGCAGGAGGGACTCCCGAGCCCAGTCCTAAGGTGTGGATACCTGAGGGTTACATGCCCACGGAAAAATCAGTTTGACAATAGCTTCCAACTCTCTAACCCCAATGTAAACTTTGTCTGAAAGAACAAAAGAGCAGCCTCACTCATGTGCGTGTTCACTATTTCCCCTCCAAAGGCAACTTCCCCTTTGAAGCTCGACTTTTGGGCACACATTCTGTTTGATCTTCATGCCAGGTAGAGATCACACCTCTTCTAATGGCAGGTGCTTTGTGTTCCATCTAAGAGTCGTTCCCATCTCCCCCAAGAGGACAGAAGGCTGTCTCATGGCCCGCAACCACAAACAATCACTGGAAACTTTGGGTAACAAAGTGGCTGCTTACTAAAGTTGCCATTTGTGCACAAATTACATTAAATTTGACTTGAGCCTCAAGTCGGGTTTAATGCAACAATTCTTTTGATATCTCAAAATATCATATTTAGTAGTCCCATTCAGAAGTTAGCACTTGTGAGTGGTCAGTGTGTACCCAGGTACATGCCAATGGAGCTACTAGCTTTTCCAAAGTAAAAACAACAATGTTGGGTTTTTACTGTCAGGAAATCTAAAGTTAATAATCACATGTCCAACTTTTTATTATAAGGCACCCAGCCTTTAGGACTCAGTAGGCCTGCCTAAGGGATGACATTAATATTAAGAAAGGTTTGATCTTTGCCATTACTGTAAATGTCAACGTCGAGTTAGCAGCTGAACACTGCTCTGCCAGGGAGCAATGGCGGGCTAGGAGTTATACTTTAGAATGTCACACTCGTTGTGACACAATAAGTGCTGCAGAGTCCATGAGAGACACTTTAACTTACACTTCACGAGTACCCCCTGGAACCATTTACTAGGGACCTGTGTTCTCTCTAAGTTGCCTGCCTGGGCTGCTGTTCACAATGTGAATTGTCACCGCACAAGGGGTATTAAGGAGTGCAAAAAACAAAGATATCTCCTGGAGAAGAGTGCTCAATGAGCTGTTAATGAATGCAAAGAGTAAGGCTTTATGTTTCCCTCCTCCCGCCTGACTTTGATTATTTAACCCCTTCGATGCTGGTGACAAAGCCAGCTCGTCATGGGCGTTACCTGCGCTGCGCGCATGACGAGCTGGCTTTGTCACGTAACGCAGGTTTTTTCAAATTTCAGTGCACAGCTGGAAAACCCGCTAGCGCACATGCGGTTAAAATGTGAATACCCAGCCCCACCACAATTCTAAGAGGAACTGTTTTTGAAAATCCATCAGCAGTCCATAAGATTTACATACTACTAAAAAAGTCAACTTAAAAAGAATTGGTCGACATACTCCACATACAGATTCTGAATGATATTGGATTTGAAAACAAACCTAATTGGTGTTAACTTCTAAACAGGGTTCATATACCAATTAAACCTGTAGATCAGTGTTTGATATTTTGAAGATGGCAGAGAAAAATCTTCGAGGAGATAGTTTGTAAAACCTGTGACCATGGTCCATGTTGACCCAAGAGAAAGCCGTACTATCATAATGCTGAGATTAAAATTCATTTGATTTGGCATATCCAAGTGGAAGGTGATGTGACCCAAATATTGCAACATTTTTAAGATCATTTCGTGGGTGGTCAGAGGCTTCAGTCATTCTACATACAAAGGACACAGGATTGTCTCTGCAGACCTACACACAGAATATTGCTGCGGGATGTGTGATTTAGGGTCTTTTAAGAAGATCCAGGTCATGCAGGATACCCAAGACATTGTTTCTGGGCCAGCACTTGTCAACAGACATAGCAGCAGTGCTTCTATCTGTAAGATGTTTTATCCTGCAGCTCAGAAATGCAACATCCCAAAAAACATACAGAGTATGCTTTGGTGGGTGAGAGTGGGAGAGAGAATTGGAAAAGGAAGTGAGAGTAGGAGGTAAATTGGAGCATTAATCCCTATGGGAAAAGGAATGCCGTTCAGAATGTGATCTTGAAGAAAAAGATCTACATGATTATTCCCCATTTTTTGGGCATTGACTTGCAACTGCAAGGGACTGTTAAGGTGTTACTGCATAATATTGATGTTTATGGATACAGAGTTTGCTCCCCACCGGTATTATGCAACTCAGAATCAGGGCCTAACTGTGGGCCTTAGTAGATAAAACACCAATACAGAAAAGCCTCTCTACTGGGAAACGTAGCATGATAGAACCCATGTATGAAAATATAATGTATTCTCTACTAATTGTAATATTACTGCTAATCGTAACGTGTTAGTTAATCAAACGAGCATTGGGAACAAAAAATCAGAAGTAGCTATTGAAAAGTTGCTACGTGCATATATCTTTGCACATTTGCTTTAAGATATTAGTTTCAGCATAAACATTAACAAAATATAGACCTTTCCTTTGCTCTGTACAGAAAATTTAGCAAGATGCCACGTTGTTAACAGGATCCCAAATTTACCCTGTGACATCCTCCATCCCAGCACCTTTTTTCTCCTTCTGTTTTGGTTCTTGGCTCAAATCCCGAAATAGAAGACCTTTTTGACCCGGAATGATAGGTCTTACTTTACTGCAGTCACATCTCCTCTGTTTCCTAGTTCAGGCAAGGCTGCCTATTCTCTATCCACTGCTTCAGAAAAGGAGATCAAGCACAGTGCCCAATCCTTCCTTATCTCCGGTTTCAATTTTGGACCGGATAGCTTAGGTTTTATAAAAGTTTGCATTATTTTTAACTTTAAAAATCGAAAAAAGTGATGAGTGGAATTCTTGAATTAATTTTCGCCACTGGTAATTACTTGAGGCTGGATCCCAGTGAAATGTTACTGCCCACCTTGCCGAGACCCAGCCATAGGTAAATCAGCTTTGTTCCTACTCCAAAAGGAACAGTTCAGCCTGAGTTGCCAAGCCAGGTCCGCTCTAAACTGGTTCTAAACTGGAGCATAAGCAATCCCAAACTGGCTTCAAACTATTTGGGCCTCTTCAGCGTGGTGCACTTTGGTTCCAGTTGTACAGTGAGCACACTACCTAAGTTTTCAGCAATTTTATTGCAATTAGGGGTCGCATTGTGGAAAACAAAAAAGTGATGAGCGAATCCTTGAGTTAATTCCAGCCACTGGTAAATACTTGGGGCTGCATCCCAGTCCATCTTTTTTTCTCCCACCATAACACCTCAGGCAGGACCAAGCCATATGTAAATCAGCATTCATCCTGATCCAAAGTAACAGTCCATACCAAACTGCCCGAGAGGGTCCATTCTGAATAGGAACATAACCAACCCCCCTCCCTAAGATTGGTTTAGGTCTATTTGGATCTCTTCAATAGGGGGGCAGCATGCACTGGTATTTTTAACTTTGGCTTTTACAGCTTTGGCCCAGAGATCCTCAGTGATATTTTGAAGATTCTGAACATTTTGGTCAGTTCACAATTTTGAAATTGCCAAGACTTAAAATATTAACAGAGCAACACATTCTAAAGACTTTCTCAGATTTTTGGGACTTCTTTAAGCAACTGTTTATACATGCAGTTGAAGACTCGCATTATTTTTTTTTACTTTGCTTTCTGTTCTTGAGATATCTGCATTTAGCCCTCCAAGTTTCACTTCGGCTATTTATTGGTCTATGCTGTCCCTCTGTTCATGGAGGTTCTTAAAACAAAGTCAATAACATCTCAATTAACTCCAAAGGCCTCACAATGATCTCTTGGTCCATCTGCCAAGCGCTCAACGCCTAAAATTCATTAAACTGAGCTAGGAAAGTGAGTCGAATTACATGAATATCATTAAAAACCAGTTTGCTTCTCTCCCGTCTAACTTCAAGGTTATCAGTAGGGCGAGCTGTGCAGAGAGTGAATACACACGAAAGGATCTCGAGAGAGAGTTATTGCTGTTCATCTTGCATCTCCATGCCTCACAGATTAGTCTAATGATGTCTTCTAAACCAAGCTGTTTTAAGTGGTCCCTGTTCGGCCTTTAAAATCTTCAATCTCAGTTTCCACAGTTAAGACTGTTTCCCAAACTCTCCCCCCGGATCCGGTTCCTATTGGAAACGAGGGTCCCGCTTGAAAGCCGAATCGCTGAGGTCTACCGTGCATTACAGACACTCTCGGACCAGCCGCCCTGCTGCATTTATTCAATAATAAGGATAATTCTTTCTAGCATTCACTTCATGGGTTTCCGGGTTCAAGTGGCCATGTTTTACAAGGTGGGGACGTTTACAGCACGTTCTCTCGTTAGATCAGAAGGAAACAATATTATTACAAGGAGCTGCGATTAATGGAAAATTGAATATCAGGGGTGTAGTTTCATAGCGTGACCTTTTAACCTTTTGACCTGGCCTGGGCAGGGTAGCAAGATCATGCACATTCATTTTTCTTCTTCAAAACACCCGGCAAACTGAGCTGCATGACAATTACTGGGCCAGTGTCTGCTGTTTCAATGTGGAGTTACTTTTCATGGCGACGAAACACATAGCACCATGGCCGTTCAGAAACTCATGCATTTTACAAAGCCATTTTAATATATATTTTTTTTCACAAAAAAATGGATCTGTATTTGAGGCCATGCTTCTGTGAGGAGCAGACATGGAGCAGAGAACAGCACCGGAATATATGTCAAATGAATATTCCTCCAGACTCCAGTACAAGCCATGCATTTATGAATAACTTAAGAGGCCTTGAAATAATGCAGGGAACGAGAGCCGCGCATCATGGATGGGTGAGTGCATGTCTGAGGGACACGCAATTAGAGCAGAAGTGCATTATTTGTAATCTATATTAATGTAAGGGAGAAAGTGCTCCATGGAGAGAAAAAATGTGTAAAAAGCAGAAAAGAGGAAAGGCTTGTCGGCCGAACTGGAAAAAATTGGCTGCAGACTGGAATAATAACCAATGAAACTACAAATGTACTTTAGATAAAAATTCGAGAGCCCTATTACATGCATAGTAGTGGTGACCGAGCAACGCTGCACTGGTGATTGTCCAATTTTGCACTGACATTTGCCTTCACCGACTGCATTAAACGTTATTGCAATTGTAATGTTGCATAGGTCGGTCTGTGCAAATGCCATTGAAAAACTATACGAACAACAGTGCAGAATTACTCGATCACCTGCAAAATGCATATAATGCAGCTATGGACTTTCATAGCTAGGATTACCTTTAGAAGATGTTAGTATTAATCACATTGTTGTATATTTGTAAATATATCACCGGATTACTCCTACCCTAACCCCAACAGTGAACTCAGTCACCAATCATTGGGTGGCCTAAAAAAAACATATCACAGACCACACTAGAGAATAATTCAAGTTCAGTATAGGACATAAGGAAAGGAAAATAAAACATTAACACATAACGCCATTGAAGGCATGTCTAATTTAGTACCATTCAACATAGTTAGAATTTAGCCACTGAAAAAGGCCTTCAAATCTGTCTTCCCATCATTCTGCAATGATTGCTAGCTCTGAACAAGTAGATAAAAGCACATGCTTGATGCAAAAACAAGAACAGTGTATCTCTCTACAAGCTGGGGCATCTGAATAGGCCCAAGGAGAAATACCACTACTCTCACCTAAAGGATTTGATTTAAATGTGCGAGTGAGACAAAAGGTGTGAGTGACAAGACCTGGCTCATCGAATGACCCTCCACCCAGTCCGACCAGCAGATCCCCAGGGCCTTGAGACCCTCACGGGTGAGTAGCCGCGCTTTATAAGCCCCGGATTGATTGATTGATTGACACATTGAGATAAAGGTCAGAAAGGAGAGAATACATAATGCAGAAGCCAGAGAATGTAATGTTAGAGAAACATTTTTTGTATAATTATTGCAATTACGATTTTCATTACATTGGATAATAAACAGAGACGTTTTAAGGCGTGGGCAAAGTGAGCCCTGGCACAGGGGCCCAGCATGTCATTGGACCCCCTGATACAGCCAGCTCTGTTCTGCAGTCATTGCGTGATGACCCTGAATAATTCTTACACATATTGTTTTAAATAACGTTTTCCTGTAATTTATTTTTAATTTGGGTGATGTGTGGGAGCATATTGCAGTGAAACGTTTATATTTTTCAGCACCATCCAACATCCAAAACCAGACCAACGATTCTTTTGGATCAAAACAGTACCTCACATATGAAAAATGGGCCACATGGATTATTTGCACTAATATTAGTGAGCTGCTGTTGTATTATAATATTTAAAACTATTACTATTATTAATATTATTATTACTATTACTATTACTATTACTATTATTATTATGTACCACTGTTCCTGAATATTAAATGTAAATACATTTAAAATTTCGACCAGTTTTTCTGTGCAGTGTCAGCGACCTGGCCAAAGAGGGCATGAAAGAGCTGAAATTGGATCATAAATTAAAAGCTGCTCCGAATAGGGGCCCCAAAATTACTTTTCACACAGGGCCCATGAAATCCTTAAGATGTCCCTGATAATAAATCCCATACCTTTTCACTCTTGAAATGTATAAGAAATTGATTACTAACCTTCCTATCAGTCAAGGCCTCACATTTTTACTGTGATGCTTGGGGCCAAATGGTTTGAGCAACAACGCGCAGGGAACACACCATGATCATAGGTCGGATCACTATGGGCCAATCAGTCCTATTTATTAGCTCTAGTGACTGCCTCAGGTACTAAAGTGCACCTGAAAATACCTACATTACTCATCAATCTCCCCCCAAACAAATAATGTTTTCACCAAAACAAAGTTTGCGTCTCAAACAGGTTCAGCCCCTTGGTACCAGGTGTAGTCCAGTAACCCACTGATGGTGCTGGGTTCAGGTGAAGATATTAATGACCCCCTTCTCAGCCTGTGTAGAAAAATGTCCCCTGACTGTTGGTAGAGCCTGAATCTTCTTCTCTGGCTCTGTCCTCCCTCTGATTACCTTCAAGCATTGACTTTGGCTAGGGTTCGAGGTTGTTCAGAATTGTCCACCCCAAAACGTCTATGTTATCTAATTTCTCCATACAGTCTGGGGGATCCAGGCCCTGGTATTTTCTTCCGTCAGGATGTATTGTAGGTCTCTAACTGGTCACTCCCTTTTGCAATGCCCATCACCCCCTTTAAAGGAACAATTCTCCAGGGCTGACACTCAAATGGGGTGCAGAACTTACTCCCTGGGTTTGTGTCCTTGACCAAGACCTAGCAATAAAGTTGTGGCCCTCCTCTTTTGGCTAGCCTGCTGTTTTAGTTTATCCTTCTTTGCTGGGTTTTGGATACGTTGTGTGGTGCGGGGACCCTTTAGCGATCTATGGGCAGCGCATCTCCCACAGTTCATCCAAGCATAAGGATTGCTGGGGAGCACCTTGTAGTGCACTGTGGAGTTTGGTGATAAACTTGTAGATATTCAGTGGCGGCTGCTGCCATGTACAACAAGCACTTGTAATGCAATCGGTCTCGCCTTTTGGACCTTATATGTATTTAGCTATCCAGCACATTGGTCTGGGTGCTGAAACATCTACTGTTCTTTAACATGGAGGGAAAGTAAGCACCAAACTGTGTGACATGCCAGGTATGGCAACACATGGAGATAAATATCTGTCAGCGGGAAATGGTATAGTCCAAAACTCTGTTTTTAATATAAAAGCAGAGCCTTTGTGGTCATATCACTGAAAATCCAAGATTTGAAAATATATTATTGTCTATGGCTGCTCATGGAAGACAATATTTATAGACTGGAATCTAGTGATTGCTAAAGTGATTCTGGTATTTTACTGACCTCTGCTGGTCGTTTTCCATCAAGAAAGTTAAATAGAGGCAGTTGCCAGAAAAAGAAAAAAAAGAAAATCCCTCAGAAGAAAGCAGTTCTGGTATTTTACTGACCTCTGCTGGCCGTGTTCTATAAAGACAGTTAAATAGAGGCAGTTGAACAGAAAAAAGTCCCTAAGCGGAAGCAGACAAGTCCTAGGGCTGATCTCCAGAGCTCACAAAGTACAAACACATATAAGTATACACTAAAGTATATACAAGAGGTCTTGAATGCTCAACCTAATGAGGAGGGGAATAATAAAAATTAAATGAAAAAGACTTACCTGACTGCCGGCTGTCTCGGTGCTCCTCTGCCACGCATCACACAGAACAGGCTCCCAGACTACCCCATCCAATCGCAACACTGCTCTCATGCCATACCAAGCATGAGAGAAAAACTGGGATTGGCCTGAGCAGGCTGGTATGAAGTAGGCTCATGTACAGGGAGTCTGTGCTGTTTCTCCACCCAGCTGTAGAATACAGCTGGGTTGGAGAAAGCAAAGTGTGCATGTTGGTTTGGCCATCCTAAGACAGCCGGCCAAACTGACATGCGCACATACAGTGCCCACCACTCCTCCCTGCCATGGCCCAGCCCGGCCCTAGACTGCCATTGGCTCAGTCAGTAAAATAAAAGGATAATTAAAGGTTTTAATAAATCGTTTTATTTTTTATGGCTCGCAGTGGAGCAATGCTCCTTCACCATTACGGAGGAGCCGCCACTGGAGAAACTGATGGATCACAGCCTCTACATTGAGCTATTGCTTGTCTTCAGTTTGCATGATCTTGTTAAGAGTCTGCATGAAGCATTCCACCTCCTCGCTGGCTCGAGACTAGTAAGGCATGATGTTCTGGTGGTTCACCCAGCCAAGTAGTTGCAAAATTGAAAGCCCTGAAAGGAGGGACCATTGTTTGTCTTCAACTGGTTGGGTACACCAAAAGTGGGAAACATCTTTTCCAACATGCATATACTTTTTGAAAAGCTATTTGCTCACCTGTTTCAGCCAGACGGAATTTTGATTAGAGGTCTATTATTACCAGGACTTAACTTCCATCAGATAACACGCAGAAATCTGTGCTGAAATTCTCTCAAGGAATTAATCGGAGTTCTGCAATGGCCAGAGGGGCTGGTGATTTCCAACTTCTGTTTTCTTGGCATAGCAGTCTTTCTCTGACAATCTGCTCCACCTGTTGGTGTCTATCAGGATACCAGAGATTCTCTCTTAGTCGAGCTTTGGTTTTTATCATCCCCAAGTGCCCCACATGCATCAACAGGTTGACTTGAACCCATAGGTCCCTAGGAATGACAATTAGGGATCTGCTCTGCAGAACCCCATTAACTGTGATGCTCAGTTTGTGGTTGGCACTCCATAGCATCTGCATGTCCTGTTGACTGTCTATGTCTTTTATATTAATCTGACCAAGGAACAGAACGTGCATGTTTGTCATGGCAGCCACCCTGGCCATTTGAAGACACTTCTCTTCCAATGCTATCTCCTGTTGAGGCAGAGCTTTTGGGCAGCTCAAGTCTGTGATGATGTTAATGTGCTCTTAATCGCCTGCAGTCGGGATGGTTACCCCTGATCCCAGGTACACAAAAAAGGTAGTCTCCCGGTTTATTACACCCTGGTTGGTATCCAACAGTGAATTGGTATTTTTACAGCTGCAGAACTCACTTCTCACTTCTGGGGGAAGCAGGTGGCTTGTTACATGTGATCATTTTTAAATGTTGCTCATAGATGAAAGTTCTGGCACCCCCATCTAATAGTTAGCTCCTCTCTTTCAATTTGTGAGTAACATTGCTCTGTCTCAGTGAAGGCATGGCTGACAAATTCTACAAGGCCCCATGTACCTAATCTTACTTCTCACTTGTTGCAGCAGCACTGTGTTCAGGACGACTGGGGTGGCGTCAACCACAAGGCTCGTGGACATATGAGGGTCAAAATATCTGCTTGCGGTGTCGCTAAGCAATGCAGCCTTAATATCATGTTCTTACAGTGAAAATGCCCTCAAAGCTATTTTCACTGTAGCAGATTTGGTTGTTCCATAGGAAAATACTGCAATGCAACATTAAATACTAATCCTTCATTTTGGGAATGGGACCAGCTAGAAAAAATGTAAACAATGATTTTTGATAGTTGTTAAAAATCCAGTTCAATGTTGAAGCCATATTTGTTCGAAAAGTAAAGCAAAAGTGACTTTTAAAAAGTAACTTTCGCCCTGCCTGGAGCTCTAGTAGCTAAATCTGCATTTTGTTCTCCCACTTTAGCCAGCCAGTAATTAGCATTTAAATAGATGTGCGTGAGGTGTGAACTTGAGCCCAGGGGTAAAACAATAGGCAGACCTGAATTTGATGATATGACCCTTCTGAACCTCACAGAATATGCAGGGGGTACTGGGAGGATCCATTTAGCATAAAAGTGTCAAGCCCTGCTTGAAAATTGCATTCTTCTTGACTAGTCTGCTAGAGTTTTCATATGACATTTGGGGGACACTTCAAAGAGGTCCCCCCTGTCATAGGCAAATGTTAGCAGACACTTGGGCAGGCCCCTTCTGTTGTCTTCCCAGGCCTTCAGGCCTCAATCCCAGTGGGTCTATTGGCATTACAGTGGCATACCCTGTTTAACAGGTCTGCTGGGTTTACATATACATTTTGAGGGGCACTTCAAAGGACGGAAACAGTATGTGAAGGACAATTTAGATTTTTCACAGCCTGCTGGGCAGAAAATCTGGATTTTATTAAGGACACGGAGGCTGAGAATATGCAAATCTCCTTTATTGTGATGCTCACAGCAGCAACAATGAAAGATCTAGAACTTGAATAAACATTCCAATATAGAGGATATAGTCCATGAACACACAGTAGACTTCCTTCTTTGTAAGCGAACAAGATAACTTCAGGAATAACTTAGAAGACTCTGAATCCAACGTAAAACCTTAGAGAATTCATCTGAGACTTCTTTTGAAGAAATTAATCTGAAAAAGAAGAAGAGCAAAAAGGTAATAAACATTCCCCGGGTGGAAACAAAAGAGGTGGGATAATCTTAGCCTCCGTGTCCTTAATAAAATCCACATTTTCTGCCCAGCAGGCTGTGAAAAATCTACATTTTATGGCATGACACGGAGGCCAATATTATGCAAGTTCAACGTGTGTTCAAAACATTATCAATAACATTTGAAACAGGTTTAAAATAACATCTTTTGAAGATACATTCATTCGACCAATCTGCAGCCCTAAGGATATCCTGAAGGCCGCCACCCAAAATAAAAGCTTTTGAAGCTGAAGCACCTCTAAGGGAATGAGCTCCGAAAATTGAAATATCAATTCCAGCTTCCTTCATGACATCTTTAACCCATCTAGCCAAGGTGGGAGAGTGGTTAAATGTTTAAAAGAGTATGAAAAAAGAACGAAACATCTAAGGATGAATGAATCACAACTGTTAATTTCTTATAGATCTCCTCATAAAGGGGTCTCTTCCCCAACCCTAGCTCGATGGGTTAAAAACGTTTTGCATGAAAGTGGTGTTGATATATCCATCTTTGGTGCTCCTTCCTTAAGAGGTGCTTCAGCCTCAAAAGCTTTCTGTTTAGGTAGAGGATTACAAGATATCCTTAGAGCTGCAGATTGGTCAAATGATAGTATGTTTAGAGCATGTTATTTCAAACCAATACCTAATGTGATTGATAATGTTCTTAATGCACTTTAAACTGGCATAATATGGCCTCTGTGTCGTGCCATAAAATTTAGATTTTTCACAGCCTGCTGGGCAGAAAGATTTTATTAAGGACACAGAGGCTAATATTATCCCACCTCTTTTTTCTTTTCTTAAACCCTCCCAGTTGACTGTTTTTACGATATTTACTTTTTTTCTTTCAGAATAATTCGTTCTGGATTTTTGGTTATGAAGTTTGGATCTTCAACCTTTGATCTTCAAGTTTATCGCATGTTGATCTTTCTTTGCAGTTTGGACAAAGAAGGATGAGAGATGGTTTCTAAGGAACTTTATTCTTACTCAGAATGTTCATTGATTTCTGTATTCTTCAATTGTTGCTACTGAGCTGTGGTAATAAAGGAGATTTGAGGAGTTATTACTACTATGGATGCTTTGTTCCTCCGGACTTGAACGAGGAGGCGAGGAAGCATGGCAAAAGGTGGGAATGCATAGGGTCTCAGACCAAGCCAGTTCTGAAAAAAAGCGTCTATTCCCAAGGCCAGAGGGTCTGGCCTCCAGCTGAAAAATTTGGGTAACTGAGTATTGAGACGGTCCGCAAAAAGGTCTATTCCTGGGACCCCAGCGAGATTGGATCGCAAGAAAAATGTTCCTGTCTAGTCTCCAGTTGCTCGAATCTACATAGTTCCTGGAGAACCAGTCTGCTACCCCATTGTTCAACCCCGGAATATGTTCGGCAACGACCGAAATGCCCTTGCTGAGGCAGAAGGCCCAAAAGTTCTTGGCTAGGTCCGAGAGGCCCTTGGAATGAGGGCCGCCCATTTTGTTCACGTATCTCACAGGGGATATGTTGTCCATGCAAAGCATGACCGAGCATTTCATTAGATCCTTGGTAAAACTCTGGATAGCAAAGGATCCCGCCAGAAGTTCCAGGCAGTTGATATGTAGATCCTTCTCCTGTGGGGTCCTGAGACCCCCGGTCGAGGAATCATCGCAGGTCGCGCCCCAACCCTCCAGGCTCGCATCCGAGTGAATGACTAGGTCAGGTTCTTCTCCGAAGATTGCTCTGCCGTTCCAGGCTTCTGCATTCTTCAACCACCATATGATCTCTTTCTTGGAGTCTGTGTCCAGGGAGACCATTTGAGAATAAGATGGATTTAATCTGAGGGCTTTGGCTTTGAGCCTCTGAAGCGCCCGATAATGTAGGGGACCTGGATAAATTGCCTGGATAGTTGAGGACAGTAGACCCAGTATCCTTGCTAGGGTCCTTATAGGAAAGGAGCAGATCTTTAGCACTTTCCTCAACTCTTTCCTGAATTTCCTGACTTTGTCGCCAGGAAGTTTCAGCTCCGCTTGGAGGGTATTTACTGAAAAGCCCAAGAACTGAGTGACTTGGGTTGGAGACGTAGAGGATTTCTTCATGTTTATCACAAACCCCAAATGTTCCAGAAGATTTATGGCAAGGGTAGTGCGTTGAGAAGCGACCTTTTTGGATTCGGCCATTATCAAGATGTCGTCGAGATAAAGAATTAGTCTGACCCCTTTGTTCCTTAGCCAAGCTGCTATGGGACAAAGAACCTTGGTGAAACACCAAGGGGCCGAAGAAAGACCGAAGGGAAGGCTGCAAAACTGCCAAAGTTTGCTCTCCCAGAAGAATTGAAGACATTTTTGGTGGAGGGGCCAGATCGGGATAGTCAAATATGCGTCTTTGAGATCCAGGCGAGTAAGCCAGTCGCCCTTTCTCAAAACATCTCTGAGAAGATGGATTCCCTCCATTTTGAAATGTCGGAAGACCACCCACTGGTTTAAGTCTTTGAGATTTATAACAGGTCTCATTATTTTGTCTTTCTTCTCTACCAGGAAGACGTTGCTGATAAAGCCAATCTCTTCTCCCACCCGGATTGCACCCTTTGAAAAAAGGTCTTTTACTTCTTGAGATACTAAGGCAGAGACTTTTTGCAAGAAACTTATTTCTTGGGGGAGTCTCTTCTGGACGGGAAAGTCCACAAACTCTATTTTGTATCCCCTGACGGTGTCTAGCACCCAAGGGTCCTGACTCACTAAGGTCCAATTCCCAGAGAAAAGGGCTAGTCTCCCGCCCACCTTTATAGGGGTATCTGAAGGGTCTTTGGGAGATCTTACCGGTAGAGAAGGGTCTCGTCTTCCTTTCACCTCTGAATTCTCTTCCTCTGGATCGTTGTCTCTGGGGAAAGAAGGATGACTGGAAGCCGTAACCGGACTGAAAGGACCTTCCTCCTCGTCCTCCAAAGGGTCTTGTTGAGCCATTTCCACGCCCGGGGAATCAACCCCGCATCCTCCTGGCCCGGGAAAAAAACTCCTCTGTTGTTTAAAACCCTCTTTATATCCTTCTGAGATGTTTGGATGGAGTTAAAAACTCCCACATGTTTGGCCATATCTCTAATGAATTCTTCTCCGAAGAGGAGACCTTGGGAGGAAGCACCGCCATCTTTGTTAGATAGCTCAGCTAGTTTGGGGTCAATCTTGAGAAGCACGCTCTTACACCTTTCGTTAGAAAGAGCAGTGTTTGCATTGCCCAGGAGGCATATAGCCCTTTGTGCCCACTGTCGCAGTTCCTTGGGGTCGATGGGAGAATCAGAAACATAAGCCCCTTCGGCCATTTCAAACATCTTGGTCAACGGCCCGTAATATCCAGCAGTCTGTCTTGGCAGGACTTGAGTCCTTTGTCAAGCCCCCTCCTCGGGTCTTTCCCCGTCTTGGCAATCAATGCCACTACCTTACTGTCTAGTTCAGGGGTCATGGCTATTTTGTCGGGGAGGGAGGGGCGGGGGCATTCAGACCTGAGACGGGCCCTGACCTCCTTTGGCATTTCTTTGCGGAGCCAAAAGGACAGATATTCGCCAATATGTTGGGACGGGGTCCACTCTGGGGAGAGCGGATGTTTAATGAGGAGCGGGTCAAACATATGTTCCCCAAAGGGGTCAAGTATTCCCATCTTTGACCCCGAGGCCCCTGATGCCTCACCAGATAAGTTTCTAATTTCGCCTTCTTCTTCATCAGAGTTAAACTCTGAGGAGCAAGACAGGTCAATTTCGTCTTCGACTCCATCATCACTATCAATGGGGATAGGAAGGCTAGGGCCTCTGAATTGCCCATCCAGCGTGCCCGAGGCACCAGCATTGTCACCGCCAGAGCGTGAATCAGAAAAAGTGGGCTTAGAGCTTCTGGGTTTTTTAACATTTCCAGACGGATTTGGAGTGGTCTGTCTTGTTCTCTGGCTCGTTGAAGCCTCAGTAGGATCCCCTCGGGTCCTCATAGGTGGCCAGCCTGATTTTGTCAGGGTTTCCAATTTTTTGTTAATGGTGTCATCAAGGGATCCCATTACCTTATCAATCGTTTTGTTGATAAGGCCTTCCAATTTACCCTCCATAGAGGAGGGAGAAGGGTCAGAAGACATAGCGGTAAGGTGAGATCAGAAAAAGGTACTCAGCAATGGGAAACAAACGGACAATGCAGGAATGTTGACAGCAAAATGGATGCTATGTAGTCATAACAACAGGTCGATTAGCTAGGGTCTTTTTTCCTCTAAATCAAGGAAGTTCTTTATCCACTTGTGGCAAACTTCGTGTAGTCTTTTTTCTATTTTGCTGCTATATGCAATGTTAGTGGTTAATCCCCATGTAGTCCCCTTTTCTTTTTTTTTTCTTTTTTTAAGCGACGCGACAGGTCTGACAGACGGGAGAGGTTTGCCGGCGTGATACGAGCAGCGCAAGGAAACGCGGTAAGTCGGCGTGGGAGGGGGAGAGCGAAGGGACGCGGTAGATTGGGACGGGAAAGGCTTGTTTTAAACGGAGCCTAATTCCTCGCAGTCATGGTAGTTCCCGTCCCCTTGGCAACGCAGCACGGCCCTGCGTAGGAGAGAGGCCGCAATGCTGCCATGGAGAGGCGTGTCTTGGTGAAGCGCTGGCCCGCGTTCAAAAGACGCCGGTCCTAAGCAATCCCGAAAAGTCTACGCTCGGCCTAAAATGGCCGAGGGGGGTATGTGAGAAATATTAAATGTGGGCATTTAGAGTGAGAAGCTAATCTGGAGGCAAAAGCGATCCCTAACCGCTCGGCGAGGGAAATAGGAAAAGAGCCCAAGAGGGGTGTGGCTAACCCAGTACGAAAGCGGGTAAAGGACAAAGCGGCTTTAACAGCGGGTAAAGGGCACGGATAAAAGGCCACAAATAAGCGTAATTAAAGATATTAAAAGACAATAAGTCTTAGACAGAAAGAAAGAAAAAGAGATAATAAGGATAATAAATGATGACACTGCTGCCAAGGGACGGGGAGGGAGAGGGTGAACAAGCACTCGACAAATAACCTCCCTAAGTCCAAGATAAAGCACACATAAGAACACAGGGAAGTACAGTGCAGAGAGTCAAAACAGGGTACTTATCTTGTGAGCAGCAGCAACAAAGAAGGAAGTCTACTGTGTGTTCATGGACTATATCCTCTATATTGGAATATTTATTCAAGTTTTAGATCTTTCATTGTTGCTGCTGTGAGCTACGCAATAAAGGAGATTTGCATAATATTGGCCTCCGTGTCATGCCATAAAATGTGTGTTTATGCATTGTGTGGCTGCTTAAGGCTCAGCTTTGTTATACCTCTGAGGTTGCTGTGGGTACAGGACTTGCCTAAAACTGGAGTTTAGTGTTAGATATCGGAGGATACTAGGAGTGCCATACTACAATCCCCACATACACACACAAACAGCTCCCTGAGCCCAAATTGAGGTTGCCTTAATGTTTCTGCCATCTTAAAAATGCCCAAAGTAGGTAGGGTTAGCCCTGGAAACCTTTACCCCATTAGTTAGGGTCTTTCCAGAAGTCATTCCCACCTACCGCACTGGAAACAGCTTCTACATCCACCACCCACGCGCACAACCTAGGGGTCATCCTCGACTCTACCCTCTCCATGGCTAAGCAGGTCAATGCCGTCTCCTCCTCCTGCTTCAACACCCTCTGCATGCTCCGCAAGATCTTCAAGTGGATCCCCACCGAAACAAGAAGAACGGTCACCCAGGCCCTCGTCAGCAGCAGGTTGGACTACGGAAACGCCCTCTACGCAGGAGCCTCGGCCAAACTCCAAAGATGACTTCAACGCATCCAGAACGCCTCTGCATGCCTGATCCTCAAATCTCTCGCCGCAGCCACATCACACCCCACCTGAGAGACCTGCACTGGCTCCCCGTCAACAAGAGGATAACCTTCAAGCTCCTCACCCATGCACACAAGGCACTCCACAACACCGGACCAGCGTACCTCAACAGACGACTCAGCTTCCACAACCCCACCACCAGCTCCACTCTGCTGACCTAGCCCTCGCCACAGTCCCCCGCATCCAAAGAATGACCTCGGGCTGCAGATCGTTTTCCCACCTCGCCAAGACCTGGTACACCCTCCCCATCCACCTACAGCAGACCAAGACCTGCCTCCTTAAGACCTGGCTCTACGAGTAGTAGCAGCGTCCCCCACCCCCCAGTGCCTTGAGACCCTCATGGGTAAGTAGTTCGCTTTACAAATTATATGATTGATTGATTGATTGATTGAATGGTACAGTAATTTCCCCTTCAAAAGCTACTCCTTGAATCGCAAAATCATTTGCCAAAGAGCCTCTGGGACTGGAGGAAGAAATGCTGACTTGCACTGGCACGGCCGAGTGGTCTCTGTAACATTGCCTTCAGCTTCTGCATTTCACCATGCACGTCTTCACTGTGATTGCTGTGACATTGAAGAACATGATATAACACTCTCCCTGATAAATGCATCACTGATAGAGCATAGACCGCAGATGTGCCTCTCGTCTTGCCTGGAACATAAGTGTCTGGCCTCAAAATGGCTTCTGACCAACTTTCGCCTACTGGCCAGAGACATCAGCAGAGGTAAACATTCACCACACCTACATCCACAGCCTCTTTGGGTAGACAGCTGGGCTGTTCCGTGCTACACGTACCTACTGAGGATGACCATGAACTTCAGGATTACGCCCCTTGTTCCTATCTGCATTCCTCATCACACAGCCTTCACCAGCTGAACCAGCACTTCTCCAGACGATACACCACCTGCCATGACAGTATCAATATGGCCTGCATGCTAAGGTACGTTGAAGACTGGCGTTCATTTACAGCATCCCAGCTGACCAACAGCCATCTGTCACATGTTCAGCTCCAGGATCCCCTCTAGGGTGATGGTGCACTCTACAAATCTGCATAACATCTGGAATCCCCAGTACAAACCCCCTGTTCCAGGCTACAACAGATGTGCATCAGAGCTGTTGCACACTAATTCCAGGAAATACCTGCGGCCACCTGGCAGCAAAATGCAACAAAATATGTGGAAGGAATAGGACAGAGTAAACAACTTACTGATATGTGACAACAATCAACGTGGCATTTTGTGCCCATAGCCTTTTGTAGACTCTTACATTTGAACAATGTTGGGGAAGTTCTTTCAAAGTTAAAGCTGCACCTGTTTGTGGCGTTCATGAGATGCAAAGGCCCTGAAATAATATGTGTTTGACTTGTCTATCAGTCACGCCTTTAATATGCATCCGAAAACCTGTTGGCTTTGCCAATATCAATACCATTCTAAATTGTCTGTGACACCAACCTTGGCTTCACCAATGTTCAGAGAGACAGAGATGGGTCAGACTGGAGAGGAGTGTAATGGCAGGCGCTTGAAACCTGCAGAGACAACACGGGTGGCAGAGAGAAATGTGAAGTGGGGATAGACCATGTGGTTCAGCAGAGAGAACAACAAGAAACAGACAGATGGAGAGTAATGAGAAAAATTAGTGCATCACGCACTGGAATGCAAGGACGCCATATGAGGGGTAAGGAGGTAGACACTGCTGATAAAATGCGCTGAGGCTTAATCACGTGTGAGCTTGATCAAAGATGTGACTGACAATTTCTCAAGGCAATTACTGCTAGACGAAGAACACAAAACCCAATATTTAGTTGAGGGCTGACCCAAATCTCGTAAACATATGCTAAAGTATTAGATACAGTAGGTCTGCCAATGATAGCCTGCTAAAGCTGTCTGTAGTAAAAAAAAAATGCCAATATTGATTTTAATTTTTAAATAAATCAGCTGCGGAGTTAATTCCTCGTTGATGGAATCTGATTCCAACCAGCAGGTTATTAGAAGGGCTGACTTAGCTCTTCATGCTATTGAAAGAGATAGGTTACATATCATAGAGGTGGGCAAAAGTACACCCTGAAAACAATAGAATATATTTGGGGATGAAACGCATCTGTAACGAGATCCATCTTTTTGTAAGATTTGCTTTTCTTGTGCTTTATCCGGTCTACACACAGAGCACATCTCTTTTCCCTAAGGAGATACTTACTACTTTCATCACGTGACGCTATCAAGGGCAGTTCAGTGAGTTCTTGCAGATATTGGTTTAAATTTGTTGATCACATTGCTTGGGCTTTTCGGTAGCTCAGTCACAGGTACCATCTAGACTGTGTTCTCTCTCCCCAATAGCCTAACATTCTGATACCCTACATCGCCCTTAAACGTAGTCAAATAACATTGCTATGTCTATGTCACATTTTCATATCTGAATCCAATTTGATGAGCTGTAAAGTTGACACCAAACTTTTCATTGTAAAACGTATGATCGTGCTGATGAAGATGTTCAAAGTTAAAGCTCCTTGTAAAGATGTGTTTTACGAACTGAAAAGTCTGATGTCTGCTTATTATCCTGTCAAGAATTAACAAAATATGAAGTTAAATCTACTCACTGTGTAAGACACAACCATTTGTCAGACATTTCTGATATTTATCCAATGTTTACACATTAACCAAAATCCATGAAACTCATAGTATGTTGATCAAGTAATTGCAATGTTACAGCTGTAAGGTAAGGTAAGGTTATGAAAGACATGACCTTTGCTCGTAGCTACATTTTCACTACCATGATGATCTGTTTCCTTCAGTGATGTCATGTTGATTAAAATTAATTATCAAAACAATTATTATCCATATATATAATTTTTTATCTTTTTTTAATGGAAGGTAGTCCAACTTTTACAAGTTGCCTTTTGTGGTCATTCTTACAAACTACAACCCACAAAGTATTTGAATTGGACAGTGTCATCCTGATTGTTGGGTCACTGAGCTCACCAGGTATTTATATTATTCGAGTTTACAGTTACGTGTACATTTTTCCTGCATATTGTTAAAAAAAACATTGGATTGATTTTCACGTAACAAAGAAGGATGGATACAATATATTATTCAAAAAATCTCTCAACATTACCAGTGTAGCTAATAATGTTCGTTTTTAAGAATCTCAAACACCATCCACCCTAGTTCCTGCATATTGTTAATTTAGCAATGGATAATTCTACTCCTACTCTACTAATGAACGTTTGTTATATATACAGCATGCAACAAATAATGTAAAAATATGATACGATCTCTTCAAAGTTCAAAATAGTGTATTTATTTAACACATGGAGCGTTTCACTTTAGTACTTCAGACATTTATTAAAATTGATAGTTTTTAGAATATTCATGGATCATCGCTCCCAACGACAATGCCATTAATGAACTGAGAGGTAAGTCAGTATTCATGTAAACCCTAAACGTGGCCTAGATTTTTATTATAGACAGAGCAACATTACAGACTATTAAATCAAATATACCAGGTGCTTGTACAGCCACATCCTAAACTCAAGTATTTAAAAGTGCCCTTATATAAAATAATAAAGAAATGAAATGTTTACCTAGGATCACATAATATAGACAAGCATGAAAGCGGGTATTGATTCTAGGTTATCTGGCTTCACATTTTGAAACCCTGTCACCTGATGGTATCTCTCTCTCCTTTACATAAAAGACGACTGTTTTGTCTTTCATGTTTGGCTCCCAACAACAACACAAAGATAGAAAACCCGACGTAATGCCCACAAACCAAGCTACTATGCCAAGAATGTACTTATTGTAAGGAGGGGGGGGGGGGGGGGTTCACACCCTAAACACCCCCTTCAAATCTAAGCCACTGTCTTGCAACAGCTACATAAGCCAGCACTCCTGCCCGCCCCCATCTGTTACATCCTTAAAATATTTCCCTCCCCCTCTTCTTACCCAAGGCACACACCCCTATTTATTTGAACTAATAATGTGCTTCTTTTCTTTTTATGTTTACTTTTACAGGTGAAAAGTGGAGGCAAACATGATACAGCAAACGTTTAGTTGATATCATGCTTTGACTTTCGCATGGTAACATGTACTCAGCCTCAACCATGGCTGATATTAGGATGGCCGGGCAGATTAATGGGTCCTGTCACAAACATTGATCATATGTTCATGGATTACGTTTCAGATGGAAGTCTTGAAAGGTCATTTGTATTGCAGAATAATGCATTTGTTCTCAGAGAAAATGTACATTAAATACACCCTTAATAAGTTAGTGAAACAATAATACTGAGTTAGTTGGAATGGGTCAATATATGTAATACATTGTCATGAATATTGACTTACCCCCAATAATACCTAAGGCATATTTTACTTTACCTTTTCCTCATTTAACACTATGTAAACATTGAGGTGTTAAGTACAATATAACATACTGTCATGTAATTCTCACATGGCCCATTGTCGTTTTCCCTATGTTGGCCTAATTATGGACGTTGAGGGGCGCTTTTGTTTTGCACATGTTACTAAAAATCATGCTAGCTTTAGTGCCACGTTGTATTTTCACACATAACCAGCACATGCTTTGGCATTTTATTCTTTTCCTGGGATTTAGGGTCTAATTACGATGCAAATTGGTCCAACATCCGCGGCCTCATCGGCATTGGTTGGTCCATCGCAGCCTTGTCGGAAGTGGTTGGACTGACCGCAGAACACGATGCATCCTGGATGCAGTTTAACCGACCGCTGGAAAACCGTTGACTCTGACAGCTTTTCTCTGACTGCTGAGATGGCTGGTGGAAAAAAGCAGCAGCCATAGAGCTGTAAAGGAGTTCTGCCCCCCGTCCGGATGATGAAGTGCATTTCTGACAAACCGACCGTGGCGGGCTGACTGGCTGCCTCGATTCGTTGGAAACAAAGGATTTCGGGTGCAAAGTCACCTAAATCCGCTTCTCCCTGACAGTCTTCGGCGTGGATCCCTTCCACCAGGTCACCCCTACACCGCAGCAGCTGAACCCCGAAGACTATGAGCCTGTGGATGCAGGAATGCAGGTAACTTAGTAGGTGGTATCTATCCTCATTGACTGGAACGTGCACAGATTGCCACACTCTAGCGATAGAGTACATACAGCACAAGGTAAATCCCCACATATGTCATGCATGTGTGTACAAATCACATGTTCCTGTGAGCTTGTTCACACTTGCAGCAACCTATTTGGGGTTATGAGCACCGCCTTCAATGAGACCACCGTAGTAGCTGCAGTTGCATCATGTTGAAAGGGTAAATTTGCCTTCAAGGGAATTTGTTCAAACTATATTTTGTTTAATTGAAATTATTTCCAAAAAGGATCAGTCACGTATCCTTAAAATGAATCCATCAACAATTTTATAATTCAGCATGAGCAATGCATCAACATATAACATGTAAACATGAAAACAAAGACACTAGGTGTATACGAAAAATATAACTTTATCAAATAGCTCAATCAAAGAAATCAGCTACATATACAGATCAATAAGTAAATAGAATTAGGGCTTTAGGTACACATATAAGTAAATTACAGAGTGACACAACAGAACCTAAAAAAGACACCTATCCCAAATCACATTGAACCAAACAAAAGAAAGGGATAAGGTGTAAAGTCGACGTTTCGGTTTCTCTGACGTTAGTTTGCTGAAACCATCCTCAGGACTGTTATTAAATTATGGTCTGTAAAGAGATTATTATCTGTTTAACCGGAATGACTGCATCCCGTGGATAACTGTTCGTCAAAAATGACTTATCAGTTCTATTCGCTATTGAGTGGGAAACTGTACTTGATAATTCAGGTTGGCGACGGGTTGTTCCTCATCGATATTCAAGTAAAATAGAAGCAGAAAAATCCGATATGTATGAAGTTGTAGTATCAAGATATCCAACTCGAACAAATATAAACAGGAGTCGATGATAAATGGAGCAGTTATTAATCCTGCATCACCTAGTACTCGGGCGGAGCAAAATCAAAGCACGTCTCGTCTGTACGGACCAGGATCTAGCGATAGAGTACATACAGCACAAGGTAAATCCCCACATATGTCATGCATGTGTGTACAAATCACATGTTCCTGTGAGCTTGTTCACACTTGCAGCAACCTATTTGGGGTTATGAGCACCGCCTTCAATGAGACCACCGTAGTAGCTGCAGTTGCATCATGACACTGCGGGTGGAACTTTCCCGGCCTCAGCGGTCAGATTCAGATCGCACAGATCGGATGGGTGGTCCGACCTGACTTATAATGAGGCCCTTAGTCTAAATAGCCTAGGCAAGGTCAAACAACAGTTTCACTGAGAGAAGGTCCTGAGATAAGAGCCCTGCATCAGCCGAGATGTAGTACATCCACCTATGTATGCTAAGGCACGGGGTCAGCCACCAAAGCCAGAGATCTATAATATATAACCACTTAGCTTTAGTGGTGGGGGAGGGTTTAGCCAGATCTGTCAGGTAACATGACAGGCCTCTTTATTGTATTTGGTTTATTAACCATGTTGATGACATTATTGACATGCATCTGTCTAATAATTGTGACAGCATCTTAGAGCATTATAGTTTAAATAAACATTGTAAACTACCTTTGTGTCTCTTTTTTTTAGTTTACTCTGGACAAGTACAAGTGAAAGAGTGAAAGGTTGTGTCCTGTTACCGCAATCCCAGAGAGAGTCGAGAGTGTTGTGTTCTAGGATGCCAAATAATTTGTCTATCTGGAAAGGTCAGGAGCGTAAGTGAGGTACTATAGCTATCAGACTCAGGCCCAGAGGTATTGAGGTGATATGGTGGCCAAGTCCCCTACATAGTGATGTTCTATGGGCCCAAGCATAGTTCTGTTCTGAGCAGAATCCCTGCAACAGTACTGAAAATATGAAATCTAGAATCTAGAATAAAAAATATAAAAATGTGAGCTATACCATAAATATACACTGTAAACTATAGTTGTGTTTTTATTAGACATAGTTGCATTAGTAGCAGTAGAATTATTAATATCATCTCACTTTCAGCAGTGAATCTCTTTATGATACAGTACATGGTAATTATCAGGTCCCTGATAAGGAATGCTATAAAATATTTCTGTTAATCTGTAGAGCCTATTTGTATCACACATTCTCAAATGTAATGTTTTTTTCTGTCAACTATGCACAGTAGTTTGCCGTAAGTAAGAACCGATGAATAGACATGATGAACTGCCTAACTGCATGGCATCAATGAGGAATTGATTCCTTGAAGAAGAACCACAAGCCCCCTTTTTATCTTCTTTTCAATCAATACAAGGAATCCCTAATTACATGTCTACAATACACTTACATCTCATATCATCTCTATATCTGTATCTAAAGGTTTCCTTCTCAGATGGCATACACCTTTCAGGAAGGCTTCAAAAAAGTCATTCACATTTCCACCTGATACTAAAGACCTCAAAACTGAGTTCCTACCGATGCAATATCCCCACCCCCAACACACTCACGGGCTTACTAAATATGCTGGACTGCAAATCTTCCATCATTGAATGCCCCCTATGATTTGGTTTTACGCTAGACAAAAATCTGAATTTTAGCACCTGCATAAACTCCATAGGAAAGAATACCAGCTCAGACTTTTCCAATGGATAGCACCCTTGATCCCAGAATCAGACTAAACTGGTGGCCTAATCCCTAGCTCTGTCAAGAATGGACTAAGTAAATACTCTCTCTTCTGACATGTATATCCAAGGCACACCTTGCAGCACTGAAGGCAGCCTTCTAGACCGCATGAGGGATTTAAGTGGAATGAAAAAGTGGGGGTATCTTAAGGGTGTGTGCCCTATGGAATTAAGGGCGTGGCTTAAACATGTAATTAACTTTGGGATTCCCACAGTGTGTCACCCAACTAGTGCTTTGGTGCCTTAGTATGCTTTCTGATGCTGGATCAGAAATATAACACAGCAACTCGCATACACTTAAAACCTGCCAGGACTTCTGGCTTTGCCAATGGTTGGTAGCTGTTAAAGATAAATGATTTGCTTTAAATAATTAATATTGTAAATGTCTCAATTATGAAATTGTGAGACTGTGAGTTAAATATTACTGAGGCCTGTGGAAGGGGTAATAGTCTACAGAGTATCTCAATCACTTATGTTATGTTCACTCTTTGTTAGATACCTACACCCTTTTTCTCTCAGCATCTCCTCCAACTACACATCACATACCTCATCTCTCATCTTCAGCACCCTCTTTTCACTGTCCTTTGAATGCACTTCCTCTCTCTCACTTCACCACCAACCTAACACATGACACACCCACTCACCTGCAAGCCATGTCAATATTTTTTACAACTGAATACCTCCTTCACAGACACATCTATTTAGAATCAGAGCTGCAATACTTGACCATTGCTACGTGTGGTATTCCGAGAGGCGAAGGATTGGATGATCATCGATTCTGAACCGCTTTCTGATCCCCTGTGAGAAACGCCAGAGCGCTACATGGCGGTAACTGAGCTCAAAAGTATGCACTTTAAAAGTGTAATATGCTAAATAAAAGAATATAGAAACACAACGTCCTGGAAATAGCTAACATTCTTAGGTAATTTAACAATAGGTCAAACATGTGAAATATAGACAGAAACCAAAACGCTGACCTGGATTACCTAAGCGTTTTTATATCCATTGTTCAAAAATAGATAAATATTTTTTGCCATTGCAGTTAAGCACATAAATAGACCTGGTAGGGACCTGTGTTGATGTCCTTTTTCAATTACATCTGGACCTGAGACCTGGAGGGACCCGGCCCAATTAAACCCTGCACTGCATCTAGACATAACTCACCTTTGCTCATCTCCCAAGAATGGCTCCCTCCCAAAGCTCATAGTATCTTTTAACTGACATGTATTATTAGCAAAGTCATGAACTCGGACACACTGAAATTCTTGCCACATGTATTGACTAAGTCCGGGGAGGGTGGAGTTTAGTCCTGAACTTTGACTCCATGTTGCTAGAAACTCCCATGCACAAGAAGCAAATGACTTTAGCAATGTTTTAGGTAAGCATTAGAAAATTCAGGAATTAATTTCCCACTCCAATATGAATAAACCCCTTGAACCAGACATTCAAACACTGAAATACCAACTCTTCCAATAGCCTTACCACGAATGACCGCTCTCTCAATTAAGGAAGCGCTGTTGACACTGAGATTTCTGCTATCCAAATCTTAACATGTGCACATGTCTTTCTGCATATTTCAAAAAATGTTGCCTTTTTGGGTCTGTTGTACATAGGAAAATGAAACTGTGGCCACAATTGTTTATATATTACTATAAACGTTGTTTTAACAATATGCTTATTTAGTTGTGCCAGATATCTAATCAAGATTATTTGGTCTTTCTTCTTTTAAAACAATTGCCCATCAGTTCTGGAATCTGCTATATGAAAATGTAAAATGAATAAGTAAATAGATATATAATTGAATTTTCATTGTGTCTTCGATAACTCATAAAGCAGTCACTGTTATGTTGGTATCTCACAGCTGGACAATTATTATTGAAAAACAGCCACTAACTATTAGCCATGACAGATATTGAAATATTATTACGCATGAATATCGCTAGGGATATTTCAGCCCAGGTAAAATGTGCGTGGTGAGCCTAATTTCTTCAAAACCCTCTCCTTGTTGAAAATCCCTTAAGAGTTAGAAATGTAGCACAATATAGCAGGATATTTATGATGCACAAATTGTCAACAAATGGTCCACTTTAAAAAATTCTTAATAAATAAATACTTGGAGGCAACATAGAATACTGTATTACCTTACTTGTGGTTTAATTTTGTAATATATTTCATACAGGTTTAATGCAAATAACACCAAATGTAAACTGAAAGTACAAATCAAGGCATAAAAAAGCAAAAAGGTGCCTGAATTCTTGAGCAGAATTTTGTAACCATGGGCATCATCTTGCATATCTTAGATTTCAGGGCACTGAATTCAAATAACATCACCCAGTGGAACAAACCGTGATAAGGACCTAATGAAAAGGGAGATTTTAAGATTGCTTGTATTGGCAGAAAGGCTCAGAGGGTTGGAATGGAGATATGGTAGGAGACACACCACGCATCTAGTGACTTGTAGTGCAACACATTTGAATTCAACCAGGGTTAAACCAGCGTTCATTGTTGAGAGTCATTAAGAGTAACACTGTGATGGGAACTTAGAGATCCTATCATGTTGGTGTCTGAAAATGGTTCATTCGGTGTCATCTATTGACAAATAATCATTATTATTAAACAATTCGAAATTAAGGGGCGTCTCAGTAAATATACACATTTAAGCATTTTCCAGCAGGATACCTTTTGTGTGCTCCCTTCGTTAAGTGGATGGAATGATAACACCATGTCAGTCCTCCATGAAGGTCTACAGAGATCCTTACTAGTAGGGGCATAAGTCATCACTTGTTTCTGTTTTGGAGGCCAGTGGGAGTATCGATTTGAGGACTTTGCACCACTCGGTGGACCAGTGGCATAACAAAACTTGTGGGGGTCCGCCTGCAAGGTATATGGGTACGCCCCCTCCCCCCACGGACCTAATCAGGAGCGTTCAGGTCACGGTACTGTGCAGAGGGGACCACTGGAGCTTCAAACCATTAGAACATCTAGACACTATGATTTTGCATTTCACAGCATTAGAACTCTTGTACACTGTGAACTGGCTGGCGATTGTGGATGTGGGTTCAGTTTGAAATTGCATGGCTACCAATGGTCCTATGGTATAACTGATATATGAAAATCTCCATTGTTAGGGTCTCTAAATATCTTTTCAAGAATGTTTTGCTCATTTTGCTCCAAAATTGATGTGTTCTCTTTGTTTTCTATTGACTGAATTTCTGCCATTGATATGATACATTTTCAAAAAGGATGTAGAATGCAAGACTTTGATTCTCGTTTAACTCGTAAAATCCTGACTTTATGCAGTTTTATATGACAAATAATTAGTGTGTCCCTCTGTGCGGTCGACCAAAGTGCTAACTGCAGTATGTGTTTTGATATCTAATGTACGTCATTGTTTTAAATATTTAATTTTTATTCTGTGTCACTTGCAAGAACTCGGCTATGCCCATTTGTACCTGCTGCTTTCTATTGTAAAGGTTTTAAATAACCATAAATAATAAAGGTATTATTAAAAGGATGTACTTGCAAATCTTTATCAAGGCAACCTGTATGCTGAGAACTATTTCTGCTTCTGACTTTTTATTTACCATTTCATGTAAATAATGTGATTGATGGTTTTAACGTGTGTACATCAAATGTTGCTAATGTTACATACCTTCACCCTATTTCATCACTGACGGGTCATGCAATAGCAATGTTTAACAGATTTCTCTTTCCACAAACCAAACACACTGCTCCCGAATTACCCCCATCTTTGCCAGAAAGGCCACAGATCTGCTGTGTGAGTAGCAAGGAGTAGCAGTTGTTATACCATCGTAGAAACTCAGCAAGTTATCAGTTGTCAGGCTACAAATGGACGCAACTACTTCCAAGGGCTCAACAAAGAAACCCCATACTATAGATCTCTTTGACACTATGAAACAAGGATTTGCAATCCAATTGGTCTCGCATTTGGGAGAGTTTAAGCTATTGGCATTGTAAATCACAATACCTTTTATATATCTGATTTGGTACTTAACACATAAATAAAATGCATTGTCTTTTACAATGTCAATAGCTCAACTGTTTGTAAATGCAAGACCTATTTAATTTCAAATAAGCGGCCACTATTGTCCCAGGCTGTTTGGAAAGTGAAAGCGTGCATGGAGCGCTTAATGTTGCAGGAAAGCATGTCGTGCTTGCAGTAGGAGTAACTCATTAAAGGAAATAGTGCTTACAAACTAAATAAGATATCCTGTGTAACTACAGAAATAAAAGGGCCAGTCCTCATGGGAGGTTGCAAATGAAGATAAGGCGTTACTAAGAAGGGACTAACAAGCCTATTAACGAATCAGAAGCCAGCATTTATGAAGGACATTGACAAAAGTCAATGATAAATATTGGCGGAGAGTGGGCGGGGCTTCAAGTTTTTACTTGAATACAGCATGCCACGCAGAGCACAGCATGCGCTGCCCAGGCTCCACCTAAAAAAAAAGAAGCAGTCAGGGGGTCGAAAGAATCTTTTCAATCAAAACTACATGCAAATGTGTGCACTGTTATTACTTGGTTCACATCTTGTTTTACTGCAATCCACCGCGGAATAAGCAAAAGCACCTCTTTTGCTCCTTAAGGACTGCTGCGCTTTAACTTTTTTAAGCTCACTCTATGCAGAAGGATGTGCTGGTCGTGCTGGGGACATCTGTTCACAAGGCTCAACTGTACTACCTGAGCCGAAGCCCTCACAGAATCTTTGCACCGGCTGCCTGATGAATCGAGTTCTCAGTATTATAGCAAAAATAAAACTATTAATCTTTCAGTCGTGGCTCCTCAATGTAAAGTGACCCCCTATATAAAACTAGAAAGGAGAAAGGCAATTGTCGCAGACTTTGATTCCAGGCTGGATTCCCATGACCCACTTTCTTTTTGTGTCACCTGCCTCTGAAGTACAGGCCAAGCTGTAATTGCAGGTTTTCGTGCACATTTCTCAAAGTATTATAAATCCCAGCGATGGCGATTGGCGTCTTTGTAAGTTGCTATATTATTAAAGATTCTCCGAAAGTGAAAACCTTCTTATACAGCTCTGCACAAAGCAAGAGAAGGTTAAAAAAAATCTTTCACTCTTTAGATGTATGCTGGTGCTAAAAAAGCACTGTTTTGCTTCTTGAGGATCAGGTATTCTAAAACATTTGCAAAATCTATAACTTAACGATGCTCTGGTGTTTGGAATGCTCGTAGTACTAGTAGTGGCTCATTATATATTTAAAATGTGAACAAATGCATTTATTGTGGACATTTTAAATAGCACAGAAAAGACCTACTTAACGACAAATCGCTTTAATTGAGAACTATTTCATACAAGCTTTGAACAACAAATTACAATAACTTAGTTGAAAATATAACTAAAAGTTAAAATGAGTATAATATTACATAGAAATATAGCATGATTTTTGATATTATAATAAAATAGGAATATGCGTTCTATATGTAGGGGCAGACACAAAAAGGTGATTTAAGTGTACGGACCGTAAGCTGTATTATACAGTGATACGATCTTTCTCTTCCACAGAGGTCTTTTCATAGATTCAGGCAAAATGGTATCAATATTGAAGTTGAAGTGTCGTCCAACAAGCAGTGCTTAATTTGAGCGGGTGTATTCTGGTGCTCAGCACGGGCACTTAATCATCAACACTGGTGCTTTTCATGAGCACAAGTTAAGGACACAATCATTTATGATAGGCATGGGGAGATTAAGTGGTTTGCACAGAATCACTGGATGTTAAGCCAAAGCCAAGACTCAAACCTGGCTCCCCAGCTTCGAAGTCTGCAGCTCTGGCTATTATGCCAAATCCACTCCATACTTTCACAGTTAGTAGTGGTTCTGTTTTCGGCGGTGCTAACAGGAGAAATGGGTGGGTCAAGCTGTATCCTGGCAAGAGCCCCAGCACTTATTTCATTTACAAATTAACTACTGCCAACAAGCAGGTTTTTCAATCTTGTTTGAATGAGCCATTGGAAGCAACTGTGCTAATGACAAATGGAATAGAATCTAACACCCTTACAGCACTTTCCAAGAAGGTATTTTTAAAGGGTATTTATATTGGTAAATCTTTGTACTAGAAGTTATTTGCTTGGAAGGTAGTGTGGACAGCACCAGAATGTCAGTTTTGTGCAAGATATTTAGGGATTCCAAAATATTCAACTTTGTGCGTGATGCATGTTAATGATGCCCAATGCACTAAAAAAGCGAAACTGTCCACCTAGTCAACATGGTATCTACCTTTGTAATATTCAGCCTGATTCATCAAGCTGAATTGCGCTCGCAAAGGGCCAGATTCTGAGAATCTGGCCCTTTGCGAGTGCGATTTTTGCATTTGGGATTCATCATCCCAAATGCAAAAATCGGTAATAGCGATTTCGCTATTTTGCGAGGAATTACATTTAAGGAATCTCTATTTGAGATTCCTTAAATGCAATTCATCATCCATTTTAAATTGCGAATTCGCAATTTCTGCCCGCTATTTACCGCAAGGTCAAACCTCGTGGTAAATAGCGAAAAACTTAGAAAAATGCTTTAGAAAGCATTTTTCTAAGTTGCATGTTGCACACACACATGTCCTTTGGACATGTGTGTGCACAACACCTGTTTAAATATGCATTTAAGGGGTGCTACAGGGTGTCCTTTGGACACCCCTGGCACCCTTTAAATCGCTATCTTATTTGCGATTAGCTAATTGCTAATCGCAAATAAGGAATACTACCCATTCATTCCTATGGGCCTTTTGACCCATAGGAATGAATGGGGAGTTATTCCTTATTTGCGATTAGCAATTTGCTAATCGCAAATAAGGAATATGTAGGAATCGCATTTTATTTTGCGATTCCTACATGAATCCCGTTTTGCGAATCTGTAATAGCGATTCCTTATGAATCGCTATTAAAGACTCGCAAAACGGGTCTTTGATGAATCAGGCTGATTGTTCTGCCATTACTGTCGATGTATTGCTGTCTCCTTAACCCTTTCGATGCTGATGACGAGCTGGGCTCGTCATGGTGCACAGTGGTCGTGTGCTGATGACGAGCCCAGCTCGTCATAAAAGAATGAAAATAGCAATTTCCAGCACAGGAGGGGAATTGCCTTAGCAGCGAAGGTGTTAAATCAAATCAACGTTATTGCTCGAAAACATTTGAAACGTTAGTGCAGTCCTCCGTGCCCACTTAGCAATGTACTGTTATATAACTTTGTGTAAGACACTTCTTTTAGAATTACTATGCCAGATTGTATTAACAGAGTAAATAAATAAATAAACAATTCTCCTTGTACTGCAGTCACTCTTGCACCATGGTGCAAGGGTACCTGCGTTGGCGCTAGTCTACGTGAAGTGCACCAGCACTCCAAGGGAGCAGAGGTGTGCCATATCTTAATTGATAGGGCAAGATTAACTAATCATTCATGCAACGCAGTGCAGCAAGGCAACTTCATGTGCTGCGTTGCCTGCAAGACAGAAAGCAGAAATGCAGCACATGTTTTTATACTATTGTCGGTAGCAAGCCGAATACACGCGTATAGTTATAGTGACTGCCTTTATTGCAGCATCCACAACTGTTCAACAGCACCAAACTAATATCAAAGTTATAAAAATAAATCTGAAATAATTAAACGTCAAAAGAAGAAAAATATAAACGCCAAGTAAAAAAAGTTAAAGGGACCAGAAGTTATACTTTTTTAGAGGCAACGTAGAAAGTAGTTGTGGAACAAAATTGTGAAAAGTAAATGATAGTCTATGGAGCAGGAGTTTGGTCCCATTGGAGCTATAAACCTTTCTACTAAAATATCTGAGCCTGATGAACCTTGAAATCTTTCCCAGTAAAGCTGCATCTGCTGGGTAACCTCTACATATTTACCCAGCCCTGTGGAAGGCAAAAACATTTTATAGAATCAACTTCTCAGAAAGATGAATAGCTTCTTCCACTTAACTCCTACGGTTCCCACACTTTCAAGAACGCTGCACAGTACCCCGGGCCACAGACAGCAGAGGAAGACAGACTGCCCAACCAAAGGCTTACCCAAAGTTCAGTTCTTCTGGCCTGCTGTTCCTTTTTCAAAGACATTCTTAGTCCCCTGCGCACCCACTGACGTCCAGAAGGTCAGCTCTCGGGTGCCTTGAGAATGGCTTCCACTCCAGGAATCTAGAAGGAAGGGGGTACCCGAAGTAATTCCTCATGCAGTAAGTGCTTCCACGGTCCCTTCTGGTCTTATTCATGCGCGATTCTGATTCCCAGGTGGCAGACCCCATATGTTACAGTGCTAAGACACAACAGATATTTGTGTTTTTCCCTGGACTGTGCCACTAAACTGTTTCTACACTGTCACACCCTTTTTTCTTTCACTTTATGGGCAAAGGTATCCGAGAAAGCACAATTTTATGTTGGCAGAGGAGGGAATCGTGTGCTCCGGAGTCTGGGTCCATAAGCCAGCCCTCAGGTTTACCAATTCTAATAAGGTCCAATCTCTACGCAAAAAGGAACCCCCTCACACTGGGCACCTTACCTGTTGCCACCTGGGAACAAAGAACCACTGAGTTTAGCTGAAGACCTGCATCAAATATCTTTACCCACCAAAGTTATAACTTTGATATGAGAGTGTGGATGTAAGGTAGCCTTATCTGCCTTTGTGTGGGATAGCATTAAATGTAAATGTAAATATAAATGTACATGTATTTATATAGCGCAAATCGCCCACATCGCAGGCATCTATGCGCTTGCTTAGGGAACCCGTCCTGGTATTCCCCTGTGAGATACCCCGGCAGGGTATCCACAAGGTGAAAGCCAGGCATCCCGCTGCGAGGGGCCGTTGTGGAGATTAAGCAAGCTATTGCCCAGAGTCGCAGAGTGTGAACCCGTGAGTCGAGTAGGCACCGGAGCGAGAATTATCGAGTCCATGGAATTATTTAGCCCGACCCCCGTCGGGGCGGGGAATTGAACCCTGGTCCAGGGCCGATCTCAGCTTCCGGGTCTGCCGCCTCTAACCCCTGAGCCACACTTCTCCACTCTTTCATTCATGTACTCAAAACTACCTGATCATTTTAAGGGAGGTGCTTCCTTGCAGTGGAAGTCCTTGAAATAAAATGTCCTTGACCTGTGGACAGGAAGCCCACAGCAATGGCTCTTGCACTAAAAGGGGCAGTTTCCTTTAGACAGACGGCTGAACCGGAGTACTTCACACATTCCGGGAAAAGACCTGGGCTGACCAAGGAAACCAAGTATCTGACCTTGTGGAGCGCTACACTACAGTCATTGCACAAGGTTTCTGCCTAGACAGAAATAGTTTTGTTACCCCATTGCATGAAACAGAAATTGATATTCTTTTTAAAAAATACCTTTGGAATATTTGTACTAAAATGTTAAGTTTGAAATAGCTTATGGTAGCACAAGCAATCAAGAGATCAAGATCTGGAGGCCGGTCATTTTCTTATAATGCGGCCAAATTGTGGAACTCCCTTTCCCTTCACCTGAGATCTGACTCCAACTTACTTTCATTTCGTAAACAGTTAAAAACTTTCCTCTTTAAGAAGTCTGACTAAACTCTCGATGCTAACAGCCTCACCAGGAAGCACTACTTTTTTTTTTTAGCACTAGGACGCCTCAGGGAAGCTACTGCGCTCTATAAATTTTCTTTTCATTTAATTTCATTTCAGACCATGTTTTACATCATACATCCAGCTTTGCAGAGGAAAGCTGCAAGGCTGCCCAGTACATAACGATTTTATTCACCGTTACTGCAAAAACACGTTTTTTAGTACTATATGCATGTTTCAGTCCTAAGCATTATGCAACTACGCTTCGAGGGCTTCAAGGCACACTTTACAGTTGCCTTATTCCATGTTACAGATAGCCCTAATTAAACACATCCACATTTTTAAAATCTGACTTAACACCACACTATGGCCTGCAATAGCACTGAGCTCGTAGTCATCACTGCTGCTATGTTTGGAACATCCCACATTTGGATAGTGTAAGATTGCACAAGGTCCCATATTCTGCATTTGACATTCTTACCACTTGTTCGGAATTTGTACAGTGTTGCTGTGCACCTACCTAGATATCAAAAACACCATTGGATGCTTGCCAACATAGCACCACACTTTAGTGGTAGAACACATGCGGTAGGCTAGCAGCTTATCGGTGCCCAGAGGCCAAAATTACCAACTTTCTATTAAAAACAAGGAAACAATGCAAAGAGATGGACTTTTACTACATGAAAAGACCGGCTCACAACCTGAAAAACTAAAATAAAAGACCAAAAAACTTTTTCTGACAAACATACAAGTTTTCATTATAAAGCTGTGCCCTAGATCGTGTGATATTGGCAGCAATCAAAACGTCAGTGAATATACTGTACGAAATAAATTTACTTTTATAGTTGTGATGGTTTTGATTTGCAGTCATGACTCTTGCAGGACATTCCTGAAAATCACCAGACTGTACAGGTAGAAACAGCGTGAATCTTTCTACAAAGTGCCATTTCAATATTTAATGATAACGTCCTACATGTATAAATGTACAATCTGGCACAGATGGAAGTGTGAAGCTGGTACGCGTGTGTAGGACCACAGAGGCACTATCAATCAAGACTGAGGAAGTATCTCATGGGTTTACTGCTAGGAGGATTGTTAGGAGAGAAATAATTGTGTCCCAAACCTACCTCTTAGAAAGTGAATCCAATACTGCTTGGGCACATGGGCATTCAAACCTGCTTGTCTCCACTTGCAGGGGGTCTTCTGGTTCACACGCTCTGTGGTGGGAGGGAAAGGGTCTCCCTTCCAAGTGCCTGCATGATAAATGAGCTACCAGGGGACACCAAATCTGTTCATGATCGTGCTCAGGCAAAGACCCAAAACCTTGAGTTGTGTGTGTTTCTAGTTAAACAGCATGCTTTACCGATGAGCCAATAGCAGCAGAAGTAAGCATTGATGTCTATGAATTTTTTTACCACTGTGCCATTGCTGATCTGTGCATTGGACAGATGTGATGTGAGCCCACAGGTTATAGTATGTATAATGCATTAACAAAATCTCAAAGAGGGTTACGAATGGATTAGAAGTGTATTTTGGAGGGCCCTTTGAGGCAGCAGCAGGTCATATTAGTACTCACAAATAACAGATATTTTGAATCACATTAATATGATGTGTAGCTCTAAAAACAATATCAGAAGCCATGAGTGGTTCATAATCAACAATCCATTACTGAATACACAATGTTTAATTTAATAGCTTGGAAACCATCTCAAATCTTGGAAAAAAGTACGGTAAACCAATAACAGCTGAGAGCCTAGAATACTTTTCAACCTGAATGAAAAAACATTTCGGTTTTGTTAATGTTTCAATTCAGCTCTAAGATGCTCGATATAAAAAAATGCATTTCAATTTATGAACCATAAAAATGTGATAAAAAGATATAAACTACGGAAATGTGATGTTAAGCTGTTCATGACAGCTAGCAACAGATCATTTTATGTGTGAAATTAGTACACAAAGCCTGACAAAAGTGAATAAACCATTACTGCACAGATTAACACATGACAAGTGGAGAAGTGTGGCTCAGGGGTTAGAGGCGGCAGACCCGGAAGCTGAGATCGGCCCTGGACCAGGGTTCAATTCCCCGCCTCGGCGGGTCTTGGGCTAAAAATTCCACGGTCTCGATAATTCTCGCTCCGGTGCCTTCTCGACTCACAGGTTCACGCTCTGCGACTCTGGGCAATAGCTTGCTTAATCTCCACAACGGCCCCTCGCGGCGGGATGCCTGGCTTTCACCTTGTGGATACCCTGCCGGGGCCTCTCACAGGGGAATACCAGGACGGGTTCCCTAGGCAAGCGCCAGGATGCCCTTTGTGGTGACAGGTCGCGCTATATAAGTATACCTACATTTACATTTACATTTACAAGTAAAACAATATATCTTTTAGGACCACAGCGGGTTTTTATTTATGAAATAAAACTCTCAATCTCAAACCTACCAGTTTTCAAAATGTCATTTCCTTGCTTCCCTAAAACTAATATTTATGACCCTCATCCCTGTATAGGCTTCCAAACTGTACATAAGAAGTCTGGAATTGATACTCGAGTGATGCTTATTGGTTCTCAAACTCTATCTTAAGTGATCGAATACTTTCTGCATTTATCAGGGGTTTCAACCAAGACCTTCCGGCTCTGGAATCTAGTGGCACAAAGTATAGAGTATTTTACATGCTGCCTTGATGATCCACGGATTGGACACCTTCCTGCAATCTGCTGGGCTGCCCCTTTCAGCTCTTCCCTACTGTGGCTTGCTTAAACTCGACATTTGCAGACAACAGTTCTTAACCTTTTGACTTCGGTGGACCCTCACTGAATAACTTTTGGACACTGAGGATGCTAGCCTACGCAGTTTTTAGGATTTGAACCTCAAAACAATGCATAAAAAAAAAAATTCAAGTAGACATCAATTGCATACTGAAGAACCGGGTTTTAGAACACAGCGGTGCCAGGGGCACGCCCAATGTCTTCGGGTTCACCTGTCTTAGAATACAGAGACATGGGATACTTCTCGGTGACGTCAAAGATCAAATTTATTGGCTGCAACCAGGAACAGAAATCTACAAAGTACGACACGGGTAGGTTCGCTAGAGACTGCTCAATTTTCGTATTGTGAGACATCGTCTTTTATGCAAAAAAATCACATTCCTGACAAACACCCATTATTTACGAACTGTCCAATCATAGGTAACATTGCAAAAGGTATCACATGACGACAAACCCACTTTTCAGTTGTCGAGCCCACCATCAATTACACGGGAAAGCCCAACATTCTTGCTCGGATAGGCCGGACAAACCCATAATAAAAGACCACAACCCAAACCATAAACAGGCCATAAAAGAAGGAACAGAAACAGATGTGAAGCAAGATAGAGGGGTGTGTGCATGTACAATAAACTCAACAATGTCCTGCTCTTTGATCTCTATCTCGATCAGCTACCGGACAAGGAACCGGCTCAGCAAGGTTAGCTTCCGGCAACGAGGTCAGTTCGCTCAGGTCATCTGAAAGTCAGCTAAAGGTGTACATGTCCCAAAGACTCGTTCGGCCGTAGTCATCGGCCTATATGAGGGCAACCACAAAATGGCTGCCGTACACAAAATGGAACCCAAGGGTTCAGAACGAAATCCCTAAATACGTAGTGAATCCATCGATCGAACATAACGAAAACACTAGTCATTTACGGTTCGCTACTATCAAAATCGTAACGATACCATGACCTTTACGAAACGGGTTCAGAATTACAGAACCTCAGTCCCTCCTTTTGCCCTTACATAGGCAATAACCTAAACTCACGTCAATCTGAATCCAGCTCTATATTCATCAGATCATCAAGATGTTGCTGAAGCATCATCCTATTACTTAGTAACTCTCTCTGGACAGGTCTCCTTGCACACGAAGTAGCACAAAGGCCACATATAGCAGGAGCACACTGTACGCAAAGACAGAACAGGAAAAGGATAGCTAAAACCATCCCAATGATCATCAGAATCTTCCATCCCCAAGTGGATAACAATCCTCAAAACCATCCCATTAACGACCAATCTCCTTCGTCCACATGTATAGACTCGGAGATCTTATGTAGCTTGGAAATGGCCTGGTACACTGTCGAAGCGTTGTCTGGAATGAAAACGCAGCATCTCGATTGAATCAATTTACATACCCCTCCTCTATCTGCAAGTATAACGTCTAATGCAACTCGATTCTGCAACGTCATAAGACGATCCGATTGGAGCTCAGCAGTCAAATTACTAAGGGCACCAGCAGTCTCAACTATGGTGGACTCAACCACTCTCGTCAATTGCCGTATGTTCCTGCTGTTAACCATAGGTCCCCAAAACGGCAGAAAACCCCATCAAAAAATCTCCTACTTCTTGTCCTGCAGTATCTTCCTTACTGAAGACACTCTAGCAACTCTTGTTCTATGGTAATCTGCCGCAGCAGTATACGTAGGGGGCAACAGGAACGAGACATAACATGTTCCCGAAAAATCAGGGGGCAACCATGTATATGCTTTATCGTGACAAACAAAATAGGTACCCTTAGCTGCTAAAAACGATGGGAAAGTTTGGGACGCAAAAACATACTTCTCAGTGCATACACTCTTCCCTAACTGAGCTCTCGGATTCTTGCCATTACCTTGCAGACAAAAATGACCAAGATGGGGTACGATCCAAATCGGAGAAGATCTTTTCGCTCGCTGGTTTCCACTCAGACTAACACCATATCCAGTTACGTTCCATCCAATATATGCTAGTGTCTCATCTTTCGGGATAGTCTCATAGGAGTTAATTCCTCTAATCATGTCTACTATTCCCTTAACTAGAGCACTATTCTTCGGATTGTCTTTCACAAAACGCAGGGGGTAAACTTCACGGTCATAAATGAACATTGTCCTATACGCCCACACAGAACCATTAAAGCTGAATGGCAGGACCAGGTAAGGAATACCCTTATCAGTAGTATGAGGCATAAGACCACACACCCAACAATTAGTGGTGTTCACTACTAACTGATGCTGATGCAGAAGTTGAACAAAAGAGTTATTAGCAAATTCCAATCTTCTAATGGACTCATGTTCAGGCAAAGGATGAAAGGAACGCGAAGAAATAGTAGGAAAAGGCATAGGTTGTGTGGTGGGTGCAAACGTCACTTGACAAGAGAAAATAACATATCCCACCAAAAACATCGTCATGCTAAGTAGCATTAAAAGACACGTTATCAAAAAACATTTTCTACTCATTATTTTACATAGTCTTGTCTTAAAGTTCATTTCTTTAACAGTTCTCTCCATCTCGAAAAACTCCATCCTCTAACCGTGCTGTTCGCGGCAGTTGGTTCTCTTTTACTCAAGTGTACCTCTGAATGTCCCAGGGAACGCCCTAGAACAAAACAGAACTGTCGACCTTGTGTCTTCCAGCTGTACACTCTGAGTCTTTATACCGCGACCCTACAGCTGAAACCGGATAGCGGTTCGAAAAACAAAAATAGATCAAAACAGTTTCTCAGATGAGAGAGCGTAGTTTCAAAAATAGCAAGAAAAGGTTTATTTTATTAGTCCAACGACTCTCGATCGTAAATTATAGCGGCCTTTACCAGGCAATGTCTGATCACAAAACAACAACTCAGGCTCAGAAGTGTCCAGTCGAACCGATGGAGGCACAGCTTCCTGCAAAATATTGTCGTTCTCACGCTCAGAGCTTGTCCCAATCAAACGTGCATCGCTGAACAGAACAAACGTGGCACAGTCTCAGTCTCTGAATCACCTATACCCTCCTGGACCCACTGGTCGTACGGCAGAGGTACAGAAACTCCCTTACAATGTACGCCGTGGATCCAGTTCTTTATTCCGTGCACTCTCACTGCAGTGCGCGGCGCTCACAAGACTTGATGGGGTCCGGTCCAGCGGGGCTGATCGTTCTTTGTCTGCTGGAAATTCCGGATCAACACCCACGAGCCAGGATCGATGGCTTGTCCTGGATCTTCAGATGCTTGTGGCAATGTATTGTGAACCTGTTGATGTAAGCTTCCTTGCTCTATGGCACTGAACTTATCGATGTGAGTAGCTGGGGATTTCTCCACACTATTGAAGGCAGACTCCTGCGACAACTAACCTCTGTTAATTCTGCCTGCTCAGCGGCCTCTCTTAGGCTTGAGTATGGCATGAGAAGTAGTTGGGTTCAGGGCTTGGCTGGGATAGTTAGATGGATTTTTTACCTAGCTAAATGTGAACCAGCCACATTAAGACACCTTATCCAAAAGGAATTATTGGGCCCTTTAAAGGAGTTTTCCCCAATTGTAAAAAACTTCATAAAGGCGGTCACGCTATTGCAATTGGAGGAATCTACCCTTTTTTTGTTATCCCTATATCAGTTAAAAGCTTCCTTAAAATTAGCAATGTGGAAGTTAAGCTTCTCGTTGGATAGGGATCAGATAAGGACAAAGAAAGGTGATCTGCCGGTGATTAATTCTTATGATCTTAAAACTATGCAACTCTACGCTACTTGGAATCTTCCCCACGGCATTCGTCGCTTTTGGTTTTTATTAAGGCAAGATATGCTACCACTGAATAACCTTTAATCCAAGTGGAATGGTTCCTCTAACAAGTGTACCTTGTGTAACAACTCGATCCAAGATCTCACTCATGTCTTATTCATATGTCCGGCCTTGACAAATTCTCGTCGTAAGTGGGTGAGACCAATTTGTCTAAAACTTGGTATTTTATCTGCCAGTGCCTTTTCTGAAGCTATCCTTAAGCCCCCCAATGAAATGTTTTGTTAAAAAATGTTTAACTTTTTTAAATGCTTTTTTGGAACTGTATTAATATGTTTGCTGTTTTTTTTGTGTGTAATATTGGATTGTGATTGTAGATGTAGATTTTATATGGACCTCTCACGAGTTCCAAAACATAAATAAAAACTTACTTACTACTTTTATGTAAGACACGCAATTTAGCCGTCAAATCGTACAGATAGTCAATCAGCACAGGATGTTCAATCTCGCTAAACTTTGTCGGCCTCTGCACTCCCCATATGTTCGCCGGGCGACCAAATACGATTTCATATGGACTAAGTCCCACTCGAGAATGTACTGTCGTTCTGGTTGACAAAGGTGCCAATGGCAAAGCATCGGGCCATTGGAGACCAGAGCTCGCCTGATTCTTGGCTAGTTTCAGCTTTAAGGTGCCATTGTAGCATTTAACTAAACCAGCTGATTGGGGGTGATTTGCAGCGTGAAATTTCTGTCTGATGCCTAAACCTTCACATACTCTCTTCATGACTTGACCCACAAATTCACTCTCGTTATCACTCCACACCATTCTTGGCAAACCGTACCTAGGGAAAAATTCCTTAATTAGGGCTTTAGCTGTGGACAAGGCAGTATTATCTTTCAGGGAATATGCTTCTACCCATCTCGAAAAGGCACACACAACCACAAGGATGTATTTCAAGTTATTACATCTCTCCATATGGATGAAATCTAATTGCAAAACCTCAAACGGATACGTTGGAGGCGCAAAGGGACCAGCTGGAGTTGGAGTTCCCTTGCCAGGATTATACAGCAGATAAACCATACAATTCTTGACCAGATTCTCCGCACACTTAGGAATTCCAGCATTCTGCCATACTGGAGCCAACAACTTACAAATCCCTTTCGCACTAATGTGAGCCATTCCATGCGCCATTGTAACCACTGCAAGCACATACGCACCAGGTAACAACCATCGCTGATGCTCTGACAACTCAATCCAACAACCGGTCGAATCCAATTTTCCCGTATTCTCTCTCCATACATTCAATTCTTTCTCAGTAGCTTCAGCCTGAATTGACTTCACACTCTCTATCGTATCTTCACACATTCCTCTATCCGGAACCCATCTTGCTGGACCCGCAACATACATTCGACTCATCACATCTTTCGCCACATCTTTCGCAACTTCATCTGCAAACGCATTACCACGACCAACGTCATCAGTAACCTTCTTATGTGCACTGCATTTCACGGTCGCAACTTGCATCGGTAACGTAAGCGGCTCAAGAAGCTCATTCACCAACTGACCATGCTGAATTTTTGTACCATGAGACGTGAGGAACCCACGTTCCTTCCACAGGCGACCAAAACTGTGAGCCACACCAAATGCGTACTGGCTATCGGTATACACAGTCACTCTCTTTCTTTTCGACAACACACACGCTCTTGTCAATGCAATCAACTCTGCTGCTTGAGCTGAATTTTGTGGGATACGTGCAGCTTCAACAATCGTATGCAAAGTCGTAACTGCATATGCTGCAGTCGTATTACCATTCGGAAGCTTGAAACACGAGCCATCTACCCATAAGGTACCATCACACTTTGCAAGAGGAGTGTCCTTTAGATCTATTCTACCCTTAGTTTCCTCCTCTGTCCTAAGAAAGCAATCATGCTGTTCCTGAACATCTGTCTCTACAGAAATCGGCAACAACGTAGCTGGATTCAACGTGCGCATTGCTTTATATGTACATGACTCGTCAAAAGTGTCAACTCATTACCTGACAATCGAGCACTAGTTAAGTGCTGTGTCTTGGTCCTGTTTAACAAGGTATCCACTGCATGTGGAACCATCACAATCAACGTATTGTCCATCCCCCAACCAGCAGACTGTCGAATAGAAACAGCTGCTGCCGCTGTAGCTCTCAAACAACTCGGCAACGTTCTAGCTACAGGATCCAAAGTCGACTAGAAATACGCACACGGACGTTGTTTATTGCCGAAATGCTGTGTCAGGACTGACAATGCACATCCCTCTCTCTCGTGAACATAGAGTGTAAAAGGCTTACTGTAGTCGGGAGTACCCAACACAGGAGCCGAACACAATGCATCACACAATTCAGAAAAACTCTTCTGGAATTCGTCAGTCCAAGGAAGACGATTCAGAGTATCCTTAACAGTAAGTGCTAACAAAGGTTTCACAAGAAGCGAAAAATTTGGGAACCATTGCCTTCAGTATGAAGTAATACCCAAGAAAGCACCCACTTCTCTCTGTGTAGTTGGCACATTCATTTTCGCAATCGCTTGAATTCGTTCTGGGGCCAAATTTCTTCCCTCCTTCGATAAGAGATGACCTAAGTAGGTCACTTCTTGTCGACAATACTGCAACTTCGAAAGTGACACTTTATGATGGAGGTGAGACAAATGTCGCAACAACAAAAGAGTAGCTTCTTTACAAATCTCCTCATCATCAGCAGCAACTAACAAATCGTCGACATACTGAATAAGAGCAGCACCATCAGGTAAGACAATCGTATCAAGCTGTGTTTTCAAAGCCTGACTATAGATGGATGGACTTTCACAATAGACTTGAGGAGCGTGCTTAAACCGGAAACTTCGGCCTCCTAAAGAGAAGCCAAAAATATCTCTACTCTCCTCGGCAATCGGGATGCTGAAGAAAGCATTCTTCAGATGAATCACTGAAAACCAGGTAGCAGAAGCAGGAATCATAGTCAGCAAAGCAGTAATATCCGGAACAACAGGAAATTGTGGTACGACAATCTTGTACACTTCGCGAAGATCGATCACAAACCTATACACAGGCGGTTACGAAGAATCAGTACGTTTCAGAACAGGCAAAACCGGACTATTGCACACATGACCTCTTGTTTCCTCAATCACACCCTTCTCAATTAGATCATAGATGATCGCTAAAAACGCTCTTTCACCTTCACTAGAAATCCAACATTGAGGAATACGTGGCAATCAAACATTCGCTTTCAACGTCACAACATATGGTGGAATCTCCAAAAGACCCACATCATTAGGACCAGTAGCCCAAAGAGTATCAGGGAGAGAATGCAATTCCAATGGAAGTCGATCTTTGGACAAATACATCGGAGAGATCACTCTCTTACCCAATGTAAGTTGTACTCCTGAAGGAGAACAATGTAGTGTCGCATACAATCTTTTCAACAAATCCAATCCTAACAAATTTTCACCACAACCTGTCATTAAAATGAGGGGTGCTTCAAATTCACAAGGTCCAACAGAAAGAGACAAAGGACTAGAAACCGGATTACAAACTGGGGCGCCAGAAAAACCTACCGAAACATTCGTCAAGCCAGACAAAGGTGCGCCAGGGAGTTTAGAGTGCATGATAGAACTCTTCGCTGCACCAGTATCCAACAGAAAAGGCTCTGACACACCTGATGTAATCACTTCAACATAAGGTCCACTCTGATCTACTGGAACTGACACAACTCCCTCTCTTTGTCTATGGCTGTCCTAGCAATCATTACCGTCAACATTCTCACCTTCAACCTAACAGTCATCAGCATAATACTGAGTCGTCCTACCAGACGCAACATTCTGTTGATCAAAACAATTCATAGAATTCTGTGGAGGAAAAGATTGTGCATTCTGGGGGAACACACCACATCCTCTACCTCTAGGAGCTTGCTGAACACCTCGACCTATCACCCCAAAAGCACCATTCGTACGCTGTAACAGAACCGGACAACTATTCTTAAAGTGACCCTCCTCTTTACAATACGCACACTGATTAGGGCCTACAGGAAAACGCTGTAGAGAAGGCTCGAACCTTTGCGAACCTCTCTGAAACTGCTGAGGTTGCTGATATTCACGCTGATTAATACGAGGCGGATACGCTTGTTGCTAAAGAACCTTCGTCTTCAAATCTTTAGTCTTTCTGTCCGCTTCTCTTTCTCATCCTTATCCCTATTCTCATAATATTGTGCAGTAGCCAATATCTGCGCCGACGAAGAAACAGCCCATGAACTCTCAGAATCCTTCAACTTAGTACACAACTCGGGGAGCAAGTTATGCACAAATTTATCGACAAACAACCGTTGGCCACCTTCCGTATTCATATCTTGACCACTATGGTCGATAAACGTCTCTTCAAACTTAGTGAAGAAATCAGACACACTTTCATCTTTCTTCTGCTTACATGCAGACAACTTATCCCAATTCACTTGTATAGCAGGCATCAAAGTCTTCCTATAATTAATGATCCTACCGGGGAGTTTTGCAACTAAAGCTTCAGGTTTAGCTCCTCCACCTTAAAGACCATCTGCAGCAGTAATGTTAGTCCATGTATCACCTAACTCTTGCGCATGATCCACATGACGAATCATTCCCCACAAGGGTTGAGGGACCTCATTCCCAAATAACATATCTATATCGGCTAGGTTCATAATACATGAGTCTGCTGTCTGTGACAACTCCTTATATTACCCTGCAGGATTCTTTCGGGGATCAGGTAAAGTCTGCTTAAGGGCCAAAACTTCAGCTCGTATCCACGGAACATGTACCCAAACACACTGAAAATGAGCTTCCATAGCTGCAATACCAGCATTAGCATTGGCCTGAACTGCTTCTTTCCATACCGGAGGAACCTCTCTCATAGGATACTGTCGCGCTTTTCTCCTAACAGAAGAATCAGGCTCAAATAACGACTGAGAAGGACGCACATTCCTAAACGAAAGCAATGTCGCAACTACTTTTTCGACTTCAAGACCCACTATCGTTCCTTTCGCAAACTCAGACTGTACACGGAACAACTCTGACGGAGTCTGTCCCAACTCACCATCTTCCCATTCCTTACGGAGGAAAGCACACATCATGTCGAAGACATACCTCTGCTTTGGTGCTTCCCATTGACGGAAGACATCCATAACCGACTCTAAATCACATCTCGAAGGACGGGTAACCCACTTACGAGCCATATGATCCAATACTGCCCGCTCTTTGGGACCAGGCATCTGGCTACGCAACTGTTTACGCGCAGAAACAGGGGTCCTACTCAATGACCCAAAGAAAGGAGACAAAAGACCAGTAACAGTATCAGTCATTCTCTGTCGAACAGAAGGAGAAGCTGCCATAAGGACAGGAGGCAAAGCAGGTTGAGACAAAGTATACGTAGAAGTAGTATCAGAGGAAGTACGAAATACAGGAGACAAGGTCGTAGGAATTGGAGGCGGAACTGATAGCAAAGTCGGCGGCCTTTGAGAAGGCTGCGCCAAAGGAGTAGGAGCCAACTGAAGAGGAGCTGGCGGTTAAACAACAACAGGAGGCAAAGCAACTGGAGGTTGCTGAACTAAAGGTTGTGGAGGTGCTGTAGCACTCTGCACATAAGGGGGTGGAGAACTTAACAAATGTGACATCAAAGGATCCTTTTCAGGGTCCTTCATTGCACCTTGTTGGAGAGGTGACAAAGCTGGATAACATTTATCGATGGCCATTTTACGTTGCCTATGCAACTGGTCACTTGCTTGTTCTTCTTCATTATCTTTAAACTGTATAGCAGCCTGCATTATCGATATACCCTTCTCTCTTTTATTTCTCTTCGCTAGTTTAATTTCTCTCTGTTTGGCTTCCTTTTGCCAGAGGCGGAAAGAGTCAAACATCGCCGGCCGGGCTTTCTTCTTAAATAGTTTAACTTCCAGATTATCTAAAATCTCTGTGTCATAGCTACCATATTGGGGCCATTTTAAAACACCGTCCTTCCTCGTGTATCGGACCCATACTTCATTATACGTAATGGGGCCCACACCATGTTTAGAATAGAGCTCATAAGTTGGAGTTCCAACTGGAGGTATCGGACACGAGTCCTCCAATCGGGAATCCCTGTTACAACCACAACAAAATATCTTTCCAAGTTTGCTAAGACCAGGCATCTTCGCTCACTAATCTAGCTTCAAACTTCAAGGGATTACCAAACTCGATAGTCTCGCAAATATACGAGTCCCTTGGCTTTGGCACTTGCAAGTTCCAAATCAAAGATCCCGAAGGATACCCAAAAACTAAGGACTAGGAGACGCTCCACTTATACTTAACTGAGGTATCGATCACGTCACCAGAAGACCCGTCTATCGTCTCGTTCTACAAATCGTCTCAAAGGGTCCAAGACAGGGCGACAGTCAGGGCAGCAGTCCTTCGTAGCCCTCGGAAAGCGGGAAGCCTTGCAGCAAAAACCTTCGGACCACGACGACATACAGGGGTCGATGAAGTGGTTGGCATTCCTCCAGAATTTTCTCACAATCTCCTCACGATTTTCAGGCTTGGACCGGTATCACTGAAGTCGCCCCACATTGGGCGCCAACTGAAAAACCGGGTTTTAGAACCCAGCGGTGCCAGGGGCACGCCCAATGTCTTCGCGTTCACCTGTCTTAGAATACAGAGACACGGGATACTTCTCGGTGACGTCAAAGATCAAATTTATTGGCTGCAACCAGGAACAGAAATCTACGAAGTACGACACGGGTAGGTTCGCTAGAGACAGCTCAATTTTCGTATTGCGAGACATCGTCTTTTATGCTAAAAATCACATTCCTGACAAACACCCATTATTTACGAACTGTCCAATCATAGGTAACATTGCAAAAGGTATCACATGACGACAAACCCACTTTTCAGTTGTCCAGCCCACCATCAATTACACGGGAAAGCCCAACATTCTTGCTCGGACAGGCCGGACAAACCCATAATAAAAGACCACAACCCAAACCATGAACAGGCCATAAAAGAAGGAACAGAAACAGATGTGAAGCAAGATAGAGGGGTGTGTGCGTGTACAATAAACTCAACAATGTCCTGCTCTTTGATCTCTATCTCGATCAGCTACCGGACAAGGAACCGGCTCAGCAAGGTTAGCTTCAGGCAACGAGGTCAGTTCGCTCAGGTCATCTAAAAGTCAGCTAAAGGTGTACGTGTTCCAAAGACTCGTTTGGCCGTAGTCATTGGCCTATGTGAGGGCAATCACAAAATGGCTGCCGTACACAAAATGGAACCCGAGGTTTCAGAACGAAATCCCTAAATACATAGTGAATCCATTGATCGAACATAACGAAAACACTTGTACTTGCCAAACTCGTCATTTACGGTTCGATACTATCAAAATCGTAACAATACCATGACCTTTACGAAACGGGTTCAGAATTACAGAACCTCAATACACAAAACTGCTAAAACATTTATACAAAAAACGAAACGTTAATTTTCTTGGGAAGGTTGGAGCTTTTCAACATTTGGCTTATTTCTAAAAGACGAAGCCAAATGGTAGACTGTCGCATACCATTATGTCATTGTTGCTCCTGAAGTAGAAGTAGTAATTTATTGGATCAAAATATGATCATAGAAATGCAAACGCATAAGAACAATAAAACTTTACATACTTCTAGATGCAGTACATCATCATCAAAGGTTCAAACACGTTATTATAAAATGAATGATAAAATAGCAGCAAAAAAGTACAGAGACTGAGTTCTAGAGAGCATTTCCACTTCCATACTGCGAACATCTCATATCTAAAAAATATTATCAATACCCATAAAAGAAGTATTTTGTTTATGTCCATTATTTTAAAATGTTTAAATAGAACACTTACAAGACGTGGTTTAGATTGAGAAAGGCAGTATTACTGCCGAAATGATTCTCTCTTGTTTTTAAGTGACCATGATGACCTGACTCATTAAACAGATTTAATTTCTCAGACCTCGAGTGCTGGTTTCTCTTTTTTTAAAGAAATCCGGGAAAATCTTTTGATTATTTTGTGCTAGCGGTAGCGCTGTTTCCCATGCACCACCAGCGCTTAAGCAGCATGCCAGCATTGCCGCAATTTTTCTTGGGGCACATAAAATTAGCTGCACCATGTATAGAGGTTCCACAATAACTAAGAAACAATGTTAATACATTCCTGGAAAATGGAAAACAAACTAGAGGGTAGTCATCTTTAATTAATATAAACATTTCAGTCCTATAAATATATCAGAGTTGGCATTTGGCCATTTGATACCCGGACCTAGAACAGAACTAAAACATATCTATTAAAATAACTCCTAGTTCAACTATAAAATATAAAATGCTTAAACGATCAAAGGTATATACAATCGTATGGTGCCCACACCTAAAGTGATAATGTAGCATATACATGTGTAAAGAATATCTCAAAGTTCAACATTAATATATAAAAGTGCATAATTCACCAAAAAACTCTTTAAGAATATGTTGATCGCGTATTCGCAAACATCTTGTTCCAAATAATGGGTACCCACTCTCAAGTAGATAACAGTGCTTTGCAGCAGATCCACCATCTAGATACTGCAAACACAAGCCATTCAGTGCTTTCTGATCTAAAAATACGGGTAGCCTCTGTTAGAAAATTTATAAATAAAAGCTGACAAATTGGCACTAGCCACTAGGGAGATGGTAGGCACAAACAAGGCCTTTTTTCGCTGATGAATAACAGTGCCTCAATTGAGGCCATCAATCGTCCACACTAGGGGCCCGATGTAGGTAGCCCTTTACCGAACCGAAACGGCCGAAAATACCGATTTTCGGCCGTTTCCGATCGGTAAAGGTCTACCGAGATGTAGGGGCACATTTTCGGTAATTTTACCGAATCGGTATCATTACCGAATCGGTAAATTTACCGATTCGGTAATATGTACCGAATCGGTAAAATAATTACCGACTCGGTAATATTTACCGATTCGGAAAAATTACCGAAAATGCTATGTAGGTAGGCAATGTACCTTCTGCACATGGCTTACAGAATCGGTATTTTACCATGGAATACAAATCCATGGTAAAATACCGATTCCGGTGTGCATGCACATGTGTGCATGCACACCTATGTCATGTGACAGGCAGACCTGCCCTTAGGGCAGGTATGCCTGCCACATGGCACCTGTGCCTGTTTTGGGGGTGCCAGAGGGTGTCAAAGTGACACCCCCTGCACCCTTGTGAAATTCGGTATTTACCGAATCGGTAAATACCGAATCGGTAAAGCCTATTGATTCCTATGGGCTTTGAAGCCCATAGGAATTAATAGGCTTTACCGATTCGGTATTTACCGAATCGGTAAATACCGAATTATACCGATTCGGTAAAAGGGAACATCTGGATTCCCTACATACCAACCCCTCACATTTACCGAATCTTAATTACCGAATCGGTAAAATTCGGTAATTTTCGGTAATTAAGATTCGGTAAATGTTACTTACCTACATCTGGCCCCAAATTCGGTTTGCTGCACTTGCCCTGCTCAACCGAGTCAAGCTAAGGATACAAACTTTGGGCCATATGTATGATGAAGTGGCGGAGCGTGTCGTTAGCCTGCTGGGACTAACGACACGCTCCGCCACTTCGGAAACACAAGGCTGCCCCATATTGATAAGAATGTGGCGCAGCCTTGTGTTTCCCCCTGCGATGGCAGTAAATTTAACAACTTAGCGCCAACGCAGGAACCCTTGCACCAGAGTGCAAGGATGTCTGTGTGCAGGGGAGGATTGGTTATGTGTAGGAAGGTGTCCCTTCCTGCACATAAACGATCCTAAAATGCCATTTTGTAACTTTAATGTGTGCTGCTTCATGCAGCACACATGAAAGTACAAAATGGCATTTTTAAAAAGGTTTGTTTATGTGCAGGAAGGGACATCTTCCTGTACATAAATAAATCATGGTGTGTTTCTTTTTCCATGTGTGCTGTACAAGGCAGAACACATGGAAAAAGCAAAAACGAAGAGAAATAATGCATATCTCCTTGTTTTGCCACCTTATGACCAGGGTTTTCCTGGTCTTAAATTTGGCGCTGCCTCCTATGTATGCCACCCTTGTACATAGGGAGCAGCGTCAAATACAATCAGTGTAGAGGTGGAATGCCCACCACAACACCCACTGCACGCCCTTTTCACGTTAAACATAGTGTGAAAGAATGCCTTATGTTCAAGGCAGCATTAAGCCACGTTAAGTGGGTTAATGCTGCCTTGTACAGCTCCTATCGCCACAGGAACGTCACCAAAAGTGACGTTCCCATGGCGATAGGGGCTTGTACATATGCCCCTCTATTTTTAAGCCTCCCATTTCAAATTCCTTTACCTATAAAGAGCGTTTTTAAATGTTGTGTTACATTTTGAATATATAGACCCTCTGGGACTTGGTGGTTATTGCTGAGGGTCTGCACGGAAAACTTCTTCCCCTATATTTATATATATATTTATATATACCCGAGACTTGAATGCAATGTTAAGATCGACTATGAGGAAAAGTTCAGGTACCACATCCTCTAGTCCTAGTGAAAGTGGACAAGGTAATCTCACCTCGCATATCGTAGCGCTGCTGTGCTGGCGTAATACGCTTTTAAATTTCCCGTTTTTTATTTGCTTTAATTTGTATTTGCCCTGTTTTTAGTGTGCCTTTCCTCGTGGCCTTTTACCTGCACCTTAATTGTACAATCACCGCTGGTCGAGCGGGTCCGGTTCCCGGGGGTCTGCTTCAGCACTCGCCATATTGGGAGCGAAGGGGATACTTTCGGACGGCATTTTCGAGCGTTCTAGCGCTTTTGCAATTTAGGAAACACCTACTTAAGGCGTCTGTATCTCGGGGTGTGCCTGGACAAGGTAATCTCACCTCGCATATCGTAGCGCTGCTGTGCTGGCGTAATACGCTTTTAAATTTCCCGTTTTTTATTTGCTTTGCTTTAATTTGTATTTGCCCTGTTTTTAGTGTGCCTTTCCTCCTGGCCATTTACCTGCACCTTAAATGTACAATCACCGCTGGTCGAGCGGGTCCCGTTCCCGGGGTCTGCTTCAGCGCTCACCATATTGGGAGCGAAGGGGATACTTTCGGACGGCATTTTCGAGCGTTCTAGCGCTCTTGCAATTTGGGAAACGCCTACTTAAGGCGATCTACCTAGCGCGCAGCGGTGACGCGCAGCGGGCGCGCCTTCGCTGCACCTGAGTCATGCCAGAGTCCTGCCCGTGTGCGCTCGTCAGCGCAAAGGAGGCGCTGGGCGTGGTGGGACTCTGCTTCTTTTATAGATGGCTATCCGTTATTCCAGGGATGAACTTCTTAGACTGCGGTATGTGTCCTTTTCCTGTAAGTCTGCCCTTTTACACCCTCTTTGTGGCCCTTATGACTGCCCTTGCGGTCTGCTGTGTCTCCCCATCCCCACTCCTATACCGACTTCCATGACACCCCTTTGCTGTGTGGATCCTTCTTCGGCTACTCCTGCTGGTCATTCACAGCAACGCTCACATTTAAAGATTTGGCATCTTAATGTCAGGTTGTTGCCTAAACATTATCAAAATATTCACGACATGCTAGTGCAGGAATCCCCTGACATATTCTGCATGACTGAAACTTGGCTGCAGGATGAGGCTACAGCCACAATCAACTTAGCATTTCCTCCGGAGTATGCCATTTTTACGCTTAATCGTAATACCAGAGGAGGAGGCATTGCCATGGCCATAAAATCTTGTTATCCTTGTATCTGGAAACCTATGGATATAGCTGGCTGTGAATCCGCTTTCTTTGCTGTCACTATTAATCACCACTTCACTTTGACTGGGTTGGTGATATATCGACCACCAGGCAGTGATGCTTCATTTACGAAAGCGCTTCCTGAGCTTGTTAGCTCCATGGCACTTACCTCAGCTAATTTCAGCATTATTGAGGATTTAAATCTCCATTTAGATGCTTCTGACACTCCAGCGATAAGTAGTATCCTTGCTGATCTAGAGGCTCTTCAGCTATCGCAGCTGATTTTCCACCCCACTCATGAGGGTGGTCATATCTTGGACCCTCTGTTTACCAACTTGACTGGGGCCAAAGTCAGTCCGCCTAGACCTATAGCTTGGAGTGACCACCATCTTATCGAGTTTCAGGTTATTACCAAGGACCCTCTGTAAAAAACATCAGACAGAACTATTTTTAGACGTCCTTGGAAAAAACTTAAACTTGCGGAATTCCATCATTGTCTGGAATCCTTTCCTCTGACCCCTCCGGGTGATGTTGAATCTGGCTACACTCTTTTTTGTTACTGGATCACTAAAGCTCTTGATGCTTTGATTCCTGCGGTGTGGAGTAAGAGCCGTCGACCAGGATCAAGTCCATGGTATAATGACTCTCTACGGCTTCTGAAAGCTACCTGCAGACAAGCAGAAAGAGCTTGGCGTAAGACCTATGAGGTGGGATTGAAAACCTTCTATCTTGCCAAAGTTAAATGTTATCATCGTGCCGTTTGTAGGGCTCGCGCAGCGTACTATTCTCAGGAATTCACTATGAGCACCAACCCTACCAAATTGATTTTTAAAGTCTTAAAAGATCTCACTGCTAATAGATCTGCGGTGCCTGAGGTCTGTTCACCATCTCATTACGAGGCTCTTGCAGCTTTTTTTGTTGATAAAGTGACTAAGATCTACCACTCCTTCCCTAATACCATGCTGACAAGTATGGAGCTGGGGTCCACTCCTTGTAACAACTTGACTCTTTTGACACTCCCAGCTCTTTCGGAGGAGGAGTTGGAGAAATTGGCAGCTAAGTGAAATCTGGATCCCCTGTGGACCCACTTAGGCCAGCTCAATTTAAAGACTCAGCGGCTTTTTGCTTGCCACCTATTTGTCACCTTATCAATCTATCCCTCTCTTTGGGTATAGTCCCTTCGAGATAGAAGGAAGCGTATGTCACCCCCATCCTGAAAAAACCCTCACTGGACCCTCTAAAACTCGAGAACTACCGGCCTATCTCCCTCCTGCCATGGGCTGCGAAGGTGACAGAAGCCCATGTAAACGGCATTCTGTCCAATCATCTTCAATCTGCCAACATTCTAGACCCTTCGCAGAATGGCTTTCGTGCTGGACACAGCACTGAAACAGCCCTCCTCTCCATGGTTGAACATCTACGTGCTGTGTTGGATGCGGGTCAAACGGCGGCTCTGGTATTACTAGATCTCAGTGCCGCCTTTGACACTGCCTCCCATGCAATTCTTTTGCAGCGGCTGGGAGAGGCGGGCGTCAAGGGCATGGCGTTGGAATGGTTTCGATCGTTTCTCTCTGATCGTACCTTCCGGGTCTCCACGCCTCCCTTTGAGTCTAAACCCCATAGTATCGAACAGGGAGTTCCGCAGGGATCAGCACTGAGCCCCACGCTTTTCAATCTTTACGTACAGCCGCTGGCTGCTGTCGCCAAGCGTTGGGACCTTACAATGGTGTCTTACGCCGACGACACGCAGCTTGCGGTTACACTTAGTGGGGACTCTGACACTGCGGCGACGAGGTTTTGTGAGGGTCTCAGTGCGGTGGCTGGATGGATGACGGCCAATTGCCTGCAACTCAATGCCAAAAAGACCGAAGTATTGGTTGTGGGCAAACAGAGCAGCCTCTGGGGTGATAAATGGTGGCCAGCTGACCTTGGCCCCACTCCGATTCCGGTTGATGAGGTGAAAAATCTAGGCGTTTGGCTAGATTCTACGCTCAGTTTTTCTTGTCATACTAAGAAAATAGCTGCAACCTGTTTTGGCTACCTACGGGGGCTTAGACCGGTGTTGAAATTCTTTGACGCCCCGACTCGCCAATTGATTATTCAGGCAGTCATATTGTCTAGGCTTGACTACGCGAGCTCGCTGCTGCTCGGGGCCAATCAGGCTGAAATTATGAGACTGCAGCGCGTTCAGAACGCTGCAGTTAGGGCTTTAGTCGGTCTCCCTAGATTTTGCTCTGCTAGAAGCACTATTACCAAGCTTCATTGGCTGCCTGTACCTCAGAGGATAGAATTCAAGACTTTATGTCTTGCTTTTAAAATATTAAAACTTGCCTCTCCCCAGATACTGGAACATCTCATTCTTCCTTATACCCCTCCCCGCCTGCTGAGATCCTGGGGTCAAAACTTAGCCGTAGTCCCTCGTTTTTTAAGGAGTAGGTCCGGCGGTCGCTCTTTTAGAGTGCTTGCCCCTAAACTCTGGAACTCTCTCCCTGCCCATTTGCGTGCTCTTGATGACCTTTTGACATTCAGGAAAGCCGTAAAAACTCATATCTTTCCAAACAGTTGTTAATCCTTTCATTCTGGATTCTTCCTTTCGCTCGGTTTGTTTTGTGTTTCTTTCCAGGCGCAGCGCCGGGACGCCTCTTAGCTGGGGCAGCTGTGCGCTTAAAAATGGAGCTAACAAAACATAACATAACAAATGTTGTACCTATTTGAGCCTTATTGTCACTCAGGATAGATAAAATTGATGTTGTCACTTGGTGACAAAATATTGATTGCAGCTGAAAAGCTTCTGTACTGTCCTTTAAACTTATTGCAGAATGGTTGAAGTGAGATATTTTGATATACACTTTTGAATAAGCTCTTAAGAAGGCATTACCATAAAGTATCAAGGTAAATATCATTGGCTCGTCTTTTAGTAGCACAGAGCTAATTTAATGGGGTCTATCCACAAAGGCATTTTGTAATACACAATGTAGTACTCCTGTAGTAAGGGAGAGGTGTGGCGCAGCGGCCAGAGCAGCTGACTGCGGGGTTCAAGGTTCGATACCCGGCGCCTGCTCAGCTCAACATTATGTGACTCTGGGCAATAGCTCACTTAATCTCCCTGATGGCCCACAGCACATTGAAACCCTTACGGGGTGATATGTTCGCCCTTTACAAAAAGGAATTATTATTATTTATTTATGTACTCTTACACGTCTTTGAGAATTGGCCGCAAAATATCTAATTTGGGGATGAAATTAGAATATCCAGGGCATATTCTTACACAGCCCAATTCAAAAAACATTTTTTCCATTAGTAAGTGAAAGATATTCCTAGAATAAGGTAAGTCTCCCCTAAGCTGGAAGCAAGCCACACTTCCACTTAAAATAAACTTAGTGAATATTAAATAAAGTTCCGAACCAAGGTTATACAGTAATATAAAAAATAGGGCCTCATTTAATGATTGGCAGCTACAGGATGATAAAAATGGGCATATGGCCCTTTAGTCAATACAATGTTTCCTAAACCTAGATTAGAGATGAGGGAACCACTTCATTTCCAACAGTGAAACCTCAGATGACTCTGCTGTTATAAACCATTAGCAGGCAACTCATGTACCAGAGGACAGGATGCTTTAGAGCTTTGTAAGGCCAGGACTATTGAGGGTGTGTTTTCCAAAGCTCTTTTTCCGTTTTTCCAGCCGCCCTGAAGCTCATGGCTGTCATGACTAGGCAAAATAGAACAGCGGCTACCATGCATTGGGAGAAAATGTTCAATCTAAGTCATTGCAGTTCTGATTTTGACAAGCAAAATCCTGCTTAGGAGTTTTGTTTCAGATTACATCTAGTTAGAACGTGTCCTCATCATGCTGGCTGGATTGATGGACTGATTGCTTGGGTCTCCCAGTAACCAATGAAGTAACTAAATTGCACTAGAAGTAGACGTCAATGGGTCCTAATAAACGTTTAGGGTATAAAGAAATCAGAAAATATCTTCAGGGTATGTGGATGTTGAGATAGAAATAGTAAGGGCCTTATTATGAGTTTGGTGGTGAGGGACCGCCCTGCTCCTGCACCGCCAAACCCATGTGCGCACCTCACGTCAGATCTCAACTTTTTTTGTCGCTGGCGGGCGGTTCTTTGGTGGGCCCAAGGTGGTGCTTATAAAAAAGGGACAGCAATGGGAATACCAAATAAAGTACCTGCAAGTCTATGCCCTGTAGGAACTGGGGGTGCACCCAGACAGGGGGCACACCATGTGCCCCCCTGCATGCATTCCCTGATGCAGATACAACAGGGGCCCCTACAGGGCCCTCTTTGTTTCCTCTCTGTTTATGCTTTGATGGAGGGGTCACCCCCATGAAAACGGTGGTGGATAGGAAACTCGAATCAGCCGCGTCAAGCATATTGCTACCTCAAGACCGCTGCTACACCACCAGGGATCGCAGATCCATCCCCGCCAGCAATAGCTGTCCCGTGGCAGTCTGACCACCCTACTTGATATAGGGCGGTCAGACCGCCACCATGAGTTTGGCAATCCATCGGACCGCCAGACTCATAATAAGGCCCTAAATCTATACACATCAATATACAATTAACTTCATGATATTGTGGGTTTTGATATTCTGAACATGATATTATGGCAGGGGGACATGTTATCACTCTATATTGTGACATATAGGCAGTCTCAACTGAATTGTTCAAGACATGTGAAACCACAGCCAATATTAAAACCAATGTTCAAAGTTTGTGGCAATGATTTTCATTGAAGCTGTAAATAAAATCCAGTGCTGCTCCCATGCTGGAATTAATTTTATTTACCGTCATTAGCTCATAAAAACAGTGCTTTTAGCAATGGCTTTTCTGGTTCCTGACACAGGAGCTGTTGGAAAAAGAAGGATGTATTCCTTCCTTTGTAGGTGAATTTCAATTAGTTACCTTGGTTTTTAAATGGAATTAGCAAATAACCGTGGGGGCAGCATTTTAGTTCTTGGAACTGTTCATTCCTAATGAATCCTAGCCTTTGGACTGTATCCCTGTCATACATTTCCTGAAATCACATTACTGATACTGTCCATCCTAATGACCATTAATGCTGTCATTTTTTTCTGAAATTATTAATTCTTGAGGCCAACATGGCCCTAGTGCAGTTACCCTATTCCTTGTTTCCTTAACAGGCATATTCAGATACTGTGCTGTCCCAGGGTATTTCATTTGGTTTCCTCTACCTTCCCTTTTGATGATCCCTTTAGTAATACTGTTAGAGGTTAAAGTTAGTTGTGGATCCTAGTGTATTTTTAACTCTATTATCAGCCACCGTGCATTAAATCTTGTCCATGGTCCTTCAAATTTACCCCTGGAACCTATTGTTTATGGTTTGTGATATAATGGGATAATTTGTGTTCTTTCTGTCAAGATAGGTTTCTTGATTGTTCATTGTTATCATTGCATTTCCACAATATTTTCTCTGTCATTTCTGACACCATCCATTGTAGTTCTTCTTGTAACTGCTCCTGCAACTGCCTGCCTGAAGTGGGTAAGAATGTCCATCGATCTAGCTGCCTCTGTTTTCCCAAAGAACCCCATAGGTGTTGCCATAGAATGAAAGCTGTGTACACAAACAGGCAATTAGAATTGTAAATGTTCAGTCAATCAGGAGAAGTTGGTGAAGTTTTCAACACATTTATTTATCATAAAGGGACAACCATTAACATCCATAAGCTGCAACATAACGAGCGCTACCTGGGAAAGTGACTTTTCCCTAATTAACTGAGCTCCGGCTTCTGAACTAGACCCTATTAACTGTAGGGCACTATCAGGGGTGGTCATATCGCTAATAAAGATCGAGGAGGCCATAAGCCAGAGCATGGGCAATAAAGCCCCTGGCCCAGATGGGTTTCCCATCGACCTCATTAAATATAACCCTGATTTTTGGGCCCCGCTGCTGCTAAAGGTTTTTAATAACTTATAAAAAAGAATGCGCCTGACAGTGGAACCCTCTGATCGACAGCACCTGAGTTGCTATCCCTCTGTTATTCTGACCCCATCTATACGTGCGGGGTTGTGTGTGCACACTGTATTAGACCCACTGTCAGAATGCTAGTACCAACGGAACCCAACAATTTTAAACAAATCACAGGTGCACCACATATCAGTATCCAGGAAGAACAATTATAAAGTCTATTTCCAACAACAGCGTTCTTCCAAAATTTCCTTTATTCCAATATCAAAGACTTTCTAAAAAAACAAGGTCATGAGCATCACTTGTTCACAATGGCACAGCCGACGCGTTTCGTCCTTGAAGCTGACTTCTTCAGTGCGTTCAATATTTGGGGATAAAATGTTCTCAACATAGGAAGGGAGCCAGTAGATTACCAGGTCCACTTTCCATTAGCCATTCCCCATATATATTGGGGTCACTAAATATCAAGGTGCAACATAAATTCCTCCAGATATTTGAGGAGGCAGAATAGTATTAATGCATGGACAGACGTATAGGTCCAATCAAAAAGATAGTTGACAGCAAGGATGTTTGCCAGAATCCTACTCAGGAGCGGTCCATATTATAATCTAAAATATAATTAGATCTAATCCAGGATCTGCATGTTCCTAATCATGAAGGGCACATGCCAGCAAATATGCACTTGCTTCCGCAGGCTTAAATCAGTCACGATAGTTGGCACTTGACAGTCAAATTATTGTCCCCGTATACACACAGCATCAAGGGTAATGTCATGGGTCACTGTCGAATTTAATAGTCCACCCAGTCCATGTCCCTCACACGTTTCTTAAAAATGATGTCGCCGAATTCAAAACCTGCAGCCGATATTAGCCTGTCAGGATATCGTCAAGATTTCAGCAAAGTGCCGGACGTTGTTTCCCTGCTGTTACATGGAGGAAAGTTCTCATGAGAACCATCTTACCCAAGCTAGAAAATGTGCTACGAGTTTCAGTGTGAAGACGAAGGCTTGTCGGAGATGCAGATGCAAACTAGCAATAATATTCTGATGAAGCATACATAAAATGTATAAATAATTTTTCATTATAACAATTACAGCAAGTCTCATTGTATTAAGGTAAATGAGCTAACATGGGTGTGACAAAACCGAATAAACATGGATTTGTCAGCACATGCTTAAGCAAGTTGCTGGCGCTAGTCAAAAAGTTCTAAATAAACGTCTATTGAACTGTGAGCAAGAGTCAAGAGAAAAAGGCTTTGCGGTCTGATTAAAAGTGTGCATTTAAGAATGATAGCTTAGTACAAAAAAAATTGAATTATATTATTTCATAAACATTTCGTAAGAACGATTACCTCTAGATATGAAGGACTGATATATATCTATTTGCAGGCTTGATAGGGACTCTTTCACGTTAAGAGAGGGACATATTTTGTCTACTTGTCATTTTCTACGTGAAAGCATTTCTAAAGTACTTTTTCTCGCCCACAATATCGGTATTAATTAAGTTTTTCTTAATAGGATGCTCAGGCCTTACCCACCTAAGGGTGACATCTGTCAACACGATTGATGTACAAAGATTTTTGAATGTGGTGAGGATGTATGACACCACCAAAAATAACCCCATCAGGTGCACTTTGTAAAATTATGTGTATGCCATGAAGTGAACGTGCAGGATATTAGCTGTCGTCAGGGAGGTGAAAAAAGGAATAGAGTGATAGCACAAAGGAAAATGTACCATGTATACCCAGCATACACAGCTATGCGCCTGTTTTACGTTAAACACATCTTACAGCCTGTGACATCCTTTCAGTTAAACCAACCAAAAGAGATTTTGTGTCCACCGGGTGTATTACCTGATTAGGAATCTCAGACCAGAATTCAGGTTGCATTTGTTTTTATAGTCTGGAAATATCTTTAAATATTTATGGTTTTGTGTGTTTTTTTTCAATGACTTGTGTTGAATGCCGGTATCTCGGGAAAAGGTACTTCCCCATATAGCCATTGTGGTATTATCCATTATAGAGATATTTATGAAATGGAAAAAGGATGAGCTTTATAAAAGTGGTCATATATAATTAAGATTGTACACTTCATTGCTCAATGGATAGGGGCGGGTGAGGTTTCTGAAGATCAAACCAGTAGCTCTAGGGGAAATAGAAAATAACCATGAAATCTTAAAACATGATGAATTAGATAATAGTTTTGTACTGCCATAGAAATCATGAAATGTTTTATAGCAGCTCCAGCATTTGGAAGAAATGTACAAGGGCTGGAATCTGTAGTCTATGTTATATTTAGTAACAGAAAGAGCGTTGCTAGGCACACTGTGATTTTGAATGACATTATTTGTGGGATGATTCATAAGCCAGGCTACACTTGCAGGATGAATGGTCATTTTTTATTATATATGTTTGCTTTCCACATATCAAAAAGGTGTAGCCATGGTTTTTACCATGGTTTCAGAAAATAAATAGGGAAACTTTTTAAATAAATAAATTAATTGCCAGTCTTGTTGAATTGCTGGAGGAATTTATGGATTAATTCATCTGTTAGAGTAAACTTCCTAAAAGCCCTCACACACAAAGACATTCAGCTACCTCAGAGAAGCAGATGCTGGAAATAGTGAATTAAACGTATGTTTTATTATACTAAGCATGAAAATGACCATCCTACGGTAAAGTAGGTGAGTAGAAGTGGCAAATCTGGTCTATGTAAGGAACATTGATGAAAAGCGCAGACCGTCGAAAACAAGAAGAAAATTGTATTATGATAAAAAGATCCAGTAACTCGTAGCTTGCAAGAACTTATCTGTGTTACTGCTTTTCAGAGTGATGGCACATGAATTGTAGCTCTACAGGGTGGTGGTACTGTGTTGCACCCATACAGTAGTAAATTTCCTGAAAATATTTTCAGTGGTGTTAGAAATGCAGGCTCTCTAGTTGGAAGGGGTAGGTACCTTTGTCCAAATAGGGACCCTTGCTTCTAGTCAGGATAAGGGGATACACACATTAGATAATGCCTGCTCACTCCCTGGGTAGCTTGGCACGAGCAGAGAGGCTTATCCCAAAGGCATTGTGTTAAGTATTTGTACTCCAAAACATGCAGTAATACACTGATAACACCACAAATGGACACCACACCAGTTTAGAATATTAAAGTATCTTTATCAAACCTAAACAAGACCAAAGCGACAAAAATCCAAAATACATGTAATAAGAATATGACTTTAAAAAGGGTTTCAAGCAACTGGGTCTATAGAAAACTATGGATGCGTGATTCTAAACAAAGTACCTGTAGATGCATCAAAATTCATACGGCCAAACAGCCGCAGAGAGGAGAAGCATTGAGAAACAGAGAGATGTATCATTTCCTGAGCCCTTGGGGAGGAGATTCAACAGTTTTGCTGCATGCTGGAGAAGTGATGTGTCTAATCCGGGCTGTAGGGGGAAGTGATGCGTCGACTCCAAGAAGGTTCTGGTCTGTGGGTGGTACGTCGGGAAAACTTGCCACACAGGTGAGATGCGTGGAAATCAGGTATGCGCTGACGACCGATGCAGAGGTGGCAAGCGGTGCGGCGTTGGTTTCTTCAGATGCAATTCAACAAAGCATTGGTTCTTTCAGCTGCAACAGGCGCTGTGATGTCTCTTCAGCAGCGTGGTGATGCATGGGGATTCTTCTTGCACGGCGGTGCTGCATCTGGAAAAACAGCTGCAAGAAGGGCAATGCATTGGTTTTCTCAGTTCTTCAGGTTTTTTCCAGCTCCCAAGAGCAGGAACAACCTCCAGAGACCCAAAACTGGAATAGGCATCTCCTGGCAGGTCAGAACTCTCAGCAGCAGAGTTCAGGGGCAGCTGGGAGTAAAATCTTAGTGTCCCTGAGACTTCAGAACAGGAGGCCAGCACACATAGGCCCTTGGAGATTCTTCTTCACGCAGGTTCACAGCAGAGTTCCGATCTTTGTCCTTTCCTTGGCAGATGTAGAAACTGCAGGCCAACCTCTCACAGCAAAGGGGCAGTACTCCTCCTCACAGCCCTTCATCTCTTCTTCTTGGAAAAGGTTCCTCGAGTCCAGAATTAATCTAAAGTTCTGGGGTTTACAGTCTACTTCTTATACCCCATTTTGTCATTGTTCTCTTTGTGCAAGGGTCTTTAAGCCCAGTCCAAACCAGTATTGTCCTCACTAGAGCAGTATGCCCACAGGGGTGGAGACAGCATTGTGCAAGGGAGACAGGCCTTATTCAGGTTCAAGGAAATCTCTCCCACTACTCTAAATACATCCAAGCCCCACACACCTGGTCGGTCACATGTTTGACGGCATTTTTACCAATAACCCCGATATCCCAGTGACCAGGACACTGCCACTACCCTGGACAGACCACAGGCCAATTTACTTTGATATTAGGACAACAATTATCGGCATGCCCAAGCCTGGAAGACCTTTCAGGTTGAAGATCCGATGATGGAACAAGATTCAGGGCAGGGATCTAGAAAATTCGCTCAGTAACTCCCCTCCTTTACTGGCTTCAGACAACGATGAAGCAGTGCATCAGTTCGACAATTGGAAACGTATGGCGGTTAGTCAGTTTGAGCCCAAAACTACTATCTCAGTCAAAAGATCCTCACCAAATGCACCTTGGTATGGACCTGACCTTAAACTGATAAAAATTGACTGTAGAAGGAGCGAACGAATCTGGAGGTCAGACTACAGTAAGGAGCACAAACAGGCCTCAACCGAAAGCTGAAACAATACAAGGAAGCTAGTATCAAAGCTAAACGGGATTACTTCAGCACAAAAATCGAGGCCGCCAGCAACTCCACCAGGGAGCTGTTCAAATCGATCCAAACATTAGTTGAACCCTTTCAGAACCACCAGTTTAGACCAGACTAAGCATTTTGCAATAAAATGGCCACATTTTTTCAAAGCAAGGTTCATCGGATCTATAATGAGCTCCTCACCACCCAGGACATCACAAATACCTGTAACTACACAGTGCAGTAGGAAAAAACTCTGCCTGTTCAGCTAGCCCGCTTTCGGCTACTCTCCCAAGAAGAGGTCAATAATCTCATCCAAATTACAAAGTCAGGCTGCCAGCCATCTACCATGCACCTAGCATCCTACAATATTAGTGTCCAGGTAACACCCCGTTTAAATCATATCATAGAGTCTTATCCCTATTACGTGTTCTGCTGGAAAAGAGCCTGTATCAGGCCGATCCTGAAAAAGCAACTCTGGACCCTGCTGATACAAAAAACTACAGCCCAATCTCAGGGCTACCTATGGTGGCCAAGATTCTGCAAAAAGCAGTAACTAAGGAGGTAACCCAATATCTTGATGCCTATAAGCTGCTTGATCCGACGCAGCATGGTTTTAGGCCCCGCTATTCCACAGAAACGGCCTTGATAATGGTAACGGAAGAGATACGGAAAGTGATGGACAAGGGGAGCAGAGCGGTCCTCATTCTCTTAGACCTATCGGCAGCATTTGACACCACAAATTTGTAACAGCCAGAGAGCAGTACATAGTCTGGGATAACATACAGTCTGACACTTTCCATCGCCCGTGTGGAGTGCCGCAAGGATCCGCCCTATCGCCCACACTTTTTAATGTGTATGTCACCCCGCTGGCCAAACCTGTTGGAAAGCATGGTTTCTCGCTGGTCTCCTACGTCGATGACTCACAGCTCAGAGTATCAGTAGAACAACCACAGAGTGTGGCAAGCAGTTTCCATCCATGTTTGGCTGACATTGTGCACTGGATGAGCCAACATTTTCTTTAAATTTTTGTCTGTGTCATCCTCTGAGGCGGAAGCCGGAGGACTGTGTGTGTTGATACTATTTTTAAAAACTGCACTGTTTTGTTCTTGTGAGAATTTTAAAACCCACTGAGCACTCTCGCTCTAAGCGCCGATCATAACGCGCTGTCACCGGCCTCCTCGAACCCCTGGAACAGCGACCCCTCGCTAGTCTGGAAAACGCCCTATAGGTGATAGCCACGCCCACTGCGAGGCCACGCCCACCCCAGGAGACCACATAAACGCCGATTGAAAGCACTTGTGTTTGTCTGTGTCATCCTCTGAGGCGGAAGCCGGAGGACTGTGTGTGTTGATACTATTTTTAAAATCTGCACTGTTTTGTTCTTGTGAGAATTTTAAAACCCACTGAGCACTCTCGCTCTAAGCGCCGATCTTAACGCGCTGTCACCGCCCTCCTCGAACCCCTGGAACAGCGACCCCTCGCTAGTCTGGAAAACGCCCTAAAGGCGATAGCCACGCCCACTGCGAGGCCACGCCCACCCCAGGAGACCACATAAACACCGATTGAAAGCGCTTGTGTTTGTCTGTGTCATCCTCTGAGGCGGAAGCCGGAGGACTGTGTGTGTTGATACTATTTTTTAAATCTGCACTGTTTTGTTCTTGTGAGAATTTTAAAACCCACTGAGCACTCTCGCTCTAAGCGCCGATCTTAACGCGCTGTCACCGCCCTCCTCGAACCCCTGGAACAGCGACCCCTCGCTAGTCTGGAAAACGCCCTAAAGGCGATAGCCACGCCCACCCCAGGAGACCACATAAACGCCGATTGAAAGCGCTTGTGTTTGTCTGTGTCATCCTCTGAGGCGGAAGCCGGAGGACTGTGTGTGTTGATACTATTTTTAAAATCTGCACTGTTTTGTTCTTGTGAGAATTTTAAAACCCACTGAGCACTCTCGCTCTAAGCGCCGATCTTAACGCGCTGTCACCGCCCTCCTCGAACCCCTGGAACAGCGACCCCTCGCTAGTCTGGAAAACGCCCTAAAGGCGATAGCCACGCCCACTGCGAGGCCACGCCCACCCCAGGAGACTACATAAACGCCGATTGAAAGCGCTTGTGTTTGTCTGTGTCATCCTCTGAGGCGGAAGCCGGAGGACTGTGTGTGTTGATACTATTTTTAAAAACTGCACTGTTTTGTTCTTGTGAGAATTTTAAAACCCACTGAGCACTCTCGCTCTAAGCGCCGATCTTAACGCGCTGTCACCGCCCTCCTCGAACCCCTGGAACAGCGACCCCTCGCTAGTCTGGAAAACGCCCTAAAGGCGATAGCCACGCCCACTGCGAGGCCACGCCCACCCCAGGAGACCACATAAACGCCGATTGAAAGCGCTTGTGTTTGTCTGTGTCATCCTCTGAGGCGGAAGCCGGAGGACTGTGTGTGTTGATACTATTTTTAAAATCTGCACTGTTTTGTTCTTGCGAGAATTTTAAAACCCACTGAGCACTCTCGCTCTAAGCGCCGATCTTAACGCGCTGTCACCGCCCTCCTTGAACCCCTGGAACAGCGACCCCTCGCTAGTCTGGAAAACGCCCTAAAGGCGATAGCCACGCCCACTGTGAGGCCACGCCCACCCCAGGAGACCACATAAACGCCGATTGAAAGCGCTTGTGTTTGTCTGTGTCATCCTCTGAGGCGGAAGCCGGAGGACTGTGTGTGTTGATACTATTTTTAAAATCTGCACTGTTTTGTTCTTGTGAGAATTTTAAAACCCACTGAGCACTCTCGCTCTAAGCGCCGATCTTAACGCGCTGTCACCGCCCTCCTCGAACCCCTGGAACAGCGACCCCTCGCTAGTCTGGAAAACGCCCTAAAGGCGATAGCCACGCCCACTGCGAGGCCACGCCCACCCCAGGAGACCACAAATGTGCCGGCCATACCAGCGCAGCAGTCGAGCGCAGCGGGAGCGCCGTTTGCGCGCCGAAGGCGCGCCTAAGGCAAGCCCGTCTGCGCCCGTCCGCGCACGGCCGGGCCCAGGGCCAGACTCTATGCCTGTCCCTCTCAGCACGAAGGTAAGCTACTCACGTAGAGAGCTTCTCAGCCTTAGACCCAGTAAAATCAGCACATGCCTCGTCCCGCATGATCCGAATATCTCCTACTTTAGCTGCAACAACTGCAAACCGGCAAAGTTACTCCTCCCAAAACCCCCGGTCCCACCGCCTGTCCTTAAAATTGCGACACTCAATTGCAGATCGCTCCCTAAGCATGCTTTGCTTATTAATCACCTCATCGTCGATCTCAGTTTGGACATACTCTTCTTGACAGAAACGTGGATCACTGAGCATTCCAATTCTGACATGGTACTAGCCCTCCCCCCAGGCTTTCTCATTGTGTCTCAACCACGCCCCTTAGGAAGAGGAGGTGGCATAGCCATCATCCACAGGGATCACCTCGCCTGTCGCACCAACGAGATGGCAACCCGGGACTCAGAGAGCTGTCTCTTTACTATCCAGCTAGCCCCGACCAGCTCCCTGTCAGGCCTTCTGGTGTACCGGCCTCCCGGCCACTTCGCCCCCTTTGCAGCGTCCCTCTTGGAAATTGTTTCTTCCTCAGCCCACCTGACATCGAACTTCCTAATAACAGGCGACCTCAATATCCACTTTGATGACCCTCTGGATGCAGGAGCAGATGACCTTATTTGTGACCTGGCGGCTCATGGCCTTCTACTTGCCAACACCGGTCCAACACATATCAAAGGGCACCTTCTCGACCCGGTGTTCTCGAACATCCCCTCTCTCTAATTTATTAGCTCCCAACTGCTCCCATGGACGGACCATTTTCTGGTCGCATTCCACATTCCTGGGGGTTTATGGGGCTTCTTGATAGCCCCAGGAATGTCAGTCCCAAACAGGATTCCGGCCGGGCCAAGGCACAGACACTGCACTCCTCTCCGTCATCGAGGAGGCAAGATGTATCCTGGATTCAGGAGGATCAGTGGCAGTGATCCTCCTGGACCTCAGTGCCGCCTTTGATACGGTGGATCACCGTGTCCTCCTCCATCGCCTGGCCAGGGCAGGAATTGTGGGAACCGCACACGCTTGGATCGAATCCTTCCTTTCCGGTCGTTCATTTCAGGTGTGGGACGGCAACTCTCGCTCAGACCCCCTCCCTCTCACATGTGGAGTGCCCCAGGGGTCCTCGCTTAGTCCCACCCTGTTTAATGTCTACATGGCCCCCTTGGAAGATGTTGTGACCCCCTACGGGATAAAAATAGTCAACTATGCCGACGACACCCAACTCGTCGTCTCTCTTTCCCATCTGGACAATCACCCAGAAATCCTACTGAACTGCCTGCAAGATATACACACCTGGATGTGCGAATCCTCTCTGAAGCTGAACGGTACAAAAACCGAAATCATGCTTCTGGGCAATAAATGGTCCTCCATCCCTCCATCAGTTTGGCCGGACGCCTTCGGTGATATCCCCACGCCGAAGACAGAAATCAAAACACTAGGTTTCTGGCTGGAGCAGGACCTTTCCATGAAGACCCAGGCAACCAAGACCGCTGGGACTTGCTTTGGCCTTCTCCGATCAATTTGCAAGATTCTCCCCCTCCTTCCCCCCCTGTCCAGGAAACTTCTGGTCCAAGGGCTTATACTAGCTGGACTACGGCAACGCCGCGTACCTCGGTGCTCCTGAAACTACCTTGGCCAAACTCCAACGTGCACAAAACGCTGCGGCGAGACTCATTCTGAACCTTCCTCCCAGAGCCCCGACCAAACCGGCCCTTAAATCTCTGCACTGGCTCCCTGTGCGCCAGCGAGTAGAGTTCAAGGCCCTGTGCACCACGCACAAACTCATCAATGGGGCCGGACCTGCCGCCCTCAAAAACATGGTCACCCCCTACAAAGCCCCCAGAAACCTTCGTTCTGACAGCGAACTTCTGGCCATAGTCCCAAGATTTAAGAAGTCGCGCACCGGTGGCCGCCGCTTCTCGGTCAAGGCCTCTTCAAAATGGAACGCACTCCCTCGTATGTTGCGCCTTGAACCATGTCACACCCTCTTCCGTAAAAAACTTAAAACCTTCCTCTTCCCCAAATAGTTTCTGGTCTCCCCTTCCTGGATTTCACAACCTTACAGCGCGGGGATGCCTTCGGGTCACCAGGCGCTCTATAAATCACAAAATAAATAAATAAATAATAAATTAACACTGATAAAACCGAGGTACTGGAGTTCGGGAAAGGTCCTTCACTATGGACCAATACCTACTATGGTGGCCAACGCAGGCAGGTGATTGTCCTCTCCCCACCACCAAGGTCACAAACTAGGTATAATTTTTGACAACCAACTCAATTTCTCATCCCAGGTTAACCGCCTAACTTCCTCCTGTTTTTACCTACTCAAAAGGCTCTGAAAGGTCTTCCCATTCATCCATCAGAAGCTTAAAAAAACGGTTGTAGTAGGGCTTTTTCTCTCAAAATTAGACTACTGCAAGGCCCTATTCATGGACATTGACGTCTACATGGCCCCCCTCGCACAAGTGGCCCGCCAACACGACCTCAACATCATCTCCTATGCCGACGAACACCCAGCTCATCCTCTCCCTCACCAAGGACCCACACACTGCCAAAACCAAAATCCACGAGGGAATGAAGGCCGTCGCCGACTGGATGAAGAACAGCCGTCTGAAGCTGAACTCGGACAAGACAGAGGTACTCATCCTCTGACCCACCCCCTCGGCCTGGGACGACTCCTGGTGGCCGACCACACTGGGAACAGCACCGACACCCACCGACCATGCACGCAACCTAGGATTCATCCTCGACTCCTCCCTCTCCATGTCTAAACAGGTCAACGCCGTCTCCTCCTCCTGCTACAACACCCTCCTAATGCTCCACAGGATCTACAAGTGGTTCCTGACCAAAACAAGAAGATCGGTGACACAGGCCCTCGTCAGCAGCAGACTGGACTACCGCAATGCACTCTATGCAGCAATCCCAGGAAAAAAACACCTACGATGACTACAATGCATTCAAAACGCCTCCGCCCGACTGATCATCAATGTCCCCCGCCGCAGCCACATCACCCCCCACCTGAGAGACCTTCACTGGCTCCCCGTCGACAAGAGGATCACCTTCAAACTCCTCCCCCACACACACAAGGCACTCCACAATGCCGGACCAGCCTACCTGAACAGCAGACTCAGCTTCTACACACCTACCCGCCAGCTCACCTCCACCAGTCTCGCCCTCACCGCTGTCCCCCGCATCCAACGGACAACCTCCGGCGGCAGATCCTTCTCTTACCTCGCCTCCAAGACCTGGAACACCCTCCCTACCCACCTACAGCAGACCCAAGACCTACTCGCCTTCAGGAGACGCCTCAAAACCTGGCTCTTCGAGCAGTAGCGGCCCCCCTGCCCCCCACCAGCGCCTTGAGACCCTCAAGGATAAGTAGCGCGCTTTACAAGTACTCTGATTTATTGATTGATGAACAAGGCCCAGAAAACTAAACTTCAGTCATTGCAAAACGCTGCAGCCCGACTACTGATGAACATACCAAAAGGCCATTCTACATCGGCTGCCATAAGGTCACTCCACTGGCTCCCTGTTCAGCAATGAATCGATTTTAAGGCCCTCTGTATAGTACACAAGGCGCTCTATGGAGGTGGGTCAGCTGAGGCCCAAGGATTGTTCTCCTGGTACTCTCCCTCCAGAGCTCTCAGATACTCTAACTCCGGTCTAGTTAACATTCTGAAAAAACGTAGAGAATAATGGGGCGGGCGGAGTTTATGACACTGCGTGGTGAAGCTCTGAAACCAAATACCGAACAACCTGCGACTTCAACCAAACCATATGATATTCAGGTAATCGTTGAAGACCTGACTGTTTCCGGTTAAATAGTTACCCTGAGCTCTCAGCATAATCCCACCCCACTCACACATCCAGCGCCAAGACGCCTCTGCATTCTTGCGCTTTAGAAGCTACTATCCTATCTTCTCAAGTGAATAGTCAAATGCCTGATGACCTGTCAAAAATAGCCAGCAATTGGCATTCGAAGCTGGAGATTCCTCATAACATCTTTTACAGCGCCTTGAGATCCGTCCAGCCGTTCTGCTCTCGGCTAAATTGCAGGCGCAGTTTTTTAAAACCGCTTATTTTCTGTATTATACACCTAGCAGAGTTGCTAAATGTGGAACAGGCAAAGGGACGCTGTGTCCTAGATGTTTGGAGTTCAGTGTAGGCTCAGTACACATGTTCGCTACCTGTCCAAAACTCACTCCATTCCTTGTCGAAATACAGGATTTCTTAAGGAAAGTCCTTTCTCATGATATTGAGTTAACCCTCACGACTATTTTGTTAGGGACTCAAGACAAGGTTAACAGGAAGAGCGGTGGCACACTTATCTTCGTAGCCTTGATAATTTTGCATATCTGTATAGCCTCTGCATGGATAAATTCAAATCCTCCATTGTTCTCTCAATGGCTGGCCTGCCTAGTTACGACATGTCATCTCAAGAAGGCTATCTATGCTAAAAAAGGCATCCGGGGAAAAAGGAAGGGCTTTATTGTATGGAAACCTTTAACTGCATGGCTCAAACAGACACAGCAATAGGGCCCTTTAAAGCCAAGCTCCCTCCCCTCTTTTTCACTTCTCTTTTTTTCTCGCTCAACAATCAATTGCTTATCAATGTTGCTTGTGCTTGAGGTATAAGTTGTTAGTCTATTTATAGGTTTTCCTTCACTGATAGCTCATTATGGTTGCTAAAAAAATCTTTATTCCTATTTTGATTTATTTTATTCTGTAACTTTCTTGGATTATGAAAGATAACTAGATATTGGTTCTCTCTATCTAGTGCTAAACTTTTTGCTATACGTATGGGGTGGTGGGGTGGGAGGAGGGCATGGGGGTTTGACATTGTTTCATCTCTGTATCTTTTTTTCTGGTGTTGAAATTTTATACTTAAACAAAAAAGGAGTGGATGGCAAGGATCTTAGAAGCATCTTCAGAGCTACAAAAGAAAGAATCAATTTTGAATGTTAGCTACCTGGCAGCAACCCCTTAGGGTTATGGAAGCCGCTAAATGCAGCAATAACTACTAGGCTATCTGTAGCTTTCTTGAAAGTGAAACTTTCATCACATACATAAAGGTGTGTAGCATTTGTTAGTGATACAAAAGGGGATGATGGACGGAGCGTTTGAGCAAATCAAACACTCATCCCCAGTCAACTGATCTGGGTTTAAACCATCACCATTCTTTAGCTCACTCAGCCACCCCAGTTCAGACATGGCCATATGCAAATCAGTCTGACCCTGTGCCTCATGGGAACAGTCCAGCCCGAACTGCCAAGCCATGTCTTCCCTGGACCGGAAACAAGCATCCTGGGATCGGTTTAGGATTCATAATCCTCATCAGCCAGGCTATCTTGAATCCAGTGGCCAAGTGAGCAAGGGACTCACGTCTGAGCATACCCTGCCAACTTAGGGCGCACAAAGTGATACAAAAGGGGATGATGGACAGAGCGTTTGAGCAAATCAAACACTCACCCCAGTCAACTGATCTGGGTTTAATCCATCACCATTCTTTAGCTCACTCAGCCACCCCAGTTCAGACATGGCCATATGTAAATCAGTCTGACCCTGTGCCTCATGGGAACAGTCCAGCCCGAACTGCCAAGCCATGTCTTCCCTGGACCGGAAACAAGCATCCTGGGACCGGTTTCGGATTCATAATCCTCATCAGCCAGGCTATCTTGAATCCAACGGCCAAGTGAGCAAGGGACTCACGTCTGAGCATACCCTGCCAACTTAGGCCGCCCTAAGTTGGCAGGGTATGCTCAGACGTGAGTATCTTGCTCACTTTGCCACTGGAGTCAAGAAAGCCCGGCTGAAGACGGCTGTAATGCCAGAAACCGGTCCTGGGAAGCTTGATTCCGGTCAAGGAAAGATATGGCTTGGCAGTTTGGGCTGGACTGTTCCCATGAGGCACAGGGTCAGACTGATTTGCATATGGCCATTTCTGAACTGGGGTGGCGGAGTGAGATAAAGAACAGTGATGGATTAAACCCAGATCAGTTGACTGGGGGTGAGTGTTTGTATTGTCAACGCTCCGTCCATCACCACCTTTGTTTTTTGTTTTTTTTTGTTGTTTTTTTGCATTTGTTAGCGATCCATACACCTAACTGTCAAATCTTCTTTAAGACAGCATTTTTTTCTCTCTCCAGTTGTACACTATTTAGAGGTTTATTGCTTTATTGCTGTTTTAATTCTCATAACTTTCAATTCGCAATTCGAAAATTGAGATGGATCTTTTGCTTTGAATACAAAAAAATTACTATCTCGCTGGGCTTGTCTATGCTATATATCTTTTTGCTTCAAAATTAGGAGAATTTGTTTTTTTTTGACACGCATTTTGATTTTAAGTATGCAATGCGGAAATTTCAATTACATTAAAGGATAAACAATGCTAAGAAAAGTGCATATGTAAGTACTGGCTTGGTTTAAAATGTTTAATAAAAGGGCAAGTATGTAGGAAGTTAAACGTCATATTCAAATGAAGAAGGGCTATTACTGTGGGGCAGGTTAACGCAAAAATGTACATTTCTTTACTTAAATACATTATCCTTTCAAAATATTTGCGAGCAGTGACTTTTTAATAGATTCTTTATTCTATTAAGTTCCAGGAATATGTGGCACCAACTTGTTTGCTTGTACGTGATGTAAACCAATCTTAAATGGGTGTTTTCCAGCACACAAAAAAGAAAAAGATCAAGGCCTAAACTTTAAAGAGGTAGATCCAAGAATTAAGTAATTTGGTGGAATAAGCATTCTTATCAAAGGAACACTCCCTCATACCCTGATAGATATATATATCTCGTTTAAGAATACTTTTGTAAAGCGCCAACTGCGGGATAATTACAGTATGCAGAACAGACTGTCGTGTGAGGAAAATGAATGTTTTTATTAAACTACCATACCGTGGGTTCAAAAGTTAAATTCATTAAGCCTCCTTTAAAGGTGGGGCTTTTATTATGAATATATTTGGGGCATTAAGTAGAGCTCTCCAGCTGCCACATTGCTCTGCATGGGAAATGTTTACAGTAAAAATTACGATAATAAATAACAACATTATACTGTATGTCACTGTGTTTGCTACTGTTTCCAGGCAATCTAAACAACAAGTTTATTGACCTGAGATGTAATTTGGGTTATACGTGGTTTTCTAACGAGACCCATAAGCTTCTGAATAATTTACTGTGCTGGTTTATAAAAGCTCCGTGGCAACTGCCTTTCCATAGTGAATGCAAACTAAGCAATGTCAGCTTTCATCCCGCCCAAGGATAGTCAGTCATAACAGATGCAGGCAAACGGTCTGACAGAGGGGGTCTTTTTAAGTGAAGCATATGGAGTTCTATAGTTTTCTATATCTAAGACTTCGGCTATCATCATTATATAACCCCCGCCACTGGTCGTATGGACCTTTGATTGTCGACAAAGAAAAATAAGGAGCGATCACCTACATCAGTGCAATGACATGTAAAATATAAATCCAGTACTTGTATAGCGCACAAATCACCCCCGAAGGGGTGTCTCAGCGCTGGGGGCCGTTGGGAAGATTAAGCGAGCTATTGGCCAGAGTCGCATGGTGTGGGGCAGACCATTGCTGCCGGAGCCAGGGATTGAACCGTGATCCCCAGCATGCAGCCTCAGTCGCCTCAGGCTTCCCTAAATCATATGTGACTTTTAGTTTCGTCAATAAAGAGAATTAGTGTGAAGTAAAGAGTTTTATTTTCAATTCTTTTAGTTTGTCATCTTTTTTCATTAAGTATTAATCTTAAGATTTCAGTGTTAATAGTAAATGTAACCCGTCAATCGATATTTGATTAAAAAATTTAAAACATTGTTTATTAAAATCACAGTTAGTATTGTAATAATTCAGCAAGCATGTTCCATAAAGGCAAATTCACTATTCTACATTGAATTGAAATGACATGAGAAAAAGATGTAAGTTCAGATACCCGTTAAGAGTACTGATGAGTGCACATGCATAAAGCCTTTGCATAATAAGCTGGAAAGTATTCTCAGCTCAATTTATTAGCAGAGGATTCAGCAAAATCTAAGTAAGGCAACCTCTAGGAAGGAAGGAATCCTATTCTACTACAACTACTTTAGGAACACGCACTAATATAAACACAAAATATTCTATGTCGCAACATTAGTTTCTTTCACCAACAGAGTCCTCCAAAAGAAATTCAGCAAACTCCTGGGAATAAGAAAACTCCCCATTTTCACATGCAGGCGCAAAAGACTTTCAGACATTAGAACTTGACAAGGGAAATGGTTAATGTTTTGTTGTCCAGATTGTTCTTCTCATGGCTCATTCTTACTGTTGCCTTCTCTCCTCCCGGTGAGAACTCACTATCAGTTGTCCAATACAAAACAAATGCCTATTCACTAGTTAACAGAAGACTTCTGGAAAATACAAAATCTATAACAGAGATAAAACCACAGTGAACAAATAACTATTCAATATGAAAATAGGCCTTTCAATGTTAATGCACTATTTTCCAGTTAAGATGGCACCGACAGTTTGGCTAACTTAACTCATCACTTTTGTTTCACGTTTAAGCCTCTAATTTTAAGTATGGTTACCTACTACAACTTTTGCAGTTAGCATGTGTTTTACTTTTAAAATGAACTTTGCACATTATTAATGTAAGCATTTTGTTAGCGAATAAAGTTTGTTCCAACACCATCTATCAACTTCACAGCCATCTTCTGTAGTTCAGGGTTCAGATGACCTTCCCAGACACCCCCAACACTTACAGTTGCTGCCACAACCTCAATCAGTTTCAGTTCTCTTGCTACAGTAACCATCTCTTTCAGCACAGCATTGAAGTTCATCTTCTTCAACTACATGGAGGGCAACGTGGTCACTTCCACTCCCACTGTCAGTTTACATCCCGAAGAGTGAGTCTGTTATGCTAGCAGCATATTTGAGATGTAGCTTATGACATAATTTTTTAGGCCAGATCCTTCATGTGTACACTCACTGGAAGAGACAGGCCAGCTGCCTAAAAGAACTCTTCCAAACATTAATACCTTACTCTTAACTTCCTAGACAACAACTCCGAGGAGGAAAAGATGATCACAAAAGAAATGCAAAACAATTATCCTTCTGTGCCCCCCCCCCCAATACATGCTAATGCTGCAGGCATTTCTTCTAGAGTAATGTAGTCGAGCCTTTTTCGGCACATCTATCTATATCATCGCAACCATATTCCTTTCACTGATGCACTATATAGAAGTCCAGATACTGCAGCAACTTTTCTCTTCTGCTACCACATAAAATACACAACACTTTACTCTCCAGTTGTATGTGGCTATTCTGTTTAATGGCATCCTTTTAAATAAATATCACACCAGTGATAGAGAGAGCCAGGCATAACTAATAGCACCCTCCCGCAACCTAATTATCCTTTTCATCTATATCACGCTGCTGTTTTTTAACTGTTGCATTACGGTTTCCTAGATGGCATGTGGTGCTGGTGCAATAAAGGTAGAATGAAGGTGTTAGGTTATAGGCTCTTACTAGCCTGTTTTTGTCGATCCACAAACTATACCTTAAATTAAAATTAAAATCATCATGTTTGAAATTCTTACAACAATGGTTTTATTACGCAATCGCATTACTCTATATTAGCCACAAATAATCCTATTATACTGCCCCAAAAAAATTGGCAAAGCCAATAGTCTAGTTTTAAAGTGCTGTATCTAAACTAAGGCAATCAAAATGTGGTTTTCACGAGTTGCATGCACAGCTGCTTATCACATTAACCCCTTCCATGCTGATGACGGAATCGCTCCGTCATCAGCTACAGTTGAGCTGTGCTGATGACGGAGCGGTTCCGTCATGGCCCGGCCGCCGCGCCTGCGCGGCGCTGATTTCGCGCCTGCGCGGGCGTTCTAAAGAGCGGGGCGGGTCATGACGGAACCGCTCCGTCACCAGCACAGCTCAACTGTAGCTGGTGACGGAGCGGTTCTGTCACCAGCATGCGGCGGCCGCGTGGGCGCCCCGCCCCTTTAGCGCTGCGGCGGAATAGCCGCCGCAGCGAAGGGGTTATAGCCTGCCCTGTTGGTGTTGCCAATGCTGAGGTAATAAGTACCAAAAAGGAATGCTTTTCTAGAAAATTGTTGGAGGAAATAAAGAACCAAATGTGACAGACAATGTGATAATTGAGGGTGATTTTTAGATGTAAAATATCCCTTTGTGCATTCATTCCAATAGAAGACCTTCCTGGAAAGTGGAGTTATACACCTAATTGACAATACCATGAGGTGAGCGAGTATTACTCCTCAGGGTGAAGGCAATGTCTACTCCAAGTATATTTGCAACAATTGATGGCAGTTCAACTTACACACAGCTACACCAAAAAATCACAAAATAATATATGACATAAACACAGTATCCTCTGCTGTGGAGGCGGAGTGGCGGGCGGAGGTGTGAGCGGGGACATGGGAGAGGTGAGGGGGAGGGGGGACAGACAATACACATACATTTTTTTAAATACAAAGTACTTACCTGTCGCCCGACTCTCATTTCCATGTCCTCACTGCTGCAGGCTCTTGATACAGTCTCCTTCCTCCCGGCGCTCTCCACAGCTGACTCGGGCGGAAAGGGAAGGACTTCCACCTTAGTACAATGCAAAACCAGCCAATCCTGGAGCTGCAGGCTGGAGTTGGCTACCCCAGCGCTCATTTTGAGGCTTGGGGCCTGCAGCTGCAATCCCTTGGCTGCTTCTCAGCCTTGGAGTTGCTGGTTCTGAAGTGCGTAGATCAGATTGGTCGGCTGTAGGCACCCGGCCAATCTGACCTGCGCACTGGCAGGGGCTGCATTACTAGTGCAAATGTACTGATCAACCCCGCCCCTCTGCCATCAAACTGTAGTATCACAAGCCTTGGAAATATTAATAAAGTTGTATGTATTACCATTTTATTCATGTGTGTGCCTGCTGCACTCGCAGCAGGCGAGTCAACACTCCTCCGCCATAATGGAAGAGCTGCTGCTGCATATACACGTGTTAAGCTTTAGTCGTTTTTAGGTCTCGGACCGAAGGCTGGCTCGCCAGCCGGAAGTCGGAGATTTTATGACTTTGAGTAAGGGGGCTTGAACCCGCCTCTCGCCTCCATTCTCTTCCATTGGCTGGCTTCCTAAAGGGAGACCAGTCATTGGAGGAGAAGGGAGTCACTCCAAACAAGCCCCGTCTCTTTTGGATTCGGGGGCGTAGGTTTTGCTGTTCTTTCGATGGTGACGTCATCCGTCACTCAGAACAGCAAAACACGCCCCCGAATCTGAAAAATTCGGATGTTTTCCTCCTCACCTTTCCCGCCGACCATGTTTTTTTTTCCCTTCCTCCCGTGTGCCGTTTTTCGTGCTTCTGCCCCCTGTTTTTTTTTTTGCCTGTTTACTTAATGACGCTGCTCGAGGTTGCTAGGACCAGACCAGGAACCGGCCCTTTCCCACGACCCCACTTGACATTGCCCTGCATGGAGCAGGGTCTCTCACCTGCCTCAGGTGTACAACGCTCATAACACCTCCCCTTCCTCCCCGCCTCCTGCCCCCAGCTCCTCGGACATGAAAGAGCTTCTCATGGCGAGAGACCGCCGTGGACAGCATCGGTATTCAGCCCCTGGAGAGGGCAGTGCAGTGGCGGAGGCACTGGCGGTGATTGCTAGGCCCGAGGGCGCTGACCTAAGCTGCAAGATCCGAATGTAAAGACCATGGGACCCTATGATGCAAGTCATAGACCTGTCTCGCGAGATTTACGTCTCTCTCTGAAGTGCTCCTTCGCCACTGTAATGAGTCCTGGAATGCAGAGGAGGAGACAGAGATGTCTGCGCTGATGACACATTACAGCAAATTACTTTTTATGAACTATTTTCCCCAGGCCTTGAGATCTGAAATGGCACGGGTGGAGCACGCCGGCTTCTTTAGGGGTTCACTCGCAAAGGCCATGGTCTCAAACGAGAAAATGTCACTAAGGCCCCATTTTATGAAGACGATGGTTCCAAATCCCCTTCCTTCCCCAGGGCTGGCTACCTTTGAGTAAAGAGCAAATCTTAGCAATTTCCCCTTCTGTTGTATAATTGTCATTTAATTACACAGTTTTCTCTGGGGCTTAAGCAAAAGTACTGCTTTAAAAGAGCTGTATTCAGTCCTTTATTTACTGTTGATTGGAAACGCACGAGCTTGGTGCTAAAGCCACTTCGCATGATGAAAGTTACCCACGAAGTGCACAAAATACAATTCGCAATACTAAATCCCAGCATCATATTGTAAAAAGAATGGATTTGGGTTGCTTTCTGACAAGAATGATATACCGGACTGATTGGAAGATGACATCAGAGTGAAATGAACCTGTGAAAGCATGGGGGGCACCCACCGTGTGTTTTAGTCTAGGCTGCTGTAGCTCCCAGGGCACACACAGTTCTTTACCTGATGTGTGCTTGTCTGCGCTGGAGATGGGGCCTGAAATACAGCCCCATACAAAGTATTTCCCAGTTCACCCATAGGCTGAATTGCTGGTGGGAAATGCATTATTTTATGATTTGAAAGCTCATTTACTTATAGTGATCACTGCAGGTGGTCTCTACGTAAGCAGACAGACATGAGCTTCTCGTCTCTACTTGTGATCACCCTGCCGCCCCTCCCTTACAATTCCCTCCCCTATTATGCCTCAGTCACCACCTTTTTTTTAAGGTGTTGTGCGAACCCTCCCAATCAACACAGTTACCCTGACCCATCATCCACGGACACCAGCAGTGGGTCGGAGCCAGAACTGCCATCACCTCTTGGGCAAAGACTCCCCACCCATCCTCATGCCCACCCTTCGCCGCCCGACGACAAGGGGGGGGCGGCAGGCAATCCTCCGTGTGTGGGGGGATTGCTGAGTGCGCAACACAGCTGTGGCGAACGAGCTGCAGCTTCTCTGTGACTGCCCAAAGCCTGTGTATCCTCCCAGCTGTAAGATTCAGGTACACTTTGAGTGATTACGATCGTGCCCTCCCACCAGGACCGATCGTGGATTTGAAAACAGCGGGGCTATTCTGGGCATGCTGATGCAAGCTCTTCTTTTCCGGTAGAAATCGGGAGAGTCCCCTGACAAAGGAGGTTTCCCACGACTCCAGGACTAAGAGGATCTTGATTTGGGCTTAAGCCCCGCTGCGGAAAGTATAACTTTTTGGGGTTTGCGCAGGGGTTTATTGAAATGTCTGTTTTAATGAAGACAGTTTGCCTAATTGTACTGTGTTGGTCATTTGGCACATCGTGACAGCATTTTCATTGTCCTGACTTTTTGTTCAACTTCTCAAGTTCTAAGCAATCCTCTCCAATAACAACCACAGACGGGCACCCATTTTGTGCTCCTCTGCCCCCTGGCTTTGCTAGCTCCCCTGTCCCCTGGCTGTGCTTGCTCCCCTGACCCCTGGCTGTGAATGCTCCCCTGCCCCCTGGCTGTGCTTGCTTCCCTGCCCCCTGGCTGTGCTTGCTCCCCTGCCCCCTGGCTGTGCTTGCTCCCCTGCCCCCTGGCTGTGCTTGCTTCCCTGCCCCCTGGCTTTGCTCGCTTCCCTGCCCCCCTGGCTTTGCTTGCTTCCCTGCCCCCTGGCTGTGCTTGCTTCCCTGCCCTCTGGCTGTGCTTGCTTCCTTGCCCCCTGGCTGTGCTTGCTTCTCTGCCCCCTGGCTGTGCTTGCTTCCCTGCCCCCTGGCTGTACCTGCTTCCCTGCCCCCTCGCTGTGCTTGCTCCCCTGCCCCTGGCTGTGCTTGCTCCCCTGCCCCCTCGCTGTGCTTGCTTCCCTGCCCCCTCGCTGTGCTTGCTTCCCTGCACCCTCGCTGTGCTTGCTTCCCTGGCCCCTCACTGTGCTTGCTTCCCTGCCCCCTCGCTGTGCTGGCTTCCCTGCCCCCTGGCTGTGCTTGCTCCCCTGCCCCCTGGTTCCCCTGCCCCCTCGCTGTGCTTGCTTCCCTGCCCCCTTCCTGTGCTTGCTTCCCTGCCCCCTCGCTGTGCTTGCTTCCCTGCCCCCTCGCTGTGCTTGCTCTCCTGGGTGTGTGTGTGGCTCTGGGTGTGTGTGGCTCTGGGTGTGTGTGTGTGGCTCTGGGTGTGTGTGTGTGGCTCTGGGTGTATGTGTGTGGCTCAGGGTGGGTGTGTGGCTCTGAGTGGGTGTGTGGCTCTGGGCGGGTGTGTGGCTCTGGGTGGGTGTGTGTGGCTCTGGGTGTGTGTGAGGCTCTGGATGTGTGTGGGGCTCTGGGTGTGTGTGGCTCTGGGTGTGTGTGGGGCTCTGGGTGTGTGTGTGGGGGGGGCTCTGGGTGCATGTGTGTGGGGCTCTGGGTGCGTGTGTGTGGGGCTCTGGGTGCGTGTGTGTGTGTGTGGGGGGGGCTCTGTGTGTGTGGGGCTCTGTGTGTGTGGGGGGCTCTGTGTGTGGGGCTCTGTGTGTATGGGGCTCTATGTGTGTGGGGTTCTGTGTGTGGGGGGCTCTGTGCATTTGCGAGCTATTAAGCTATTGGCATTGTAAATGACAATGCCATTAATTTAATGATTAAGCTATTGGCAATGTAAATGACAATGCCATTTATTTATGATTAAAAAAAAAGAAAAAAAATGTCATGAGCAATGCCATAGCTCTACCTTTAATAATGCCGAGACCATTGCAATGTAAATGCTTGTTATGGTTCTGTTTCGTAATTTTGTGCCCGGTAATGGCTTTGCTTTCTCCTTTAGGAGATACACAGGACAGCCGAAACCCAGCACTTTGACTCAGCAATTTACAAAACACTCAGAAGAAAACTGAAAAAATAATTTCATCGAGCGAGGAGCATCTAAATCAGAAAATATCATGCTGTGTGACTTTAACAGCAGCAGTTAACCTCTCGCCAATTTTATGTGACAGAGGAAATCATTTCAAATGTTATCACTTGGGAAACAGCAATTGTACCATTTTCATTCATAGAATATCTTCCCACTGTCTAATCGACGCCGCCAAGGAGGCTGTTCTGCCGAACAGCAGATTATCGTGGGCTTGCCCAGTTAACTCAAACTCCTGTTGTTCACACAGGGGAGCTATATTCTATCTCACTGTTTGTACATCCACTTCAAAAAACGTTTCACATTAAAAGGATTTATAAACATAACTGCACAACAAACTGTGCGAGCATCATTAAAACATTTTCCTGACAAAGTATCTGAAGAGTATGGCTGCTTAGCTCGGAGGCTCGGGCCTCAAGTCTGTCTTTTTCATGTCAGATGAATGCATCTTGACAAGGTTGCTGTAGATTCACAAAATAGATGGAGCAGAACAGCCTTCAAATGACCGATGGAGAGAGCCAACCTATGCTGCTGGAGGGACGGTCTAGGGACCAAAGTATGCCTTTTAAATCATGTATGTGCACTAAAACCTTCCAAGTTTTAGATGCAGTGGGAGCACATGAAATAAAAGGCCAATACTTATAGGTCTGAGACAGAATCCAGGAGCACTACACTGGCACAGGAGCTACATTTTCAGGTGCTTATCTAGAATGGTTTTGCTTAATACAAATAATTGATGCACATCAAAAAATGTCTGGGAAGCAAAAATAACTAATGCATCTCTGATGCATATGCCAGGTGCTCTAGTGGAAATACTGCCCAGTCTTAATCCTGTTCTGGGAGAAACAACACCAGCTTTTAATAATCGTGCCAAGAAATATAATGACCCTCACAGTCGTGGCTGTGAATATTATATCACATTTATTGAGCCAGGAAATAAAAAAAACTTGCAGAATGCCGTAATAATGTGCTACAAGTCACAGAAGTAGGTGTGTTTGTCACAGTGGGAGAAACAGGGATTTCACATGTGATACCCGACTTCCTGTCCCTGACATATTTTAACTTCCCAGTGATGACATCGGAAACACAGGACCTACTCCCTATCTCATCACAAAACTGTTCCTGCCTCTCGCTCTGCCATGTTAGTTCAGGTTGAACATCCTGATAAGTGTCCAGTGCCCCAACACGTCTTCTGAACATCAGTCACACCTGCATCATTTTTAACCTGCTAGCCAACACGCACCTCTCACATTAATGTGGCCTGTCAAACTTTGATCAATATATATGTGTGCTAGGCACATGCCATTAGCCAAATACCTGGCTTGTGTGATTGTACTTCCTGGTGCTGCTCTTCTAGCAAGTTTTGTTGTGGTGCGCGCTTTTTATTTAACTATACATGTTAGGTATAGCGTGAATGCATGTATGTTGTATACAGTAACAGCTGGCAAAATGTATGCATGGTGAATGACTGCACATCATATTTCTGAATATATTCTTTATACTCACTGACCTGCATTCCGGCTTTGTAGTAATTCTGTATTCAGACAGAAACTCTTTATCGCCACAAGCAGGAATTACAACTGTCACAGGAAATCTGTAATATCGCAAACCGCCAACCTCTTACCCGCCATTTCACTACCTAAGATATTGTGCCATTTAAGGAAAAGCAACCAGAGAGAGTTCGGAAGGTATAACAGTGATGGTGATTCTAGCACTAATTCTCACTTCTAAGGGGCAAGTGGGCAGGGAAGTTGGAATGCCACATTATTTCCTCAACTTCCTCATACCTGTGGCATTTGCGATCCAGAAAGACTGCCACTCACATGCTCATGACAAGCAGACGACTACGGAAACTCCCTCCATGAAGGAATCAACAAATCACTGCTCCACAAGCTCCGAACCATACAGAACACCGCAGCCAGACTCGACCTCGGCATCCCATGACATGAACACATCACCCAATACCTGTGAGACCTCCATTGGCTCCCTGTCGAGCACAGAGTAACCTTCAAACTACTCACCCATGCCTAAAAATCCCTTCACAACACCAAACCCCAATGCCTCAACGAAAGAGTCTCCTTCCACGTACCCAAGAAAAACCTCTAATCTGCCGACCTCGCCTTCGTCGAAACCCTGCACATCCGCAAAGCCAGTGCTGGTGGAAGTGCCTTCTCCTACATTGCAGCAAAGACCTGGAATGAGCTCCTGGTCAACATCAGATGCTCCCCCACTCTGCACATCTTCAGGAAGAGCCTCAAAACCTGGCTCTTTGGCTGACTCGGAGCTGCACCATCCCACCCAGCACCTTGAGACCATCAAAGGTGAGTAGTGCGCTTTACAATTCCCTGATTGATTGATTGATTGATTTTAGCTGCAGGAACACCATGTCGATATTGCCAAACAATTTAGAATGGGGTCCATTTTTTTCTCCATTTTTCCTTTCTAGAATGCATAAATAAAAAATATAAACAAATAACTATTTCAGAAATGTGTTTGCTGTATTGTTTTGTGAGTTAGAGAAGACAGGACTCTTTTGGTTCCTGACGGACTCCGTAAAGCAGTGACGTAAATGCTTGGGTGCAATTGCTAGAATTCATGTAGAATGTTCAGTTACATGCTGAGGAATAAAGATGTGTAATATCAACCTCCATGTGTGGTGTAATCATTTACATGCTCTGAGGTTGGTGGGGACGCTACAACTGGTGACGATATAGGGGATACGTAACCTGAAGAACCAACTGTGCTCTCCCAGAGAGTTTGCCGCGGTCCAGCAAACTGCTTGTGTGTGCCACGCGTGCCTCAGGTGAAGCACTCCAGCCAATACAAATCTTTTAAGAAGATGAAGGCATTATAGATACATCTGTGGATTATCGGCCAGGAATCTGCTGGTGGGACACAAGTGCTTGTGTGTGGTTGTCGTCGATAGAATTCATGATGTAGAATGTTCAGTTAATGGTTACACACCGAGGAATAGAGCTGTGTAACACCAAGCTCTGTGTGTGGCTAAACATTTACATGCTACGAGGCTGGGAGTATGCTACAGATGTGTGCTTCTCTCTCAACTTTTGACATTACCAAGACACTAGGCAGACAAATTCTTATTCAGACCTGCTCTACCCATTATACACTGCAATACATAAAGATGTAATAACATGCGCGGCTGTGGATCCAATGAATGACAAGACATGCATCCCCTGGACACAGATGTGAGCGGGTTAATTAGGCACACACACTGTATGCCTAACTCAGATCTTTGTCTGATGAAACATTCAGAGCAGCTGCACTATTACACTGCTGAAGTATTTCTGGATTAGGATCGATAGTGGCCATCCTTCATTAGGTTTTTCTCATTTGCTGGAGAACTAATGACCGCGCAGCCACATGATGATAGTGTAAGATATCTGCCTCATGTTCCAGGACTCGTTCTGATGAATAATAACCTTTTAATTTAAATTCTACAATTTTTACATTAGCGTCTCAAGCAATAATTTCCATCCGCTAAACAGAGAAAAGTTGTTAGTATAGGGCTGCATCTGGATAGAAACTTGTATTTCTAAAAAGAAATGTCCGGTTGAATTAATTTTATACATAAAGCGAAATATTATATGATCGCACAACCTACAACATAGTGCAAAATAAACTACTGTGTCTATACTTCTTCCTTTAGCAAAAAATAGGCAGCAAGTAAGAATCAAATATATGTTAGGGAAGATTTAGCAAATCAGATTACATGGCTAGCTGGTTAAACTTACTATAGAACTAAACGAATGCCTTTCAATCTGACAGCAGATGTTGTTTCTATGTTATACCCGGAATTAGTGTGCAAACAAATGGAGAATAACTTGCCTGGACAATAATCTCTGACTTCTAGTCATAATCTTGAGATGTCATGTAGATCAACTTGTTTTTTATAACTGCATCCTTTGTGCATCTAACTAACATTGTAAATAAAGCTAACACAACTGGACTTCTACAGTTAATACCCAGTTTCCATTTAGAGACAGCAGTCAGAGTCAAATTCACCTGAAGGACAATCTAACCATGACAGGTTGACAGTCTGAGAGGTCAGTGTTTGGGCTTTTTTGGCTGGTTTTGGAGTTGTTAGTGATATGGTTTTGTGAAGGGGTTGGCCATTTTGTGGCTGTGTGTGGGCTGGTGTAATAAATTAATGAATGTCGTAGTACTTGGCTACCTCAAGGCATTCCAGCACTGAAAGTGAAGAATCTGATTAGGATAAGGATTCTTGTTACAATGAAATGTTCTGGAACAGCCAGGTTTTAAGCATTAAGAAAGGGGAGAAGCTGATTAGCTGAATGAAGTGACAATGGGAGGGTGTTCCAAATCTTGGCAACATTAAATGAAATGGAACGGCCTCCATGCCTTTCCCTTTTTAATCAAGGTACTATGGCCAAGAATAGATTTGCAGAAAGCAAGCTTTTTCTGGGGCGATAGAACGAGATCAAGGATTGAGTAATTGAAGGTCCTTTGCCCCATATTGCTAACTTCCTGTGCAGTTCTTTAATAACGCGCTCTTTTCCGGGCACTATTCTGACATCTGGAAGGAAGCTATTGTCTCACCTCTCCTTAACCACATGCGCGCTGCTGTTATTCTGCTGTCATGCTGACTTTTTAAAAAACCCATTGTTCATGACGAGCTGGGCTCGTCATCAGTGTTTGAGGAGGCTACACCATGACGAGCCCAGCTCGTCATCAGCCTCGAAGGGGTTAAAAAACCCAACGCCGATCTCTCAGTGTTGAAGAACTTTTAGCCTATCTCCCTACTCCCCGCCCCAGCCAAAATCCTGGAAAAATGTATCAATGCTGAGCTGATGAAACATATGGAATCCCAGGAAATCCTGGACATCTCTATGAATGGATTCCAGGCCAATCACAGCACTGAATCCGCCTTGGTAGCGGCATCTGACTGTATCTGCATGCAGGTCGACCCAAGGCGGATCTGCAGTGCCGATTCTGCTAGACCTTTCTGCAGCATTCAATACCATCTCCCCAGTATGCATGATCCAGCGACTGCGGGAAGCAGGATTCTCGTGGAGAGCCCCGCAGCTTCTCAACTCTTATCACCAGTAGATCCCTCACCGCCATGTGTGAAGGCTTTAAAGCAAAGGCCTTTTGCCTTCCTTGAGGGGTCTCGCAGGGATCTTCGATCAGCCTCACTCTTTTCAACCTTTATTTGACCCCCTGGCTAAACTGGTGAGATCATTCGGGTTCCAGGCGCTCTCCTACGTGGATGACACACAAATCATTGCCTCGATCTCATATGAATTGCCATTGGTTGCCCAAAAGTTCAATCACTGTATTACCAGCATCATACGCTGGATGAAGGACAATTTATCAAAAATCAATGCCGACAAAACCGAGGTGCTAGTTTTTGGACCACAGAACTCCATCTGGTCCACTGCCTGGTGGCCCGCAGATTGCGGTCCCCTTCTGGTTCCAGTTAATAGCGCTAAAACCTGGGGGTCCTCTTCAACGTGGGCCTGTCCTTCGATGCACAGGTGAACTGCACAGTCAACACCTGCTTCTACATCCTCAAAATCCTCACAGAACTTCACCGGCCCAATATCATTGTTCTAGTCACCTCCCGGTTGGACTACTGCAATGCTCTGTACCTTAACATCAGCACAGGCTCCCTGAACAAGCATCAGGTGGTACAGAATGATGTTGCAAGGCTGATACTTAACATCTAAAGTTTCAATCAGCCAGGGAAGGAATCCGAGCCTTGCGCTTCCTTCCCATCAGGAAGCGCATCTCCTTAAAGGTTCTGAATTAGGTGTACAAGGCAATGCATAGTAATGGCTCACCTTATCTTAAAACGTTGTTTCAGAGGTACACTTGAGGAAGGACCTTGAGATCCTCTTATTCTAAAAAACTGGTCACTCCTAGATTTTGCAGGTCCAAGTGGGGTGGCCCCTCCTTCTCGGTGCAAGCAGCAAAACTCTGGAACTCTTTGCTCCTTCCCATTTCCAAGGCAGCTTCTCTTTTGGTCTTTAGGAAGCTCTTAAAGACCTGCTTATTTGCCTCCTAGCAGGTTGTTGGTGCTGCCATTTCTCCCTGTTCACTTAGCGCCTTGACACCAGCTGGTATTAGTGTGCTCTATGAATACTATCCTATCCTATCCATAGTGTCTTGTGAGCTCATCCAATGACCACAATGGAGCTGCTCACACCCATCTCTCAGAGCCTTGAGACCCTAATGGGTGAGTAGTGCACTCTACAAAACCATGATTGATTGAATGAGAATGCATAGAGATTTAAACAAAATTCTTTCAGCCATAGCGAGCCAGTGTAAGTTATTCAAAGCTTGGCTGGCTGATTGGGTCCCGGGAATGTTAAGCAGCAAACGTGCGGCACACTTTTATACTACCTGCAGTTACCTTGTGGTTGTTTTGGGGACCCTAGATAGAGAGAGTTACCATAGTCCAGGTGAGAGAGAATGAGAGCTTGGACCATCAGTCTCCTAGCAGTAAATGGAGAATGGGAAGCATTTTATGAAACGTTCTAAGAATGCCATTGCATGTAGCTGCCAGCTTCACTGCTTAATGGTCAGATTTAAGGGATTTGTCAAGCCACATATCTAGGCTTGTGATAGTAGATTTAGGGGAGGGAGCAGGGTCAAGAGAGTTAGGCCAATCCAGTCCCAGCTCTGGGTTAAGGGTATTACCCAGGAGCCTCATCTCAGTTTTGTCTCCATTGAGCTGCAGACAAGAATATTCCATCCATTTTGCCACTTTTCCTAAACATAAATCAAGGGAGGATGAAGAAATGTCCTGGTTATGGTTCAAGGAAAACCCGGTTGGGTGTCATCGGCAAATGTAACTATAGTAATCCGATAAGATAGGACAATGTCCGTTAGTGGCTTCATTGAGATATTGAACAGAGTAGGGCTCATCATGGACCCTGGGGTTCTCCGCATTTTAGTGGCAGGCTGTCAGATGTGCTGCCTCCTCCAAAGCCCTGGAAGGTCCTGTCTTCCAGGAAAGACTCTTGCCAGGTAAGCATGCTTCCAGTGACTCCAGCATTCATAAGCCTTTTTATGAGGATGTCATAATTTACTGTATCAAATGCGGAACTCATGTTGAGTAGAATGATGGCAGATGATCCTCCTTTGTTGAGAAGTTTTTTTAGATTCCTTGACTACTGTGAGAAGAGCTGTTTCTGTGCCATTGAGAGGTTAAAATCCAGTCTGGGTAGGGGGAAGTAAATTATGATTTTCTAAAAACTCTGACAAAGTCAAGTTCACATGTTTTTTGAGAATTTTACTTATACCCGGGTGAAGGGAGATAGGACGGTAGTTGCTTCACATTGAGAGATTCAAATTGGAATGTTTTAGTAGAGCTTTAACCATGGCCCGTTTCCACAGCAAAGGGACTTGTCCTGTAGTAATGGAGAGATTTATCAGCGTGAGCAAGAGTGGAGACACCAAATATATGACTTTAATTAAAAAGCATGGGGAGGCCCAGGTCAGTTGGAGAACTTTACTTTACTTGTGATAGGATTTCTATGAGCTTGTCTGAGTTCATAGTGGGAAACTCCTTCAGCATGTTCTCAGAATAGGGTGAACAATTATCATCAATTTAGGGACTACCAATAGACGAGGGATAGTGTAATCTGTCATAAATATCTTGGATTTTTTTGTGAAAGAATATGGCCAGTTCATTGGACAATGCTGGTGTCGCATCTATTAGTGAACCTGGAGAGGAGGGTTCAAGAAAAATGTCAGCAATTCGGAAGAATTTGACCGTGGAATTAGAGGCGTGATAAATTTTTTCTTCCAAATGATGTGCTTCTGCTCTTTTGATTTTGGCCTGATATAATTTTATCTATCTTTTAACATCTATAAATGAAGATTAGGTGGCAGTAACAAGCAACACTGTGAAGGCTGTGGATGCTGTTATCTCATCCGATGCACCATGAATGGACCAATCACACTTTCTGGGAAGAGGAGCAGGGTTATGTCAATTTTTTAAATCTTTTTGATACAAAAGGAACATCATACATTTAAAATGCATATTTCACTAATGTTATCACTCATGTTGCCTGCAGTAAGAATAAATACCTGTTGTTCACCACCCCTCAGACAGCATGTCTTGAAAAGTCCAGAGTTGCATGATTCACAAATAAGGGACACTTTTTTTACTACCCGATTCATAAATGTGAGTCACAAGTATTTTGGTGATGGGCTTATTTTGTGCCTCAGTCAGACCCTGACTGCAATTCACTTGGGCCCAAATATACAAAGCAGTTTGAGGTTGCAAAGAGTTGCGACCGCAAGTGTACTATTTTAAGTGTAACTTATTATCGAATAGCTATTTGTGTGTGCAATCCAAATTGGTATTTGGAAGGGATGTGTTTAGGGAGTCCCTTCCAAATACCAAATAGTATGGTAGGTTTAATGCTTTGCAACGAAATTACAGTTGCAAAATATCAATTTTTTCCCCACAGATCAATGCCTACTCTTAAAAAATTAAACCTAAAAGTTAAATGTTCTTCATTTTAAAAAACATCCCATTTTCCTTTAAGAAAATGGGCTGCAGTTTTCAACAATTTCTCTAATTGACAGCAATCACAGGCATGCTGGTGTGCTGACCCCAGCAGGCCACCATCCTGGTCATGGCAATGATTCCTAGTGGGTCACAAATTGCGACCTACCTCATTAATATTCATGAGGTAGGTCGATTTGTGCCCCACTAGGAATCACTATTTTAAGACTAAGGGCCCCATTAGGATGTCGGGCGGATCACCACCGCCATGCGGGCAGTGGCGATCCGCCCAACATCCTTCCCCGCCTGCCACCCATTTCCCCCCGCCATATTATTATGGCGGGTGGGACCGCGGTGGACAGAAAGACCGTCTGCCGCTTTTCCGCCCGGTCAAGGAGTTGACCGGGCAGAAAAGGGTTGCCGCCATGGAAAGGCATGCAGGAATGTCTTGTGGGGGTCCGTTGCGGGCCCCCATGGACTCCGGGGGCTGGGGGGTGCACATGGGGCGTACCTGCACTTCACTGTACAACGTGGCAGGCACCACGCAGTGCCTGTCACGTTGTGCATTGAAGTGCACAATGTGCATTTTTAGCATTGCGGCAGGCGGTGCTTTCAGCACCACCCGCTGCAATGTTAAAAACGTGGGATGCGCCTGCCAGTGTGGCGGGCACATCCTAATGGCCCCCACGGGACCGCTGCCCTTATGGCGGGCGGTCCTGTTTTACTTTGGGATGGCGGGCGGACAAAGTCCGCTCGCCATCCTAATGGGCCCCTAAGTCTTTAGTACATTAGGAACTTAGATGTCCAAATTATGATTCAGTAAAAATTCGAATTTGGAAATCAAACTTCCCAATTTTTGTACATCTGGATCATAGTTATTTTTTATGAACACCTTCTTTGGGGAAGTCGCATCATGAACATCTGTAACATCTAAGAGTATATTTTTGCCACATGCTAAAGCATTGTTTCAAATTAAACTGTTCTGGGTTAGTTTGCACCGATTACAATGAGACCAGTACAAAAACATTTTTTAACCTGTTGGTAAATGTATACATATCAATACAAAGCTGGCTCAAAGTTGCCCGGAGTGGGTAGACATTTTCCAAGGATACTGTGAAATTATTCAGCACTGGTGTAATTTATGTGATCTGGCCTGTAGAATTATCTTGTTTTGCAACTAATTGACTAATAACCATGTCAGAACTGTCCTGTTGTCATAAAGTCAGGTAAAGTATTGCTCGTAAAAGGGATTTCTTAAAATGTTGGTCCTAAATGATTTGAACACTAACTTTTTTCGTATATATTTTTATTTTTCCTAATCTAAACAGCAACACGCACACTAGGGCCTGAGTTGTCTGAAGATCCTTAATTGCTGTTCAGCTTTTCTGAGCCCACAATGTTTATGACCCTCCAGTATTGAGAGGGAATTTCTAGGTCATTCCTAAAGGATATGAGGTTCTTCAGAGATTTTTGGTTTAAATCCTATGCAGTGATTTCCATGTACGAAATATTCAGGTTATCATCAATAATTTGCATGTAATCATCCTCTGTCTGTGGTTGTGCCATTCTCTTTTCATCTAGACTCAGATTTACTATGGGCTTTAGTTGCCCTTAAGTGAGAATTACTATGCCTCGCAGAGCCACCTTGCATAGCTCTGCAAGGCATAGCAAATCTGGAGTAATGCAAGGCAGCACAAGTTGCTGCATTGCGTAACTCTGCATTGGTACATTGTTCCATGGGTGGAGAGTGGGTGTTTGGTATGATGTAAGTACATCATCATAAGTTTTACTCCATTTGAATGTGTTCCATGTTGGGGGTCCATGATAGATTGTAAGGTTAAGGGAATTCCAGGGTGTGCAGTTGCTCCTAGCACCTTGTGAAGGACTGACGCCTGGTTATGTCATCAATAAAGCTAACTGGAAGAACCCATCTTATTTGGTAACAAGTTGTTTCGTGTTTGAAGAGGCAGTCACAGCCTGGGTGGTCCTGTGGTCCTAGCTGCGAGAGGTACTAGATATTAGAGGATTATGCCGCTGAATGCCGGAGTAGTGGTGAGGAACACTGAAGACAATTAAGTAACCTGACGAATGAGGCACTTCCTCTTTTTGTGTGGCATGAGGTGCGGATTGTGAAACTTGCCTCACTCAGTTACTGTGTTCATGAAATTTAACACAAAGGCTTACTGTTGTGGCAGCTCCTCATGCGAGGTCGCGTGAAGATCCCATATTTCTGTCCTGCGCAGTATGATGAGAGGAGTAACTGTACCCACAGTTAAAGGAAAAGTGAAGGATGTGCTTGGTGCTGTAGTACATTTCTTTCTAGTGGCTCTAAAAAGTGTTTCTCCATCAATAAATAGTGCTGGAGATGTAGACGCAGAGGTCATCATGAATGCATGTTTAAAGACAAAAAATCGGGTGCAGCAAGAACATTTTTTTAAATCAAGGATAGGAGTGAGTGGTAGAGGAAGCAAGGGACAGTTATTGTGGTGATAGAATTCTTGTTGTAAGTGTAGACACCGTGAGTGAGTGTGTATGTTACGAATACAGGTGAGAAGAGGAGATTAACAAGCCCTGTAGAAAAGTTTGTGGTGTGTGGGAAAGAGGTATATCTCATGTGTAATTCCAGTTTGATGTACACCATCATTCCCAAAGGTTGTTCAAGGAGCAGTAGGGTAAAGTGATGTTAAAGCCAAGGGACATCAATCCTGGTGGGTTTCAAGGTGAATCTATTGATATTGAAGGTTACATGGAATGAAACATTCAATTTGGAATGCGATGCACAAAAAGTAAAGTGTATGTTTCTGTGGGAGGGCCCTCAATTTTAGGGTGGATGCATCAATTTGATCTTAATATAATTATAAATCCAAAAGCAACCAACCAGAAAATGGTTGTGGAGGACGTACATTTGACTGATGTGTTGGAGGGAGTGGCAAAGGTATTTGGTAAATTTCTAGGTGCTTAAAGGGCCATTTTCACAAAATGATATTGAAGAAAAATGCTGTACAAAGACAACATAAACGTAGGGGAGTACCACTTTTAGTGAAAGATGGTGTTAAAGAGTTACTGAGTGATATGATGAAAGAGGGTATAATTGAACATGTAGAGGCCTCACAATGGATATCTCTAGTGGTTAGTACCCAATAATCGGATGGCCATTTGAAATTCTGTGTGGATCTTAGATCCCTTAATCAGGAGATTATCACCAATACGTTTGCTCTCCTGATAATTAACAAGCTTTTAGATTTGGTGAAGAATGCTAAGTACTTCTCCAAATTAGATTTGAGTAGGGCTAACCATCAGATCAGGCTACATGAAGACTCAAAAGCATTGACAGCTTTTAGCACCACAGAAAGTACATAACAGTTTACTCGTATGCTGTTCAGTTTAGCGTCGGCTGCAAGTCTATTTCAACGGACGATGACAAAGATTTTAGATGGAGTGAAAGATGTATTTTATTTTCAAGGCAACATTTTAATAATGGGAAACACAGTAGAACAACATAAAGTTACTTTGAGGTTGGTGTTCAAAAGAATTGGGTGAATTTGTATATTGACACTCAATATGGAGAAACGTACATTCCTGAGCGAACAAATAGAGTACCTGGGGTACACCATAGCCAATGGCCTGGTTAAACCAAATTGCTCCGTGTTGGATTCCATAAGATAAGCACCTGCTGCAACAGAAAAAGATCAAATAAGATATTTTTAGGGCTCATTGAGTACTATTTGAAATTTGTGGATAGATGTGTGCATAAAACTGAGTGTCTAAGAAAATGTCTGCATAAAGGAGAGAGGTTTGTTTGGGAAGAGGAGCAGCATGTATGTTTTGACAATATCAAAATAGAGGTTTGTGAAGCTGGAATTTTGGCTTTGTTCAATAACAAATTGAGGTCCATCTTGACTGTTGACATGAGTGCAACTGGTTTAAGGGTTGTGTTATCCCAAATACATGGAAAGAAAGAGAAAACAGAATCATTTGAGTCAAGCTCACTAATACAGGCTGAGAGGAATTATTTAAACATAGAAAGGGAGGCCATGCTGCTGCATGGGGTGCTGAATATTTTTGGGTGTATTTGTGGTGTGCTACTTTTACCATGCACACTGATCACAAATCCTTGATGGTGGAGCGGGCAAATGATCCACTAGGCTAGCTAGATTAGCAGCAAGGCTTCAGGAATATTCATATGTAGTAGAATTTGAACAGGGATAGAGGAGTGTACAGGAGGACTGCCTATATAGACTACTTTTAGATTGGGAAAGTGTTGATGGTGTAGCTGTGAGGAATTTGGAGGCGGAGGGTGCTGTAGCTTCTGTGCAGGATGTGTACATTGTGGCCTGGGAGCATTCACCTTAGTGGAGTGGAAGGAGGAAATGATATTGGATGGTGTTCTCAAAAAGGTTGGTAATCTGGTTCATCTGTGCGCATCAAGAGATAGTATGTTGTCTCAGTCTGTGCGGCTATACTTTAAAGTTGTAGACAAATCGTCATTGTGTGGTCACAATGTCAGAATGAGGGGAGATCGCTTTGTTCCTCCTGTAATATTGCGACGCAGGTTGTCCGACTTAGCCCATGAGGGTCATTTAGGCCAAGGTTTGACCAGTAAGAAGCTTGATGAGGAATTTTGGTGGCCAGGTCTTGAAGATCAAGTTTGTTGTACTTGTAAGGAGAGTGAGAACAGGTTCACAGTAGGGTGCAATGGTGAAGGGGGTGACATTGAAGATCCTGGAAGGCGCTGGTATACGATATGCTTAGATTTCATTGGATCAATGGTGGAATTGTCTGGGGCATTAAGGTTTGTGATTGTTGTTGTGGATGTTTATTCTAGATGGATAATTGTGAGATTTATGAGTGATGTGACCACAAGAAGCACCCTTTTGGTACTGAAGAAGATTTTTGAGGTAGAAGGTGTTCCTTCAGTGTTAATAACTGATAATGGTACTCAGTTGACTTCACATAAAATGATGACCTTTCTTAAATTATCTGGCATATGACACTCACACACCTCATTGGGATGGTATAGTAGAAAGGGTCAACAGATTAGTGAAGGGTACCATACAACTAGCCATTACCAACCATTGTGATGTAAGAAACATTTTGACCAACATGGTGTGGCCCTATCGTACCACTGCTCATAGCGTTACCCCAAAAATTCCTTTTCAGGAAATGTGTGGGCGAGTGCCAAGAACCAAGTTAGTGCCTGCTTGATTGAAGGATTGGGTTAAGAATGAAGGACGAGAAAGAAATGGTCCCATAGAAAAGAAAAAAAAGAAAGAATTGATAAAGGTCAAAGTAAAGTCAGGAGGAATTGTGAGGGGACTTTCTAAGTTCAGTGGTCCTTTTCGTGTTGACCATGTGGGGAAAGATTTGTGAAGTGGGATAATGGTCAGAGGTGGATTTTCAGGAATGTGGCATTATATCAGAAAGGGGGAGGTTCTGTGAGGAAGGAGGATGAAGGCTGTTCAGGTGTAATGTTGATGAGGGATGAGGAACTTAGAGGAGGTTACAGTGCTGGCCCTGGTTCTGATTCTCTTGAAGAAGAGGAGATGGTCCCACATCTAGGTTGGTGGGCCAACATCTGTGGGTGATTCTAGAGTTCAGACACTGCCTACTTATCTGTTTCTGTTTTGTATTTTCCCTTCATTTTCTCTCCCTTTTCTTTTATTTAATGTATTTTATTTCTAAGCAAAGGGAAGGAGACTTGTTATGATGTAAGTACATCATCATACATTCTACTCCATTTGCATGTGGTCCATGTTGGAGGTTTCATGATAGATTGTAAGGCTAAGGGAATTTCAAGGTGGGCAGTTGCTCCAGGCACCTTGTGAAGGACTGACGCCAGGTTGTGTCGCCAACAAACCCATCTTATGTGGTGTATCATGTTAACTTTCCTCTAGTGCACTGTTCTCCTGCATCCACCCATAGTTTGCGAAACAATAGTAAAGTGTAAACCTGGGAATGCATCAAAATGCTACTCGTTCCCAGGGGGGGGGGGGGGCATAATGTGGCGAAATATGTTTATTTCTCCTCCTTTTTTCTTCTCTGTGTGCTGCATTCTGCAACACATGTAGAAAGAGAAAACAGCCTCAGATTATTGTTTTTTATGAAGAAAGTTGTCCCTACCTGCACAAAACAAGCATACCTGCATTGGTGCTTGGTATCCAGCATTGTTTCAGCACAGGGAGAGCAAGAATGTGCCATATTTTTGTGCATTCTTGCCTTCTCCATTTGACTCAGCGCATTACGTAAACAGGGCTCTGAACTAAGCATGGGCAAATTTTGCGAATTCACGATCCGCGAATTTGCGGATTTGCGAATTCGCAATCCGCAAAATTCGCGAATTTGTGGATTTTTGTTTTTTTGCGTGTTCGCTGGGTTTTTTGCGTGTTTGCGGGGCCTTTTGCGTCTTCGCGAGCCGCTTGCATAGCAAAGTTACCCATGCAGTCGTATGGGAGAGGGAGAGATAGATAGATAGATAGATAGATAGATAGATAGATAGATAGATAGATAGATAGATAGATAGATAGATAGATAGATAGATAGATAGATAGATAGAGAGGGAAAGAGAGAGGGAGAGAGAGAACGAGAGAAAGAAAGAGAGGCCGGATCTCTGAAGGGCCTGATTCCTGAGTTGCCCCTACAGAACATACAGCTTTTTATTTTTAGCAAAATGCATATGAAAATTGTGCTGTAAAGGTCTCTTTTAGTTTAACCCCTCCTGCCAACTCAAAATGGGTGTATTTGCCATCCTCTCCCTTCTTCCTGTTTTTTATATCTGTAAGTGTTTCCTGATGAGGTTTAATTCCTTGGACAGGTGCCTCGTTGCCTACTTGTAACTATTCTCTGACCCTGCTTCAAGGGTCAGAGCAGGGTCAGAGAATAGTTGCAAGTAGGCAATGAGGCGCCAAGAAGCAATTAGCAGCAGGTGTCCAAGTTGAAGTTAATTTGTTTGTAATCCTTTTGTAAAAGGTTACAAAGAAATTAGGTTCAACTTTTGCACCTGCTGCTGTAACCCTTGCTTGGCTGAAAATTCGTCCCCGCTGATTCGCGGATTTTACCGCGATTTCGCGAGATTCGCGGATCGCGAAATCGCAGAAAATCCGCAAATTGGCCCGCGAAACGGATTTTACGCCCACCCTTACTCGTAACCCCATAATTGCTTTCAAGACTGTTCTCTACATCTATTTGACTTAGCTACCCAGCAGGAATTAAGAGGCTGTTGAGGAGCTAAGGATGGGACATGGGGTCAATCTTTGATGGGAAATGGTGCATGATGTTACTTCTTCTATGCTTCGCATTTTTGCCAATCAACATCCATTGACTGTCCAGCTGCTATTTGGAAAGCCAAGAATAGGCGTTCATGTAGCAATTCTTTGCATCACAAAGGATGCCCAACATTATGAATAGTCCAGTGGAAATGTGGGTGAATCAGTTTCTGAATTGTCTCAACTGCAAGAGTCTCACTTTGCAGCACTGCACCCTTAAATTACTGCTGGTTTGATGCAATATAGGCTGGTATGAAAATCGCTTTGGGTCGCAGCCCAGCCCTATGTTAGAAACTCTTGTTGGCTGCTTTGAACGCTTAGATCACGTTGCTTAACTGCATATCATTTTTAATTTCACTGAAGACTGGGGCCCGCATTGTTGCATTGTCTTAGCCTAGTCCTCCCGCTTAATTTGCAAATACCCACATCTTCTATCCCACGACAGCAACACCGGTACAAATTTTTACTAATAGTGCACTTGGAGAGCAACCACAGATGCACTTGGATTATTGCCCTTAGCACCCATAATGCAGCTTTTAAAGTGGGTATTGGGAATAGATGTTCGTGTATTTTCCACTGCATCCGCCTTACACTGTAAAAGGGGCCTCATGGTCATTGTGCTTGTACTTTCTTTACAGAACAAAAAGCATATTTTGCAATCTTTTTGTTGACAGATGTCATATATATAATGTTCACAGGGTTTAGAGATAATTGCATGTAACCCTTACATTTAAATTTGTATTGTTTATAACTTTTGTAGTAATTAAAATTTGAAAGATGTTGGACAATAATTGCAATCTTTACCCAACGACTAAACCCCTTTCCCTTCACTGTCGTAGTAGTTGGGAATCTTTAGCAGGGAACAAAAGGATGTTTTTAAGAAACTATTTGCATGGGCTTTTCAGTAGAACTGAACTTCAAGATGCAAGTTACAACAGATGGTTGTGACTGTTGTCTATTGTGAGGCAAGCAACAGATCATTGCCGCCAACCAAGCTGGAGGTCCTGTCCTCTTACTCTGACTCCTAGATGAATTTGCCTTGTTATATTGCAAGGTATTTGGAACAAACAATGGTCAGTAAGAGGACAAAAAGGTCCTAGTGTAGCCTAGGCTACTAGATATATTTGAATAGTGTTAATCAGAAGAGTCCAGGGGGGACTGGTTATACAATGTATGGAGGGACACAAGGTTTAGGTCCGACATCACATTTATTAGCAGCATAAATGTAGTATCAACATATATTATGTGCTCACACATAAAAAGTGACAGGTGCGTGAAGTGAGGGGTGTTTGTGACAATAAAATGTACATCGCATTGATAACAACAATTGTTATTTTGCAAAGCAGGAAATTGGAAATCATCTTATGAAATTGGCCTAGCAACCATTTTGAACCTGGAAGAAACATCGGATATTTTAATTTCCTATACTGATGAAAGAGTAGGCCAGCCAAGGAAAGGTTATGGTATTGACTGGAAAGTCTGAAAAGTGCACCAATCAACTAAGGTATTTTCTCAATGAATTTGCCAAGAAGTGCCCATAAATCTTTTAGCATTTCTTAGAAATAAATGATTGCCTGCTCTCTGGACAAGAAGCAGAAGCACTATTATCACAAAACTAGTGTCCAGACCTGGGAAGAACAGTAGTTTACTTGAGCTGGGAGAGCAGCTTCCTGATTTAACCCGAGGCAAAGAGAGTTATGTTCCCTGATGAGGTTTACATAATGCTTTGCTGTTTGGAATCTCAAGTGCCCAGTGATGTGCTTGATAAATGCACAGGGAACACAAAGCACATCCTTGAAGAGAACAACTAAATTGCTTATTTTTATGTGGTGTTAACATTCCTGTATGCAATAGTCCAAATGATTGTACCATTAACTAACTGACTAATGTTATCATTCTGATGTTGAATTCTATATTTTGAAGCAACACGCGTGTGCTTTGAGCTTGTCTGGATGCAAATTCATTCAAGCCAAAATACATGTTGCCATCACTGTAGAATTCTACAGGGACAAACTTTGGACTGGAATCCAGCCATAGTGTGGCACAAGGTCCTCTTTGAACTTTCTTATCATTTGAAAGACTCATCACCAATGGCTTTGTCAAGTCCAGTTTATGCCATTGAACTCCATTTGGCTTTAGCCTACGACCATTACCCAATGAAAATATTATAAAATACTCTAAAAGTCAGAAAGGTACAAATTACCAGAATTATCCACCAAGAATCTCTGATGACTATGTATGACACTTCAACCTCTTGGCTGGAGCTTTTACCTCTAAGAAAATTCTCCACCATGACCCCCACCTCCTTGCTACATTAAGCTTGTTAGACTTGGATTCGTTGGCGTGATTTTCCCCTGCCTTTTTGCCTTCAGACCTCCTGTTTTTGCTGAATTTGTTTATCTCTGCACTTTACCACTGCTAACCAATGCTACAGTGCTTGTGCTCTCTCCTTAAAACATGTTGAAAAAGGCATATACCAAACTGGCATATTTCATTTACTTACAATTCCCTAGTAAAGTGGCACTACCTCTGAACAGGGCTTGTAAATTAAATGCTACTAGTGTGTCTGCAGCACTGGTTGTGCCACCCACTAACGTTTCACTTTAAATATGTAATTATAGACTGCGTGTGTGCAGTTCTAAACTGCCATTTTAATAATAAAATTCATTTTGACATCATAAAATAAAACTTTTGCCAGAACTTGGTGTGAGATCCTTTGTGTGTGGTGTTTTCACTTTATTACTGTTTGAAGCGCTGCACAAGTGCTTTACACTTTGCCTCCAAGTTAAGTCTGACTGCTCTGTGCCACGCTACCAGAAGGTTAAGCACAGGTAACTTTGGGGTTCGCTTGGGCTTCACCCTAACAAGGATTGTGGTTGTTGCTTGACCAGGGCTCATCCCCAGTCAACCAACAACCCACTTTCTCACGCAGCCTTATAATGACTGCCCCTAGAAACAACTAAGCTCCGAAAATACTATAAATTGTGAAGATCCACTTGCCCAATCCCTATTATCAGATCAATCACTCCCACCCACAAATCATACTAGTTCTAATCTTGGTCCGGTAATACACTCATAGCTACAGGTTGAAGCTATTGTGACCATTATTTTGTGTTTTTAGTACTCTCTTACTTGGGCTCATTTGATGTTTTACGATAATGCAGGCCCTATTGGCTTAAACTAGCACAGTTATGTTTAGTTTTGCATAGCTGTCTCAATTTTATTTTTTTATCAGTTGTCAGTTCCTTATAGTTTAGTTAATTTACTTTATCCCTCATCACCTAACGAAGAATGACATTTAAATGTGGGTAACAAAGGAAAATATCGCCAACTTCTGAAGAAAATACTAATAAAAAGATGAATCCACAAATACAATTTAAAACTATTCATAAGAACCCGAAAAGCTACAGTGCAACGTCTGATCCATGACAATAAATTATCAGTGACAATATAGTAATGTGTTTCTGTCCCTTTAACAAAAATTAAATTATGAATTTCATAGGTAAGATGAAAATCGTTTTTCCCCACAAAAGGACCACCATACTCAGTACTAATGCTAAAAACTCATATTTAGAGCCAGTCTTTCTGCCTTACTATAAGTGACACCTGTCATTATGCAACCAATCTGCCTGTAAACTATCTCTGTCACTTTCAATTCCCGCCCCTGAGCTTGACTATCAAATTCCAAACCATGAGATCGCTCTGTAATAATATGTTTATGTTCATTTTCTTTTTGAGTCTAACTTGTAAAATATAGGCCTTTAGCCAGGGATTCCTTTAAATACAGCAGACAGTGAAAAGAGGTTTGTTGCTGGGAAATCAGATTGCCTGAAAACAGGAGCGATTCATCTTCATCTCGGCAAATCCCCGTGCGTCAGATTCGTGAGTCACGCGCGTTGTCAGCTCGTGCCTATTCTGGGGGACGAGGATTTTCTGCTTTAGATGTCATGCAGAAACGAGATGGCCAATTTAAAGCGGGAAGACATAATTTCCAGATTATCAGATAAAAGAAGAAGCAAACATGCCAGCCCGGTTTATTGTTAGAGTTTGATGTGCACATATGACCCACAGCCAAGCTAAACTGCACTGCTTGCAAAAATTGTCCCTCATAGATCACAGGCTGATTTTTTTATTTTCTTGAAATCGTGTTTACTTTTTTAACAATTAACTGCACAATAGTCAGATTATGCCGATTTCTGCCAGTTTTGCTTATTGTATGGATGTAAAATTTCCTAATGGGATATTAATTGTCATTTTGCTATGTACAGACATTTAAACAATGCTCCTAGACACTATTCAGAGGTGCAGACTTTTTTAACATCCCCAGTCAAATACTGACGTGATGTCAATTAATAATGAAACGTCAACATAATTGTACAGTGCCATTTCGTTTCTTATAAACATTTCCAGACACAGCCGTGAGTATAATAACGCTGGGAGCCTGAAGGCCAGGCTTTAAACTTGCCCTTATTTATCGAAATCATCACTTTTAATCAACATATGCACCGAAAACAATTTCCAAAATAAGATCTATAGGTTGCAGAGATACATGGCTGCTTAATTTGTTCGCCTCTAATAATCACCAATTTGTGAATGTTGTTTTGCTCAAGCACTTTTTCGAAATAGAGCCGATTGCTCACATTCTAAGTGCAAGCGTGTGGTTTTTTGTATGAAAATAGTATCTCAGATCAGCAAATGTATGCAACAAAGGTAACGTATAATGTTTTAACAAGAAATCAAACGATTTCAATTGGTCTTAAAATAGGGCGGAATAGCGCGTGCCCAGCGGTGCATTTGAGAGAATTACTACAGATGTTTCCTTATGTTTGTCGAGGGTTCTCTTCCGGGTCACGCTTTAATGTTTCGAGGTGACTTCAGTGTCTTGACTCGAACTTCTGCTGTACTAAAATAAGAAGCCTATACAGGGCTCCCAAATACTGGTTAAGTGAGAGGCATATTGCAGATAATATGAGAATCCCTCAGGTGGGGCTTTTGAGGTAATTAAAGCACATTCCCAACGTCTGGAAAGAGCCCATAATGGCATAAGGTTTCAAGATCCAGTTCCATGCCTTGTACTCAAAGAGCTGTACAATCTTGACTTTACAGACTTAGGTGGCAGAGGACACTAGTCCTCTTGTGGTGCTCATTTGCATAATGAACAAGCATTTGCAATGCAATAGGTCTCGCATAACTGAAAGTTTTAACTATTGGCGTTGCATTATTATTTGCAATGCCAATAGCTCTAACTTTCAGTAATGCAAGACCTACTGATTTGCAATTGCAATGGTTCGCTTCATGGATTCACATCAGCTTGTCTACTCACCTGCCGGTCGCTCCCTCCCCTGCTGCAACTGTAGCACGGTACTCCGCTACTAGCCGTCAAGCACATCAGCGACAGCTCGACGCCTCCTCTTACCTCCATTGCTTCAATGGGTTCTCCTGCAAACTGTTTCTGCCATCTTGCAAGCGCAGAGCTTGCCTGGAAGGACTCAGTATCTAAGCAACCACAGAGCAGCCTCCCAGGAGCAGCTCTGGGGCTGCTAGAACTTGAGGACAAAATGTAAAGACCTCAAAATTATTTGAAACGTAACCAACTCACACTAAGCCTTAAAGCCAGCTTTGTGCTACTGTTGCGGACATGCACTTCACAGTATGTGGTATGCTTCCTCGCCCAGAGTTTTAAAATTAGGGGAATTAAGAAATAGCATTTTAATCTGTTGAGGTAATTGGACAGGAGAGGTGGGTAGTAGGAGCATGTTTAGAGGCTATGGGGCCCATTAGGATGGTGGGTGGATTGCCCCCGCCAGGCTGGCGGTAGCCACCGCCGGCCTGGCTGGGGCAATCCGCCCGCCATCCTCACCTAAATGACCCCCCTACCTTATAAGGATGGCGGGGGGGGACCGCGGAGGATGGAAAGACCGTCCGCCGCTTTTCCGCCCCGGTCGCCTTGCAACAGGGGCGGAAAAGGTCCAATATGGTGGCGGTGTCTAATAGACACCGCAAGCCATATTAACATGGGCTTTTTTAGATGCCTTTCCGTGGCGGCGAAGCTGCCACGGAAAGGCATGCGGTCTTCACTTTGGTGGCCCCCTGTGGGCCCCCAGAGTAAAGGAGAGGTGGGGGTGCACACGGGGCATACCTGTGGTACCCCTCTGCATATGCATAAACAAAGCGGCATGCAGCGCGCGGTGCCTGCCGCTTTGTTTATGCAAATGCATACGTGCATTTTTAGCATTGTGGCGGGCGGGGCTAAGAGCACCGCCCGCCACAATGCTAAAAATGCAGGATGCGCCCGCCACAGTGGCAGCTGCATCCTAATACCCCCCACGGGACCCCCGCCCTTATGGTTGGCGGTCCCAATAACCGATAGGATGGTGGGTGGACTAAGTCCGCCCACCATCCTAATGACCCCCTAAGTGTTTAGTTTTAAACATAAACTTGAGAGCTTTATGCTTAACATCTTTAATGGAATGCCGTCCAAACATGAAGTGCGGCATCCTGAAGTGGGTGTGGTGTTTATAGGCAAGCAGAGGGAAACAAAAAACAAAAAAATAGTTCTCCCAAATGAAGATAAAGAATTAAAGTGTAGGGAACTGGAAACTGTACTTCAACGGTGCTCCTCAGCGTTAAATGGAAGTGAGCTATCAGCTGCTCAAGCAAGTTAGGAGGCAGGGAAGAAGAGCGATCCTGGAGTGAACCATTGGCAAGCGGCAGACGGGATTGCACTCAGTACGAGTGATAACATCAGGTCTTGCACGCATACTGATGCTCCACCTAAAAATGATGCCCCACTTACAGAATGTGATGAACGATGCCCGAGTCTTTCATATCTTGCAAGATATTCAGTGGCATTGGGTTGAATGGGGCCTCCAAAAAGGATAAGGCCCCCCAGAAGTGCTGCATTACACCTCTAGTGGGGCCCCAGCTCAAGCTTGCTAACCATTTGCACCATCAGACTTTCTCTGATATAAGTAGTGCTTTTTTTGTGTACAGGTGATAAAACTATGAAAAGTATTTCACTGCCCTGTGGCCCTCTCTTCCATAGACTGTTTATAAAAGCATTTGAGAAATGAGTTATTGCACTAGTTCTCAGGGGGAGCTTCCCGGGTCACTAGCATCTAAATTCAATTTTAGGGTATAAAAAAGACAAATAATATAAGACATACATCAGTCTGTTAATCAGTGCTTACGGGAAGATGGCGGTAGACTGGAATGACTTTATAAGCAAGGAGCAGCGGACTGGACCAGTCAGACTCATTATCAGATTGATTGACAGCACTATGTACTAGGACATGCACACAGGAAGCCCCCACCAGCCCCATCTATACCTACAGCCCGGTGTTGCATCCGCAACTAGATATTCATCACGGCAGCCATGACAGAAATCAAGGGGCAGTTCTGCCATCTGCTCAGTGCCGCAACAACGGTCAGCACTGGCTTCAACACTAGCATCATCTCCAAAAGAAGCTTTGGCATCGCATCAACTGCATAAACAAGTGTGCCATCCGGTTCATAACTACCATCACACAAACTGCAACACAGGATCCATTAAAATCTCCAAATGCCACAGTAATACCTTCAAATTCAACACTAAATGTGCATAAGCACAGATGGTGACCAGGAGAAAAGATGAGGGGCATATTATTTCACTGTCATTCTCAGAGAGTTAGGCAGAATACTTAGTATAACAAGAAAACAAGCACGTCTTCAGGACGTGCATCAGTCGTATATTGTCCTTCAACTGTTGCAGAGTTTGATTCCAAGAACTCGTAGAATTTGTCACACTTTTATCACCCTCAACATTTTCTATGGCCCCTGCAAGTGCCTTTTGGTTCTTTGATGAATTATATTGTAAAAAGTTATTGACTTATACATACTGGCCTATCCTTACCGAAAACCTGGCTCGCTATGCAAATGGCCTTTCCAGTGGCGGCAAGTACGAATCGGGGTGGGGGGGAGGAGATTTAAAAAGAAAAAAAATCCTGATTGCTGTGTCTCTCCTCCATCTTTCCTCTGCCGTATTTCCCCCAGGTCCGGCTGCAATACAGCATTGTGATTGGTCTGAGTGCCATGATTCGGTGCTCAGGCAGGGGCTGGGAGCCTGGGCATGTGCTCCACCCAAGCTGTAATGCTGCCTGTGTGGAGAACACTCCTCCCGCTGCGCCTCTGTCATCCCCACAGACAGCATGTACCAGGGCAGGTTGGATTAATGCGTTTCCTTAAAGTTGTCTAAGTCCATCTAAGGCTGAAACCATCAGAACATTTCTTTCAACACTACTTTTTAGGTCTGCCGTTACTGCTCACCCAAAGAGCTTGGCACGGGGTCGAAGATTCACCACTGGTTTAGAATGACCCGGATCATCTTGGTCAAGTGATGGATGATTGTGGTGGGCTTCAAGTATGACAGGTCAATGTGTGAGGTAAGGGATCCGCATTGAAGATTCCTCCCTCGAGCTCAACAGCCACCTGACAACTGACCATGTGTTTGTCTAGAGTGTTGGCCACTGTATCTAAAGAGTGTCCACATCTGGTCATTTCATGTACCAGGGTTATGCTGTTGCTATAACAGCAGTTCAAACATGTTAGGAGGAATCTTCACAATTTTGATTCTGAGGGGATGGTAAACCATGAAGCTAAGTTTATTAAGTGAATCGGTTTTATTTTGTCTTTATAACACTTGAAAATGTAAGCAAGTAACTCTTGGAAGGGTTTAGGTGCAGTGTCTAAATTAACTCTGCTCAATGCTCTAAAATGGTATGCTTGCATTGATGGCACCTCAACCAATTTCTTTTTAATCATGGATTGGTGACTCTCGCCCCTTGTCTATAAAATTTGCAATAAGTGGTAAACACCTAGTTTACCTCTCATAAAAAGAGCAATGATCATGCAGAAACTGATGTTGACTAATGTAGCTAAGCAAACAACATCTGTATGAAGCGTAATTTAAACCACTGGACATGACCTTTACGACATAGCTGCCTCGTTTAGAAGAAGAGTAATGGTGTATACTAAAAGAGCCAATCCATCCAAGTGAACAACACTAGGTCCACTAATCTAAGCTGTACCTAGCTACCCAGTCAATTAAATACTTGTTTGCAAGAAGTAGCACTTGCATATATTTGAGGGGCTCAATCCTCTCTCCCCATAATTTATCACCAGGGGCTCTAGTTCCTCCCCAAACTAAACAGTTGTTGGCTGGTCTTTGACATTGTTCTTGTTAACACTGGCATCCCTTATTCCCTTTACTGAGACAGACATGTGTATTTATTAGTTCAGAGATAGCCTGCAGCCTGCTCTCTACAGTTTAAGGTTAAGACATTTTAGGCCATTTTCACGTCAATGAGGTATAATGACTATATAACAAGTTACACACAAATACTGAAAAACGTTTGTCTAATATTCCGTCATTTTACATTTTATTTTAAAATAACTACAATTTTGTTCTAAGACCGACCCTGGCTTTAAATATTTCAATCGGCACAATTAGAATAACTTCAAGTTTAAAAATGTTGATTATTTTATTGGACAATAATTCCCTACTCTTTTTCAAAGTCAATCTGTACCGCATAATTAACGATGCCATGTTTGTAAGATAACTAACTCGGCAAATAACTTTACATATACGCAGCTGTACATGAATTCTGTACTTTACCATTAACTTCAAAGCATAAACATGATGCATGAAAAAATGTGTTGCACAAAAAGCAATTATTACAGGTGGTGTATGCTCCAGACAGTTTGGGGAATTGTTTTTGAGGGCTGAAATTGGATTTTAACTTGACAAAGCTCTTATTTTTCGGCACGGCAAATTTCCTATTTCTAAATTAAATATTTATGTCAGTTCTTGCAGCAGCAAATTGCTCACTTAAAGTATGTGTTTGGTCAGGATCAAAGGTGTACAGGTTTGGGTCAGGCTTTGATCAACTGATGCAGCATGAAATGACCTGGGCCTGACAATGTGTGACACCTTCTTCCACATCACATGCACTGCCTGCATTCTTGTCCACCAGATTATAAATAAATACAAAACTACAAATCAACTGTCTGGTTTGTGAGCCTGGGGAATCAGCACAGGTGGATGTTGTGAGCTTGTGTAACAGTGGGACATTGATTGCTGATTTGATTGGAAATGCTTCTACACGAACTCTATGAATGTAATACTGAGCAGCCTGGCAAAACAAGCCTGGCTATTGCCTTCCTTTGTGTTTTTGTTAGAAACTCATTTGTTTCTGATTGCCCGTTTTACCCGTTTTATTTGTCTATTTAGCAATGGAGACACTGGCTGGCGAACTTCAAATTACATTTTATAGCCAAAAGTTGAGTGAGCACGTCCCATAAGCAGTGAATTAGTGGGGGCGGTCCACCCCAGGCGGAACAGGTTATGGGGCTGGTGGCCTCTCCCCTTACCTTGCCATCGCGGGAATCACCAGAACCCTCCCAACCGGGGCAGGGAAACGCAGGGACTGCCACTGGCGGCACATGGGCTCGCTGCGCCACTGCCCCCAAGGAATTGTTCTGTGTGTCTTTATGATTGGTGGCAGCATTGCCTGGGATCCCATGGTTTTCAAGTTTGGCTACAGCAGATAATGAGTGAAAAGCAGAAACCGTAACACCCCTAAACTCAGCTACTACCATCTTAAGACAGCAATGAATAGGAGGTGCATGTTTCAAAACATTCCAGCGAAGGTGCCTGTAATCTCACAGCTGTGGCATTAACAACATCAGAGATTTATTGTTGGAGGGAGGCAGTGTGTGAGAAGTTGGCCTGATATGCAGTGCTCACTATTCTAGTGATCACTATGTATCAGTCCAACAACCCTTATTGATGATTGGTTGTAAGTCAACCTTATAGACCAGCTATCCTAGTAGCGTGGATACGAGCAGTCTAAGGCTAAAGACTCGAGAGGGCGTGTTAAGCCAGCTGTTATACCACACATATACCCCTTGAACACCAAGTGAAAGGACACCACACAAGTGTTATGAAAATAAACAGTGTATTTATTAGAATCACAACAGCCCTGTACTCTTTATGAGGACAGGGTACTAAGCATAACACAAAACTCTTACGAAAATACTTAAGTTAGCACAGTATATACAAATGCCCGAGGGGCACGGAAAACCATATACTCTGAAAGTGGAATGCGCAATTACTAGCAGGTAAGTACAGTACTAATAGGCTTTGGAATCGCTAGGACTTGACTATAGAATCGTTAGATTACTTCTAGGAGACCCAGGGGACTCGGGTGCAGAGTGTGCACTCTCACGCGTGATGCGGGACAAAGTCTATGGTAGCTAGTAGATGCAAAGTTAGTGTTCTCAGGCGAACCCGACCTGGTAGGAGGAAAACGAAAGTGGATTCTGACCTTTGGATAGTGAGGCTATGCTGGGGCACCGAAATGCCGAAGTTACCTAGCCCAGGGGCTGCAGCTGCATATGTCTCAAAAGACGTCGGGAATCCTTGTAGACGGACCAGGAGCCTGGAAGAAAGATGCTGGCAGGCGACCAGTTGAAGAGAGTTCGAAGTGATCCATGGCTGGATCTTGAAGATAAATGACACCTGAAAGCAGAGGGGACCAAGTTCGTGACTACTAGCCAGTAGTCAGGTGGCACCAGGAGGGCACCGGATGGTAGTCACCTCGGCTAGGTGAGTGGGCGACGCTGTGCTCTGCAGATCTCACGGACCAGGAGGCGTTGTCGGCGACCAGGATGGAGGAGCGAGCTGTCCCCCGATGGATGAAGCTGTCGGCGTGCTGGACCCAGGATTGGGCAACAAGGCCTTGACAAATTCAAGCCCACGCGGTGGACCTAAAATGGCGTCTGGAGTGGACCAGGAGGGTCCGGGGTGCTCCTCTCTTGGGAGGGAGCAAGGGCCAGTCTGGAGCAACCAGACCAGCAGCAGTGATGTCGTCGGGTGTCGTTCAGAAGGCCACGAGCCAGCGGGCTAGTAGCCAAACAACGCGGTGAGCAGCAAAAAGCAGAAGGGCCCGACGCAGATCGTGGAGATGCTGGGAGGCTGTACTTCGGTGCTGGAGCTGCTCAGGGTCGGGGCTTCTCGGACCCCAAAGCACTCACCAGAGGGTCGCTCGGCGGGCTTGCTGTAAAGAGGTCGTGCAGTCTTGGCGATCGTCGGTCCCTCGAGGTCTCGTCGCACTCACGGTTCTCAGCTTGGCTGTAGAGGTGAGTAGAGGTCAGAGGTGCCAGGGAAGCCGGGTCTCGTCGAGCTGTGTCGTCGGATTCCTGAGGAAGGACTTGCAGCAGACCGCAGTGTTCTTTGATGGTGCCTGCGGATGCAGGGTGACTACTCCTTAGTCACAAGGGAGAATCTTGAAGAAGAAATCTTGATGTCCTTTCGCAGAAAGTCGTGTCTTGATTCCAAAGATGATCTAATTTGAACAGGGGGCCCGCTCCTATCTTTATACTAAGAAAAGGGGCTGACCCGGTGACTAGGTCCTGCCTATGGGTGGGACTAGGAGGAGCATGGTCTCCCATGCCGGACTTCCCCCAGGCCAGGGGCTGGTGTGCCCCTGGAACTGGTTCTGACCGGCCTATGCGTAGTGAGCACCGGGGTGCCACTCAGCAGTCACCTTCCTGTAAAGCCCTGCCTACCCAGGATACACAAAACCCTGTCTGGGATGGTGCTAGCACCGCCCCTGACAGGAAACCCTTTGTCCAAGCTCTCCTCTCTCGGAGGACTCCCAGCAGCAGGAGGTCAGACTCGTGTCTGTGGTGGCAGCATCCATTTTGTGGAGCTGAGGCTTCGTTTAACTTTAACCGGGGTTCACAGTTACATACATGTCGTGTCCCTCTAGAAGGGTGGAATGCTAACCCTGTCGCCAGAATTGGCGAGGGGTTAGTATTCCAATTCGTATGACACCTTACTCGACATGTTTTGATAAAGCAATACCAAAGATAGCATTTAACCGCGAGGATTATAATGCACTTAAGAGTATATGGTATGCGTTATCATGGAACAGCTATTAGGACTTGGTTCCGCAAGCTGCAGACAGGCTCAGCTCATGCCAGAGCACCATCTCACACGATTCCAAGCACTCTGCCTTCAGGATTGTCAAGGCCTGCCATAGGAGTGACTGATAGGAATCTGTGTGTCCATTTTTAGGGTTAGATATAGGTATACTATATCTACAGCAAAGGGTGATTACACGACTTTGCCCCAGCTGTCATGCAGCCAGTTGTGTCAAATTTAGGAGGCCAGCCAGGGGTGGCATAATACATGCTTCAGCCCCTGGTAGGCCCTGGGTACACCTATGCCCTGAGTTACAGGGTCTGATAAGGTGGCCCAGTACCAATTGGAAATGTACCTAAGGTACATGGAATCCATTTTACAGAGAGAGCAGTAGGCCTGGGGTCCTGATTGGCAGGGTCCCAGGTCGACTATGTCAAAAACCAGCTAAAACACAGGGCAAAAAGTTGGGGGCAACCATAGTCAGGAGGTACCTTCCTACACAGTGCACTGGGCCCCACCACTGCATGCCTTAACATGAATAGTATCAGACATATTTTAACCCCAATTATTCCCCTCAGTGGCATCCTCTTTAAACTACAGTAGTGCAAGACCTGCCAAATATAGCTGTGGGAAACCAAGTCCACTCACCATCACAACAAATTGAAGGATTCACGTAAACATGAATTGTAGGAGTTGTAGTGAGGTCATCATGAGTGCTTAGAAGACGAACAAAGTTGCATGATATCACATTCTGTCGAAATGCAAGTAGTGCTGGCAAACAAATAGTGAAGTCATCAGAAATTGCAGACTCAAAAAGAGCACCATGTTTATGAAAATAACTCAAAATAACAAATGATGAATTAGGTGGGATTGTCCCTATCTCTAATATACATGCAGAGAAGCACAGACCACCTATGCCAACTGCCTCCTACAAATTATAATAACCATCTAAACAAAATTAATAAGCACAAAGAGAAGATAAATGTACAAATTGACATCTCCATCTGTGCCACGAGAAAAACAAATAGCCTGCTCCAAATGAAGAAGAAGATGCAAATCAACTAACATCTCAGCATGTATAACTCCGCAAAAAAGTGCATCCATCTGTCAAGCAAGAAACAAATATTTTTTCTTTCAAGCATGCACTTCTGTCCTAAACAAAAAAGAGAAAGGATGTAAAAACAGATAGATCTACGAGACAGCTGGAGAAAAACTCTATTCCCTTGCTCACCCTGCTCATGTTAAAGGGCAGGAAGAGAGCTGTGAGGCCAGCATGACCCCTCTAACCCCCACACATGGACAGGGGAAGCGGACATCACACCTATCATTACTGTTTCTGGGTCCCCGAGACGGGCACGGGGATGGAGGCCTAACCCCCCCCCCAATAAAGGAAAATAAATTGTGCTGACAACCGAGCCCGGACCACTCCATAGAAATAAAAAACAAAATGTAGCATTAAAAAAAGAAAGAAAAAAAAACTGTTGTGCTGGACTCCTGCAACAAATTTAATAAAGTACATTTGAATAATGCCTGTCATGAAATTTTAAAATAAAGCATTTGTCTTCAAAACAACATTCAATTGGGTGAGAGTGTTTCTTTTTTCTTTTTTACTACTTAGGCAATACAATGCATCCATAAAACTAACACCAATCTTTCCCTTTATTCTCAAGCTCAAAAGCAAAAGCTCTAACTGTGGAAGGGCCTAAAAATGTCTTTGAAAGAGGTCATATTCTATAGAACCTAGGAAACATAGGGCTAATTGTTTTTATGCTAATTATTTTGTGGGGGAGGCTTCTGCATTACCTGCACCCCACAAAACACTTACAATATTTGCAGTACTCCTGCCCAAATTGGGGCACCACCAAGCATAAAATAAATGCTCATATGAGCCCAAAAAAGGGCACAGGACGGGTCTTCGCAAGAGTAGTGAATTATAAATAATCTATTATTCAATTTAGCGGCCTCAAGCTGCATTCTTTTTTTAGGGGGTGTCTCAGTCCCACCCAAGGCACTCTCTGGCTCCCCAAATGCAGACCCTGTCATGAGAGGCAGTGCGGGAGCTGGCAGCATTTTGTTTTTGCTCCTCAGGGGTGGAAGCACCCTTTCCTTTTGGCTACAGAGGCAGGCAGATGAATAGTATTTGGCTTCCACCATTGGGAGCCAAAATGCAAAGATGTTCCTGCCCGGCTGGAACAAAAATCTTTTGGCTGCTGATGAAGGGAGGCAAATGCTATTCACCAGCCCTCCATCAACACGAGCAGAGGGAGAGGACAACGCGCTGGCCATTACTGTAATCAGCCCTGGGTATGGTGTCCCCAGGCTATAACTTGGCATGGGGTGGAGGGAATTTCCAACCCCCAGGCCCAGAGTTCTGCATTTTCTTTTTTAATTTGTCAGCCAGTACCATGGGTCTCAAGCATGAATGCAGGAGATATTTTAAAATAATTACATTTGGGATTACGGGGGGCCCTCCACACAGACTATGGGGTCATGGGTTTCCCTATCCTTTACGTTTATGACCCTTTTAAAAAATCGTTTCAGGACATGGCAACCAAGTCTCCAAGTCCTGTAATGGCCGCCGCTACATCTCTTTTCATGTTGCAGCGAGCCATTTAGAGCACTTGCTCTGAAAAAGTCCTCTGAGCCAATCATAAGGCTACATTTTTTTTTCAGCCCAACGGTCTAGATACATGTACATTTTGAGTCATGATTTCTCAAACACTACTGAGCAGAACTATCCTAAATCACAAAAAGTAAGGTTTCAGGATAAAGATCTAACTTTCTGTCAAATTTGATGTAATTCCTATCAGCCGTTTGGGCTGTACCACTGTTAAAAAATTTCTATGGAAATTACGTTGGGAAATTGTGTTTTGGGACCCTCCTTTTTACTTGGCCCTGATTACCTGATTACTCCTTACTCCGAGGCTTTCAAGGAAGTAGCTGAGGTGGGTGAACTTCTGTTTTTTGTAAAGTTTCGTAAAGATTCATCAAACTATGCCAAAGTTATTAAAAAACCAATACATGCTCTATGGTTACTAGGTGGTAGATATAACTACACAGAGACAGAGTTGGGGGGAGGGGGAGAGTTGTCAGACACCAATCTGACATAAACTGCATCTCTTGAGGTTTAAATGAAGAACTAGAGATAAGAGTTCTATAAATCTTAGATGAAAATAGGGCCAAAAAGCACAAAGTGCCACTCGTGGTTATCGGGTCCTGCTGGACCAGGGTAAAGTCAAAAGTTCAGGCTGACACCACAGAGCGTGGGTCAGATACCGGGACAAGGTCCATACCACTAAAAAGTTACGTTCTTAAGTCCTCGAGAGGAGCTGCTGTTCGCATTGTTGGGGGCTGCAAGGAGGTCGCTGTTGGCGCTTCCTTGCGTATGTTCCCAGTTTTGCAGTGAAGAGGCAAGCCAAAGTTTGGTGCTGGCAGTCAACATGGCAGGCCTCAGAAAATTATAAAAATGTTACTAGTCAAGCAGGCCTAGTAACTTAAATATTCCACTCAACCTAACTGTAATGTACTTGACCCATAAAATGGTCTCATTAGGTCATCCTGGGCAAATATTTTATTTTACAGATCCACCTTTTTCTTCATTATCACATAGGAGAACAGGGGCATTCGGTCGTTGCCCCACTAACCACATGACCACAGAGGAAGATTAACTTCACCGCCAGGCGCATCCTGACTCGAAATCCGAGTCAGTCAGGAGGACGCATCACTGAAGGGGTGGGGCAGCATTGCAGGGTTGGGTTTGTTGTTGACTTCACTGAGTCACCGCAGCAGGGCAGGCCCAGTGCGCATGTTCAGGTTTGGGCTGATCATTTTTCTGACCAGCCCGAACATGCACACTAGTATAGCCTGCAGTGCCCTGCATTAGGAGAGCGAGCGAGGGCTGCTACTGCCCAGTGGCCGCAGCCCCCGGTCTCCTATGGGTGGAGACAGTCCGTGCTCTAGCCAATTCTGGTGCTGCTGGAGCATCGTCTGGATTGGTTGAGAGGGGTTGCATGGTGTACCAGCCACTCACGAAGGTGCCAACGCGGCAGCGGACCCCGGCACAGGAACACCCAGCCGATGCGGTGTGGACCGGTAAGTTTTCACTTTTTTTAACTTTATTTTTAAACTCCCCCCTCGGGCCCCACCCTCGCGTGACCCCCCTCCTGCACATATTGCGAGCCGCAACTGTCCTACACGAATACCACTGCACTCGGGCTCGGCTCATTATGTGCATCAAGGACTGAAGAGTAAGATGGGCAGGCTGCCTTTCCTCATGAGCTAGGGATCGCGAGGGTCAGTAGGATGTGGGACTCTGGGGCTAGAGGGTCGGGGATGTGAGGGCAGAAGTGTGCACACTGCTGTGCAGCCCTCCAGATCAAGTATGTGCTCGGCTCCTACGTAGGTGTTGGACCCGGCCTCGTGGCGTGGTCCTACTCCTCCCGCATGGCGGGCCTTGGGCGACATCGACCCCTGTCCTCCGACCTAGGGCGACACCCTCCAACCTTCACGAGAGCCGCCCCTCTGGGCGACCACCGGCTCTCCCCCTCTGGAACTCGGCAACCCCTACTCGCCCCACTCTGCTGGTCCGACCCCTATCCCGGACCACCATCTCAGACCCCGACTCCATCTTGGACCCTCCACGACCAGGCCCCGTGGCCTTGGCCCGACCTCCGCCGACCAGGTGGTAAAGCGGCCACTTGACGGATCAATGAGGAGAAGAGTTTCGATGGTCCTCCAGCCGTCCCGCGACGCCTGGTTTCGATCGCCTCCGGCCGGCCTCCCTGGGTGCTGGCTCCACCCCCCTGCTGGGTGTCTGGACACTCTCATCCCGGCCCCTCCGGCCCCCCAGGTGCGAGGGTCCGGATATCAAAGAACGCCAGACCTATATCTGGGGCAGCTCTGGAGCAGGTCGGCAGTTGTATCCTGGAGTCGAGAGACACCAAGACGAACTCATCCACGTGGAACCCGTAACCACCTTGGAGCCCTGCTGGCGCTGCCACGGCCCATCTTCGCTGAAACCATCCTTGGAGCCCTGTTGGCATTGCCGCGGCCCATCTTTGTTGAAACCATCCTTGGAGTCCTGCTGGCGCTGCCGTGGCCCATCTTCGTTGAAACCATCCTTGGAGCCCTGTTGGAGCTGCCGCGGCCCACCTTCGTTGAAATCATCCTTGGAGCCCTGCTGGCGCTGCCGCGGCCCATCTTCGTTGAAACCATCTTTGGAGCCCTGCTGGCGCTGCCGCGGCCCATCTTCGTTGGAACCATCTTTGGAGCCCTGCTGGCGCTGCCGCGGCCCATCCTCGCTGAAACCATCTTCGGAGCCCTGCTGGCGCTGCCGTGGCCCGACCCTGAGGAACCCCCCAGCTCGAGGATTGAGAGTTGAGCGCAGGGTATCCCTGTACCAGGCTGGTACCAAGACTGTCCCGCTACCCTCTTCCCTCAGTGACTAAACCTGAAAGGATCCCTTGATCCAGTTGAACCTGTATCGCTACGATTACCTGCCTAAACTGTTGATAAAAACGTTAAGAATCTATCCTTGTGTGGTGTCCATCTGTAGTGGGGGGATTGCTCGTCTGTACGATCCTAGGGGAGGAACCTCGCCAGGAGGCCTCTCGACTTCGCTCAGCCAATTCCAAGATCCCCTTTCTAACAGTGGGGTTCTCTGCGGGTGGCCACATTACACTGTCTGCCCAGTAAACAGTTACCATTGCGTTAAAGAAGCGCTAATGTATAAGGTTAAATGTCACCCTGTGGTGTCTTGTGTTCTTTTCTTCATTTAAGTTCAACATATTTTATGGAATTTGTAGTTTTGAACAACTAATAAAGACAATACAGAAAACATTATTATTTGGTAAAAAATGCATAAAGAACAAAGTATAAATCATCCATCATCAGTAGTAAGTATAATAGGTAATTACATAATACATGTACATGAAATACAAAAAGGGGAAATGGAAGGAGAGGAAGGGAGGGGATAAATATATCTATTAAAGCATAAGACATATACAGAGCTACTATATTATGCAATAAGAATAAACTATTGGGAATAAAATCAGAGAAAAAGTTATAAATACAACCTTAAGAGGATAAATATACATCAACAGGTGACCAAAAAGACTGATAAGCAATTGAATTAGGATTAATCCCATTCATGGATAATTGAGAACCTCTTCTGGTAAAAATAACCCACGACCACCAAGCATGAACAGATAATATAGAAGCATCTTTCCAATAAAAAGTAATGGATTTTAACGCTGCTGAGATTAGGAAATTGAAAGGTTTGTATTCGAAATCATGTAAATTTTGAGAAATAATAGTGGAATTACGTATTATTCATTGATATGAGACTTCTATATGGAGTTTAAAATTTTTTTTATGATGTCCCAAACTTCAGACCAAAAATTTAAAATTATAGGACAATCAAAAAGCATATGTTGTAATGTACCTATATGTAATTTACAATGCCAACAATCTGCAGAGGGAAGAAGTTTAGTTTTAAATAAACGTGAAGGAGTCCATAAACCATTGTGTAAGATATAGGAATTGGTTTGGTAGATTGAAACAGGTAGCCAACCAGATATGCTATTAAGCCAAATATCCTTCCATGTGTCAATAGATAAATAAAGTGAAAGCTCATTGTTCCAAAAATGTTAAATCATTTCTAAATTGCTATCTAGAGTATCTGATAATTTTTTATACAGGATAGAAACCCCATGAGTTGAAATAGAAACTGTTTGAATGTAAATTGATAAATCAGCTTTAGCAGTAAAAGGAATATCATTGGGAAAGGAATCTAAGATTCAATTACACAAATATTGATACTCAATAAGGTCAGAATTACGTTAACCAAATTTTGTCTGCAACATTTCAAAAGAAATAAAGGTATTATTGTAATAAACATCTTTAACATAGAAAATACCAGCTTTAATCCATGAAAACCAGAAACTAATATTTCTATTTAATTTAATAACACTACTATACCATAGAAATAATTCATCAATATTATTCATGGGAACAAGAAAAATTAAGTCAAGGTCATTAAATAACATTTTAGTAGATTTAATAATAACTGATTTTTGAAAAACTGTAGCATTATTAGACATAGACACCAAAGTAGGTGCAGGAAATGGATATATTATTGACCTCTCAATACATAACCACGCAGGAGGATTATTTAAAAAAGAATGATTAAACCATAATGAACTTTGTTTTAAAATAAAAGCTTTATGGTAAAGGAAAAGGTCTGGGATACCAAAACCAGCATTACGTTTAGGCACTTTTAATTTTTTATAACTAATAGGAGGAGATTTGTTGTTCCAGAAAAACTTTGACAAAAATGTACCAACATCTTTATAAAATTTTAATGGAAATTGTGTAGGGATCATGGCAAGAGTATAAAAGAGTTTGGGAGCAATAGTCATTTTTATGCAATCCATTCTGCCCCACCATGAAAGATGTAATGATGCCAATTTATACATTTTATTTTTAATATAATTTAGAATGAAATCGTAATTTAAATGTATCTTTGATTTTATAGAGGAGGAAAATAAAATTCCAAGATATTTTAACAAATTTTTTTGCCAAATATTTTCACGCATGGGAAGCATATCAGGAGTGCAATAGACTTTTAAGGGAAAAATTCTGTTTTGTTGGTATTTAAAGTGTATCCGGAAACTTTAGAATGATTTATTATAATATTCATTAAAGATGGGAATGAAGATATAGGGTCACTGACAAATAAAAGCACATCATCCGTATAAGCAAGGGTTTTAACAATAACATCCTTAATATCGATCTCTTTAATAATATCACATTTTCCTATAGATGTAACAAAAGGTTCAATGCCAATAAAAAATAACAGAGGAGAAAGAGGACATCCTTGTCTTGTACCTCTAAAAAGCTAAAATTGATTTGATACTTGGCCATTAATAAATCAACGAGCAGATGGGGCATGATATAGAGCTGAAATCATGTGCATAAAAGTATCTCCAAAATTAAATGATGATAATGTAGAAAATAAAAATTGCCAATGGATTTTCTCAAATGCCTTCTCAGCATCTAAAGCTAGAATTCCAGATGGCAAGGATAGGGTAGGGCTTTGTTCAATAATATGCAATAAAGTTCTAGTATTATTAGCAGAATATCTATTCTTCATAAACTCAGATTGGTCAGGATGTATAATAGAGTCTAATATGGGGGCCAGTCTAGTAGCAAGTATTTTAGCGTACAATTTACAATCTTGATTAATTAAGGATATAGGACGATAATTAGACACAAGAGTGGGATCTTTATCTGGTTTCGGAAGTACTATAATTAGAGCTTCTGTAAACAATCCAGAGGTAGTTCCTGTGTAGTCAAAAAACGTAAAAAGTTGGTATAAAAAGGTAATAGGTGTGACTGAAATTCTTTGTAAAATTCTGCTGAATTCTCATCTGGACCTGGAGATTTATTCTTTTTAAGGGACTTTATAGCTGATAATATTTCATAATTTGTAATAGGTGCACCCAGTTCAATTTTATCTGGTTGTGAAATCTTGGGCAACTTATAGGAATTTAAGAAGGAATCGATTAAAGAAATATCCTGAAAATCGGGCTTATTATATAATGCAGAATAGAAATTCAAAAATTATTTAATAATTTCATTGTGAGAAAGAGCAATGTTACCATGCGGACTATGAATTGAGTTGATTTGGGTTTTATCTTTTTTTACACGCAAATAATTAGCTAAAAATCTTCCGGATCTATTGGCATTAAAGCTAAATTTGGCCTTAGCATTCGATATTTGGACACCTGCTCTTTTACTAAGGATAGAATTAAATTCATAACATAATTTTTGTAACTTAAATGTATATTGTCGATTGCTGGATGTAATAAAAAAGGCGCTCAAATTTCACAATCTGTGTCTAAAGGAGTTTAGACTTTGCATGAAAGGTTTTATTTACATGGGTCATAATAGATAATATACTAACACCCCTAATATAAGCTTTGAAAGCATCCCATCTATTAATCATAGATGTAGAACCTTCAGGCCTTAGTATAAAATATTCTTGAATGGCAGACAACAGATTAGACTTATTATATTCATTTAAAATTATACCAGTGTTCATTCTCCTTCTAGATTGTTTAATAAAATGTATTTCCAAATTCAAAACCAAAGAAATCATAGCATGATCTGAGATATCAATGTTACCAATAGCAGGAGTAAATATTGAACTAATTAGTTGCCTGGAAACCAAGAAGCAATCAATTCTAGAATGGGAATTGTGAGGATTTGAGAAAAACGTAAAACTTTTTTCTGTAGAAAACTGTAACCTCCAAATATCAGCTAACTTAGTGGCTTGAATAAATGATTTGAAAGCAAAATAAACTTTGGAATGGAAGTGAGAGATAATCTATCAAATAAAGGGTCAGAAATAACATTAAAATCTCTTCCAACAATCAAAGGGGCATTACCAATCTTTAGAACCTCTGTAGTAAGATTAGTCCAAAAAACTGGGTCATCTGCTGTAGGACCATAAACATTTAATAAAAATAGAAATGTGTCATGAACTTTAATTTTAACAAGTACATATCTACTATCCTTATCAAAATTTGTTAGTGCAATTTATTTGCAAATAAAATGGCTACACCATTTTTCGTGCCATTAGCAGGAGAAGAGACAATAACATCTACCCATTTCTTCTTCATATAATCTAAAATGTTATCATGTAAATGAGTCTCTTGTATAAAACAAACATCTGCTTTGCAACTGTTGAGATAATCAAGAATTTTTTTACGTTTAACTGGATGGCGCAAACCTTTAACATTTAATGAAACTAATATTGTGTGAATTAGCCATAACAGAACAAAGGAGAAAAGAAATCAAGAAGAGGAAGAGGAAGAGGAAAATAAAGGAAGATCAAGAGAATGAGAAAAAGGTAGCTCCAAATAAGGAAGAAGGAAAGGATAAAGGAAAAAACATGGAGAAAACGACAAAAATAAGACATAAATGTGAAATGTGAAATGCGCACACGCTTTACAAGCATGACCAGAACCGCTGGAGCCCTTTATAAAGAAATTTCAGAACTGTGTCAGAAAATACAAAGGGGGTCATTAGGATGACGGGCGGACTTAGTCCGCCCGCCATCCTATCGGATAATGGGACCGCCCGCCATAAGGGCTAGGGTCCCGTGGGGGGTATTAGGATGCGCCCGCTACAGTGGTGGGTGCATGGAAAGGCGCGGAAAAGTGGCGGACGGTCTTTCCGTCCGCCGCAGTCCCCCCGCTATAGTAATATGGCGGGGGAAATGGGTGGCGGGCGGGCAAGGTTGTCGGGCGGCTCACCACCACCCGCATGGCGGTGGCGATCCGCCCGACATCCTAATGGGCCCCATAGTTGGTAAAAATCATGTAGCAGAGTCATTGGTATCCATTGAGTACTACGACTGCTGATTCAAAACATTTCTCAAATCTTGTGGACGATGAAAAGATTTAGAGAAGTTATCCTTCGATATGCGCATCGTTGACGGTTCAAAAAGATCATATTTGTAGCCTAGACTCCATAGTTGAGGTCGAATAGCAGTGAATTCTTTGCGAATGGAGACAGTTTCCTTGGCGAAGTCTTGATGAATGAATATTTTGTTTCCATTTACCATCAATGTAGGTATTTCTCTAGCTGCTTTTCTGATTAGAACCAAATGGTGGTGTCGAAGAACTTTGTCGCAGTTTTCTGTGCAGAGGGTTCCTGTGTGAGGGAATCCTATGAGCCTTAACAATTTCAATTTTTTTCTTAGAGTTTACTTTGTAAAAGACCAGACAATAAATTCTCCAAATATAATCTGCAGTAATTTCCCTCAACATCCTCAGGTAAATGAAATATGTGTAGATTATATTGTCTGTTACGATTTTCCAAGTCCAATAATTTGAAACATATAAGTGAAAATTTTGCAACAAGTGGAGTCATTGTGTCATATTTGACCTTATTATCCTGTAATTTAATTGAATTATCCGATATTTCCATTGACAGGCTGGCCTTTTCTTTTGCGCACATTTTTTATTTCAGAAGCAATAGCAATAGCAATAGCAATGACTCAAAGAGCCTGAATTTCCTTCAATATTAAAAATAATGAGGGTTCAGATGACTCCACTACTTTAGATTTAGCAGGAGGAGGAGAAACTTGCTGTCTCTTTTTTATTATTAATAGCACTTTCATTTTCTATTTTGAAGTGAAAAGAGACAGGATTATAATTGGGGCAGTAATATATTGTATAAAAAAGCAAAAACTGTGGAAAGACCCAAATAAATACTGGTGCAGCAGCTAAAATGGGCTGGGGGAGTGGCTAGGACCAAGCCAGGCCCTTTCCTGACAATTCACTCCACCCCCTTGAGAAGAAGTTTCTGACAGCAATTTGTCATTTAATACTTAAAAATGGGCAAAAAACGCGCAGAGATTCACACGCGGCGGGCATCTTGAATCACGCGCTCGTGCGTCTCTCTTTTCTTCATTTGAACCTAGACAAGCTCAGCTGAAATACCTGTTGACTGTGGTACCTTGGGAGTGGTAATAACACGAGACAATTTACTGTACATCTTTGCCCAACTCGCCGCCATTTTCTGGAATATGCTTCCATTCTTGCCTGACTGCATATGTTTCTGCACTGTAACATATGTCAAGTGGCACAGGACTGTCCTATTGATGCAAATATTCCACTTTCAATAAGATGCATGATATGTTATTTTTTACAATTTACAGACACTGAGAATGTTGTTGCACAATGGAACTAAGGCACAGTGGACACAAATGATTGCACTGGACCACAGGATGTGGTCTGGATAGAGAAGTAGTAAAATGTGCCATATGTACATGTGGGCTGGAGTTATCATCAGCCTGGTGCTTCTAGTGGTGTGCTGGGGAACATTCAGCATTTTATTTAGTTATTGAGTTTTATATAGAGCGAACATGACCCTTTTGGGTATCAGTACATTTCAAAATATGTTTATTGTGTGAGACTGTAACCCTTAATCTCACGTTTAAAATGTATCTTTACTGTATGGGAATTAGAATTTAGTGGCTCTAATCTCATTTCTCACAATGCACCTTCTGTGCCCAGCCATGGTTGTGAAACTGATTTGTCGTTTGGTCCCATACATTTTCACTCTATTTTATAACACGTCACACGAGGGTGTGGTTGCCCATAGTGATTCTCGTTGGTTGCTTCTTCTGGGATGGTGCATGATATCATTTGGAGTGGCTTGAAACACCTGTTACATTTACTGAATTGATGTGTAAAATGAGAAGCATAAGTCTATTTTTGCCATCAGAGAGCGATGGACTCATCTACTCACTGCTTTGTAATCTGTGCTGTCCCTGTGCATTAGTTTGTCCTCTTTTCAGTTGCTATATGTTTGTGTAGTGTATTCCATCTGTTGGGGTGTTACAAGGTAGGTGTGTGCTGATTATATTTTAATTCTGGATGTGAGGAAACTTGATTATTGCAATTCCAATGCAATGTATTGTTGTGTTTGTTTTTTAAACCTGTGTTTAATATTGTTGCTGTACACGCAAATGCACTGCTTGATACAAAAGCTTGTGTGCACCGCCACAGGGGCCCGACTTTAGGTGTCTGTCCGATGCTGGGAGTGTTCCCCATAGTAAGGGACTGTGTTGGAAAGAGATGAGAGGTATAATACATACAAAAATCTTGAGTTGAAAAAGTATTTTTTCTTACATGTGTATTATGAATTAGACGGTTATGTTGTGTGGCTGTATAACTATGAGTACAACCCTGAACAAGCTGTATGCCCTCATGAGTGAGGGTTGAGTTGAGAGGTGTGAATACACTGGATGAGTGGTGTGCTCTTCTGAGTGCAGGGTGAGCAGTCTACTTTTGTGAGTGTAGGGAGAGCAAAACAGTGTGCATCTTTGAGTGCAGTGCAGCGAAGTGTGAGAGATGTCTGTGTGAGTGCAAGTTGTGCAGTGTGCCTGTGTGAGTCCAGGGTGAGTTTTGTGGATGGGTGAATGCTGGCTTAGTGATGTGTCAGGGAAGGTTGAGTAATGGGTATATGAGTGCACGGTGAGTAGTGTGCCAATGTGAATGCAGGGAGAGGTATTTATCTGTGCAAGTGCAAAGAGACGTGTGTGTCTGGCTACTCCCAGAGATGTGTTCACCAAGCCACCTCTTTCTCAGATTTACTTGAAAATGCACCATTTGCCCACTCTTTTCTCCAAATTTTCTCGGGGAAGAACCCCCCCCCCCCAACCCCCTGTAGGCACTCGCTCGCCACAGTGCAGTATTTACGCATCACCATTTTCAAATGTCACCAGCCGGCCCTGTAGGAAAACACCTTCCAATACGTGAGTTCAGCATTCCTGCTGTACAAAAAATCTATTTTGTTTGATTTAACAGACTAAACGTTTACTCCATACATAACAATATGTCCTACATTTAGGGTACACATGACGCCTGAATTGACTCTTAGTTCACTAATAGCATTGCCATCAGGAAAAGTGTGGCGCAATGGTTAGAGCGGCAGACCTTAATGCAGAACTCTGGCCTGGGACCAGGGTTCGATTCCCGCCTCGGCAGGTCTTGGGCTCAAAATTCCTCTGACCTGATATTCTCGCCTCAGTGCCTATTCTAATCATGGGTCCCACGCTGCAACTCTGGGCAATAGCTTGCTTAATCTCCACAATGGCGCTGGGATGCCTGGTTTCACCATGGGGGTGCCCAGGAGTGGACACTTCACAAGGAAAGACAGGAAGGTTTTCATTGCGGTATGAGTACAAGCGCCGGGAGACCCGGTCCGAGTAGCTGCGCGCTATACAAGTACAAAAACATTAACATTTACATTTACATCAGGGAGCAGGCGGGAATGCTTCTCAGTCCATCTTTAAAAGCTCACTTTTAATGAATATATTACTAAAGCATGAGGTGGTAGTGCACAGTCATTTACAGACAGCACATTTTCCATTGAAATGTTCAATTTTTATTTATAAAACTATATAGTGCATAAACAGTAATCTGCGGGAAAAGGGTTTCAGCAAACAATTATCATTTGCACATCACCAAGTAAAGTGCTCTCATTAGTTTTGTACTATTAAAATATTTTTTATCAAACAGAATTACAAAACAAAGGCTTTCATAACTACTGAAATTTATTTTGAAGTGTTTGTACGGTTCACTTTTTAGCTAATTAAATATGTGTTATAATAAAACATGACATCCTACAGCCTTTGTTTTCACAATTTTATCACAGCATGTTTGTCAGACAGTTCACCTTACAAAATCCTCCAACTTTGCAGGCAGAGAAAGAAAAGTAATTGTAGATATAAAATGACTTTTGACCTCTGTATTTGAACACAGAATAAATGTAACATAAACACAAGATTTAAAGGCATCTTTCATGCTCCTTCACTTTGTGAGTGAACAGAACACCTGTTGTTTGTCAGCTTGCCAGAAGAGGTGAGGAGGACCTAAATATAGCTTGCCCTGATAAAATCTGACTAGCCATAGTGAGTAGGTGATTAGATTTGTCAAGGCTTATGCGGACGGTCTCTGTCAGCAGGAAATGCTGGTCTCACTAGACCTCCACGTTGACGGGAATTGCAGTTGTCATTTCGTGCAATGAAGAAGTCCACTTGCAGTTGCAAGGAGCACAAAACCTCTGTATATTCACCTTGAGTTTAGAAGGACTACACTCTGATGCCAGCCAAGGGTCCAAGACCTTGGGGGGCACCTCTTGGGGGTCAGGACTCACCCCAGCAGAGGCCAGCAGCAGGGCATAGGCAGCTCCATTGGTGCTGGTCAGCTGGGCAGTGGCATGGAGATCTCTGGAACTTGTGTCCTCGACTGATCACTGGAGTCACTTCTTGTGAGTATGGATTCAAGCCAAGCAGGTCTAATCTTCCTCTTTCAGACAGCAGGGCATCCCTTCTGAATCCCCCACAGGGTGTTCAAATGAAAGGTTCTGAAGGTGCCACTTTTATTCCAAGTGCCAGCCTGTGGGTGGGTGATGCTGCCTTTGTCTAACCTTCCCCCGTTCCTGGGTTTTGGCTCCAAACTGTCTAAGGTAACAAAGGACAGGCAGTCCTAGGTAAGAGCTGTATTTGTCAGTGTCAGGGTAGGCAGCTCTTAGGAGACTATCCTTTTAAGCTCAGGTATGCTGAGTACAACCCCACAGGACATCCTGCCCAGGAGGTGAGCACCCTGGCACATACCCAAGGCTCTTTTTCCCCATGTCCTTATGTCTGGAAGGAATACACAAAACACCACAGGAGAGGCATTCACAGTCATGTGACCCTTCACACTGGCAGAATGGCACAATTGGTTTAGTCAGAAAAATACCAACTTTCTCCATGTGGCATTTTTGGATTAGCAATGTAAAGTCTGACATTACCACTTATTTGAATGGAAACAGTATATCTCCATCAGGTATGAACCTGAGGTTATCAGCTATTATGTGATAAGTATACCCAGTGATTGATAGTCTACGAGGGAGATAGCCTTACAATAGTCAAAAACAACTTCTCATGGGGGGGGGGGGGGGGGGGGGCAAGCTCACAATGTTGGCCTGCTGCATGGCCATGTCACATGATAATATTGCTGCATGGCTGCTCTTTCTTTTAGAAGACCACTGGGAGTAGGAATTAGAAGAAACCTTTTGTGCCCAATGCAAGATGGTGATCATTCTTGAGACTTCTATTGATCCCAAGCGAAGATGTAGGGCAAGGAATTGTGGGATTGCTTCCTGTCTATCTAGTATGTAAAGAGTGGTGTTTTAGTTCTTTCTTGAGCAGTACCACATTTGGAAGTATTGTTTCATTGTGCTCTTCGCCCACTATTGTTATTTTTTCCCCAGTTTTTTCAGGTATTTTTATTTATCAGTTTAGAAGTGGTGTTTGTCCGAGAAGCACATTTGGAACAAAATTGGCCAGTGATCATTATTTTTACTCAGAGGTCTGAAACAGCACTCAAGAGCATGATTTTGTGTGCAGTGGCAAATCTCGCTCACGTACCAGCAGCCAAGCAAGAATTCTTACACAATTTCTGTTCCCCCGTCCAGCCTTACTCATGCTTAACTATTAGTGATAACGGATTTACTTTGCTTTCAGAGCATACATATGTTCATTAAGGGGATGATCACAACTATATTCAGCAAGTTATTGAACACATTTAATGAATACTGAAAATGTGGAAACGTGCATGTTAAGGTAATTAACAATTTCAATCTGATGGTAAAGCTGGGCATTACTACACTGTAATGCAGTTACATATTTCCAGAATTACCCAGGGAACCCTTCTCTAGGGTGTTCAACTGCAGATAACACAGAGTTTAAATCAGTTTTACATGATTCTGAAGGTGAGCATTTCCCTGTCTTTAACATTATCTTTTTTTGTCTCTATCCTTCCATCTAGGGTATGTGATAGATAACAGATGTGTCTGCACACACAGCTAAAAACTGCACACACAGGCCAGAGAAATGTTTTAGAGTGCTACTTTAGTGAGTGGCACTATGAGTGCTGCAGCCCGCTTGTGGCATTTAATTTACAGGCCTAAGGTACACGTAGGCACATGTAGTACCATTTGCTAAAGAATTATAAGTCAATTAAATGTGCCAATTAGGTTTAGGCCAATTTTTCCAGGGTTCATTTAAAGAAGGCGAAATATCTGGGGAATACCACACAAAAGATGGAAAAATCCAACACCATCCATACACACTAAATACTACTGTAGAGAGCTATACTGGTTGTTAAAGGCCCTGAATTGTGACTCGGGCCTTTTTTTTTTCTTTTTTTTTATTGAGAGACACTGTGTAATCCAAACAATACATCAATGCAAATACAGTTCATTAAAAACCTAATACAGAAGGTACAATATTGCTAATAGACATAATTTAGTTGGCATGAAACAGTCAGGGGGATATACATTTTATACAAGGTTGAATATTAAGGAGACCCGATAAAAAGAGAGATGGGTAGGACCCGATAACCCCAAATAAATATATATTTTAAGATTAATTATTTCGAGTCCCTCCAATCTTTTAATGGTGCCCAAATTGTTCTCCCCATTTCTTTGGATTTTTTGCCCTTAAATTCGTATAGACATGACTCTACATTGTGCATGGCCAGGAGTCTGGCAAGCCACATCTGGAACGTGGGGGCAGTAGTATCCTTCCAACCTGCTGAGATTAGGATTTGCAAAACCGCGACTGAGATAAAGCGAGGGCTTTAGCTTCCCTCCCCGCCTTTAGCTTGTCGTCTGTCCCTGTTAAGACCAGTATAGGGGATAGATCGCTGTTATGACCTAGCAGCCCCTCCAGAAACAGAGTTATCTCCTTACGAATTAAAATAAGTTTGGGACAGTGATAAAACATGTGTAATAGATCTGTAGGGCCGCTATTGCATTTAGGGCATCTATCATCTTCTCTTACTCCCCATCCATACAGTTTCGCGGGGGTATAATAGAGATTAAACAGGGTCTTGTAGTGTTGGGCCCTTAGGTTTGAGGACCGGCATATTTTCTTATTTAAGAGCAGGGCAAGGTCTAGATCGACATCAGGATCCCCCAACTTCTGTGCCAAAGAGGTTTCAGTTTTCTCCAAGTCGTCCTGCAGACTAAGGAGCAGATGATTATAGACTATTCTTATCTTTGTACCCCCTCCGATTAAATAGTCAACCATTGAGTTACCTGGGGGCAGCCTGAACCCTGGTCTTATTGCCGACAATGATTGAACGATTTGCCCGTATAAAAACCAGTGGCTTTGAGGGACACCGTATTTCTGCTTTATCACCTCAAAGCTAAGAATTTCGTTACCTGTCATAATATCTCCCAAACACCTTATCTCACACTCCCTCCAAACCATGGAGTTACTATTCTGTCCTAGGTGGGGGAAAAGGCTGGATTTCCACAGATTCATATTAACATTGATTTTAGGGATATTCAGAATTTTTCTAATGGCCTTCCATGTTCCCCAGACCCCTTCCAAAATCTTATATCTGGCTTTCCTGTAGTATCTGCGCTCAACTTCATAATTCAACACCCTAGGGCCTTCCTCCCCAACAGGAGCTCGAAAATAGATGGGAGGCTCTGATTCCCGACCCAGTCTTCCTGAGGAGCGGGATCGAGCTGAAACAGAATATTTATTTGTGTGAGTAAGCAGGTAAGATGATAAAGTCTAAGAATTGGCATAGACAATCCCCCTCTTGCCAATGGAAGTGACAAAAGATTGATCGAGCACCTAATCTTACCATATTGCCAGACAAATCTTACAAAGGTGGCTTCTATTTTCCTAATCAGACTGTCTCCTAATAATAATGGGATGGCACTGAAAAGATATAACAATTTGGGGAACATAGTCATTTTTAGGACATTGACCCTGCCGATCAAAGAAAGATGTAGGACATCGATTCTTTTCAGATTGGATTCGATTGATTCAATGAGGGGTGGGTAGTTTTCTTCAATGATCTTATCTACCGAGGCATTAACCCTAACCCATATGTATACAGCCGAATCTACAAATCTTTGATCCGTCTTAGTAATATTTTTAGTGCAAATGATCTGGGTTTTCCTTCATTTAAACGATAGCTAGAATGATGCCCAAATTCCTTGGCCAGTTGTGATAAGACAGGCATAGCTCGATGAGGATCCATAGTTATTATTGCCAGATCGTCAGCATAAGCCAGTAATTTCATGGTAAAGCCATTACAAACCACCAGACTGATCTGAGGGGAGGCTAAAATTTTCTGTATGAGGGGGCCTATGTACAGGGAAAACAGAATCGGAGAGCATGGACAGCCCTGGCGCGTCCCCCTCTTAATTGATATTTTGTCTGAGCGCTGGCCCATAACAAGAACCCTAGCCACTGGATCAGCGTACATGGCTTTAATAGCCCTCACAAATTTGCTGCTGAAGCCTCTACCGGCCAGAATAACCCACAGAAATTCCCAGACCACGCGGTCAAAAGCTTTCTCCACGTCGAGGAGGATCATGGCCATCTCCCTCCCAGTAGCACCAAGAGGCGTCAAATTAAGCTATTGCTCGACTGGTGTGGTCCGTCGTACCTCTACCTGGCATGAACCCATGCTGCCATGGGGGGACGAGATGACCTATAATCCCCCCAAACTGTTAGCCCAGACCTTGGAGTATAACTTTGTGTCCGTGTTAATGAGCGAAATTGGGCGATAGGACCCCGGCAGTTCTTTGGGCTTCCCTTTCTTACGAAAGATGACGATGTTGGTCTCCATCCAGGAGTCCGGTATTATGCCTGTACAGAAGATACCGTTGAATAGATCAAGCAGGATAGGGGCAATCTCTTTTTCCATGCATTTATAAGCCTCCAGGGGGATCCCGTCTGGGCCTGCGGCCTTGCCGGCTGCTAGCTCCTGCAGGGCTGAAGTTATTTCGCTCAGAGCCAGGTCTCTATCGAGGTCTTCCCTGGCCAGCTCATCTAGCCCTGGACCCCCATCCTCATAAACCGGGTTTTGGTCACACATCCCTCCCTCATCGTCATACAACGCTTGATAAAAGTTCTTAAAAACCCTTAGAATGTCTGGTGGCTCGCTATACTCATTTCCATTCTCATGCATACTAGAGATGTTGTTCTTAGTCCTCTCTTGACTTATTCGTAAGGCCAGTGCCCTCCCTGCCTTCTCCCCTGTTTCATAGCGCCTTGCCCTAGACGACTGGTACTCGCTAACTTCCTTCTGTGTTATTATTGTCTGGAGATCAGCTTTAGTAGTAGTGATTTAATTTAGGTTTACCTGACCATCTACCCCTTGACTAATGTCTTTAATATGCTGTTCTTCCGTTACCACTAACTCACCCATGAGGCTCTCAATCTCTCTCTTATCCTCTCTCTTTAACCTTGCTGAGCAGCTTATCGTTTCACCCCTAAAAGAGGCTTTAAATGCTTCCCAAACAACGTTACGCGACATACTGTAGCGATTTGCATCATAGAATTCTCTCGCCCATTTTCTAATATGCTCCACAAACCTGGAATCTGAGAGTAGTTTTCTCTCAAATGTCCAGCTAGTGTGCTTCCTCTCCACCTTAGTCATTTCACAGACCAACATCAAAGGATTATGATCCGAAATTGACTTTGATAATTTCTTAATATGCACCTTGTTTATCTCTGGAGAGGAGATCAGGAAGTAATCGAGCTTAGAATAGCGTTGAGAAGGTCCCGAAAAATATGTATAGCCTGGGTCCAATGGCTCCTTGGCCCCCAGACGTCCAGAAGCCCATGGGATTTTATGAGAGAATCCAGTGCACGATATACTCTGGGCTTACGTCCTGAATAACCAGCCCCCATATTCCAGTCAACCGAGATGTTTAAGTCCCCGCAGACTATGATAGGGGTAGGCCAGTTGGCTAGCTCTCCTTCTAGGTAGTCGTAGATTTCTGGGTCGTCCTGGTTGGAACCGTAAACTACACACAGGGTATAGCCTATATTGAGCTCCACTACTACCCACCTCCCTGAGTTATCTGCTTTAAAACACTTGCTCCCCCCAAGTGAGGGCCTTGATAAGATAGCGACCCCCCTTATTGTCGATGTTTGGGATGAGCAAGCCAGCAGCTCATACCCTGTGATATTCACATGGTTACTTTTTGCCCAGGGGCGATGGGTCTCTTGTAAACAGAGAATATCGATGTTATTGTACTTAGTAAAGTGTCCCAGCCTCTCGCGCTTCCTCCAGTCATTCAACCCGCCCACATTAACTGTACAGATTCTAATGCCTGTCATGTCTATAAGTTAAGCCTTCCGTGCATTCCTTAACTACTACTGCTGCTACAACTTTCAATAATACTAGCAAACCAATATTGTTTAACTCAAAACACCAGGTCACCTCTTTTTTTGCTTTTTTTCCCTTGTCCCCCAGCCTCCCCCAACCACCCCCCTCTGGCCTCCCTGGCCTCCCTCCCTTCCCCCCCTTCGTCCCCACCCTGCCCGAGCCCCACCCCACCTCCCATTCCTGTACCCTCACTCGTGAGGCGCCCAGACCTAGTCTTTGCAAGTGATGGTCACAGTTGGAGCAGTGGAGAAAAATACAGTACATTCAGATATCATCCATCGCCATACCCCTAACATCTCTTAAACTAAAAGTGATCCGAAGTCCTCCGACCCGCAGGACCTTTTGTGTAGTGCTTCAATTACCTATGCAATAAATATTAGCGTTCATTACATTACTTCCCCTGGGATTAATTTCTAGATACTCTTTGGCTTTGATTTCTGAGGCAAAAAATAGTGTCCTTCATTAATTATTTTCAATTGAGCTGGATTAATCAGATATATAAGAAAGTGGTCCTAGACAAAAATTCTGAAAGTCAATTAATGTGAATCTTAGTTTTTCACACAACAGTTAATCAGATTAAATCTGAACCCAAAAGGAGATGTATTATTAGCATATTATGCTATGAATGCAATAAACCCAACACAACAATATCAAAGAAAAGCATTTATATTGCAATTTTATTTACATACTCATAAAATGAATAAAAAGGAGGATAGAAAAGGGGTGCTCAGGTGATATGGAAAGGAAACTCAAGGCACAAGATTTAGAATAATTCTGTACAACAAGAAAACAATTTAAGTTGCACAAACAAAGCCTACCCATACAATTCTATGTACATTATATTACAAAGGGACAGGGGAATAATGGTATAGGCTTTGGGAAAAATAAAAGGTGCGTAATTGTCGACGTTTCGACCCTGACGCAATACAGGAAAGTCACGACCTCTGCTGCGCGTCTTCTTCAGGACAATAGTGGGAAGGGGGGGGAGGAGGGGGAGAGGAGCACCACGGGAAATTGGTGGAGGTGTGTCAGGCCAGATCTGTTGGGCGGGCCACCTCTGACTGGTGCGTCCGTTGTATTATGTGCAATCACCGGACGCGCAGCGGACGGGCGCAGCGGGCGCGCCGTTTGCGCGCCGAAGGCGCGCCTAAGGCAAGCCCGTCTTCGCCCGTCCTCGCCAAGTCCTCGCCTCTCGCCAGACCCCCTGCCCAAAAGTCATACGTATACGACAGTAATACACTGTGGTCACTCAACCCTGGCCTGAGATGCGACAAGCTAGAGGGCTGCATTGGTCGTACCACCCTCCACTGTAAAAGCTGTAACCTGGTCTTACCTGTACCACGCCATATCAGCCAGAAAGAGAACAAAAGGAAGGAAACGTCACTTACCATCATGCAGCTGAATGTCAGATCCCTGGTCAAACACCATGCGGAGGTAAGAACGCTATTAATGGATGAGAACCCAGATATAATGTTTCTGAGTGAAACCTGGCTTAAAGATGACCTAACCAGTATTCCCAATCTAGCTATACCGGATGGGTTCGCTATGACCTGTATCAATAGAGACTCAAGAGGAGGGGGCATCGCCGCCATCCACAGATCCTCCTTTACCTGCTCCTTTCTAAAGGAAAGCATTGCGGACTGTGAATGCGCGCGCTTCAAAATCTCCACTAATCCAAATTGCACTTTTTCAGGCCTGTTCATCTACAGACCGCCGGGGCCTTCCACGAAATTCACTGAAGAGCTCATTGAGGTAACACACGCTATGATTACTGACTCGGCCAACTTCACAATCTTAGGAGATCTCAATTTCCATATAGACAATTCATCGGATGCTAAAATCAGCAACTTTACAGCAGACCTAGCTGCTCTTCAGCTAATTCAGCTCGTCCAAACCCCAACACATGTTGCGGGCCATCTGCTAGACCCAGTATTTACGAACATTCCAGAGGCCAGAGCGGATGATCCTATACCCATGGCCTGGACGGACCACTCACTAGTAACCTTCTCCATCCCTAATAACCATCCCACCATAAAAAAGTCTCCAACTTCCTGCCTAAAACGACCTTGGCACAAACTCCAACAATGTGACCTAGCAGCTAGTTTGGGGAGACCTAACCTGGAGGATATAGATGACATTGAAAAAGCATACATGTCCTTCCAGAACTGGATTACCAAGGGACTGGACGCCATTATACCAGCGAAGTGGACCAAAGGGCGTAACACCCCTTCCAATCCCTGGTACAATGAGAACCTCAAAACAATGAGGAAAGTCTGTAAAAAAATGGAGCGACAATGGAGAAAGGAGTACAAGCAGGAGGACAAAAACGCATATTTGACCACTCTCAGAACGTATCACAAGGCAATCCGGATAGCCCGTGCTGCCTTCTACGCCACTGAGATAAATGCTAGCCCTAACCCCACGAAAACTATCTTCCAAATCGTGCAAAAACTACAAAACGGAATCAAGCCGGCTTCTCACATTACCTCCACGCAACAATGTGAAGACCTAGCTACCTTCTTCACGGATAAAGTGAAAAAAATTTACAACGCCTTCACCCAGGATAGTCCAGAGGACATCAACCCTCCCATTACCATCCTCGGAGACTCTAGTCTCACACGCATACCCGCCATCTCCGGTGAAGAACTCTCTAAACTTTGTAGGAAGGTGAAATCGGGCGCACCCACAGATCCGATGAGGCCTACTCATTTTCTGGAAGCCTTGGAATTCTTCCTCCCATCCTTGACCTCACTCCTTAATCTTTCATTTGCCACAGCTACGGTCCCAACCTGCTGGAAACAGGCCTGGGTAACACCGATCATAAAAAAACCCTCCCTAGACCCCGCTAAACCTGAGAACTACCGGCCCGTTTCTCTGCTCCCATGGGTCACGAAACTTGCGGAAGCTCACGCTAACAAAATTCTAAGTGAGCACATGGCGAAAAACAACATCCTGGACCCCTCCCAGCACGGGTTCAGGCCGGGCCATAGCACGGAATCCGCGCTCCTAACTTCCACAGAAAGCTTACGGGAAATTATGGACTCCGGTAAAAGTGCTGCGCTGATATTACTCGATCTCAGCGCGGCCTTTGACACGGTCTCCCATGCCATCCTATTGAAACGCCTTGAAAACATAGGTATCGTAGACTCGGCACTTCAATGGTTTAGATCATTCCTAACCAACAGATCATTTAGGGTATCTGCCCCTCCGTTTATCTCCCAACCTCAAAACATAGGACAAGGAGTTCCACAGGGCTCTGCCCTCAGTCCCTCCTTGTTTAACCTATACATGCAACCCCTGGCGGAGGTTGCCAAGAAATGGGGCCTCACAATGGTGTCGTACGCCGACGACACCCAGTTGGTCATCAGCCTCAACCAGGCCCCCTCTCCCGATGCCACTAGATTCAGGGATGGTCTGACTGCCGTTGCTGAATGGATGACGGCTAATTGCCTTCAACTCAACGGCGGCAAAACAGAGGTGCTGATAATGGGGAAAAATAGTGACAACTGGAATGACCTCTGGTGGCCCCAATCACTGGGCCCAGCACCCCCCCCAAAGACTCTAGCTAAAAACCTGGGAGTGTGGCTGGACTCTGCTCTTAGCTTCCAGTCGCACACAAAAAAAGTTGCCGCAACCTACATTGGCTTACTGAGAAGCCTCACCCCCATCTTAGGCTATTTTGACTCCAAAACTCGACAACTCATCGTACAATCTACCATTCTGGCCAGACTGGACTACGCGAGTGTCTTGTTGCTAGGAGCTAATAAAACTGAAGTTAAGAGACTACAACGGATACAAAATTCGGCGGCAAGGGCTATAGTAGGTCTCCCAAGAAGATGCTCGGCGAGAGCGACCATTCACAGATTACATTGGTTACCCATGGAAGCCCGCATCCAGTTCAAGGCCCTCATATTCGCCTTTAAAATCATGAAGAACGAAGGCCCGGAGCTACTCCGCTCGCTGTTGACCCCCTACACTCCCAAACGGAACCTCAGGTCCATGGGGCAACACCTAGCAATGGTACCCCATACTAAGTTCTGCCGCATCGGAGGGCGCTCCTACAAACTACTGGGGGCCAAATTATGGAACTCCCTTCCCCTCAATATTCGATGCATTGACAACATCCTAGCTTTCCGCAGAGCAACTAAAACCTATCTCTTCCCCCCCTGTTAGGTCCCTCCCTTCCCCTTGTTTCAGTTGGTTGTGTTATGGTTCCAGCGCCGGGACGCCCCGTTGCGGGGGCAGCTGTTTGCGCTTTACAAAACTGATAACATAACATAACATTTCAATTAGAAGGGATGATTAAATTGCATATCGAGATGAATCGTTCCTGGTCTGTTGACACGATGGACGTATGGCCGGTCGCTCACGAAAGGAGTTCTATTTAAAGGACCTGTGCTTTAGTCAAATCGTCAGTTGCTTGATAATTCCACCGGGAGGTTAGGCAACAAAGTGCACACTCAAACCGGGTCAATTTCGCGGTATTGCGATGAGTGAGCGGCACGTCCCGTCTCTCACGTAAGAAGAAACCACGTGGTTACTTCTTTCTATTGTCCTGAAGAAGACCCGCAGCAGAGGTCGTGACTTTCCCGTATGGCATCAGGGTCGAAACGTCGACGATTACGCCCCTTTTATTTTTCCCAAAGCCTATACCATTATTCCCTTGTCCCTTTGTAAAATAATGTACATAGAATTGTATGGGTAGGCTTTGTTTGTGCAACTTGAATTGTTTTCTTGTTGTACAGAATTATTCTAAATCTTGTGCCTTGAGTTTCCTTTCCATATCACCTGAGCACCCCTTTTCTATCCTCCTTTTTATTCATTTTATGAGTATGTAAATAAAATTGCAATATAAATGCTTTTCTTTGATATTGTTGTGTTGGGTTTATTGCATTCATAGCATAATATGCTAATAATACATCTCCTTTTGGGTTCAGATTTAATCTGATTAACTGTTGTGTGAAAAACTAAGATTGACATTAATTGACTTTCAGAATTTTTGTCTAGGACCACTTTCTTATATATACGATTACCCAGGTCCTTTGACTTATTGGGTCTACCCCATTGTTTTCAATGAGGATTAATCAGATAGGCCTGCATTTTGTTTGTCCTGGAACGGCTTAATCAGCTGCCTGAGTCTCCAACATCTTTCAACTGTCATATGACAGAAGTCCGGACGGACGAAGAATGCCATCCCTTCAAGTACCCTCTTGGCATCTGGTCTGGCTTTTTCCGCGATTGCTTGTCTCAGCACAAAGTTGCCCAGTAAAATTTAAATTGCCCTAGGTTTGTCACCTTCTTTTGCATTTCTGTTCAGTTTAAATGAGGTACGGTGCTCCCGCTGAATTTCTTTGGACCAATTCCAGCCTGAGAGCTTCGGGAAGGCTTGCTCAAATAGCTTAATTATGTAGGCTCTTACATCGGTTCCTTCAACTCCCTCGGGCACCCCAAGGATCCGGAGATTATTCCGCCTGAGGCGATTCTCAATGTCCTCCAGTTTCCACTGAATGTCCGTGACTTGGGAACTTTGGGCATCAACCTTGCTGGTAGCAGCGGCAGCCTCCATCTCTGTTGAGACTACTCTCTCCTCAAGGCTCGAGATCCGTTCTCCCAGGTTGGTGCAGACCTTGGAGAGTTTCCTTATGACTCCCTGCATTTTCCTAACTGCTGCTTGGGACTTTCGGCTGTCCTGACGAGTTTCTTCTCTATGGACGAGGATCTCCTGATGGATAACTTCGAAGAGCGACATCTGGGCATCTACCCCACCGGGGCTCCCTTGCAGAGGCATTGCAGAGGAACGATCCCAACTAAGCTCTCTTTGGGGGGGGCTTCTGTCCTTTTGAGCCGATTTGGGTTTTGACTGCCGTTGCCGGGGACTTATGCTCAGGGTCGCTCTCCAGATCGGGGTCACTATCCTCCAAAAAGTAGCTATGGTCTTCTTCATCAACTTCTGACCATTCGCCACCCTCCGACACCGAGTAAAAGCATTCACTCGGGTCTTTCTCCTTTCCTTTTTCCTTTCCTTTGTCTAATTCCCGATGGGACGCGTTTTTTGACACATCGTGTTCCTGATAGTTCTGATCTCCCACCTTGATTGCCCCGTTGTCAGCCAGGTCGCACTCCTGCGAGTCATGGGCATCGAGAACCCCTTGTTCCTGTTGCCTTGCGCCACAAACCTCAGCCTTTTCCAAGTTGGTACAGGCATTCAGCGCTGAGTCCTCCATAGCAGCGTCATCTGACCCCTCTTTGCTTCCTCTGATTTTACTGCAAGTGTCTGGGGGGGTGGATGCCATTTTTACTACCTCTGGGTTGTTCTGCGCATTGTTCTGCGCTTTGGGTATACCAGGTGGAGTTACCTCGATTGCCTCTGCCCCTGCCACTAGCTCAGTCTGGCCTCCCTCGCCGATTTGTACTATCGCCTTTACCCCCTTCTCTTTTCCTGCCTTCGTAAAGATATCCGCGACAGGGGCATTAGCAGTAGCCAGCCTTTTCCTCGCTGCAACCTGCTTTCTTACCGGGGGTGTTTGTGTTTGTACCTTTGGGCCGTTAACAGCCTCCCCTGCAGCCGTCTCGACGCCAGCCTTCTTCTTTCTCTCGGCTGCTTTACCTCCGGTATTCACTTTTGGGGCCATTGCGCCACGTCTCCTCTCAATCTCGGTCCTGCTGACCCAGCGCCTCCGCAGCCTGCTATCCCCGCAGCTTTGTTCCAGAGCCTCCACTCTGCACCGCTAGGTCAGAACCGCTCCACCTGTGCCCCGCCCCTTCACTCACGGGCGGACTCGGCAGACTCGACAGACTCAGTGGCCGGCGCTGAGAGCCATCAGGACCAGCGTCAGCCCCCGCAACAGCCGTGCCACAGAACCACAGCAGGTTAGTGAAGAGAGCATTCGCTTCGTGCCGTTTTTGAAGTAATTTCTTGCCATAACCGTTTATCGGCAAAAGAAAGGGATCAGCTATCTTCGGAGTAGTTACAGGGGATCCAGCCTAATCTCCACTGCTCCGCTGTGAAACAGCCACAACTAAGCGGCCGCCATCTTGCCCCGACCGAATTGTGAGCCTTTTAACAACCGGTATAGCCTGAAGCAAAAGGGCTGCTAGGACGGATATTAGAACATTATACCCACTGAGGATAGAATGTATGAAATAAATAAGGGAGAAACAGAAACATAAATTCTATAAGTGAAGCAGAAGGCTCATACTAGCCATTATTATGTCTTCAGTGGAGCCACCAACATTCTAATGTTCTAAATTAACAAAGCTACGCTCTCGCAACTACATGTGTGGTAACAAACAGGGTACAACTTCTCACTGATCTCTCTTCGTACACGAGAGACGACCGCCGGGAACTACCAGAGGAGGGATTGCTTTCATCGGTACACCGCCGTAGAGGAGACGCACCCGTTTCCTTCGTGGGCACAACTGAAGAATCCCCTCCCGGCTTCCGCCTGATACGCAGACGTACTCAGCGCCTAAGTCGAGATTCATCACCGACCAGTGAGAAGTGATCACAAATAGACGAAATACTCACCACTCGTATGACCTTACTGGTTTAATGCTTCCATTGTATTGACTATTTCTTAGTCCAACTAGTTACATAGTGAACATAGATCACAAGACCCAGACTTACTCCAAACCTAACATTTGGAATTGGAGTTTAAGCCCTGAAGAGTCGTGTTGACTCAACCGCACACGACGAAACACGTGTCGGCGAATGTAACATTTCTCAAGTCTGGAGAAAATAAAATCAACATCTTGCTGTGACAAGGAGATACACACCAAAGAATCTGCTTCTGCGCCTCTTTTCCATTTTGGTCATTGTACCCTGTTTGTTACCACACATGTAGTTGCGAGAGCGTAGCTTTGTTAATTTGCTTTGTCTGTTGACTTTTTGGACGGTTAAGGGTGTTTGCCGTCTGCTCTACACGCACTACACAACGAAATTCCATGTATCTTTCACACACTGTAACGTACTAACTCAGGCAGTGCGCCCTCGGGGTCCGAATAGTCTAAAAACCCCTTTTTGCAGTACATATTCTAATGTTCTAATATCGACGTCAGGGTTGAGTAAAATTCACTAGATGTCAATTTGTTCTGCAGATAACAGAAACAGATTATTTTACTGCGAGGTAGACAATCTCAGCTACTACTCTGTTAACAGCACATACAGTAACGAGATGACTGAAGTACAGTGCCAGGGATTTTCCAACGTGTTGTGTTGACTGTTGTATATCTGGGAACTACCTCGTTCTTTCTCGTGCTTCAATACATGTTATAGATGTGTTGTCTCAAATACATCACAGTTTATCCCCACATAATGTTCTGTTTCCTCACTAAATTATCAAGTTCTGCTGCCTGATAACTCCATTTTCACTTGCAGCATGATTGGTATCCGTGTTCCCAGGTGACGGCCAGGTTGTCGGTATCATTTTTCATCCCGGCCGCAGAGAACCCGTAATTCATTCTGTCCTGCTCGGGGAATTTGCTTTATATTTTTAAACATTTTAGGCCCCTCACTGTCCCCCATCTGCAGCCCTCTAATTAGGTCCACGGGCTCCGCGGCGTGTGCTGACTCGGAGCTCTATAAATGTATTTTGCCACTGGGTGTTTATCTGTAGCGCGCCTGCTATCCGCGGTCATTATCGGCTTCAGCGATACCTGAGGAGAGGCGGTGAAATTCACCCTTGGTGTGTGCTGGGGCGGGCGCTCAATCATGCTCCAGAGAGAGACAAAACGATAAATCCCACCAGCTCTCCCAGGACGGCTGGGAAGGACATTTAAGGCGCGAACCGCCGCCTACTTACGAGGTGAACAATAAAACAGCGCACTTCAAAGGAAATTACAAAACACTTTCCAGCATTCATCTTATGCCTGCAAGTGAGCGCCACCAATGGAACGTATTGACAGGCGGAAGCGGCCGGCTTTATGCGCTGCTATTTCTTGACACTGTCAAGTGGCGGAGGCTTTCGGGACTTTCAAGTGGGTGAAGCGGATCTAAAAAGAAGGGCACCGCAGTCTCAACCAAAAGAGTCAAAATAATCAATTACCCTTTGCAGTGGTGAGAATTTGTTGTGGCTGTCGGCTCCAACAGTGTGACAGAGTTGTCACCCAAAGAAATGTGTGTGACTTTAATTACAATAATCAGTAACAAAGACCAGTACGGCATGCATTAACATCACCACAGAATCCCCGTAATTTCACAGCATCCCTAGAATCACTATTACTGACGAAGAGATCTCACGGTGATTCGTTTTGAGGCATAACATGTGAGAATAAATGTTTGCACACCAAATTGATCATGTTTTCCTCTTTTGTTTCATAATGAGATTGTGGCTGTTTTCAGGCAGCTGAAACCTCTGTATGAAGCCACTAGTTATAACCACACTTTATAACCCCAGTGGGGCCAGTACCTGCCATTACCGAACCCTCCGGGATTACCAGGGGCACTTGTAATGAGGGTCTGGGTTTTGAGGATGGTGCTTAGTAAGAAATGACAAGACAATACATCAATTGCATAGTAGTCCTTATCGATCATGTTATAATTTCTTTAGATATTTGAGAAAACAATTATTCTTATTAGTGATACACTTTATTTTTATATAACAGAAAGCAACAATGCTGTATACAAGTGTACCGTTCATAACATAATCGGAAAGACAGAAAGAGTAGTCAAAAGTATACAAAAAGATTACTTTATATATATATACATTATGTGCTTAGTGTCCCATGTTAAGAAGATGGAACCAAACGAAATAATAGTGCATGCTACATAGATATAACAAAAAGAGGCAATATAAATTGATGTGAACCTTAGAACAACAAACAACCATGTAAGTATCCGTATGCCACAGAAAAATCGAAATAAATCCATGCCCTTATGCCAATTAGGTGAATTTCAAACTCGTTTTTTTGTGTTATATAAGTGTCTGTGAAGAAATATATGAGGATAAATGATAAAACGTGAGAGATGCTGCAAGTGTTCTGTGGTTGTGGATGGAAAGGCAGTTTCTAACAGGGTAGGTGAGCATCATTTTTTTTGTTTAAATTTCTTTATTAGTTTTACAATTTTTCTGTGGCACCACAATCAAATTATTTGTTTTCACATTTTCCATGTAAATGCGCACCGTGGTGGTTGCAATAACATGCGTGCTCAACGTCATGAAATACAATGAACAAAGTAAAAAACACACACAAAAAACAAGCAAGGGGGTTAGAGGGGGGAGGAAGGGGGAGGAGGGGGAAGAGACTATACGAGAACCGGTAGAGGCGGTAGTGGTGGGAAAGGTTTAGTTTAGTTTCGTTTTAGTTTAGTTTATTGTACAGTTAATAAAAACTCACAATTTTAAAACGTACAAATATTTAAAAGTCAATGGCTACATGAATAACGTAAAAAGAGCAGGTGGCTCGCATATTTAAGATCTTAAAAGTCTCATTTTTGATTCAGTAAAGTCCTTTGGGGTTAGGGGGACAAGGTGCTTGCAGATTTAAGAGTCAAGGGTCTCCGGTGAGGTTAGCGCTGTTTTGGTTTGGCTGGTGCTTCGAGTGAACCCTCTGGCTGTTTCGTTTAGTCTGGTAATCACTATGTCGAAAAATGTTGTTCTGCAGTTTAGCTGCGTTTCTTTAGGATCAAAACAGAGCATCACGGCTTGCCAGCAGCTTGTTGTGCCCTTCTGATTCCTTAGGACTCAATGCAAAGTAGGTAGTGGTGGGAAAGGGGAAAAGGTGGGGAAAAGAGGAGGGGGGGGGGGAAATTGCATCTCACTAAATTTCCATTTCCAATGGGGTGGTGTAACCATCACAATATCAGTCATGTATCTCGCCATTTCTCCCAGTACCTGCCCATCGCACAGCAGTGTCTTGAAGTTACCGGTTTTCTCTCTTATTATTATCAATAAAATTTTCTTGAACTTAAAGTTATTACCTGTTGTCGTGTGAAGGGTCTGCCGGGGGATCATGCTACGTGTTCCGACTCGTCTCACCTTTCTATGGGTATGTAACTGTTACCACGCAACATTTAGCACAAAATACTTTTACAACGAGACTATTACCACGCAGGATCCTTTACCACGAATACCTTTACAACGCATTACCCTACAACGCAGATACTATTACAACGCATACCGTTACAACGTAAGTATAGGTAAGTTTATCTTTTTTTAAAAACATTTAATAGGGGTATTGGGTTTGGGTTTTGGGGTACAGGGGTATTTTTAGGTTTCAGGGTTGGGTTTGGGTTTTGGGGTACAGGGGTACTTTTAGGTTTCAGGGTTAGGTTTGGTTTTTGGGGTAAAGGGGTATTTTTAGGTTTCAGGGTTGGATTTGGGTTTTGGGGTACATGGGTATTTTTAGGTTTCAGGGCTGGGTTTGGGTTTTGGGGTAAAGGGGTATTTTTAGGTTTCAGGGTTGGGTTTGGGTTTTGGGGTACAGGGGTACTTTTAGGTTTCAGGGTTAGGTTTGGTTTTTGGGGTAAAGGGGTATTTTTAGGTTTCAGGGTTGGATTTGGGTTTTGGGGTACATGGGTATTTTTAGGTTTCAGGGCTGGGTTTGGGTTTTGGGGTAAAGGGGTATTTTTAGGTTTCAGGGTTGGGCTTGGGTTTTGGGGTACAGGGATTTTTTTAGGTTTCAGGGTTGGGATTGGGTTTTGGGGTACAGGGGTATTTTTAGGTTTCAGGGTTGGGTTTGGGTTTTGGGGTACTGGGATATTTTTAGGTTTCAGGGTTGGGTTTGGGTTTTGGGGTACAGGGGTAATTTTTGGTTTCAGGGCTGGGTTTGGGTTTTGGGGTACAGGGGTATTTTTAGGTTTCAGGGTTGGGTTTGGGTTTGGGGGTACAGGGGTGTTTTTAGGTTTCAGGGTTGGGTTTGGGTTTTAGGGTACAGGGGTATTTTTTGGTTTCAGGGCTGGGTTTGGGTTTTGGGGTACAGGGGTTTTTTTAGGTTTCAGGGTTGGTTTTGGGTTTTGGGGTACAGGGGTATTTTTAGTTTTCAGGGTTGGGTTTGGGTTTTGGGGTACAGGGGTATGTTTAGGTTTCAGGGCTGGGTTTGGATTTTGGGGTACAGGGGTATTTTTAGGTTTCAGGGCTGGGTTTGGGTTTTGGGGTACAGGGGTATTTTTAGGTTTCAGGGTTGGGTTTGGGTTTTGGGTTACATGGGGTATTTTTAGGTTTCAGGGTTGGGTTTGGGTTTTGGGGTACAGGGGTATTTTTAGGTTTCAGGGTTGGGCTTGGGTTTTGGGGTACAGGGATTTTTTTAGGTTTCAGGGTTGGGATTGGGTTTTGGGGTACAGGGGTATTTTTAGGTTTCAGGGTTGGGTTTGGGTTTTGGGGTACAGGGGTAATTTTTGGTTTCAGGGCTGGGTTTGGGTTTTGGGGTACAGGGGTATTTTTAGGTTTCAGGGTTGGGTTTGGGTTTGGGGGTACAGGGGTGTTTTTAGGTTTCAGGGTTGGGTTTGGGTTTTGGGGTACAGGGGTATTTTTTGGTTTCAGGGCTGGGTTTGGGTTTTGGGGTACAGGGGTTTTTTTAGGTTTCAGGGTTGGTTTTGGGTTTTGGGGTACAGGGGTATTTTTAGTTTTCAGGGTTGGGTTTGGGTTTTGGGGTACAGGGGTATGTTTAGGTTTCAGGGCTGGGTTTGGATTTTGGGGTACAGGGGTATTTTTAGGTTTCAGGGCTGGGTTTGGGTTTTGGGGTACAGGGGTATTTTTAGGTTTCAGGGTTGGGTTTGGGTTTTGGGTTACATGGGGTATTTTTAGGTTTCAGGGTTGGGTTTGGGTTTTGGGGTACAGGGGTATTTTTAGGTTTCAGGGTTGGGTTTGGGTTTTGGGGTACAGGGGTATTTTTAGGTTTCAGGGTTGGGTTTGGGTTTTGGGGTACAGGGGTATTTTTAGGTTTCAGGGCTGGGTTTGGGTTTTGGAGTACAGGGGTATTTTTAACATATTTATTTACAAATTAATAAATACAAAATAATATAATTAATTAAAATATTTAATAATAAAATAATTATTAATGAATTAAAATATTTAAATTATTATGAATTACATTATTTTAAAATATTATATACTTACCTATACTTACGTTGTAATGGTATGCGTTGTAATAGTACCTGCGTTGTAGTGTAATGCGTTGTAAAGGTATTCGTGGTAAAGGGTCCTGCGTTGTATGAAATGCGTGGTTCTGATATGCGTGCTAAAAGTATGCGTGGTATCAACATATATCATTTCTATGTTGTCAATTAGGAGGGGGAATAGGAAGGGAGGGGCTTGTGATAGAAAGGAGTGGTATCTAGGCTAGTGTTGAGGGTCTTTCCGTGTCATAACTCGTGACAGTCGACCCCTGGGATAGATCTTACGTTCAGGGTAGGTGAGCATCATTGTTAAGGAAAATTGTCTATACTTGAAATGGGCATGACTAAAAAAAAAAAGTACTTCAATACTACCACAGGGAACCAATCCTCTGGTGATTTGGGGAATCTTACAAGGCTGAAATGGTGTAGGTGGCAAAACACAAGTATTTGTAGGGGTTTCAAAAATATTGAAGAAACCCTGGGAGATTATTGAAGAAACCCAGCTTTCATGAGACCTATTAGTTAAGTAGGATCTTGTCAGAGTAAATGTGAGTTTGTAGAAGATATTGTGGATTTTAAGAGGCAGTAGTGGGCATAAGTAATGGAGGAGACAGGTAGCATTTCCCTTGTAAATACACAAGGTGCTGCCAGTGGGGAATGGGTAATTGGATAGGGAGCATAAGCGATGACACTGACAAGGGTAAAAAAAATAGCAACATCCTGGTTAAGCATTGCCTAACATGCAGCCCCCCAGTGCCAAAAGCCAGAAAGGCAATGATTTAAGCCCTGAGTGTGCGGGGAGAGGTGAATAAAATGTACATGTCACTGGCAAATATATGGTGCAGAGAACTGAACAAGGAAATGAGGTCAATGAAGTAAGCCATGTAGAGAGAACACAGGAACACTCATATGCAACGTTCTTCAGACTCTGGGATATGTCCCTCCTGCCTGATTGGAGCCATGTCCGAGAGACATGAGACCCTCACTATAAACACCATGAATGTGTGTGCTGCAGCTACCTCAGCCACTGCATATTGCGGCAATGTTTCATGTTGCAAAACAGAGCAAAGATTAATGAATAAAATTAAAGCGCCCCCAGTCAGGCATGCATACCGGAAGAGACAGCCACGCATGAATCCCATGAGGATGCGCTGCCTAAATTCAATGTGATGTGTTATGTGTGACTGACTTGCAAGGTTGTGCCTGGGCCACCTCAAATAAATCAAAATTTTCAATTTGTGTGACAAAGCCTCAATTTATATTTCTTTGAGAAAACATATATGCCTGGGGCAGGCAAAGAATGTGATGGATTAAATCTCTGTCCACATACACTTGCACCTTATTCAAACATTAAGCTAAATGAATCAATCTACTGGAAAATCAAAAATATATATTTTTATTACTTGTCTTCGTGTGCTCCCAAAGCTTGAACCTTTTCAGTTTATGAAATCCCGAGTAGGAGATCTAAACTCAGTGGGCAGTAGCACCTGAATCCCTCTATATAGGAATATCTAGGCTACCCTGCCTAGGGCATTTCTAACTTTGACACTATACTCAAACACTTTCCTTGCCATCACCATAGAATAATTAGAGGATAATGAGCTGGAGCAATGGAAACCAGATTGAGACTAGGCCTCCCATTGGATGACATTAGCATTTCACAGAAATGATGTCACATCTGCAAAATAACATCATATCCACATTTCCATGATAAACACAGGCTTTTGAAGCTGCTTTTTTGTGCAACAAAAGCAGTCAAACGTATATTTGAGAATGATACAGGCCATTTCTTCTTTTGCATCTTGGGTGTAGTGGAGGCCATGTGTGTGTGTGTTTGTTCATTTGATCACCCACAGCTGTGTGAGGGGTCCATCCACCTTTCTCTTGAACTTTCACTGAATGGAGGTAGGGGTGCCCTGGTTTTATGATGCTATAGGTTTGTGCTCTTCATGTGTGTTGTTGCCCCACCTCTATGACCCTATACCTGTATCGATCTTTCTGGGATTCTGTCAGTAGTATGGGTATGGGCTAGTGATATTACATGCAAAGTATAGATATATATGTATCAAAAGTTAGAAGTACAGATACGCCCTGCATGTGACTAATTAATACCATAGTACAGGGACACCTGTCATACCATGCGTAAAGTGTAGTCAGCCGGTTCTCCAAAGAAGCATAAGAAGCAGGAGGATATCTTCTTTGATTGTCCACATCGTTTCCACCTTAACCTCCATTCAAACTGTATCAATTGCCCCCAGAAATATTGGAAACTCTCATCAGTGATAAATTAAAGAATCAACTCAGACCCCAAGCAAACCCTGGGACTCTTCGTCTACACATATGTTAACTCAGCAGTGCGATCCAACCCACCTCGAATAAGGAACCCCATGCCACGCTTTCTCCACTGCTTCTAGTTCTCAATTGCATTTCAAGATGAAATTGTTTGTACAGGAACAACATATGGAAATGTTAATACAAAGAAGAGCTACTTAAAGCTAAATCTACACTCATTGCCACTTCTCCTGCCAAGCACTCTGGGAAATTAGTAAACACTAAGCACTGATTTTTACTAGCACAGATTTTCCTGAGAGCCTTTTTTAAGTACTAGAATTTTAGTTGAGAGCATTTAGATGACAACTCAAAGATCACACATCCATTCAAATGGCAATAGAGACTCAGCAAAATGAGGCGGCCCCAGCTTTTCAGTCAGTTTGCAATGCTTCAGGTCCCAGCCCTGAAAATATTGTGTAAGTTGAAAAGTCCATGTTACCAAATGAAGACAAGAAAATAAGGCATCAAATACATGACTGTTGGAGGATGGGGTTTTGGAAGGCATAAGTATACACCTACCACTAGCAACAAGGCCAACCATGCAATATAAGTTCCAGGCAAGGTCTCAATACATTAGCCCTTGGCTCAATTCTTGGTAGATGACGGCGAGCAGGCATGCTTAAATCGGGAGACAGGTATGTAAAACATTTAAATACAAGAATACTTTGAATACGTATGACAACACACAATAAAAATACCACACCGATTTATAAAAATAGGAAACATTTCTATATTTAAAATAAGACCAAAATAGCAAAAATCCAATGTAGGGAACCGGAGAGGAGATATGAATGTTTAAAGATTAACCACTTTATAGTGCTTAAGAACATACAGCACCAGAAATCTGGTCGTGTTTGACCAGGACAAAGTCAAGGTTTGAGGCTGACCGTGATAGAGCCCTGGCCGGATACACTAAGCGCGAGGCCCCGGTCGAAATTTTATCTTCAGACTTAGAAGGTTTTCTGGAGGATTTTCTCTTGATGTCGTATGGTCCCGTCCAGCAGGCCAATTTTGATGTGACATCATTGAATTGCTTTTGCATGAGGCCCCAGTCACATCTTGGAAGTCTGAGCACCGGAGCTTTTCCGGCAGTACAAACCTGCAATCCAGGCTGGGTCGGGATTGAAGGCAGTCGGTTTGACTCTCGATGTAGGACCGGTCCACTTAGGGAACGTTTCCAAAGTTCCTCCAAACTTCTATGTCTAAGGTCTGCCATTGCAGAGCCTGCATGCAGTCTGGTACAGTCATGCTGACTTGGCAAGTGCACCCACTTTCCAGTCCCTAAACCTTCCCTTTTCTTCATATCAGTCACCCCTATGGTAGGCCCAAGGGCAGGGTGCATTGTAAGTATAAGGTGGGACAAGCCCTGATGCATGTGGCATGTCCTAATAGTAAATTACAGCCATTTTCATTTTTCACTATTGCAAGGCTACCTGTTCTCTATAGGCCAGAATGAGCTGTTAGAATTATTACATTGTATAATCTTAACTGACTCAGAGAACATGGTAGAAATTCAAGTGTAGTATGCCTGGACTCTTTAGAAAGTAGGTATTTACTTGTCTAACATTTCAAGCCTACTCTGCTAGGTTGTGTATTCCTTTGTCTGGTTTGGTGAGTGGCAGGGCTGGGGGATTCCAAGAGACAGGATGAGTCAGCCCAGTGGTGAATAGAGAGATCTGCATCTGGATGGGAGGGAGGAGTTACACTTGAACCTTGAATAGGGCTGTGCCTGCCTTCCACAATGCTGGCTCCACCTCCTGGCGAGCGGCTGATGTCTCTGCCCTGCACACTGAAAGAAGCGAAGGAGTCCTGTCAACAAAGTGCTCCAGGACTGTACTTGCCTTCCACAATGCTGGCTCCACCTCCTGTGGGGCATCTGATGTTTCTGCCCTGCACAGTGAAAGGAAAGGAGAAGTCTGGTAAACAGAGTGCTTCAGAACTGGTTTGAACTGGGCAAAGGCCCCTCTCCCCTCAGAGAACAAAGGATTAGGGGGTATACATATTGGGACCCTGATCCCATGAAATTAGATCACTTTGGACTACAAGAAGAAACCTTTACTGAGAAGAGGAACCTGAAGAAACTGAGGAGAGATTATTCTCAAGCTGAAGTGCTGCTTGGGGGATTGGCCTGCAGTGGTTGCCTTACTGCCAAAAGAAGGAGAAAGGAACTTTGTGTACTTTGCTTTCAACTTGTGAAGGATCCCCAAGGGCTTGGAACAGAGCTTACCCCCTGCTGAAGTCTCAGGGACAACAGACTTCAACTCCCAGCTCACCAGAGTTCTTTGGAAGTGCCTGCTGCTGTTTTGAGCCTTCTGAGGGACTGGGTGTTGTAAGGAGCTGGAAGCGTGACTCAGCGAAAACGAAGCGTGTCGCCGTCGCTGCTGTTTCCGTCGCACTTCTGAACAAGGGTGTCGCCGCTGGAGTTGTCACACTGCACTGCATCGAGAGAAGCGTGCCGCAATGAAGAGGAAGCGTGTCGCTGTCGCTGCTGCCTGCCGTCGCACTTCTGAACAATGGTGTCCCGCTGAAGTTGTCGCACTGCACCGCATCAAGAGAAGAGTCTCGAAACGAGGTAGAAGCGTGTCACCGTCGCTGTTCCGGCTGTCGCACTTCTGAACAAGGATGTTGCCGCTGGGACTGTCGCATTGCACCGCATCGAGTAAAGCACCTCGCATCCCTGAGAAGCGCGCCGCAGTCGGAGCTGCTGCTGTCGCATTTCTGTACAAGGATGTCACCGCTGTAGTTTTCGCATTGTGCGGAAGATTCACGCATCATGGGAGAAGAGTGTCACAGCTGGAAGATCTTCACATTTTTATTTCTTTGCACTTGAACTTTGCCGCATTTCCCTCGCTGCGACATTGCTTGTCGTGGAAGCTCAACGCATCATAAGGTACATTGACGCAAAGTGCCGCATCTTAAGAACTGAACTAATCTAAGCTAAATCTTCCATCCCAAAGTAACAGTATTGTGTATTTTTGTCGTTTATGGTCTTGTGGTAAATCTATATAAAGTATACTTATTTGTGATATAAAACCATGTGTGGTGTCCATCTGTGGTGTTGTCACTGGGTTACTGTATGTGGTCACAAATGTCAGGTCTTGACATTATGGGCACCTACCTCATGATCACCAAGAGCCAAACAGAACTACAATTCCCAGAAGGCCTTCTGGGAAGTGACGATTTCGCTTAAATCACGCACAACGCATTGGAGCGTTGTATGTGATTCTGGATTGTGCCGATTGCAGAGCGACTGCTCTGCTTCTTCACTGTGCGTTTAAAACAACAAGTGAACCCCAAGTAATTCAGCACAGGACCTCAGGGAGCAATTTTTTGGAAACAAGAACGGTCCCATGCAATAAAGAATAAAGCATACAAATTAATACAGACACAGTCGATTCTGTATTAAGTGACTTGGGACCGTTGCTGCTTCTTCGCTGTACCGTGTTAATCTTCGTTTGGCTGGATTTCGGAGGTTCTTGATCGGCACCCGGATTACGTGTCTCACTCGGCGAGTGAGGAAGCGACCTTTCCCTGCACAGATACCCCGCTTGTGGCTGCGGTGGGGCTTCACCTGCGTTTTTGCTCGGCTGAGCAAGAACGCCCCTTTTCTTTCTGTTTTGCCTATGAAGCCGGATCCAGGGCATTCCCCTTTTGGTTTTCCCACGATGGCGGTGGCAATACTATACCAAGATCCTATCCTGAGAGAGGATACTGCTGGAATCTCTCAGAGGAACGCTACTGCTTTCTGACTCTAAGAAGCCGATTCCTGGTAGGAAGTGTTTTGCTTGTTCTTTGTTCTGGGATAATAGTGATTCCTTGGGAGTGTTTTAAACTTTGTTCTTGGACCAGGAAGAGTTTGTGGAATCTTTGCTATTTTCTTTTGTTTTGACCCCTGGTGGATTATATCCTGGATGAGAGAACTATTTCCCTGCTGGGTGCATATACCAAACTGAGTTTCTCATTAATTTGCTTAAAACATTTTTTCCTATGGATTTCATATTTTTCTTGGGTTACAAGGGTGTGCGAAAGTGAGTATGGACGTGTGCCTGAGTATAGATGTTATACAGCTATGAGATGGTCATATTATGGATGTACTCATGAAAGATATTCGATTTCTAGGTGGATTATTTTTCCTGACTGTAAGAGAAGTATCTTACGCAGTGGTTCAGGAAGAATCCTCAAGGAGGAACTGAACAAGTTGTTGCTTTGGCTTTAGTGAGAAAAATAAGAGCATAGTCAGGATATCTGTATCGTATTAATGTTATGCCTTTTTGTTACAGGTTTTCCCTTTCCTCTGCTGCACCTACCCTATCCCTATCCCTCGATTGATCACCTTTATACTCTGTATACTTTCTAGTCAGAGTGTGAGGAAGTCAGGAGGTGGATTCCTGTTGAGCATCGTCTTGATACTGAGGAGCAAGGTGGTCGTGACAACAAATGCTTTACACACTGCCTCTTATATAAGCCTGTCTGCTCGTGTCAAGCTACCAAGGGGGTGAGCAGGGGTTATTTTAGGAGTATAATCCCCTTATCCTGACTAGAGGAAAGGGTCCTTATTTGTCACAAGTACCTACCTGTGCCAACTAGAGACCCCCAAATCTAACAGTGTCCAAAACACAAATTCAAAGGTCTAGAAGCTCTGAGATGGTCCTTGGAAGATTGGATTACAGTTCCCGCAATGCACCTGGCCAAATCCTTAAAAGTCCACTGGACACACTCCAGCCTTGGGAAGTCTTGAGGGGGATGGTGCAGGGCAACTCTGTTAACCTGTTGCATTCAGGAAGTCTACGCCTTAATCCATTTTGAAGCAAGGCAATCTTTATTGTAGTTTCAGGCAGCAAAATCGAGTTTCTATGCAGGTCTCACATATTTATTCAATGATTTGGGGCAACAAGCAGGGGGGCACTACTGTTTAATTAGGTGCTGGGTGCCACCCAAAAGCATGACAGCTTCTCCAATGTGTGGCATGTTCTTATCTCACAAATCACTATACATTAATATTCGAGATAGAGATTTTCTCTTCTTTAGAGTAAGAGCTGGCTAAACCAAACTACTAGTGTGGTTCATTTTCATTAACACTCCACCTCGACCTCCTGCACATTCCATTCCAGGGCCTGCAATCTGGGTTACAGGAAGAAGGGGTAGGCCTGGCTGTCATTCCTTCCTATCCTGCTCTCTTTGGAGCCCAGTGTGGTTCACAAAGCCTCGACCTGGCCTGTTCTGTTCAGCTGCCGAACTCTCCCCGTCAGATAACCTCTGCTCTATGCGGCCACTTATCACCTCACCAAAGCAGCTTGGCTAAGCCTGTTAAGGCTGACCAGTCAGGAAAGGCTGCATGAAGTCTGGATTTTGGCTCACGAAAAATAAAGTTCTGTATCAGTTCTGTACCAGTTATGATCATTTTAACCGTGGGAAGTGTTGGATTTATCATTGCCAATATTTTAAGTATTTGAATGATATTTTGAGCCCTTTCCTAGCAATAGTTATACATAACTAACATGTTGCAATGATAGTCTATGAAGCTAATAATCTACAATGTGAGAAACAAACATTTGGCAGTTTTTCCATCACCAGAGCTTATAAAGCATCTTTTATATTATCTCTGCTTATACTTACATGACACTCTGCCTCTGGGGCACCTAGGGGAGACCTTAGGGGTGACTTCTAGGTAAGAATAAGGTAGAGTACCCCTTGGTATTACCTTTACCAATATAGTCAAGTTTGCATGTAATTTACTTTTAACACCTTGGGTGCTAGTGATATTTTCCTCCTATGCTGAGCTTTGAATTTTCCCATTGTTCATGACAAGGTCAGCTCATCATAAGCACAGCAGGGAAGGGGTTAAAGACAGTCTGCAAAGCAGGGCTGCATTAACAAATGGCAGTAGGCAAACAGCAGTTCACACTCCAGTGCAGGAAATCTACTGGACCTCTACACCCCCCACCATATTATATACTAGGAACTTATAGGTTGTTTGAATCCCCCCTGCAAACCCTAAAATCATGTTTTTGATATGTTTATTTTTCAGTTGTATATCAATTTGTTTATGATAGGAAAGGACCTGAACTTGTTCAATACAAAGTCACTGTTTTTTATATAAAGTGCTTGTTACAAAGGAAAATGAGTGTGGTTGCGTGTTACAGAAAAATATAGCAAGAACATTTTATTTTAAAAGATGTGGTTGGAAGTTTCAATGCAGAAAAAATGGTTATCATGATTTGTACATAATGGCCTGTAACATTAAGCTAGTATGAAAATATTCACTCTCCCACCCGCAAACTGAGACTATGAAATTCTAGTCCTTTATTGCATATGATCTAATGAGCTGATACACAAAATCTACTAGATGGTTATGAGATGCATGAAAGAATGAATGCATGCTGGTATTTCTGGAGTGCACGGCTACTCCAAGGAGTGTCCTGGCACTGAGTGGAATGTAAGAGAACACTGACTGCTGAATTAGTGAAGTCTTGAGTTGCTTTCTGACATGCTGCTCACTTACAATTTGACAAAGTTTGGCAGGCAAGTTATTCCAGGCGTGGGAACCCAGAAGCGAGAAGGATCTATTTCCAATGTTTGCTTGCCTGATCCTTGGAACTTTAGCCAGATGGCAATGGGAAGAGTGCAGAATTTTGAGGGTTGTATACCGTTGGATCCTGGAAGATAAGTGTTAAGGTCCAGAGTAGTTCAGAGCTCTGTGCATGAGGACAGGATCTTTTTTTAAAATTGGGAACCAGTGTAGATTCTTCAAATGAGAAGAGATCGATGCTCATCTAGGTAACTTGAGGACCAGACGAGCCGTTGTGTTCTGGACAGTTTGTAATTTTCTTACCAGGTATTGTGGTAGACTGCCATGCATGTACATTTGCATAGTCCAGTCTAGATACAATCAAGGCCAAGATAACAGCAAGAATAGGATTTGCACAAATTTTTTAGACGTATGCTTCAGACCAAAGCATGTGCTCACTACTGTGTTAAGTCGATTTTGAAGAGTTTAATGCTACTGCTTAGACGTTGGGAGAGGGAGACCATCCGGCCAGTGAGCTTGCACATTGAGAGTAAAATTATGCGAAAAGCGGAGACCTCTGTCTTATCAGTGTTGCATTTGAGCTGATTTGTACTCATCCATTGGAATACAAATGATAGGTGGGGTTTAATGGCGTCTTGCGCAATAAGATCACCTTTTTTAAAAGAAAACAGAAGGTGAGTGTCGTAAGCATAGGAGATTGAATTCGCCCCAAAAGACTCGACCAAAGCAGCTAAGGGGGGTCATACAAGGTTGGAATAAGGGCAGAGCCCTGGGGCACTCCCAAAGAAACACAGCTCATACCCAACAAAAAAGGTGGCATTAAAACCCTTTTGTATCCGTCTTTAAGAAAGGATTTCAGCCATTTCAATTCTGTGCTTTAAATGCCAATGTCATGGAGATGGGCATGTAGCCTGGAGTGTGGGACCTTGTCGAAAGCAGCAGATAGGTCAAGCAGTACCAGGACTGCTTTTCCACCAGCATCTAAAGTGCATTTGATCATTTCAGAAACTTCCAGAAGTGCAGTTTCTGTGCTAAATTTTGGCCTAAAGCCTGAGTGACTGAGGTGAAGGAGCCTGTTGGACTCTCTGTAGACAGAAGGCTGCCAATTTGCAAACCATTCTACAGTTTTAGATGGGGCTGGCAGCAGGGAGATAGGTCGGTAATTGCTTGGGAGATTTTGGGTCTGCGTTGCTTATTACATTTTTTTTTTAGGAGAGGTAAGATCTTGGCCTGTTTTTGTTTTGAGGGTGCTGTCCCAGAAGAGAGAGTTTTGTTTAGTAGGGAGAGCAGCACTGTGGTCACATATGAGGTCATATATACTACTGCTTTGAGCTGCTTTTGTACAGCGCAATCTTACACGCTAGTAGTTTACATGAAAGACTGGAAGTCATGTTTCATATCCATTTGTGAAATGAACACATCCACATTAGTTTGACTATAATCTGGAATAGCTGAAGAACTACTTTTTCGCTCGTATGTGTTTGATGGCCTTAAATATGATGCTGTATGGAATTGATTCCTGTAAAAACTAATTTAACATCAACCCCCTCCCTTGCCTTATTGAAAATCACCTAACAGTTGGCCTCAATTTAATGAGATATCCAAGGTCACACCTTTCAATACTATTTCTAGGCAATTACTATGCTGGAATGCTCTTATTATCTTGAAAATACCAACATTTAATTATTAAAAAAACAAATTCAGAACTCAAGCCGTCACACACGTCTCAGCTCCGAGAATGGTTACCATAGGAAAACATTGAGGGTCACCTGGCATCTCACTGGCTCAACCTCATTGGGTTGATTATATTTCATGAGGAGTTCCCTTAAAGTCTGAGAGTGAGAAAAAGTTCCCTTCTTTTAAAAAGCCATTATTTTCACTTGTCACTTGCCTCCCTTCCTTAGCAAAAGTCATTGAGACCTACTAATCAACTAAAACAGTTTTTCATGAAAATAATCTCTTGGATGAGCTCCAATCTGGATTCAAAGTAGGATATACCACTGAAAAGCCACTTTGAAAATCATCAACAATTCCATGCACATCCTTGATTCTGGTGATTCCTGTCTGCTCATTCTATTAATATATTGGCGGCTTAAGATAATATTAACCACAACTTACTGGTATAAACCATACAAGACTGAATGGGAATCAAAGGCAAGGTCCAGAACTGATTCAAATCTCAAAATGATGACAACAGATAAAGGTTGACTGCTCTTTCTCAAACAAAGTTTCCCACATCCATAGAAGTCCAACAAGGATGCATTCTAGAATCTGCAGTATTCAACCTCTAGCTTGACCTCAATGGGGGATATCTTAAAGCACACTTGTTTATTACATAAATATTATGTAAATGAGATGCAACTTCCTTTGAAGGGCTCCACCCTTACTGATACCTTCCTGACTAAGGCTCTAGAAAACATATAATCCTAGATGACTGACCACCACCTAAAATTCAATCCAAACAAAGCAGTTTCTTCTTATCTCTCCATGCTTCGCCTGCACCCATGTGCAGATTTGGATGGACTCAACAAATGTACTAGAATGTACACTAGCCATCATTGGAAGTTCCAAGTCTTTGGTTCCATTATAAATAGTCACCTCAGCCTAGAAAAACACCAATTTCCAGCTGAGACATATGCCTGGCACAAAACTCTTTATAATGGCACAGTCCCTCAAGTATGTTATTTAGTCTATGGTCTTCTCCAAACTTGAAAAATGTAACTCAGTTCTTATTGATATTTCTAAATAGTACCTGCCTCTCCCTTTTAAGGCGTCTCTGCATACCCCAGCCCAACTCATAATGGGAATTGGACGATCTAGCAACATTACCCATACACTGATCTCTGTGAGTTATTTCCCTGTTGTATGTACAAACTTGCATGTCTAGCGCAAAAACGTATTCTCATTGACTGCTCTCACTATTTAGCCAGATAACATAACATGTCATGCACCAACTATGTTGCTCTGACACACATCTTCTCAAGGCTACAACTTCAATAATGAACATTCTTTGAATCAATCACTGTGGAATTGGGCACCCAACCTATTGAAATATTCACTTCCCCCTAATGAGGCTTCTTCAAAAAAGTGCTTTGTGATGAGCATGTAAAGTCCCCCTCATTCTAATCGCCCATCCAGCCACTTAGTTTTGCAGATGACATCAAATAGGAAAGAGACAACCCCTGGGTAGTCCAGCTGATAGCTTTCTTTTCTTTACTATCAGCTCTGATGATGAGATCAGGGCCACCAGTGGATGAACTTGACTATGGCCTCATTTTGCTTTGGTTCACCTTTGTTGAATGTATGTCATTTTTTACACTCAACACACGGCATTGATTTATATTTTGATATAATGTCAAAGTATGCCAGAAAAACACTGTATGTTTCAATCTGTTGCATTTAAGAACATATGTGTTCGCTTTGGTAGACGTGTGGGTTGTCTAACAGACATTCTTCTTCAATTCATGCACTTAGAATGATGCTCTGCCGAGATGAAGACTGTTACAGCACAAGACAAAACTCAGCCTCATTCCATGTACAGATTGTAGTGTGTTTTTGTCCTGATATCATTGCTGACTGCTTGAAACCCTTTTACAATTTTCAAAGCACTCTTGCACTCAAAACTGCTAAATAAATACATTGGTGAAGGAAGCTATAGCTCTGTTCTGCGCTATTACTGAGCTCCCATGAAGCTTAAACAATTTGACTGCTACGGATAAGTTGGTTTCTTTGGGGAAACACTGGCCTTCCCTTGTTAGTTTAGCTTACAAAGCAAAACTTTTATCAGAGGAATTCATATGGTGTATATACAACAACTACACAAAACAACAATACAGGTATCTAAAATGTGAACAATGGAAAAAGAAAAACGGCTCCCAAATGAATAAAAAAACAAAAACAGGGTAAGAGGGCTCAGCAAAAACAAAAGCTGTTCCATTTAAAACTGTTGGGTCATATGTTAGTCTATTGGCTGCGGCAGGCAGAGACTCAATTACCCTTTTGGTGGTTCAAATGCTCAAAGGTTTTACCTTCAGATTTAGAAACTTTTCTGGTGGTCAAATAATTCAATTGAGGCAAGGTTGTAACATTTAGTTCAGAAGGTCTCTAAAAGGTTTGATATGTTTGTTGAACAACTCTGTTGTAGCCTTAAACTACATTCTATAAAGTTCTGAGCGGAAACAAAATACTAAGAAGATGCTGCAGAGCTTTCATCTTTTGTGTGTTGGGTTGGCACTTTGTCCTGACTCTCCAGTGTGAAAAATTGCTACCGTAAAATTGTCATGTTAATATAATGTGTCCAGATCTTCAGGACTAGTTCTTGGGAATTCAATCAAAGGTTTCCATTTGCATGGCACTCCCCACAATTCCAATGCAGGTCTGAAACACCATGTCTGGTTTCAATCTGTTTCTAGGATTTGTAGCAACAATAGTGTCCTATGTCCACAGGATCCTCTGCACCCTTCATCCACTTCAGAGAAGTTCCAAATGGGATTGGAGGTAAATGCCCATTTTCAGTCCACTGGTGTTCTTCCAGGCAGACTACAGATGTCCCTGCTAGAGGGTATCTGCAAGCACCAGCCACATGACGCAATTCCAAAGAGTAAAATAGGCTCCTCTGGCAAGAGTTTGACTGTAGCCCTATTTGATCTGAGGGAGGCTATTAGCCACTAGCAATCGAGACAGAACTGGGCACAGGGATTTAAGTCAAAAGCTGAATACATAGCCCTCCAGTTCTCAAACAGGCAGCATGTCTTCAATTAAGCAATCAGAAAACCTTCTTATCTTTTCTCTTCCAGACAGCTCTGCACCTGAGGTGGGTCAGGCAGTGTATTTGAAAGGGATAACAGTCAGCTATCAGTGAAGAACCCCCAGAAATGTATTAAAGGTCAAAAATCTTCTGCTTCCCAGACTTTGCTTAAGTCCAATCCAGTTCCTGTCCCTGTGATGTGCTTTCTGATAAAACGCAGTTGCAGTTTCCTAGGCACCACACCATTCTATATCCTATCCAGATGTGAGCTTTCTCTGCTCCATCCCTCCAATGTGAGCCATCTCAGGCCACCCTACTAAAGTACACATTATATCTCCACCTTTGAGTCACCATCTGCTACAGGCATTTTGTTGGTTTGGATCCACTGTTTGTTGCCTCTTCTAGAACCTGAAATGAAAAGGGAGTGGTGCTGCAAGAGCTATTCTGGGGTGAATGTGACTTTCTATGGTTAGGCATAATCTTTTCTCCCCATCTCAGCATTTGTTTGGGTTTGGCATTCCTTTATTCAGCCAGAAGCTGGCTCATGATTGGCAAATGTGCAAACTTGGTGCAAGGTGACAGGGACTCTAGCGCTGGATGTGGATGCCCTTTAGAAAGCGAATGTATGACGTTACAACGCAAACAATTACAACACATGCCTTTACAAAGCAGGTTTTACTTCGCAGCTACCTTTACATGATTTTACAATGCATGCCATTACAACACATTTTTAGAAACTACCTTTACAACACACTCCACTACAACACATACCATTACAACACATACCATTACAACGCATAATACTTTTAGGGTATCAGTGGGGTAAGTGTTGGATAGTGTAGGGGTACAAATTACTACTTCCACTCCAGTGAGTGCAACAGTAGGTGTAAAAATTACTATTCACATGTAACCCCAAACCCATACCCACCCTAAAACTAAAAAAACTCCATTACTTACCTTAAAATGCATTGTAATGGCATGCGTTGTAATGGTATGCGTTGTGATGGCATGCGTTGTAATGGTATGCGTTGTAATGGCATGCGTTGTAGTGACATGCGTTGTAATGTCTGTGCTGTAATGGCATGCAAAGTAAACGCAGTTGCGTTGTAACAGCCACGTTTTAAAGGTAGCGCGTTGTAATGGTTGTTTCCTTTGTAAAGCACTGAGCGGAGGTAAAGCAGAATATGATCCATACACCCAAACCAGTAGAAGCATTATAAGTAATACAATTCTGTAACTATAATGCTAAACATTTTAGACAATATCACCTACATGCTTTCAATTTGGCTATGACAGCACGTTCCTTTCAAATGTTACTCACTCAAGATTGTTATCCTAGTTACACTTGAGGAATACACCCTGCCCCTGGCTGCAAAAACAAAAATCTTGAAGTTATTCCCTTGTGCTTTACCGAAAACTCCTCTGGGGAAGGTGGTCCATGGAATAGAGTTTGGGATGGCGATTAAAGGAGGAAAATGTCAGTGAATTATGCTACATACTGAAGGACAGATGTGGAGTGGGACTGTGTTCTTTCCCCTGTGATGTCTAATACATGAACTGAACTTTTTATCAACAACATAGGTCAGGAATATCAGATGCCCAATGAAAATATTGAGGGAAATAGAACAATGTGATTTAAATATAGTTTCCCTAGAGGTCCACAAAGAAACGGCTGAATAGTGGTCTTAGTTCAAGAATGATATATAGTCCCCATGAGTTTATTTTATCCCCTCTCAGTTCTCACATATTTAACAAACAGTTACTATGTCCCTATTACTAGGTAGACATTATGCATTTTTTTTACAATTGTGTCCTTATTACAGTGCAATGAAGTTACGTCACAAAAGCTGAAATGTGTATGGTTTGATTGGAATTGATTCTGATTCTACTGATTCTGGCTGATACCAGTGATACAGTGGAATGGAATTTAAATATTGCATATTTATCGTTGGTCAACCACTTTATTTGTCCACACAAATGACTATTTGCCTAAAGAGTATCTTTACTGCATTATGATCATAAGTGAGCTGCAAATTCACCTTTAAAAAAACTCATAACATATCTCTTAGGCTAAATTAAAAATACTAGTGAATGTTGCATTCTTTTGTCATTATGAAGAAAATTAAATAAAGAATCTGCTACTCACACCGAATTATAGTGAATTGAATATCATTGTAATTTAAACGTCTCTTGATATCATATTGCCTCTCTTCTCTCTGTTAAACTAATTTTGTCAACATTGCATTGCATGTCAGGAGCAGTACCATGTTTGTGGTTTTCTTGTATGCGTCAACTAGCTTTCCAGTGAAGCTAAATTACAATTGTTGAATAATCACACTTAAGAACTATGTATGTGGGATGTATGACTGCAGTGTGTGTGTGTGTGTGTGTGTGTGTGTGTCTGTCAGTGTTCAGGGTATACAAAGTTTGCTCATTTAATGTAATAATGATTAATTTGGAGGTGCACGCAGGGGAGAGTATATGGATTCTGATCCAGGAATGAATTATGGGCAAGCAGCATTGAAAACCACAAGGATGAAGTTGTGGTAAGACAGAAGCCAAGGCCGTCAATAAACCTTTTGTCCGGGCATGCTGCACACCATTTTCATTAGCATTCTTTTATTTATGATTTGCAGTGCAAATATCCCTACAAGAGCAAAAAAAAACATAAAAGTAGTATATAAAAATCCAGATACTTCAAAGGAAAATACGGAGGAAACATATGTTTTGTAAATTCTGACAAAGTAAATAAATCAGGGAGGGACATGGAACAGCAATGTTTTTAATAAGTGTAATCAACATACAAAACAATCCAGCAAAGATGTGATTGAATATCATTAGTTAAACTAACTATGCATGTTCTAAGGAAAATCTATCCGTTGGTGTGTAAAAACACAGACCCTCCCCAAGACAACTCCCAAAGTCCATACTAACGATAAAGTACCTTTGCCAGACTTCCACTGCACCACTTTAAGTCTCAATGATCTTGAAAGATGCCAAAGGAAGCACCAGGTAATAGTCAATGATCCAATATAGGGACATTGTATTTTCTTCAAAGTATTCTAACATGAGCTCCTGATAGAACAGTCTCATTTGAGAGCCCTTTCCCAGACAATTAAAGGATTCTGCACCCTTTCCAAGCACCTTCTATGTGCAGCTCTTACTTGAAAGTTCCTTTATACATAATTTAACATTGAATCCTAATGTAGCTTTATCCATAGATTAAACGTCAGAAGTTACCAGGCCACATTACTTTCAGCCAACCTATCTAGCCTGCACTGGTTAAAGTTAAAACTTTACACAGCCTTGATACCTGAGTGGAACCCTATCTCAACTGCTGGGATCTCGCTATGGTAAACTATATGGAAAATTAAAAAAATCTTATGAAGCTTGAAAAAACATGTTAAAATATCTGTATGTTTAATATTAATGCACATTAGTTGTTCTGAAGTATAAGTTAAAAAATAGATTCCCAACTAAGGTCAAAAAAAGAAATTTCATTGTACATTAATATTTATTACAAATGTTGTAGAGAATTAATTACAAGCAATGTAGTACTACTAAACATACAAAAACTACAGTTTGTGAATCAGCCCCACGCTTTTGAGATACTGTGGAAACAGCCCTTGATACCAATAACTTTGCAGAGATATTGGATTCATGTTATTACTGCGGGTGTTCAAATAAAGCAGCAACTAACTTTCTCTCTTAACCCTCTTACTCTTCAAAGTTGTGACACCTCATCCAAAGATACATTTTCACTATATTCCCTTGGGTTCACACCTGTGTCCTGTGAAATAAAACAGCTGTTTGCACCCTTTACTATCACTCTACTGCATCGAACATGTTAGTTCATAAATGTGATGTTTCCATGAACGTGTTGTCTCCCTCTGTCCACTGCTTTGACATATCATTATATAACATTATATATTTTTCTCTCCATTCACGTTACCACTCATTCAACACTTATTTCTGTTTTTCTTTAGAACCTAGATTTTTCATTGTTGATCTTCAATGTATACACAATTTATCGTTTGAAGTCATGTGATTCAGCATACAATAGAAATTAAATAAAGCAACTGAATGTTACACGTCACTTCACATAATTCAATTACAATACTCATAATTTCATGTTTTATTTTATCCATTTCTTCTTTTGAGATACCTACAACAGGTTAAATCAGAATACTGGATTTTGTACCATCATATTTTTTAATTTCAAGTCAATGAATCACAGTAATTTGAATTAGTGGGTTAGTCATAGCTACCCACAGAAATGGCTACAGGTAGTTGCCATGTCTCTTGAATTTTGTTTGGCAGTATGCTTTACTGCCATAAAGATGAAGTCCATCTTCTGTGTCTCTGCTCATATAAAGCTTGATATCACCAGTATTTAGAATGCTGCACAGATTATAAAGGGGTGTGGGGTCAATCATCAATCAATCAGGATTTGTATAGGGCTGCTATTCCCCCAATAGGATATCCAGGTGCCTACAGGTCCCGTAGGCCTATTCAAACAGCCAGGTCTGGAGGTCCTTCAGAATTTTGGAAAAGAGGTGATTATTCAGAGATTTACAACAAGCTGTTTCAGGACTTTGGTGGGACACAGGAAAAGGAGCGTCCTCCACTTAGGTGAATGCGGGGCATGTGGGCAAGTGATAGAGAGGCAGATCCTGAGCTTCTCAATGGTAGGTGGAAGTTAAGTTGGTGGTTGATGTAGATGTGTTCTTGGTTGTGTAGAGCATTGTGAGCATGGATCAGCAGCTTCAATATGCATCTCTTTAGTACAGGGAGTCAGTGGAGTTGCCCAAGATAGGGTGTGATGTGGGAATGTCTGGGGAGGTGGAGGATGAGCCTGTCTGCAGTGTTCTGTATAGTTTAAAGTCTCTGTAGGAGAAGTGAGGTGATTCCTATGTAAAGGGTGTTACCATAGTATAGTCAGCTAGTGATGAAGGCCTGTGTCATGGAGCGTCTTGTGTGCAGGGGTAGTCACTTGAAGATCTTCCGTAGCATACACAGAGCGAGAAAGCAGGTGGATGCAGCACAGCAGTACTTGATCCAATAGGATGACAGTGACCAGGACCTGTCATCATGACAGTGTCTGAGGGGGGAGGAGGACTGCATGCTTTGCGCAGACTTAGAGGTACACCAGAGTGGTTCCTATGTGGTTGGAGAAGTGAATGGGAATCATGTCTCATTCCTTGTTGACACTGGTGCTACCCGCTCCATTGTAAGAACAGCAGAGTTTTCAATCCTACCCCCCTCGGGAGAAAGTATCCAAGTTGTAGGAGTCACAAATAAAAAGTTATCTATCCCAATTTCAGAACCAGTTACAGTTAAAATAGGATTTGAAGACTTACATCGAATTGTGGGGTGACACAAGTCCAGTGAATGTGACTTGATGTGATCTACTGTGCAAGCTAAATTGTTCAATATATTGCACCCCCAGAGGAATTGAATTTCATACAAACGATGAGAATATAGCTTTTAAACGTATCCAAAAGAAATAAGACGTAGGGATGTATCCTTTCCTGACGAGTGAGGATTTGCTGGAGGAATTGAGAGATACTGTGTTACTTGAAGTCTTGGATTTTACAGGTAAAGATATTGGACTAATCAAAATCGTTGAGCCAGTCCAAATTACAATTAAACCAAATGTAGAATTCCCAAGAATACCACAAACCAATTTGTCCCCTGATACTATTACCGAATTTACTCATGTGGTCGAGTCAATGACTCTGATGGAGATAAAGAGAAGTCAGTGGAACTCTCCTATTATGGGCTTGCAGAAAATGAATGGCAGCAACATGCAGTATCTGTGTGAGGTGAACGCCATTGTTGTTACATGTTGTCCTGAGGTGCCAGATTCAGCTGTAATTTTATTTCAGATTCAATGGGAGGCCAAATGGTTTTCAATCATTGACTTGTTCCAGGCCTTCTCTTCATTTCCATTGCACTGTGACAGTCAATTTTTATTTGCTTTCTGTTTCGGAAGTCATGTTTTGGCATGGTGCCGAGTCCCACATGGGTATACGAAAAGCCCCTCAATCTTTAATCAAATACTCAAAAAGAATCTCTAGTCTCTAGTTATGCCAAATCATTTAGTACTAGTCCATTACACTGATGACCTATTGGTGGCATGAACTACGTAGGAAGCTTGCAAAATTGACACTGTTTGCTGTGTTGAACCATATGGCAGAAAACGGACATAAAGTTTCTCCAACAAAGATACAGTTTTGCAAAACTGAAGTCCTGTACTTGGGATATTACATTGAGAAAAGAGTGAGGAAAGTGCCACAGGAAAGAATCTCAGTGATTCTTAACATGAATCCTCCAGCTACATATGTTCTGAAAGGTAGGCTATCGCAGACAGTGGATTTCAAAATTTTCTTTGACAGCAAAACCTATTCACGGGTTGATACACAAAGAAGTGTCAGATCCAGTACCCTGGGATGACAATTGCATTACTGCGTTCACAGAGCTTTGAGAATGCCTTTGCAGGGCACCAGCCTAGGGAATGCCTGATTACAACAAGTGGTTTGTGTTATTTTACAATGAGTGCAGGGCCGGACTGACTACCGGGCAGTTTGGAATGCTGCAGAGCAGGGAGCTGATTTCACTGTGGTGGGGGCTGATTTCGTTCATGGTGTGCATCAAAATAATTAAAGCAAAACAAATTTAATTTAGCACACGCAGGTCTCCATGAATTAAATCAGCCCCCAGCTCAGCAGCATTCCAAACTGCCCAGTAGCCAGTCCGGCCCTGGATGAGTGGGAAGGTGGCACCCTTTCAGTGTTGACACAAATACATGGAATCAATCATAGGCCTATTCTCTACTTTTCTGCAACACTTGATCCTATTGCAACTGCTTTGCCTGGATATTTGAAATTGGTTACATCTACGTGTGTGAGACTTGAGCAGTGTGAAAGTATTTTCATGGGTCATCCACTGACAGTATTTGTGCCTCCACTCAGTGGAGATACTGTTGACTCATACACAAACACATAATCTGACCAATAGTCGTCCGACTAAGTACGAGCAAATCTTGTTTGGTGCTGCGAATGTGACTCTAAAGAGGTGTGCAGTGTTGAACCCATCTACTGTCAAGCCATTGCCTGGAAATGAGAACATGGTTGATGAAGTCTAGCATAATTGCTTCAATGTGACTGAGCGGTGTATCAAGCCACTTCCTGTGTTTTTTGATGAGCCATTGCTTGAATTTGATCATGTGTTTATAGATCGTTTATGCTTGAGAGACAAAAAAGGAAATCGGAATGCTGCTTATGCAGTGTATACAGTTGGAGGTACTGTGGAAGCTTCATGGTTTACAAGGAGTGCTTTCTGCACAAGTTTCATAACTGATAGCTCTGACACAAGCATGTGCCATTTCAGACTAGCTCAGAGATACTATTTACACTGATAGTCAGTATGGCTTTGGAGTCTTACATGACTTCAGGTAATTGTGGTCACAGGGTGGGTTTATGATGTCCTCGGGTTCTCCCATTAAAAATGAAGAGCATGTTAGGAGCCTTTTCCAGTCCCTACACCTGCCTTCCCAAATTGCTGTTGTGAAATGTGTCGCTCATCAGCAAGGTACTGACTATGTAACAGTAGTAATCTTTACGCTGATGAGATGGCAAGATAATGTGCCTTGAATGCACACACACTTAATGAAGAAATACTAAAAGACACATCTGCAGTCACAGATTGTAATCTGTTGCTGTCAGCTTTAGATACCTGAGAGGAGGTGAGGAAGTTACAGGATGAGGCTACAGAAGCAGAAAGGCAAGGTTGGGTACGAGCAGGTTGCACCAAAAGGGAAGATGGCGTCTGGGTTTACACTGATGGCAGACCAGTGTTGCCTGACAACCTGCTGTCTCCAATGGCAAGACACTACCATGGTCCTGCACATGTGGCGAGAGATGCAATCGTGGGCTTTTTCCAACAGGTGTGGTACAATCCTAGATTTAGAGTAACTGCAAGCATGCTACGTTATCTTTGTGTGGTGTGTCAGCAACAAAACCTAGGAATTAAAACATAGATTATAATGAGTCAAATTTGAAAAATTGCAGGTCTTTTCAACCAGACGCTAATAGACTTCATAGAGTTGCTCATTTGCAATGGACTCGAGAATGTTTTAGTCATTGTGTGCATTTTTTCAAAATGGGTTAAAGCTTATCCTACTCATAGGAATGACAGTTTAACTGTAGTAAAATTCTTTTTGCAGGAGTTTATCCAGAGTTTCAAATTTCAGGCTTCTCTTGAATCAGGTGACCGAACCCGGAACTGCTACGCGCTTTTGAATGAGCCGCGTACTGACTCCCCGCACTACGGGGACTCTTGCAGTAGTAACTCTCCACACGTTTTACGTTGATACACGCCATTAGAACACATCGCAATCTACGTTACCCGAAGAGCCTCATACTGAAATACACTTTGTATATAGAATCTTTTGCCACGTACTTCTTGGAGAAGATTACTCCGGAATTTATAAAGTTTCTGATTAACCCGGTCTTGAGCGGAGCCGGGTCGGAATTATTACCGGCAATGCGACCTGTGGTTATACACCTATTTCCTTCAACCCTGAAGAGTCGCGGAAACTGTGCTTTCTGGCGAAGAAACACGTGTCGGCTGGCTTTTCCATGAACAGAAAATAAAAAAAGAAGAATCCTCCGTTTGTGATCATTGAACTTTATGTCCATTGAGACATCTTTCTGCCTGAACTTTACTTAAGTGTGCAGCAGGTTTTGCCTTGTTTTGTACATAGTGTGTTCCTTGAGCATACTTTGAGGGGTTTCAGGGATTTACCCCTCACCTGCATGCACCTTCTTCACTGTGTTCTCCAGCGCGTCAACCTAAGCAGTGCGCCCAGTATTTCCCTTACAACTGAAACCCTGTTTTTTTGTTGCTCTTACACTGATGGCAGACCAGGGTTGCCTGACAACCTGCTGTCTCCAATGGCAAGACACTACCATGGTCCTGCACATGTGGCGAGAGATGCAATGGTGGGCTTTTTCCAACAGGTGTGGTACAATCCTAGATTTAGAGTAACTGCAAGCATGCTACGTTGTCTTTGTGTGGTGTGTCAGCAACAAAACCTAGGAATTAAAACATAGTTTATAATGAGTCAAATTTGGAAAATTGCAGGTCTTTTCAACCAGACGCTAATAGACTTCATAGAGTTGCTCATTTGCAATGGACTCAAGAATGTTTTAGTCATTGTGTGCCTTTTTTCAAAATGGGTTAAAGCTTATCCTACTCATTGGAATATCAGTTTAACTGTAGTAAAATTCTTGTTGCAGGAGTTTATCCAGAGTTTCAAATTTCAGGCTTCTCTTGAATCAGGTGAGGAACTCATCTATTAGGTTCTAAAAATTTTATGTGCAGCACTACAGGTTGAGCAGAAGCTCAATTGCAGTTACTTATCAGAGGCTTCTGGGTTGGTGGAGCAGATCAGTGGTACATTGAACTCCAGACTGGCAAAAGTATGCTCTTCTACCTAATTGAAGTGGCCAGATGCATTGCATCTTGTGTTGATAAGTTTGAGAAATACTCCAGCTAGGAGGACAGGATTGTCACCTCATGAGGTTATCATGAGACATGTGATGAGACTGCCAACATAATAGACAATATGATTCTGAATTTTCGCAAGGGCCTTGCTGATATGGTACGTTCTGTATCTCAGCAGGTTGGAAAAGCTGCCTAAGCAGTGCAACAGGAGCAGTACCATGACCTCAATCTGGGTGACTGGGTAATGTTGATCAAACACAAATGCAAAACATGTTTGGAACCTTGTTAGAGGGGGCTGTTCCAGGTGATCCTAGTCACCAATACCACTGAAGTGCAGAGGTCGCCCGAGCTGGGTCAGTGCCAGCCACACTCGCAGAGTCTCAAGTACCCATGATGATACCACAGCACAGGTTCTTAATGTGCTGGTGCTAAGAGTGAGACAGAGGGATCAGGTTTGTCAAGCTGTTGCAGACCAGCAAGTTGCTGAGACAGCAATTGCTTGGCATGGGGGGGTCAGAGAGAGTCAACTCTAGACTAGACTAGAGAGATGAGTATGAGAGGTACAGATCCAAACAAAGGGCCTAGTGCAGTATGAAACTGAGTTGTGCCTGTAGACTACTGCCCCAGAAGAGGTGGAATTATGATAAGCTGTCTGACCGCAGGACGAGTACCACCAACTATTCTTGTAAGCTCTTAACATTCAGATAAAAGTGATACAGAAGATGAGCAAACAACTGTGAGGAGATCAAAAAGAGCAAAGGTGTCAAGTCAAAGGAATGCATCTCCTGAATGGACTTATGTGGCTGCCAATGAGTGGGAACGCAAATTCTACAAATATTGTGCTAACAGTGCTCGTATACCAGAACCTCTACTGTAAGGATTCTGTGCAAATACAGGACTATGCGTAGGATTATGGGATTTTAGTAGATATGGAGTGAATCATCCCACCACCTTAGTTAGTACCCACAAGCCCAGGACAACTAGCTATAGTGCCTTACTTGCCCTCCTACTCACCCACAGAGGAACAAGTGATTAGACACCCCAGAACAGCACTCCAGACTTTCTCATGAATCGCGGTTTAAGACACTCCCTTTTGATCACACTCTTGTTCGTGTCCACAATAAGATCTGACAGAGACACAAACAAGTTTAAAATATTTATTTTAACTAATGTGCTCTACTATGCAGTATACGTGCCACAATAGGCAACAAAATGCATAACACAAACATTGTCAGCATAGCAACTAGTCTGTAGATCATAAAAGGTGCTGTCATGATATACGACAGAGTTTCCTAACCTCCCTCCCCTTGTATAGAAGCAAGATGATTATATAATAGAAGATCTCTGAGTGTTATCTGCAGCCCCCGTACCTCAGTCTATAGATGGTAGTGCTACATCATAGGTAATGTCATGCTCTTCTCCCTAGAATGGTCCCCCTCCAAGTGTGTCCTACCGATCTGTGTATTCCAATAAGACCAAAGTACATATTCCCAAACAACAGCTACATCTGTATGTTTTCTCTAGGTGCTAAGGCCTGATCAAGACCGAATAACAGAGGGCATTGCTGTTCGACCTTGTTTGCAATGTTCACAGGACACTGCAAAGCCTGAACACAACAGTGGGTTTTCATGTGAAAATATTAAAAGAAGCATTTGTACAATAAACTCATGTAGTAACATGTGCAAAGCAACGGACAGTCTGCATCGTGCTCATGCTAACTCAGGGAAGACGACAATTTCCCCACGGGTCATCTGACACCTCCTTGAAACAAACTTGGTTGTTGATTTGAACTTTAATCTGGATCTCCCAATCAATGGAATGACAGTTCTTCCTGAATATGCTCATCAACAAAGCTGATATGATTGATTTTTCTTCAATTAAACAGTCTGAGTTTTGAGTAGTCATGCGATCTAGTACTGGAATAGCTTCCAAATGCAAATGTGTATTAATCATTTTGATATTAATTGCAATGCTTATTTTCTTAAGCCTGCCACATCATGGTTTTGTGAAAGATTCTGAGCCTACTATCCCTACTGGAATTACTAAAAGAAATGATTCTGATTCTATTGATTTGAAAGACAACTCTTTACACAACAATTCTAAGGAAATAGTTTTTAGCTCAACTGTTTTTACTAATTTGCTTAGCAAATATGTAAATATCATGGACGCTGGTGATTGCTACGTCTGTATGCAAATACCTTCATCAGTTGCTGAATGCGTAACATACCATAGCTTACTTTTAACATATGGAATTTCTTACAGTGTGATAGCTAGCTTATTTTATGGTACTGATCAATTGCAGTATTATTACTAATTAAGAGCAGATATTTTCTGAAATCACTGAACTCAAACAGTTAAATCCACATTCCGAAGTTTCAACAGTTGAGATTATGTGTACATATTCAGACAACTCATCCTTGGACATGGCTTACGCACTTGGAAATAATCTAACATGTAAGTTAGTGAGAGCTGATAATAATTTGATAGATTTAGTTTAAAAGTAGGCAAGAGAATGCAACAAATATTAATAATGCATTGCCTAAATTAATCCCTTAGCGCAAGAAGATAATAAAATCATAGAGGGAATGATTTCATTAGCTGTAGACTGGCAACATAAAGGCAGACACTGAATATACAGACAGAAGTAAAATACCAATACTGTTTTTATAGGGCTTAACAAAATTGAACATACAATTGAAATGTATGAAAACTGGGAAAGATATTTAGATGGTTTAGAACCTATTTTCCCTGATGTGTATTATATCTGTAGGAAGAGTGCTTATTACAAGTTTCCAAAGGGTGGTATGGGAGTTGTACTCTGGAAATAGTTTTCCCAAAAATGTATCATGTTAAGAGAATTAAAGAAGAATTTGTAGACACCAATGTGAGAGTGAAAAGAAATGTGAGTAGAAGTGAAATAGTAGGAGACATTTGGAGTTGTAATTCCTTCAGTAGGAGTAGTACTAAACTCTCAGAAGATTAGAAAGCTGGCTATTATTGTTGAAAAATTGGCCACCAGTACAATTAGGGGGTTTTCTGTTATAAATGAAGAAATGATATCAATAAGATCGATGATGATTCAAAATCAACTTGCCCATGATATCCTTCTCATTAAGGAGGCCGGAGTCTGCTCATTGTTAAAAGTCCAACCAATTGTCTTTTGAAAAACTACTCTTTTCCTTCAAAATAAATAGAAGCATAAGAGACAGACTAGCACACAGTAACTCTTCACGGGGGAGCAGTGTTAGTCAGACCACTTTATGGGACCTTCCCCACCACCACCACCAGAGGTGCGGGACCATGAAATAGCTATAATACATCTTGGTGTACATAACATTGACAGACTTATGTTATATATGACTAATGGTAGAATATAAGCAATATATCCGCCTAGACCAACAGGCCTGTTTCAGCGCATAGCGAATGCCCAAGCAATGATATGACACTGAGCTTTAATGCAATAAGGATAATCTCCCTGTAAACACGTGTGTTGTGGAATATAAACTCAAATTGTTTCTATAATTTATTTTCTATTGACTTTTCCATACATCGTTTCCAAACAACCTAGCGTCTCTTGCAGTAATAAACTATACCCCGACACAGAACTACCTCTCCCACACAATTCCATTGCCCACACGCACAATATACATCAATTCTTATTACCTAAAGAAATCCTGATCACACTTTGCGCAGTAAAAAAAAAAAAATGATGCGAACATGCTTGGCCAGTGATAGAGAGCGAGCTCCAGCTCTCCTTCAACCTGCTCCCGACAAGTATGTAAGGTGTGGCGCCAGCACCTGATTACAATTGCATCTCGACTGGTCCGCTTGGGCCCGTGGGATATATATCGCAGCCCCCTGCAGCCACTCCTCACTGCAAGCAGGGGAGCTGAGCCGAATTTAGGTAAAAAGATGAGACAGGACCCTTGACGAAGTACGTCTTAGAATTTTGATTTGTCACGCTGATAAGTAGCTAGTGTTTTTCCGTTTTGTTGTTTGTAATTTCATAACTAATGGGGACTCCCCATGCCCAATTTTATACTTTAACCTCATGGGAGCATTTGTACCACACACTTAGAGTGAGTAGTTCCCATCTAATAATAATACTGAGAAGCATGTCTCCAGGCACTAGCCTGGCCTTTTTTCCGTCACATTATCATCCATCAACGCCACTTGATGACTTTTGCATGGTAGTTTAATGTATTTGTTAAGAATGATTTTACCTCACAAGGTGCTTGGTATGTATTTATGAACTATATGGATAAAAACATATATCTGCTGTTCCACACACCAAAAGTGTTAATAGCACTATGTCTCTGTTAGCTTTCATTACAAGTGTGCATGCGATCACAATCAAGTGGGTTTTTTATCACACGCACACATACCGGCATGCAATAGTGCATGCACTGTTGGGGCCGAATGAGATGTATGCTGTTTCGGGGGGATTTTACCCCAGTATCAGTTGCATGACCAGTCTTATGCTACTGACTCCTTATATTACACATTCTGTTTCACAAGTCTTGTGCATGCTAAATTGCATGCCCACACAAAAATCCACACATTAGACACGGGAATGGGGGGAGTGACCACTTTACTAACCCACCCCGACCAGAGCTCAGGACCTTAGATAGGCCAGTAGAACAGGGCTGAAAGGTGTTGGTGTTATAGAGTCGTAGGACCATCACATCCTTATACACATAGTGTTCAAGGTTTAACCTTCCCACCAAACCCACTAATAAAGGAATCCTTTGTTGTGGGTGAGGAATTTTATCTTTAATGCTACGCTCCCTTACAAAACTTCTTCTTAAGAGCTCCCTGAAATAAGGTTGAGCCCACCCTAACCTTTAGGAGTCAAGGCGAAACCGATGGTGAAGCATGGCACTACTAGAGTGGGTGAGGGTTGTATAACGAAAAGGGTTCCTTTTCTCTTCCCACACCAATAGGGGTGGTGTAAAATCATGGTGCATTATTGGTTCTGCATAATCATTCAAGGAGATGCTAGATGCCCCAGAAGGGTACTTTTTGGTTAGTAGCGTGCTTATAGAAGTGACAGGAGAAGATATTTAGAGAGTTACATTAAAACTGACTTAAACAAGAATTTGACAGACTTAAAAGCTGATGGTGCCTTGAACACAGGGATTGTCAAAAGTTAGCAACTGATTGATAAACTTAGGAAATGGATGGGTGATTTCCATCTTGAGACCTTTAGTAGCGATCTCTTTGTGCATAATCCTACTGATATTATCAAACATATTTTACAGATATAAAAATCATAAACATTGTGGAGTGAAAAGAACAAGAATTGATTTTGAAATGGAGGATGAACAATGTAAAAACTATAATAATAATCAAATCAAATCAGTTGTTTGTTAAGCGCGACTACTCACCCTTAAGGGTCTCAAGGCGCTGGTGGTGTGGGGGGGTTTCGAAGGTTCCAGTCCATCAAGAAGGGGGTCTGTCAAAGAGCCAGGTTTTGAGGTTTCTTGCGAAGATGGGGAGCGATGTTATCTGTCTGAGGTGGAGCGGAAGGTTGTTCCAGACACTGGCCGCACGGAAGGAGAAGGAGTGGCCTCCCGATCTGGTCTTTCTGGTGTAGGAGAGCTGGGCTGATCATTGGGTCCTTTGGGGTGCGAGGAATTTGACTCGGGTGTTCAGATATGCTGGTCCGGTGACGTGGAGGGCCTTGTGAGCATGGTTAGCATCTTGAAGGTGACTCTAGCTCTCAGTGGCGTTCAACAGTCTCTCACCGCACCCTACTATGCAGACTCCACGATGCAGGGATCCAAGACAAGACCCTCGACTAGATCCGCTCCTTCCACTCCAGCAGAACGCAACGGGTCAGACTCTTCCCCTCAGACCCTACACCTATAATCTAAGAAGTGCCCCAAGGGCGCTCCCTCAGCCCTATGCTCTTCAATGTCTACATGGCTCCGCTCACCCCCATCGTCAGAAACTACGGACTCAACATTGTATCATACGCAGACGGCACCCAACTCATCCTCACCCTAGCCAACCAACCTAACACCGCCAGACACAAATTTCAAGAAGGCAAAAAGAGAGAGAAAAGTGCAAATAGGGCAGCAAAAGTGCAGGAAAGAGTAGAGGAAAGACACAGAGGACACAGGAGAGTGAAAGGGGGAGATTGAGATAAGGGTAAAAAACAAGTGCAAAACAGAGGAAAGAAAAAATTATTTAGGAGGCCCCCTTTGGGTAGTTGTCTGGGACAAGGGGGAGTAAATGTAGGAAAAACAGAGTGTCCCACGTTTCTGAATTCACAAATCCTATTATTCAAAATAGGACAGATCAGCATGTGTGTGAGCTTGGGATAATCTAGTTAAGACTTGGCAGCGATATGCACTTATTATTTGATATACTTATTCGTACATAGACAGTCATAGACCCTTGGAAAACATTTTAAGAAAACACATTAGAAAACACAATTTAAAAAACATAACATAAAATATTTATACTGTAGGGTGGCTTTAAATCAAAATTAATATGCATACAACTTAAGTTCTGGTAGAAAAAAGTACAAATTTATTCTTTTTGATACAAGCATCAATATGTTGTGGTGTTAAAAACAGTAGTAAAAAGCATTTGAATGAACACAATATTACATGTATAAAAAAACATATATAAAAAACAATTTTAGTCCATAGCATCAAGAATCGAAGATTTAGGTCGACGCGGCGTTTCGGTTTTCCTTTATGAGACACCTTCTTCAGGACAGATTCTAAAAGTTATTTAAAAGCATACAATTACCTACTGTTTATTAATATGTACATTGTTATACAATTAAAAAACTTTGTTACTATTCCTACACATTAGACTATTAGGCACCCTGTCCTTATACAGTTATATAGTCTTCAGTTATATAGTTTTCTCAAGATATAATTTGTTTGAACAAACAATTTTTCTTAGGGTCATAGTGTTTTGATCGGTATATACAAATTATGCATATCGAAAGACTGCCAAGTGACGTGATGTTTGCTAATGGTTACTTAAAATCCACAGAAGATCCCTCATTCTGTCACAATTTTGAAAAATAGTCCGTGTTGATTTCATTCATCATCAGAAAAATAGAACTGGGACTCCTATGTACAAAGTCCCTACCGATCTTATATATAATGTGGACCGGTTTTTGGAAGGATATCATTTTATAATCAAGGCTGAGGTCTAGCTTCTTCCTTCAGTTCAATTTAGACAAGGACATGTAAAAAAGCGCACCATACCTTAAGAGTTCATCATTTTCTCTCATCATCCACCTTTGTCAGTACCAGTGGAGAGTTTTGCCTCAGTCTTGTGCGATCTGTTGGCATCAAATCAATAGAATCTAAAGAGGATTATCTATTGGGGGAAACAAGAGGTATTAATTCTTTCTTGCCCCCTGTGGTTTTTAATTGCGCTACTTTCATCCAGTAGGTGATTAAATATACCTTCTCTCTTTAGATGACAAGCCTTATATGCTGTACGAGGGAGCCACCGTTATATCCTTTGGTGTAGAGTTTCTTTCTGAATAAATAATCAAAGATTTTAAGAGGTATTTCAGAAATTGTTCCCCAAGGTATTTTTTGTATTATAATCAAAAATCATCCCCTCTTTCACTCACCAAATGATATGGTTGCAAACCGCTGCAGTAGGCTGCACCTATTCCGTGATAAGCCCAGGAAGTTTTTGAAGATTGTCCTCCTGACACGTTTTCTGTTGCCACAGTGCTCTATGAATAAATTACAACAAGCTTTTGTTGTTTCGCCTGCTCTTTTTTTAAAAAATATTCATGACAGTATTATATATACTTAGTTAGATAAATCCATAATGTTGTGTCTCAGTACTAGGTTGACAGGTTATTAGTTTGCCATTGGGTATTATCAGACGATTTTTTTTAAATATATACAGACTACAACGTCCTTTCACATTGTGTATGTATGTGAACGGATGAGTGCATGATAAGACAAATACTTCAAGGGCTTCCTTCTTAATATCAAGGCTCAACTATTTGTATCCAGACCTTGTTATTATTTCTGGATGGTGAGAATAACTATTTAGAGATATAACTACTGTTTTGGATGCTGATTGCAAAGACGGCAAGGCTCAACTATTTGTATCCAGACCTTGTTATTATTTCTAGATGGTGAGAATAACTATTTAGAGATATAACTACTGTTTTGGGTGCTGATTGCAAAGACGGCCGGTCGTGCTTATAACATACCTTATAGAGTAAATACGGCCTCCCTGCTCCTCGTAACAGCGTCGCCCGTTCTTCCTTCCTCAAGTGCGATCGTAGTATATCCCTTTTCAACTTTGTTTTTATAAGCTGGATATTCATTGGTTTACCCGTTATGGGGTTTTTGATAGGACGAGGATTGACCAATAGTGATTTGGTCGTCATGGGGATAAGACGCGTGTTGGCCCCGTATTGTGTGTCTATTTTAATTTCCTGCGCTATCTCTCGTGTTTCATTTGATTGGATTGGTTGAAAACCAACCAACCGAGAAGTATCAGTGGCGGAAACCGACCGCGAGAGCGTGTTCTTATGTATTATGCTGTTCCCTCCGCTACATCACGGTTCTATGTATTATCGTAAATAATGCCCGGCCTGTAGCTCAAAACGGAGGAAAGACACAGAAGAGTGAAGGAGGGGGTGTCTTGATTCACCATCAGAGGGAGGCCTGATGTAGAACGATTTGAAAAATCATAAACACAATACATTTACTAATTGAAGACATGAAGAGCTGAAAGCACACTTTGCACACGTTAGACACAGTGACTTATGTAAACGAGACAAGTGTAGTAGAAGCACTGTAAAGAGTGCTTTAAAATAATAATAAGAAAACATGCATACAAGGCAATATTAATACATATAAATGAGCTGCACTAATAGGAGTTTATTATGAAAATGTTGTTCATTAATGTTTACTGATGAAATTAAAATGGCCTTGGGTTTTTAATACTTTCTGTTGAGAATGTATCCATCAGAAATTTAGAGACGTTAGTGCAAAAACGCATAGAAACCTGATACGATCTTGAAAGTTCACATAGTAATACTAGAGCATTTATAGTTTATGAAAAATACTAAACACATTTTGTGATGTGAATTTAGAAAATGATACACGTGTATGAATGTTGTGAAAATTTGAGGTAGTAGGGTATTTCTTTTTTTTTTTTCTTCTTTTTTTATATTTCTCTTTATTAGAAAAAACAAGCAAGGCAGCAACAAAGTACATGAAGTGCATAGACTGCGCAAAGGCGGAACATCATTATATCGACATTGGAATGATCGACACATTGACGGGGGAGGAAAAGAGGGAGCATCAAAGATCTTAATGCAATCAAGAAGTAATGCGGGGTCAGGGGGAAAGCGGGACATCAAGGACAGGCATCACTGGCGGTACACATATGTCACCTCTATACGGGTTCCAAGGACCCCATATTTTGTGCCACTTCCGGGGACGACCCCGAGCCAGGTATACAGTTTTTTCCCTGAACATGCACCAATCCATGTTTTCCATCCACATCAAGGGCAGGAGGCCTCTGGGATCCCCATAACTGTGCAATATTACGTTTGGCGATCATAGCCCCTAGGGTCACCCATTGAGTTTGAGCAACGTTATGGTCGGTGGGCTCCCAACCATTTAGCAAGCAGCGCCTGGCTTCCGGCAAGAGAGCCACACCCGTGACCTCCTGAATAACTTCGTGAACCTTCCTCCAATAAACAGCAACTTCCCTACACTCCCAGATGATGTGGAGAAACGTACCCAACTGTCTGCAACCCCGTTGGCACAGACCCTCTTCAGAAAAGCCCATGCGAACCAGACGGGGACCCGTGACATGTACTCTGTGTAATATTTTGAGTTGAACGAATCTGAGTGGTGCCGGAATCGCGACCTCCTTGAGGGAGGAGATCGCCGACTGCCAGTCCTCATCTTCAAGTTGAAGGCCGTCACAGGTCCACTGATCTCGCAATTTCGACAGTAGGTCTGCCCTATGGTTGATAAAAATGTCGTACACCAGGGAGATGGTACTGTCCGGTATATGACCATCCAACACTCTGTCCTCCAGTGGGGTAGATTCCGGTATCTCCTCCCCAACCGGGAAGACTGAAGTCAATGCATGAAGAACCTGAGCATAACTGAAATACTCAGACCCACCCAATTCGAACTCAACCTGTAGGGCTGCAAACGACTTTACCTGTCCCTTGGACCAGAGGTCTCCCACCTTGTTAATGCCAATAAGATCCCACTTGTCGAACCCCTTAGTGTTCCACAATTTACCAAACCTATCAGATCCGAAAAGCGGGGTCGCCAAGGTCAAGCGATCTTTCCAGCCCAATGCACTAGTGGCATCCTACCAGACCCGTACGGCTGCCCTCGTCTGACCCCACAAAGACCTAACCACCGATCTAGAATATAGCGCCCTATAATAATTGCCCCCGGGAAGCAACCACCGATCCATGGCGAAACCGGGGTTTAACTCTGGGCCATACATACCATGGTTGATGGCCCCTAACTGCGATACCCAATAATACCTTTTGATGTCGGGAAGGGCAATACCCCCGTCGTACCACGGGAGTGTCAATTTGGCAATCGCAATACGGGGCCTGCCATCCCACAACAGCCTCCTCTGTAAACCCTCAACTATCCGAAAGTGATTAGCAGGAACTAAGTCAAGCATGTTCTGAAGGGCAAACAAAAAACGAGGGAGAGACATCATCTTAAAAAGGGCCGCTCGCCCAAGCAACGAAAGCGGAAGCTTCCGCCAGCCCGCAACATCTCACTTCAACCGATTCAAGGGAGGGAGAAGGTTTTGCTCATATCGAACCCGGGGGTCCATCGAAACATAAATACCAAGATATTTAAACCCCTCTTGCGCTATCTGAATGGGACAGTTACGTGGCAAAACAGGAGTATCACCACAGAGGACGTAAAGATAGGATTTAGCCCAGTTGATAATCAGGCCCGAGTTTTTACCGAAGGAAGTCAAAACGTCACACAAAACTATCAGAGACTTCCTAGGGAAAGTCAAGTAAAGCAGGATGTCGTTTGCATATAGGGAGATGCGATCTTCGTACTCCGGAGACCAGTAAATACCCTTATGGAGGGCTCCCAACAGATCCACGCAGCGAGGGGCTCCAGGGCCAGTGCGAACAAAAGGGGGCAGAGCGGGCAACCCTGACGGGTACCCCGTCCGAGACAAAACGGAGCCAAAGCACGACCATTAACTACAATCTGAGTGAGGGGGTCCGCATAAAGAAGCCGAACCCAACCGATAAAGGTCGATCCAAAACCGAATTTAGCAAGCACCGCCCACAAATACAGCCATTCCACAGTATTGAACGCCATAGTGCCGTCCAAAGATGCCAAAATGGCCAGCTCACGCAACGTCGCAGCCCTCGCGAGAACTCCCCGAAGACGCGGAAGGTTCAACGCTGTGTTTCTATGCGGGATAAAACCAGACTGATCCGGATGGATTAGAGCACTAATCGTTTTAATCAATCTATTAGCCAGTAGCTTGGCAAGAATTTTAGGTTTGGTCTACAAGAGGGGGTAAAAGGAACCTCTAAGCACGGCCAATGGTACCTCTCAGAGTGTATCAAAGCCTAAAAGACAAAATAGTCTGACTATAAAGTAGAGCATTAGTAGGTGAAACTCATAAACATACATTGGATTCCCATCAAAGCCTTGTAAAGATCAATTTTATCACTTGGTCAACCATCAGGGATAGTGTGTCTCTAGATCATTGAGACAGGTACCATGACCTCAGACAAGGTTGGGTTCCGACCCACAATCCCTCGGGGACCATGCGAACTAGATATGGATGGGACCATGTGCAGTGCAAAAAACAGAAGTAAATAAAATAGTGGTGACTTAAAATATGATAGAGGGCAAAAAAGGGATAATTTTATTGAAAATTGACCTCTTCCTAGTTATAACCAAGAACAGTGCAAAAAAGGCAGTTTAATCAAATAGCTGCATCTGGGCCGGATGCAGCTATTTGATTAAACTGCATGGTCCCCGAGTGATTGTGGGTCGGAACCCGACCTCGTTTGAGGGCATGGTACCTGTCACAGCTTGTTTGTTGGCAACAATTCCACGATGTCCTTTATGGGCCCCTTCAATTATCCGTTGTCGCATACTTTCCGGAATGACAATTTTTGAGCCTCATAGAATAATATCTTCCTGAGTAATGGACAATTCATCTTTGACATTCTTAAACTTTTGATATTCACTGTCGCTGGTTTGAGATCAATGGTGCTGGTAGCAGACCTGATGTGTAATAATGTCTTTCTGTTTCAGCATGTAACTATCTTGACTTGTGGCAGTGGCACTTTGTTCTATCGAAATGGCAGCTGGAGTCTGTGATTTGACTATGAAATGTATGTAGTCTTCAGGTGCCAGGTCATTGGAGAGGCACTCGTGAAAAGTAGTCGGCAGGGTTCTGATATTTCCCTAGATGATGCTGAATGGTGCAGTTGTACTCTTACAATCGCAGACTCCTACGTTTAATGCGATGAGGCATTTTTGATTTTGGATTTCCATTTCCAAAGATAGTCAATAATGCTTGATGATCAGTCAAAAGTGTGAAGGGCATCCCATAAAAGAATAAGTGGAAATGTTCACAAGCCCACACCACTGCTAAGCTCTCGTTCTCAGGTTGTGAGTAAGCATGTTTAGTTTGGGACAAACTTCAGCTGGCGTACGTCACCATATGTCTTAGAGCATTTGGGTGTCCGCTGTGCAAGGATGGGGCCTAACCCGACAGGGCAAGCATCAACAAAAACCTCAGGATGAGGATTTGGATCAACATATACCATTTTGGTTCCTTTGTCAATAGCTTACTTGATTCTCTGGAAGCATTGCTTGCATTCATGTGACAAAAAAAATAACTATTAATTTTTTTCAAGTCTCTTAATGGTGCACTGACAGTATCAAATTCTTACATGTATCAAGAGCAATTGATGGCCATTCTAAGGAATGAACAAAACATGAAAAGATCTTGTGTAGTACTGGCAGTTGACAGAGCCTGCACTTTAGCAGGATCAGGTGCAATGCCCCCATCAGAAAAGATATGGCCAAACAATTTTAACTTTGTCTTATGGAACTTACATTTCTCAGCATTCAAAGTTAAACCACCATCAGTGAACAAGTGATACACTTGAGTAAGAGCTTTGCCATACTTCTTCTATGTAATTTTCATCACTGTAATTGAAAGCATTCATGACAGACTATGATACGTCAAATGACATCTTGGAATAACTCTGCAGCTGATGACCCAACAAAACATAGTCTCTTGTAACGAAACAGACAAACATGTGTAGAAAAGGTTGCAATGTACCTGCACTTCTGCTCGAGTTCTAACTGATGATATCCTGTATTTAGATCCAGGCGAGAGAATACTTTTGCCTATTCAATTGTGTTACCAAGTCAGCAATGCATAGACCTGGATGCAGTTCTCTTTCAATGGCCTTGTCTACTTGGCGCATATCCACACAGATGCGTACAGCTCCTTCACTGTCCTTTTTGAGTACTACCACTATGGGAGAAGCCCATGGAGTTGGACCAGTAGAATACTCAATGATCTTGGTTAGACGTCCTCATTAATATGTGTTTAGACTTTCCTAGTCTTGAGATTACCCAACCAATGAAACAATGAAGGGAATCCACTTACTATTTCGTGATAAGCATTCATGTTCTAGTTCAAGAATATCAGCCCCATATCAACAATGGTGCTGCAGTTCAGTAAACAGACACTTGACGTCGTACCTTGAAGTAGATTCATGAGCATTTGTGCTTTAGTTTTCCTATGTATCATCTTAGTCACAAATAAACCTTGACTTTTTAGTAGTGTTGATGCAGCTCACGAACACACTTTAGGTTTCAATGGCGTATGTCGGGGCACTAGAGACAAGTTATTTTATTTCCCCTCAGGCATATTGCTTATTGGTGCACCACTCTTGATAATGAAAGGTATTGAACAACCATTGATGTTTAGTGTGATCTTCGGACAATGTTTGAATCACTTTGGTGCTTTGTCATGCCGATTTCTCTTGGACCAATGTTTTTCCTCAGAGGCAGTGAGTGCAGCATCCGCATGCTTCTCTGAGGTGAACATCGACATGGCACACCCATCTTCTTCACTTTCACCTGATATTGACACAGAGGAACTGTTTGATGAAGATTTAGATGTTGGGGTTGATTGGCCTCAGCTGATGTGGTCGCTTGGCCTTATGGGTGTGAAACAAATTTAGTTTCTGGAACATTTGAGTGGCCATTTTATCTTTAAGACATCACGCAAGTGCTTTTTCTTTTGCTTTGCACACCATCACAAAATGGTTCTCCTTTCCACAGCCTTTGCAGATTTGCCCCATGTTGAGACATGTACCTTCGATGGAAATGAAAATCCACACCTGAAACACAACTTCCGTCTCTGTGGAAAATTCACTTTGTGTCCCTCAGCCTTGTGCTTTGCCTTATTTCTCACATTCATTACTGACTTATTCTTGGCATCTACAACCTCCATGTCAACCAGTGCGCTCTTTAGCTCTAGCAGCCATGAGAACTCGCACCAGACTAAGAGTTTCTCACAGCATTCATCATCTGAACAAATCTGACAAACATACGTCAATCACTCTGAGGCGTATAGCTTCCTCATCATTAAAATAATTGAACTTACAGTGTTTGATGAGCTTATCCAGTTATCTACAAAGTTGAGGATGGTCTCACCAGATTTCTGTCTTTCTTGACTCCAGATGTATCTTTCGCAATCTACATTTAGCATTGGATTATACTTGAGATTCAAGGCTGCTTTGATTTGACTGTATGCAATTTTGTCAGCTTGCAGTATTTTCTTTATGAGTTTCACACCTTCACCAACAAGATTCTTAAGATACATGGTAATTTTCTTGTTATCTGCTTCTTCAATCATCAAATGCCTCAATGCAAGCAATCCATCTGCTGCCAATATTAAACTTTTTGGTGATATTGAATGTTGGTGGAAGGTTCAAGAACGTGGCATCATTGTAACTATTGGTGGAACTTACTGAAATGAAGAGTATAGTTCTTGCTACTTTTGCTTGCTGATCTTTTCCATGCAAGCCATCTGAGGCCTGACGACAAACTGTCCTCTGTATCATCTTTGATAATGCTAGGAAATAGGACCCCTTTCTTGATCTGCATTGGAGAAGCAACCGGTTAAAATTCCAATCTCCGCCCTCGACTCTCTGCACTTCATAAACCTTTGGAGTTGTTCTGAGCCCCACTCCCAAACGTTGTTGGGGTGCCGCTTTGAATATGGACGGCTCTGCAAGCACAACCCGAGGTGCTTTCTCTGGGGTCACTCCCTCCAGCCCTGTGGCACACTTACTCTTTACTCAGGACTAGTAAGCAGATGACGGTTGCTTGTATAACTGTCTTTAAGCGTCTTTTTGTGCTGTCTGACACCTGGTTCATCTCTGCTTCGCAGTGCTACTGTTCGCAGTTTTATCTTTCCCTCCTCTTGCATTTTCTCTTGGTATGAATGTACAGCTTTGAATTGCGTAGGAGCGCTGTACCTATACCTGCGGCCTGCTCAGCAGGTTTTCAGTCACTGATGTGTAGACTTTTCAGTGAAGCTTTCATTATCCTCAAATGCTTTATACAGAACTGAGGGTGCACTTTGAGTCTAATATGCCAAAATATTTATTCCACACTTCGACGGAGGTACACATGGCACACACGAGGAGTTTGCTGGAGCATGGCAAACTCTCTGGGAGAGCACTGTCGATCTTCAGGTTACATAGCCCCTATCTTGTCATCAGTTGTAGCATCCTCCCCAGCCCTGATACTCGCCAATGACTCCACCACACACAGAGCTTAGTATAATACGTCTTTATTCCTATGCATGTAACCGCAAACTCAATATTTTAAACCTGCAGTTAATTCACTACGCTTTAATGCTTAGGTCGCAGGTCTAGGGAGTTCATAAGGAGTCACAATGATTCTGTCATTACATAGTCACATGACACTACATCACCCAGCCTTCCACACTTATGCCGGGGTCACCGCCAGCTCTTTAATATTTACCTTGGACAGCTCTCCTCAAATCAATAAGCTTCTCTAGTCTGCCTGCATCCACCTCTTTTTGACAAATCCACTCTTTATCAACAAGACACCTGGCAAGGCTTCCTTTAAGCAAGAATAAAGATGAAACACATGTGGTGACATGAGGTGTTATCCTGATTTTCCATAGAATCGCCCTCAGTATTTTCTTCCACCCTAGTCTGTTTATTATGGTCTGCTATAACGGATCTTCGATCACACGATTGATTGGTTCCACTAACCCATTGCTCCTAGGATGGTGGAGTGCTGTTCTAACATCCTTTGTTCCTGTGGTTTACAAATACTTTATCAACTCAGTTGATACTAGATGCGGGCCATTGTCAGTGACTGTTTAATCAAGACACCCCTCCATGATAAAAACATCTTGCATAAATTCCAGCGCACTGTGTTTGAGACTTTCTACAATGTTCACTACTGACTACATGGACATATAGTCAACTATAAAAAAGGCCAATTTAGGACCCAAAACGTCCGATGCCACCTTCCTTTAGGATAACTGAAACACTGGTGACGGCCTTGTCATTTGTGTTTTATTTTTTACCATGCTCACATTATAGTAATGCACAAAACACTCCATGGCCCTGTCCACAAGTAGCTACTTTCTTTTAACATATCTCATTCGAAACAGCCTCCACCAAATTCACCATTTCTAGCACTTCATAATCATCATCTTCACACATTTCAACAGAGACAAACATCCTCGACAACAAGTCTGCACCAAAATTCTTTGACACAGGAACATACTCTAACTGATATTGGAATTCCTGCAGGCAGAACTAAGATGTTGGCAATTGTGAAGTAGCCCTACTGCTTCGAAAATTGATACAGTAAGTCAACCAAAAGCTTTCTTATCTTTGCATAAAATTAATGAAGAGCCCAATATAGAAGTCTTAACATTCTGAACCTACCACCACAGTGCTAAGGCCTCACTCTCAATTATACAGTATGCTGGTTCATGCGCCTCATAATAATGACTTTTTGATCCAAAGGTTATTATCTATTCCCTCCACGTTGTCCTCTCTTGTAGCAACACCATTGCTAGTTTTTCTACTTCTACAGTAACACCATCCCCAATACCCGATTGCCAACATACGTCATGATGATGCTCACATCCCCTGTAATAAAAGGCTTCAGTAATGGGGCACTTATAGATCTTCGATCTGTACGACTTCTAGGTGCACAAAGGTTTTTTTTTCAAATGCACAATCATTACTATGAGTGTAACATTTGAAAATCACAAGTAAATGCGTGGCTTGTGTAAAGATTACGATTGGGACATAATAAGAAAAAAAAACAGGAGTGATTTTCAAAGAAAGTAATATTTTCTGACCAAAAGGATGATAGCTATAATTTTCATTCTTGTACTACTTTTATGGATTCATAAAATTCATTGGCATACAATTTAATGCACCACAAATAATAGATGTGCATGAAAAAGCTAACCTTAACCCTACAGAATAATGTCTGGAAACTGGTAAGGGATTAGGTGCCAATTCTCTGTAAACTTGTTCTCCTCTACATGAAAACATTTTCACAAGGTTGAAAACTCCTATTCCTTACACTCCCAAAATATATAGGAGGGTTAGTGCCAAATTGGATAAGTTTGCACAGACAACCTAAGTGTAGATGCACACATTGGTAATGAAAAATACCTAGAAGGTTTGTGAATGCCCACACCTTTATGACTGCAAAGAGGTTCCTAACTCTTTTCACTATATGTTCCACATATCCATAGGCCTTTTTTCTATGCATCAGAATCATCGACTTTTAGCTAACCAATGTTAAATCAATATTCATTTAATTATTGAGAAACCTCAAACGGATCATCGGTTCACGGAGCACGGAAGGAGGCTCACGCGACTTGCCAGACTTTGGATTAATCTGTCACCAGCAACGACTTGCCGGACCCGCTGCGCGGGTCCCGCTGCGCACAGAGACTCCCTGTGGGGCGCAGAGGGGGAGCCCTATAGCCAGCAACATCTTTAGTCACCGGCGGGGCTGCGAGCTGCCTAGCAGGGACTCCATTGACCAGGAGTCCCTGCGTGCAACACCTGTGGCCGCTCTCCCTGCCGGAAACGCCCCCTGCCCTATTTTACTGGGCGGAGCACCCGCTGCGCGGGAGCGACCGGGGCGAAGACCGGGCAAAGAGCGGGCCGTTTGAGGCCGTTCGAGTACGGCAGAGTCCGGCCCGGGCCCACCCCCCCTGGCCGTTTGGAGGCACCTAAGGTAGGCGGCGGCCCTTTCCATACTAACCTTTGCCTTCTGGTTTTGCAAGGACGGATTAAAAAAAATAAATAAATAAATAATAACTGCGACATCTTTCATCCGACCTACATCTTATAATGCCCTTAAGGTCAGGTAAAGAACGAACAGTCCAAATCCATACCACCAAGGGAGTCGTTTCAGGCCCCCTTGACGCCTTCATCACACGGGCCACGGGGATACTGGAGAAGGAAATTGCCATGGTCGAAAAAAGACTCTCGCTTGACCTTATCAGCGGAAAGCGCTCATCGCTGGGGGGACTAGCCACCATTACCAGCCCCGTACCACACGCCGCTTTTAATTGTGTTCAAACCTCTTCCACGGACGTGATCGTCCATCTAGAAAGCGTGGGGGTGAGCCCAACTATCCCTATCCTGGAGGAAGATGGGTACAGTATAGATGACTCACAAGCTAGCCAGGGGGGCGAATTACAGATTAGCGGGGGGCTTGAACCTAGCCAGATACCTGGATACCTTCCCCTTAATGTCTCTAACACTGCTGAAACCACCGATTCTCCAAATATAAATACTGACCTTAATAACAAAAAGAGAAAGCAAGATTCTAGACTGTCGGGGGGAGAGAACGAAAGATCCCAAAAATAAACGATGCCTCAGACAAAGGGAGCCAGGGCTCTGAGCATCCTTCTGACACACAAAATCCCTCTGTGTTTTCTAATATGTTGTGCCCTTCCCTCACCACATTGGGCTCTTCAAACACCTGCCCTTTGTGCTTTAATAGCGACGAAATACTGTTAGTAAAAATGGAGGCCATGTTCAAAACTTTATTACTACCTGTTTTGGAGCGGGCAAGGCTAATGACCTTAAAAATTTACAGCATGGAGGCTATAATTAACTCAAACCATGCTATGCTACAAAAACTATCCGGCACTAATCATATAGGAGTTAGCAAAACACAAACAGCCCCAAAAAACTTAGTCAGTAATAATTTGGCAATGAGCAACCCTGCCCATAACAAAACTTTAGGGCCAATTACCAACACGCTCACAGGGGGGGAGAAGCAAAAAGCCACATCCTCTAAACCAGCCACGAGTAATTTAACACAGGCATCCAAGACAAAGATCACGGACAAACACAACTCCTGTGGGCAACAAAGTACGGGACCACCCCAACAAATTAAAATAAACCCTGCCCCCCCCCCCCCGTCCACATAGAGATACTGCTGGCCAACGCACTAACACCAACCATAGAGAGGGGAGTCAAAGAAGATTTACCACCCCTCGTGCTGATCTACCGGTCGAAGCAACTCAACACACAATAGTCTTTACAGGTGTTGCCCCACTAAAACCTGGCAGTAAGGAGTCATATGGGGATCTCCGTAACAAAGTAATCTTCTGGTTAAATAAAAATCGACCTTTACCGCCCTCCTCTCCTACTGAGATATTATTTGTAAGAAGAGTGGACTGGGTGGGTCATGGGACCAAGGACCTGGAGGGAGATTGCATCTTGATCTCGTTTAAGGATCCATGGGTGGTAGAAACCATCCGAAGAGAAGCCAGATTTGCTAGACAGGGGGATGTACAAACTTTGGGCCTATCGTATTTTTACCCTCATAGGCAAAGACCCATCCAACCATACCCCACCCTCCGTCAGGCCCCAGCCATAAGACACCCCTTGGCATTAACCCCTCTTGACCGCCAACGCCCATTCCTCTTTAACCACTTTGGCCCCCTCTCCGACCTTGAGGCCATAGATTGACTTCACACAACACCTAGCGAGTCCTCCACTGCTAAAGTAGCTGGCCACGAGCCAATAGGGTGTAGCATGGAGACCCCGCATCCAATTGATAACTTAGATGCAGTTGGGGGAGGCCTAGAGACTAGGGCATCTAATCTACCTGCAGCCAGAGATGACCAAGAGGTTATGACAAATGTTGACTCCATGGATAATGCCAAGCTCACGGAGAATAAGAAGGATAGGGGGCATAATCAGGCACCTATTCTAGCTTCACCTTTGCAACTTCCCCCTGTGGTTCCAATCTTTGACAACTTGAAAATCTTATCTTGGAATATCGCAGGAATTAAGGCCCGCTTGTCCTCTGCAGATTGGCTGGAATTTGTGGATAAATATGACATTATTTTGTTCCAAGAAACCTGGGCAACTGAACCAGTCTTTAAGTTGGGCTATGCCAATTTCTTCAAACCTGCGATTAAAGGGGGCAAAGGGCGTGCCTCAGGTGGCTTAAAGATTTGGGTGAAGCAGTCACTGGGTCTTTATCCAACTGAGCTACCTGTCCAGCACCCGGATCTCCTTTCAATCAAACTGAGTAAGGCTAATCAACGGGATCTGTACATTTTTAACATATATGCCAGAGGCTTGCCTGGTGGCCGTAGCCCGCCATTGCTGAACGTTATCGACCACAAACTTGTTGAAATGGGCAGTGGGAATGTCACCATCTTAGCTGGAGACTTAAATTGCACCATAGAGCCATTGTTTGATATGGGGGATAGCTGGAGCTCGGCTGAGGATGCTGTTTGGGACATCCCTGATCTAATTGTTGATAAAATGGCTAAAGCAACCGAGGCGGCAGTGAACTGGATGGCACTTTGCCTAAACAGGGGATTCCGAGCTTGTAATGGCCGCACAAGTTCGGATAAAGAAGCCAATTGTACTTTCGATAATGGCCTAAGGCGGAGCCGCATTGACTATGTCTTGTTAAAACAGGAATATTGGTCCTCACTAGTAGACATGGTAGTAATACAGCGCCCGGAAAGTGACCATAATCCGCTGTTATTATCATTGAAACTACCAGATTTAAAGAGACTAGAGGAGCCCACCACCTCACAAACAGGGGACGTCTTGTTAACCAATGACAGGAGGAGGTTGAAATGGTCCCGGATTATGGAGGATAAATCCTTATGGGACAATGTTAACACAATGGCTAATAATGTGTATAATGACATGTTAAAAATTGATCTGCTGGGGGAAAGTCCGGGCTTGGCAAACAATGTTATTAATCTCCACATTAGTTGCTTTGACCATCTAAAGTCCCTACTTTCCCTCCCTTGCCGGAGTGCTTCCACCAAAGCTAATTCCCTTCCCCAGAAATGGTATAACAAAAAATGTAGGGAGGCCCATTCTGATCTTATTAAAACTATTAAATCTCGGGACATGGTCGCAGTCAAAGCAGCTAGGCTCCATTATAGAAAAACCCAGTGGGAATCCAAACGGGAGTGGGAGGACAGGTTTTGGTCAGATCTCTTGGATGCTTCCACCTCAAAAAAACAGAAAAAGTTTTGGGATCTAGTCAAGTGGGGGAAGGATCCGGACTCGAGTACCCCGGCTAACCATGTACCCCTAGATGAGTGGGTAACATTCTATTCTGCCCAATTCAGAGCCGATGACCCCAAAGCCTTAAAATCCTCGGGCAGGTCACCCCCGTTACACACCTACGGGGAGAAACTTATTTTCTCAGTATCAGAGGCCGAGCTGGCCTTGGGCTTGACCCTGCGAGGGAAAGCTCCGGGCATGGATCTCATACCAGCGGACTTATTTAAATCTAATCCAGCCTTGTGGCTTCCTTACATATCCATGATTGCTAATTCATTAGCTAAAGGAGCCATGATCCCAAAATCATGGAAGGGAGCGGAGATAATTCCAATATTCAAAAAAGGCGATAGGTCCAAGCCAGGGAATTACCGCCCTATTAGTCCCATTGATTCCATACAAAAAATCATCGCACGTATGGTCTTGGGACGGGTCCAGGGCTGAATTAAGACAGAGTACATATTATCTCCCATGCAGGCGGGCTTTAGATCAGGAATAAGCACCATAGATCAGGTGTTTAGACTCTGCCTGATCTATTGGAAAGTGGTCTTGCTTGGCGGCGGTACCATCTTTGCTGCATTCATTGACCTAAAATCCGCCTTCGATCTAGTGCCAAGGGACAAACTGTGGGGAGTGATGGAAAACTTAAGATGTCCACCAGAACTACTTGACCTCATAATTAAACTCCATGAGGATAATTATGCGAGGGTGAGGTGGGGAGGCCAGGGACAAGTGACGGAAACATTTCCCGTAACCAGAGGTGTCCGTCAGGGGTGCGTCCTGGCACCAACACTTTTCCTCTTATTTATCGACCAAGTGGTGAAATCTTTTAAGGACACCCCCACTGATGCCCCAATGTTGGCTGGGACGAGATTCCCACTGCTCATCTTCGCCGATGACACCTTACTCCTCTCTAGAACACGCAGCGGGCTGCAGCGGGCTCTGGACCGCTTTGAGGAGTTTTGTGCCATTAATAACCTTGCGGTGAACGTGGGGAAAACAAAGTTCATGGTTTTTTCTAGAAACCATCCCGTCCGGAGCTCCGTGAGGTTGAATGGAGTTAATCTCGAGCAAGTCGAGACCATGACCTACCTGGGGGTCACCCTTGACAGCCGCTTGAGATGGAAAGATCAAATTAACACCCAACATCTCAAGCTTGCACGGTTAACGGGCTGTCTTATTAAAGAGCAAAAGAGATCCACCACCAAGCGGGTTCTCCCAGCTCTCAAGATCTATGACGCCAAAATTACTACTGCTATTCTATATGGCGCAGCTCTTTGGGGCTATATGGATCTCCTTAACCTCTTTAAAACCCAATGCAAGTTCCTACGGAACCTAGTAGGCCTACCACAGTCGACTCCTTCAATCCCCCTTTGTCTAGATTTGGGGTGCCCTCCGATCAACAAGATGGCTAGATTTAGGTTGGTGGCCCTTTGGAGGCAAATATGGACCTCTCCTGACCTGTCTCTTTTCGCAAAAGAACTAGCAGAAGTCAGGTCAATCAGTGGATCTGGAAAAATCCCATGGTTCCAAGCTGTAAAAACCATACTCACTGACATGGGCTTAGAACAGCTTTGGACATCCCCTTTATCCAATGCTTTCCCCTCCAAACAAGAGTTTAAAACCTTGTATTGGGCCTCGGTTCGTCTAAATCGAGTTTTACTTTCCAGCAATGTCAGTCTCACGGGCAGGTTTCTAACATTCAAGCTAGATCTGTCCCGTGAGCCCTATTGGGATGTTATAACTAACGGTGGGCGGCCAGCTACGCTCCGTGCACGGAGTGTGCGTAGTGCCGCCTACTCCGCATTTTGCGGAGCTGGCGGAGCCAGGCGGCACTACGCACGCTCCGCAGACGGAGCGTAGCTGGCCGCCACCCGCCTCCCTCCCGCCCTCCCTAAATACTTTGAAATAAAGGAATCAAATAATTTAAAAAGCACTTACCTTGCCGCCGCTGCCCGCAGCGTCCCCGGGGCTCACTATCTTCCGTCTTCCGTCCGCTTTACTAATGCGCATGCGCGGGCGGCCGCGCATGCGCATTTTCACGAGAAAATGACATTGCGCGGCCGCCCGGGCATGCGCATTAGTAAAGAAGACAGAAGACGGAAGATAGCGAGCCCCGGGGACGCGGCGGGCAGCGGCGGCAAGGTAAGTGCTTTTTAAATTATTTGATTCCTTTATTTCAAAGTATTTAGGGAGGGCGGGAGGGAGGCGGGTGGCGGGGCTGGCGGCCAGTGGTGTTTGCGGAGTGGGGCTACGCGGAGTGCGGAGGTGGGCGTAGTTTCTCGCCCACTTCGCGTAGCTCCGCGAAGCCCCACTCCGCGAACTCCGCCCAGGGTTAGTTATAACCAAACCGCTGGACAAGAAACTGTACCATCAGTTCAGAGTGGGTGCTTTGCCTTTGAATACTTTTGCAAACAAATGGTCTACAGGGGTATCGATTTTCTGTAAAGGCTGCCCGGGGCAGAAAGAATCAGAGGGTCATTTCCTTTTTGCTCGCCCCAGTTATTCAGTGCCTCGAAAGAAATGGTTAAAACCACTGTTCCAGCGTTTACCATTTAGAACATCTGCCGAAGCCATCTGGGCGCTAAAGACTAATACCTCTGAGGTCTTTGTAGTGAGTCTGGCTAAATATTTGGGTTGGGCCTGGCTTATAAGGTTAAAATATATGTCATAGTTGCCTGAACCCGCACATAGTGCTTCATAAAGTGACATATCCTGTTTATTGCTTAAAACATCTGTTTTCTATGATCCGCACCTTTTGCACTTTAAGCATGAAATGGTTTCCTATTGATCGACATGATTCGAAATGTATCATTAAAACATCATGTTTTTAATTCAGGTTTCTCTTCCTAGATGTTTAATACTTTTTCTAATTCCTTTAAAAACAACTTACTTAAGGTTATTATTGTATGGTTTAGATGGTTTGTTTTAAATGTACACAGCCTTTGCCCACTAACGTTTTGCATTCCTTTCTTTGCAAAAGTTTTTTAAACTTATTGTTTGTTTTATTAATGTATTACAATGTGTCTTTTATGATTTGTCAAAAAATCGAAATAAAGACTTGAAACCTGAACCTGAGAAGGTATGATCAGATCACCCCATAGTACAAGAACTACATTGACTTCCCATGCAAGCCCAAACCACTTTGAAGATAGTTAAGTCACTATCAAGGCCTCCAGCACACCATAAATACATATGAAAAGAGCAAGACCTCTGATAATGAAAAGTACACTCTTTCATGCGTTAAACAAAGAAATTTAAGAAGTAGAGACTTCCTCTTTATCACCAAGGGTCCAAAACTAAATCTCAGTTAAGTTCCAACAAGAACATTTGCTTTTCCCCTGCAAGAAGAAGCTGATGACCTTACACTTTTATGGATTTTCTGATATTCAAGTAACCACTCTCATCTCTTACTCCACAAACCAATGAAGAGAACATCCCCAGTGGTAAGCATCTCTTACTTGCCCTCATTTTATTTTACATCAACCCATTGCTTTATTGCTAGATTTTGTGCTCCATAAATACATATAAAGACATATGTTATATTGAATAAAAACAATGCATTACTAGGCAGGAAGCAAGACAGTTATAGAGGCTGTGAAGTCCGCATTTCTATATCTACATTGCACTGGTTTTACAATAGCTGGAATACTGAAATTTCCAAAATGTCACCAGGCATACAGAGCAAAAGAAAAGTCCTGGATGAATTATCATGTCAAGACAAGCATAAAGAACATGCTATGATATACAAAATGTTTATCCGTACTAATATTCAGCTTATGCAATCCACTAAAATGCAATGGTTTAACAAAACTATTCATATGCTGTAGAAGAACAAACTATTTACTGATGACTGCACTTCACTACTATAGAAGCCATCCCGGAGAGCTGGTTAGAAGTTCTTTATTATGAGGCATTTTTGCAAAGGTTTGCTAAAGTAAACAATGAGGACTGGGTGCACAAACCTTTTTGTTCACCTACTTTCCACTTAGATGCAAAAAAAAGCAATTTGCCAGGGCAATGCCAAAACCTGATTCCCAAAATTAGGAAACCCTTACAGGTGCATTCTGGTAGATGGTCTAAATTCGTGAATGGTGAAGCGGTGGAAAGATGCTTCAGGGAGGTGTCCACTGCAGCCACAGGTGAACACCCACACACCTAATACTTTGTGAGTATTCCCATCACCTAGCAGGTAGCTTCCCGCTCTAGGAACATACATTTTGTCCTGTCAAAGGCATGTTTAAGTGTGACTATGTTATGCGAAACGGTGATGACCACCATATTTAGTGTGGATGTAGGAGACAATATTTCTCCATGGGGAAAATGGTTTCTCTGGGAAAGATAAAAATACAAATAGGAAAATGTACGAATACACTATTACTCATGATTTGTTCACACTAAATTTTACACCGGATGAAATTCTAGGTGCATTACATTTGCCCTTTTGTGTAATCTTTGTGATCATATCTAAAAGCCTGAAATTTGCAACAAGCGTAAGGGTCTCCTACAAGGGCATATTCCAAACTATTTTAAAGCTTTTCAAGTTGTTGGCTCACTCAGCACTCGGCATGCTCCATTACAGGTGTCTTACAAGTCTACATGTTTAGTATTATTTTTAACGAAACGTGTTTTAATATAAACATTCATATTAACATGGTTAGATTTTCTAAACACATATGTGCACATTACTCAGGGTGTTTCTATGCTGTAGAGTGTGCTGTGTTACAGGAAGAAGCAATTCAATTAGAGCAGCACAAGGCATTACATGGAAACAACCAAACACTGCTGTCCTCGTTATCTTCTAGAAGCAGTGTGGTAGCACTGCTGATTCATTACAGTGAAGCTTGTTTGCTAATAGTAGATAGCAGAAGTAGGCTAATTCATATAAGCAATGGAAGCTGCAGAAAATAGTGTCTGAGATGGAAGAAACAATCCACACTAGTCCAGACAGGATTAGAGCCTGTACTGCACGTGTCTGGTACAATTTCGTGTGGGCTTTATGAAGCATACAGCAAACGCCTACAAGGCACATTCCTATTTAGATAACAAAATCTCACACCACTTGCAGGGAAAACATTTCTGTCCTCCGTAAACCAATGCCAATTCTTTCTCTTGGAACACACGCTGTTGAAATGATGACATATTGTTCTAAATATACTATTTGCATACAAGTGTCTCAATAAATATTCATTTGGACTAAACCCAGCGCTTGCAAACATCTCAATGCACTGTGCTAAGAGCAATTAAACTAATTCAGCTGGAGAACTGGGCTGCAAATATTACCATTAAGATTATCACTAGGAGGAGAAGGATGTTCGTTGTTATGATTTGGGGTAATATTATTATTATTATGATTATTATTATTGTTATTATTATTATTATTAGCAACTTGGTATTGTAATAGGTGTTATTGATAGCAGGGAAATGCAATCTTGTGTGTTTACGATCAATGCCGGGCAAGAAATCAAACACAACCCTTGGCCCGCACCAGGTCCGATGCTGACAGGTGGAGATGTGCAACACTATAAGCGGATGGGAGACGCTGGGTGCTTGGTTTTTCCTCCATTTTCATATTGTGTTATATTATGTGTATTTGTAAAGCACACTATCAACTGCAAGGGTATCCTGGTACTGAGCAGATGTGTGTGTCGGGCCCTTTCTATTGTAGGTTGGTTACTTGAAAAACAAGATCTGCATCTTCTTGCAGAGTTTAAGTAGAGAGGAGGCTCTGATGTGGATGTGCTTTAGAAGCGATCTAACAGAAGGCCAGTCCTCCTGATTTGATTCTGTGTATGCGTGGAATGTGTGTAAGAAGGAGTACTGGAAACACAGATGTTTGGATGGAGATGGAACTGTTCAGATAGGTGGGGCCTGAGTTGTGTAGTGCCCTGAGTTGGGTAGTGCCTTGAATGTGTGTGTGAGGAGATTGAATTGAGCATGTATGTGCATTGGGTTGAGTCTGGCTGCCTAGTTCTCGATGGTTAGTAGTCTTCTAGTGAGTTGTTTGATGATCCCAGAGTAGAGGGTGTTCTCATAATTCAACTTTCTGGTGACTATGGTGTGAGTAATAGTTTTTCCAGTGTTGCTTGGTAGACAATTGAAGATCTATCTAAGCATCTTCAGGGTGTGGAAGCAGGATCCAGTGAGGGTGCTGACTTGTGCTGTGATGTCCAGTTTGCAGCTGATGATTATTCGGAGGTTCCTGCCGTTGGATGTGGGTGTGGGTCTGAGTTGGTTTCAAAAGAGAGGGTACCCCACTTTCACCAGGGAACAGGGTAGGAAGACAGTAAGTCAAAGGGGGAATCCCTGGAGTCAACTTGTTCACCTGAACCCTCAGCCCTGTCTTGTCAGGGAAGAGGGACCTATAGTGCACTACGTATCAGGTAATATAGAAAGATTTCCACAAAGAAATAGAATCGTTAACAATTTAATTTTATTAAAAACCAATGTCTAAGCAGTAAAAAAGCAAGGCAAATTCATACAAATTATTACAATACAGTGTAAAATCCAAGGAATATACCTTGAAGGAATCATACACGAATGAAAACAAAGTTACACAAACACAATGATAAAATACACAGCTACTAGAGACATATCTAAAACAAATTGGCAATAAATAGACATAAGGCAAAACTACATCTCATGACAAACCCCTCGTATCACTGTGGCTCCCAGATATCTCCGCCACTTAATATTCCTAGATCCAACGACCTAAATCACTTGAACTCATGTAAACATTAGTGATAATGTTGGATATCCATCTAAAGTTTACCAGGCCCTGACTGGATTCTTTCTGTCAAAAAACAATGCGTCGACGCGTTTCGGTGCAGTACAATTGATTCTGTGGCACCTTCCTCAGGACTTCTCTTGCTGGGGTTTCAAGAAGCGGTTAGTTACACCGTATCCCCAATTAATGTAGGAGACGTTCCAGTATGGGATCTGCTTTGCGTTACACTTTGATTCTGCAAGCTTTAATGTGGATATTTCCTCTCTCCTGACCTAGGAGCTCCTTCTCTTGGGGTATCTTCCTTTCGTATTGTCAAACTATTTCACAGTATTTTTCGTATATCTCTTAGTCTTTTAAAACGTTCCTTGAACGGGCATAGAATGTCGCCGATATTCCCAAGAACTGGATATGTTCTGGATCTCACCGGAATCGCGTTTCTGCCTCGTTCCCTCACTCACTCACTGAGTGAGTGAGGGAACGTTTCTGCCTCGTTCCCTCACTCACTCACTGAGCGAGTGAGGGAACGAGGCAGAAACGCGATTCCGGTGAGATCCAGAACATATCCAGTTCTTGGGAATATCGGCGACATTCTATGCCCGTTCAAGGAACGTTTTAAAAGACTAAGAGATATACGAAAAATACTGTGAAATAGTTTGACAATACGAAAGGAAGATACCCCAAGAGAAGGAGCTCCTAGGTCAGGAGAGAGGAAATATCCACATTAAAGCTTGCAGAATCAAAGTGTAACGCAAAGCAGATCCCATACTGGAACGTCTCCTACATTAATTGGGGATACGGTGTAACTAACCGCTTTTTGAAACCCCAGCAAGAGAAGTCCTGAGGAAGGTGCCACAGAATCAATTGTACTGCACCGAAACGCGTCGACGCATTGTTTTTTGACAGAAAGAATCCAGTCAGGGCCTGGTAAACTTTAGATGGATATCCAACATTATCACTAATGTTTACATGAGTTCAAGTGATTTAGGCCGTTGGATCTAGGAATATTAAGTGGCGGAGATATCTGGGAGCCACAGTGATACGAGGGGTTTGTCATGAGATGTAGTTTTGTCTTATGTCTATTTATTGCCAATTTGTTTTAGATATGTCTCTAGTAGCTGTGTATTTTATCATTGTGTTTGTGTAACTTTGTTTTCATTCGTGTATGATTCTTTCAAGGTATATTCCTTGGATTTTAAACTGTATTGTAATAATTTGTATGAATTTGCCTTGCTTTTTTACTGCTTAGACATTGGTTTTTAATAAAATTAGATTGTTAACGATTCTATTTCTTTGTGGAAATCTTTCTATATTACCTGATACGTAGTGCACTATAGGTCCCTCTTCCCTGACAAGACAGGGCTGAGGGTTCAGGTGAACAAGTTGACTCCAGGGATTCCCCCTTTGACTTACTGTGGGTCTGAGTTGACCAGCCACCAGTTGAAATCTTATCGTGAGGTGTTTCGGCCGAAGATCCCTACTTCTGTCTTGAGTTTGAGACAGTTGGTTTTCCTCCAGTTGTCCACTTCGGTCATGTAGGCGTTGAACTTGTTTCTTCTATGGGGATCTTGTCTGAGAGAGAGAGAATGAAATGCACGTTGTCTGTGTAGGAGAGGATGTTGATGTTATGTGTGCAGACCTAGAGGGATCATGTATGTGCTGAAGAGGGTGGGTCTAAGCAATGAACCTTGATGCACTGTGCAGGTGAGTCTACAGGCTTCAGGCGAGTAAGGTTCCAGGCTGACAGCTTGTGTAATAGCCATTAAGAAGGAGCAGATCTAGGAGACAGATGGTCATTGAATGCCAATCTCTTGCAGGTACCTGATGAGGATGGGGTGTAATACCATGTCAAATGCTTAACCCCTTCGCTGCTCATGACGAGCTCAGCTCGTCATGCAGTACACTGGTCGTGTGCTCATGACGAGCTGAGCTCGTCATGAACAATGGGAAATCAGAGAATGCAGCACCGCGGGGTAAAACCTCTAGCAGCCAAGGTGTTAAGAGAGGTCTAGGAGAATGAGGGCTGGTATGTTTCCTCTGTCAAGCATCATGCAGACGTCATCTGTAGCAGCGATGAGTGCTAATTCTGTACTTTGGTTGGACCTGAATCTTGACTGCATGACGTCAAAGAGCTGGTGATTGCAGAGATGGTTGGTGAGGCATCAGTTGACTACTTTCGCTAATACTTTTGTTGGGTATTGGAAGAGGGAGATGGGTCTGTAGTCAAAAAGCATAGCTGGGTACGCGGATGGTTTCTTGAGAAGGGCATGAGGGTGGCTTGTTTCCACGTGTCTGGTAATGTGCCTGAGTCACTGAAGATGTTGAGGATGGATGTTACTGCTTCACTGATTGATAGAAGTCCTGTGGTGAAGGCATTGTGGGGAAAGGGTCAGAAGGAACCCCGAGTGAATGGTCTTCCTGGTAGCAGCGATTTTGATGGTGGGAGGCCATGAGATCAGGGCTTATTAAATGGCCATGATAGAAAGTTGAATTGCGATGGTGACAGGGCCTGGTTGAGGGTCTAAGTTCTATATGGAGTTGATATTGTTACAGGAAAGTTCTGAGCGCTTGTTGCAAAGGTCTTGTGAGGGGGTGATGTTGATGGAAGCGGCATGAGGCGCAGTGAAATCTTTGATGGTGGTGAAGGTTTCCTTGCTGATATTAGTGCTGACGTCAATGCGATCTGCAAGAGCTATGGGCTTTATGTTCCATAGCTGCCTGTGGTAGTGCCTTAGGGCTGATTTGAAGAGTTCTGTATCTGCTGCATCTTGACTTGTTCTCAATTTGCACTCCAGTTGCTTGCAGTAGCATTTTGTAAGCCTTTTCTGGCTACCAACTGGCCTGTAGTTGCACTCTTGCAATTGAGTTGTGCTTGAGGGGAGAAAGATGTTGGCACAAGTGATGATCCAGCAACTTTCTAGTGTGGTAGGGCCAGTGCTTGAAGACAATGGAAGCCCAATCCTCTTCTGTCATGCTTTTCCAGCTGCAGTGTTTCCAGTGGCAGTAAGCCTGTGGTGGTGCAGGATGAGTATGCTGAAACTCATGAGGATATGTCTGTCCAGGTCATGGTTGAGTGCCTTGTCGACAGTAATGTTATGTTATGTTATGTTATGTTATGTTAATATGATTTCTAAAGTGCAACTGTTACCCTAAGGTTTCCTGGTGCTGAGCACTGCCTAAATGGTTACTGTTGAGTGAATGACTATAGCGTAAATAACCAGTTTTTCTGCCCTTTCCTGAAAGAGAGGAGCTCAGCTGCATTTCTGATGTGTGGAATGGTAGGTTGTTCCAAGCTTTTGCTGGACATGTAATGAAGCTCCTGCCACCCCAGCTAGCTTTTTTATTTGGTGGAACAATCACTTGTTTTGCTGCCATAGAGCGCAAGGTTCTTCTGGAAACATACTATTGAAACCGTTGTTTCAAGCAGTCAGGGCCTGCTCCCTATGGGGCCTTGTAGACCATACAAAGGCTTCAAATTGCGCTCGATGTTTGACTGGGAGCCAGTGAACATGTCTTAGTTCCTTCTTGATCGATACAAACCTATGTGTACCCGTCACCAACCTGGCTGCTGCATTTTGCACGATTTGGAGTCTGTTCATATGTCACTTTTGGATGTGCAAGTAGATACTATTACAGTAGTCCAACCGTGACATAATGAGAGCTGTGACCGCTGTCCTAAGGCTGTCTTCTGGAAGAAGGAACTTTATTTTCCTCAGAATTCTGAGGAGAAAGAAACATGTAGAGACTACCCCCAATTATCCGGTCCCCGAAAGTGAGACCACTGTCCACAATGACCCCCAGATTCTTCACTTTCTTAGTCGGTTCCGGAAGAGTTCCCAATTCTTCCAGCCACCAGTCAGGTGTCCAGAGGTTCAAATTGTTACCAAATATAATCACCTCTGTTTTTCCAGAGTTAAGTTTCAGGCAGTTCAAAGACATCCACCCCGAGATGGCTTTCATGCAGTCATGACATCTTGTCCCTGTTTCAGCTTCTAGGCCACGCTGCAGGGACAGCACTATTTGCGTGTCATCCATGTAAGATGTCAATTGGAACCTAAATGATATTATCATTGCAGCCAGAGTGGACACGTATACCTTAAAAAGTGTAGGGCTAAGCGACAACCCCTGAGGTACCCCACAAGGAAGGAAGAAAGGCTTTGACCTATCTTTATCCAAGTCTACCATTTGAGTTCTGTTGGTAAGAAAGGATTTCAAGAGGTTTCAGGCAGTGGCTTGTACCTCGCCTTCTGATAGACGGTCCATCAAAACCTTATGATGATCCATGTTGAAGGCTGCAGAGAGATCCACATGATCAATATTGCAGCGCCTCCCTGGTCCAAAGCCTCTCTTACCTCCTCTATGGATTTAATCAAGCCCAGCTCTGTGCTATGTTCAGCTCTAAAGCCATATTGTGTTGGATCCAGTATATTGTTAGTCTGAAGGAACAGGCTGAGTTGAACATTCAAGGCTTTTTCAATCATATTTTCCAGTAGGGGGAGGCGCGAAATCAGTCTATAGCTATTTAGGTCCTTGGGATCGAGGTTTGGTTTTTTAAGCAAAGGAAAAATAGATGCCATTTTCCATTTTTTTGGAAACTGTCCCGAGTTGAAGAAAGTATTGAACAGGGGTTACCGGCTGTCCCAATAATCTTGGTGGTTTGTTTGATCGTGGATGCAGGGCAAGGATTCAAAGGGGATCCTGACCGGATGAACCTCAAAGGTTTAATCAAATCTTGCGTCTCCAATGGTTTGAAGCTATCTAGTATCAATGTTATTTTGGCTCCAATAGGCACTGCTCTGGCTGATGCCTCAGTATCCTCTTTCTGTGTATCTGTAAATGAGGAAAAGATGGCTTCCGCCTTTTGCTAAAAAACGAGGCGAGACTTTCACAGAATTCAGGACTGCTCTGTATTTTAGACGTATTGGGTGCAGTGAGTTTAACTAGTGTTTTAAAAAGTCCTTTAGAGGAGGATTTTGCCTGATTGATCTGCTCTGAAAACAACATCCTTTTAGTATCGAGGAGTCATTTTTTATAAAGAGTGAGACTTGATTTATACACCTCTTTATCAATTTTGTTGTAATGTTGCTGATTGAGAAGAAAACCGGGTCTAAACTGTGTCCAGGGGTGTAGGTGGCTTCCCTAACATACTGGGTAAGGCCAAGTTTGGTTGTAGAATTTGGGTTGGTGCTGACTTCTAGGTGAAAGTAAAGGTTTCTGAGGAGTATGAAAGTGCTGGCATTGATGGTGAGCAGTGCTACAAAGTCCATAATGTAGAAAGTGAAAATGGTGCAGGAGCTCGGTGGTCTGTGTAAAAGTGTAACGCCCAGGGAGAAGTTGCCTGTGATGTGTATCTTGAACATGCGTGTTCCATGTAGCTGGAGAGGGTGTCTGAGTGGTGGTGCAGCTAATGGCCTTTTTGAATATGATGGCGTCTCCACCTCAGGGCTTGTGCCGGTTATCTTGTCTGGCGATCTTGTAGCCAGTGGGGATGGCTGTAGTGACATCCAGTGCTGATGGTTGGGTTTAGCCATGTTTCAATGAGAAAGAGAAGGTCCAGAGCAATGTCGTGCAGTAGGTCTCATATCTCTGTGGTATGTTTGGTGAGCCAGTGGGTGTTGAGGAGCATGCATGCAAGTGTGGTCTGTTTGGGTGCTTTGGTCTATGCGAGGGGTTGGCTGCTGTTTGTGAGTGCGTGTAAGTGGGGAACTGGGTGCTGTTGGTGCGGGAGTGGTGCGTGGGGAGTGAGAGAGTGTGTGAGAACTTTCAGGAGCCACACAAGAACGCTATTGAGTATTTATGAGAGAAGCAGAGTAGTTGTGGGAAGGGGAGAACAAGGGCTCTTGGCTCTGGCCGTGGTCCAGGCATGGATGGGTGTAGATAGGCTTGCCTTTGGCATGCCTGAGAGCTGCAACTGCATTCCTCATATCAAGGTAGCGAATACACCATACTTTTATGTACAGCCAACCTAGAGTTTGGACTTATTGATGTATAGGAAAATGTGACAATGGTGAGTTTCACAATTATTGACATAGTTGCTGCCCCTATTTTTACTTTATACCTTGTACAGTGCTCTGCTACGTTTTAGATAGATGTTCCATACAAATACTATGTACATGCATACATTCCAAATAGATTTATTTTGAAACAAGCATGTGCAAAACTCTGTCAACTGGGGAGATGGAGCAGAGGTGCATGGAGGGGCACTTGCCAGACCTCTGACAAGTTCAACTAAAGGTGTTTCATAGCAGAATACTAAAACTACATCCCATCCAGTTTACTTTGTAAACTGTGGGGCCTAGTCACAAACTGCATTTTGTAATACATTTCATAGTACCCAGAATGTACTACAAAATGCTATTGACAAACCTAGGTATGGAATTTAAATCTCTACTTCTCCTATAGACACATATAGATTTACGTTTTAGTACTAAATGTGGGAAGGACACAAGTTACTGGCTGGAAAATTGTGAATACCTATGAATAAAGGAGAGGGGTTAGGGAAAGGAGTAAAAAGGTGTTTAGGCATGCCCATGGGGGTCAAGGAGGGGTTTAGGGAGGAATGCCGAACAACCCACAAAAGACTAAGCCTTTAGCTAGTCACAAACTGCACTTATGTTGTTACTACAGACAGAGAGGAACCCAGAACAGTAATAAAGTACTCCAGCTCAAAGTTGGAGTAAGTCTACCTCCACTGGCATTGTAAGCCCCTAAGTAAGGGTCCTAAAATGATACCATATAGGAAATAATGTTAATTAAGTTGCATTATTTAAAATAGTTACAAATATAAATAAATATAATTTAATGCTCAAAATAAATTTGGAAAATAGTACACATTTTTAAGTCTAAAATATTTTACCAAATATTTATACATTTAAAAAGTAATGTACCAATAAATTGTTTCAAAATTTAATTAAATTACTTTTAATACTTTCTATACAACCCTCTTAATATGTATTATTATATAATAACATGTATACTAAAAATATATTTTACTATGAGTGGGAATTTATTTTTTAAGTTACATTTCCAAAAATAAATGTAATTTAATTATTATCCATAGCGAGTATGACCTACTTCCAGAGTGCACTGAAGGGGCAAATATTTCCTTGATACGAAGCAAATATATTCCCTCTGAAAGGCCCTTCCATGCTTGTTCTAATGTTCATGATCGTTATTGAAAACACAAGCCAGATAACGTCTGTACACTTTTAAATGTATCAGAAAAAATACAAAGGTGTTCCTGTTATCAGAGGTTACAGGCATCCAAAAAAACAGATGTTCCAACATCAACTGTGAGTGCAGTTACTGCATCTCAAAATGATATATTTTCCTCTAAGAGCCACAACCACAGGCAGCAGCATTGAGGGGTGTACTTTTTCGAGACCACAGGATATGGAGATTGTCTGATCTTGGATGAGGTATATGTATAGACTGGGGTTTCCATTATTCATAGTTCTCGCCACACTAAACCTGTAGAAACTAATTAAGAAGAACTGCCCACATCAAATAAAAATAGCATGGTTCAGCTGGTATCACCATACCTCGGGAGTTAGGGCCATATGTATCAAGCAAATTCGCATTTGCAAAGGCCGAAATTCACAGAATTTCGGCGTTTGCGAATGCGAATTTGCTAAATGGTATGTATTAATGAAAATCTGGTGCAAAACGAGGAATCGCAAAATTTGTATGAAGCAAAAAAAAATGCAAATTGTCCTTAAGGAATCGCAAGTTACCACCAACTTCAAGTTGGTGGTAAGTTGCAAATTCCTTGAAAAATTCACATTTTTGCATTTTTCAAAGTGCCATGTGACGCACATACATTCCCTTAAGGCATGTATGTGCGCCACATGTGAACCCATGCTTATTTCAGGGGTGCAACAGGTTGTCCTTTGGACACCCCGCACCCTTGAAATCATTCTCAATGTGCGATTCTCAAATTGCGAATCGCAAATTGAGAATAACTTCCCATTCATTCTTATGGCCTCCTGGCCCATAGAAATGAATGGGAAAGTATTCCTTAATTGCTATTAGCAATTTGCTAATCGCAATTAGGGAATACTAAGAGTTCTCAAAAAAATTGCAAATTTGAAAATACATCCCAATTTGCGATTCTGAAATAGCGATTTCTAAAAAAATCGCAATTTCAGAATCGCAAATCAGGTTGATGATACATATGGCCCTTAATCCTTACAGAGAATATTATTGTTATTACATGCTCCCTCAGACTCTTTCCTGAATAATTCCCCTCTAATGTAGAGCTCACATTATTTTGATTTAGGCAAAGAGGGAAGGTGTATGTTTGTGCTGTCCCCTTGGTGGTCTTTGGGTCTGACAAGAAGGCAGCATTGTTTAGGAAACAATTACGCTGTTTATTTGTCTTGTGTGTCCATGAAACACAGAACCCAGGGGTTTTTATAGTAAATCAAAATGACAATACACATGTATTGAAAAACATCACTCCCTTCATGTGTACTGATTATAAATACGTACATTGGCAACATAGCAAAAACTCATCAATATGACAAAAGATGATGTATTTAAGCCCTGTAAATTGCGTGTTACTACTTCCCAATTCCACTGCTTTGAAATAAATTGAATTAAATTGATGTTAGAGGATTCCTATCACTCATGCACTGTAAATTTACAATTTGGAGCTGCAAATTGGACCATGGGATTATCGGCAGAGCCTTTAAGCACTCTGTGCCTCTGAATTTCAACAGCTATCAAAAGATGGAGCAGCAAGCCCTTCCTGCAAAAGGGTTAAAATGCACAAACAAATATTCTAAAAAGATATTGACCGCGCTGATCTATTACAAACACAGAAAAGTATTGGAATTATCGATTCATACTACCCTACGCAAAAAGATAAACAATCTATGTAAACAGACATATCAAGATTGAAATTAGTACATGATCTTAAAGGTCACATCTAACCTGCTTCTGGTAACTGCTTTTAGTACTATTAAATGGGAATTGGGTATAAAGTGTAGGCAGCCAATGGAGGAAGGACAGCTTTCTATGGACTTGTTAAAATCCGAAGAGGTTCCCTGCGGATGCCTCACAGGGATTTGTGAGTAACTGAATCCAAAATAGAATAGATCCAAGAATCGCAATATGAGAAACTGAACATACAAGAAGTTCTTTTTTTTTTTTTACTCCTCATCTCACTGTGTCAAGTCTTTGTGGAACATTTACAGCCGTACTCTCTCTCTGTGGACCACCAAGCTGACCACGCTTTACTTGGGTCACCAGACCTCCTCCCCCTTAGTATCGGGGACATGGTGTAATCATTGGAGTGTCCGGATCATTCTTAGGTTCCTTCCCCATCTCATAAGAGGGTGCCAGATGTTAGACAGCTTCTCCTCTGCCCTTTCGTATTCCAGCCGGGCCATATTAAATGATGATTTTAACCAATCTTCGCTGTTCGGGGGAAGGTGATCCTTCCATCTCCTGCATATTTCCCTCCTTGCCAGCAATATCAAATAAAGGAGGAGCCCTTTTTCCTGACTAGTGGCTATCTGGTAGAAGGGTCCATCATCCCCAAAAATAACTAGTGAGGTATTCACTTTAATTGTAGTACAAAAAAGCCCTGACAGTGCCTGTCCTATCTCTTTCCAGTATTGATCTAGCTCTTTGCAATTAATAAACATGTGAATATCATTAGCCATCAGTTCCTGACATCTTGGGCATTTAGGTGGGGGAATAGGGGCAAATTTCCCAATTTTATAAGGGGTGTAATAGAGCCTGTTAATCACGAAAAAGTGATTCTTCTTCAGACAGGCAGGTTTTATATATTGATATAAAATCTTCAAAGATGGTTCAAGCATGCCCTCTGCCTGCAATGCCAAAGCGGTGTTGTTCCAACCCCCCTCTGCCGGTGGTATCCCCATATCTTCTCCCTCTACTAAATGCTGGTACCATAGTGATATTTCTTTTGCTATGGGTGTGGGGGATTGACTGAGCCTTTCTACTACCTCATTACTCCCCATCTCCTCCTGTTCCGCTGTATGCCAGGATACTAATTGGAGATATTTGAACCTTGATAGACCTGTCCCCACCTTAGCCCTCAAATACTCCCATGGGTGTATCCCCTCCTCATCCTTTAGTTCATTCCACTTCAAAATTCCCGCTCTTTTAATGGGTATGGCCAGGGCATCTTTTAGACAGTCAGGGGTACCGGGCAAGTCCCAAATTGGAGATGAAGCTGAAAAGTATCCAATCCCACTGCCCACCCTTACCCTGTACCATACCTCCAAAGCTGTTTTTAAAATCTTTAAACGAACCTTCTTGAAGTATCTTGGAGAGCCAAACTTATACAAAAATTCATTATTTCTCCCTTCTACTCTTACCATTTCTTGCAACAGTTTGCCCCAGGCTGAATCGTCAGGGCTAGTAAGTAACATGCGGAGGCTATTAAACTGAAAAGCCACGGAATAGAGGCTAATATCCGGGAGAGCTAGCCCACCCTTTAACAGCCTTCTTCTAAGTTTCTTCCAGGTTAATCGTACCCCTTTGTCTCCCGACACAAAACTCCCAATTTTGCTCTGATTTTTTTTCACATCCTTCTTCCCCGTTACTGTTCAATTTATATATTGAGCCTTTGTCTCAGGCTATTAGGCTCGATACTATTATAAGACCTTTTCATCTGGGCAGTATAGCTCCAAGCTGGCCCTCTATGCGGATGATCTGGTCCTATACACGAGTGACCCAGTGACAGCTATGCCTCGTATTGAGGAATTGACAGCAGAGTTCGGTGCACTGTCTGGCTATAAGGCAAATAGATCGAAGACTGAGGTCATGTGTTGGAACATAGATCATTGGCTAGGAGTGGCGAGTGTGGAGTTTAGATACCTGGGGATATACATCGTGAGGGAACTGGATCGGATTCCCAAGATAAATTTGGATAGAACTATTAAGGAAATAGACCGTCTGTTTAGTAGATGGAGGAACCTCCCATTAACAATTTTTGGAAAAGTGAACCTAGTTAAAATGGTTTTTCTCCCGAAGCTTTTATATTTATTCTCAACTATACCGCTTGTATTCCCCAAGAAGGATGTGAAAAAAATTCATACAAGAAGCTCTGAGCACATATCGAAGGACCACCTAACTTTTAGCAGGTCTTCTGTGAGTATAAACCGTTGTATAATTTTCTTCAATGGTTTGTTTGTAGCAGTGGAAAGATACCACTACAAGCCAACTTTTCTATGCTTAATTTGTAAAAATAAAATATAATAAACTCAAAGTATTTATTGGGAACCCATTGACGGCACAGCCTAACAAAGTGAGTGCTTGATATTAAGATCGACGAGTCTTGATTCCACTTTATACCTTTTCCTCCCACCATCGTGCACTCCTTGCATCTTAATTTCATCCCTGAAGGTTTTTTTTTCATCCCAACTTTCTCCTTTTGTCACTTCTCTGTCTGTCACTCCCCTTAGATTTTTCTGTTTATTACCAATCTCGCACTTGCTCGAAGTCCAAGTCTGTCACTGAAAAACTGGTCTCTGTCCCCAACACTGAGTGCCACTGCCCAGCACCTGCACAAAGTAAGCACTGCCCGACAGGAAACAGGCTAGATTGTTGCTGTCAAACTCCTCTGCTAAATGAAATGCGATCCCTCATTCTTTCATTCTCTCTATATGTAGGGCCACAAACGCGTGTATCTTCTCACCTTATGCTGCACTTTTCTTAAACACAAAGTTGGTGTGCTCTAAATTTTGTGTGCACGCGTGGAAACCCCTAAGGAAGCAAACGTTAACCAACGGAGGGCTCCAGATGAAACACTACATAAATATTAAAATATATTGCAGAAAACTTCAGCAGAGTCGAAAAAAACAACTGGTTAATTTATACTTTTTCAGTTTTTTACAAAAGTACCACGAACGATTGCTGTGGGAGGGCACTTGAACGTAGTTCAGGGTCTTCACATTCTTCATAGTTACGAGACCAGTGTTTAATTTTTCAAATAAAATTCAGGGAAACAGCAGCAAAGAGTTCAGTTGTGGTTCGTTGGTTGCACTGCGTGACCTAAAAATCTAGCGGCCATTACTTGGAAGTAAGCGGCTTTTATTTTGACTTAAACTCAGCGATGCAAACTGTGACATGATACAGAAAATTGTTGGCTTGCTATAAAAGGACAGTGCAGTGCACAAAAGCAAATGGCTTCAGCCTATTAAAAGCATGGTAGGGGCTCTGGCAGATGAAGCTCATCACAGCAGGATGACAGCTGTAACTTATCTTGACATGGATGATATAAATTCTCCTGTTATTACACAGCAGAATGTCAGCTCTAGGAAATCATAATAAAAAAGGCTGCAAACAAAAGCTGAAAAAAGACCGAAGGCTTTGTCCCAGGGGTGGATAACAACATGAACGGGTATGGTTCCATGTTGAATAACATGCCGCAATATAGGAGAATAGCTCCAACTAGCTAAAGGGGAGACTTAAAAAAACAGGGCCCAATTGGCCGACGTGAGCACTACCTCCCTGGTGCTGCGCACAACTGTTGGCCGACACGGCCCGACCTCCCTTTAGAACACCCACACCGCGGCGGAATGTTTGCCGCAGTAAACGGGTTAAAGATAATGGACCCTTATTGCGATGTTGGTTGTATCGCAACCGCCAGGCTATGGGTTGCGGTCCGACCGACATCTGGTCCCCCGGTCTGACTACCACCTTATGATTTATGATGTCCAACAGTCAGAGGCAGGGGGCGGAGGGACTGACCGACGCTTCCGACAGGATCATGGAGCCCGCCCGACTGCCGCTCAGAAAGTAATTCCCTACAATAAGGGCGGTGCCAGCTCATGCATCACCATAGGGCAGTAGTTCCCAAACTGTGCGCTGAGGCGCCCCGGTGCACCATCATGTGGGAAAGGTTCTGCTCAAGTACCGTAACTTTAACTAATCTAATGTTTTTCTTCATTAGTGATGCCTTCTGCCACTCTTATAATAGGAAAATTGGGTAACATGATCATGTGAAGGGGTCAAATTGCGATCAGCTGCAAGTGTTTCTGGACTGGTGTTTGAGATTTCTGGCTATCTGTGCCATGTACGTTGTATACGTTCCTGCCACTGAAAATACCATATCCTCAGTTGGCTTTCCTCAGTTTTCAAAGTTAAAAATCCAAGCTGCTTACGCTCTATTCTTTCAAAATGTTCACCATGCTGTGTGTACTGTAAACCGAAGCATGGCAAAGCAGGGGCACAGGCATGTTTGAGAACACCCACACATGCATTGAAATGGGCCCATCTAAGCACATGGATTTTTCAATGTAAACTCTGAATAGTTGAAAAACTATTGAATGACGGGCTGCGGCTATTATACTTGAATCTTGTTTATTACCGCCCGGTGCCACTGTTATACACATACAGAGCTTCATTTGAATTGAAGGCCAGGTGTATGCAGTGACGTCTTGAGCATGTTAATTAAGTGGAACACAAACATCTCGTGTTGCAGTCCAATTTGCCCACTGAGCTACCTGCACAGGAAATGAATTGGAAAGTTCAAAGTAGCAATTATTATTTTAAAATACGATGCCTCTTTTCTAACCACACACGGTTGTAATACCATTACCAAACTACTACAGCTCAAGGTAATGAAGGTTATTAGAGGTCAGTTTGGAAGTTTGCAGGGCATCGTGAACGAGCACAGGATAGAACATATGAATTTCCCCGGCTGTGATGGAGCAGGCAAGGTGTTTTGTGGCATTCACAGGAAGAGCCACCAGTGAATAATATTCAAAATTGATAACATTAGCAATGTTTCAATTATTGGTGCTGATATTCAGTAAAGAACTACTGTCCTGTTTAACCCTACATAGGATCTGAACTGCTTAAAAAAGGACACACAATAAGTAGATTGCTTTCTTATCAATGACCAGAATGAAGTAAAATTAATATCGATATTATGGTTATATTTTGTTCATGCTGCTATACCAGTGTATTCCTATGTCGGACACAAGAATCTACATGAGCCCATTCAGAAGAGAAAACACAGCGCTGGTGATTTCACTGTTCACACTTTGGGAATGCTTGCTCTACATGACATGTCCTGCCAAAATTGCTTCAATCGTTAAAAAGGACTGATTTCGTACATAACACAAGTACAGATTCAGTGCGACATATCTACTTCCAAGATAGAGCCTTTCCAAGAAAATAAAAAAGTGCACTCTTTGAACATGGTCAAATAAAAAAGGCTGTTTTCTTGATCAAGTGCTATTAATCATGGTAGTAGTCACAATGTGTTTACCATTTCAGTGCTTTCAGTGTTTAAACAAAATGAGCAAAAAATATGCGGCATGATAGGGAAATGGGTTACATCTTTGCATCAGGTGGCATTACAATGCTTTTAAAAACTGTATTGACAACATATCCAAGAATATTGTATAATGCCTCAAAAAGACATGTCAGATTTTACCCAGTAACATTGGTAAACATTCCCTGCTGGTGGTAATGAAACAGAAACCACAGGTTAAATTAAATAATTTTGCTAATCTGGAAACCACATTTCATTGGTTGGACAGATCTGTGCTGTCTAAATGAAAATAGATTGCCACTTGCTATAAAAAAAATCCAGAGAGTACTTATAGTGACAAAGCCTTGAGCTGCACAGAGACCTCAACAGTAAAGGAAAGAGTGAGTAGGTCTTCTAACCTCGACTCGTGCACTGAAAGGTTTACTGAAGAAAGCTGCAAGTCTCCGCTGATGTCACGCAGTTAGCCCAGAATACTTACCCTGAGATCAGCACTGCAGAAGCGACTGGGACGATTTTTGTCCATTTCACTTATCTTTAATTCCCCAGATTACACAATAGTGTACCTTACAATTCACGTCAATGGTATATGTTTGCCCACAACACCAGTAAGCCTCCATACCAAACGTAGTTAGGTGACATAACATTTTCTCATTTATTACATCTCCTTCTTAATCACTGTACATTCCAGCGCCTGTGGTCAGGCTTACCTCACCCCACCTAAAAAGAAATCGACATGATGGGAGCCGCGGCCAATGGCCAATTATGTCAAGGGAGCCACAGGTCGAAAAAGTTTGGGAACCACTGCCCTAGTGATTACAATGGCCCTTTCATACAGTCTGGTGGTCTGACCGTCAATGAAAGGCTGTCAGAAACTGACTTTGGCGGGGCCTAGCAGGGCCCCCATCCATCAGCGGCCTCCGCTATGAGCCACAGGTGTCCCCCACGGGTCAGTCACCACATGGTGCCTGGCACACGGTGCATGGATATTTGCAAACATCCCTTTTTCCAATGCAGCTTGTGCTGCGGGCCTTTTCCGGCCACAGCACAAGCTGCAATGAAAAAATTGATGTTTCCGACCGCCTCATTGGTGGTCACATCCTAATTTGTCAGATGGAACCACCAACTACTAGTCAGTTGGTTTCCATTCTGAGACTATGCCAGTCGGACACGTGTCCGACCAGCATCATAACAAGACCCAAAATGTCAGGCATTTCAGTCTTAAGATGCATCTCTTTTACCATTTCATAGCATGCACATGACACCAATAAAAGTGAACACCCTCACATTTTCTAATCAAGCTAGTGTCTCTCGATGGTGATTTGACCTAGCTGAAACCATGCATTTTGTTAAAATCGAGCTTATTGAGTCTACTTGAAGTATATCAGGTAAGGATGGGAACTATCAACTTACTGGCTGATTTACACAGTCAACAACAGTACGATCATAGGCCTCATATTTAAAAAACAAGAGTAAATCCTGCATCCTGATTCTGTGGTAGCTCTAAAATGTAGATAGAGCCGGACTGAGACAGAAATAGGGGTCGGTACACCAAAATAAGAGTGGTCCCTATTAGCGACTTAAATAGGTATAAAAGTGGCGCACGTTTCCAAATTGGGACAGGTTTGAACATGTACAGACACAACATATAGGTGTATGTGAGACTGCATGCATTGAGCTTGCTGGAGGCAATGTCGGGGAAATCACTAGTAAAAAGTGGCAGAATGGATCATAAAAAACACACGCCCACGAACATAAACAAGCACTTGCAATGCAATAGGTCTCGCATTCACGCACGTTTGAGCTATTGGCATTGTAAATGGCAATGCCTTTTATTTTTGTTTTGGGTTTTAAAACAAAAATAAAAGACATTGTAAAAACATTCTTAATGACTGAGTTAATAAATACCACTGTTAGCAATTCGATTGAAATGTCTACTGTACATGTCAGAAATTCTGCATTACAAGACTGTACACTTCTGTACTTTATATGGAATGATCAAGCAGTGAGCAAGAATGTAGGTTTACAGTACCACTGGCACCACAGCAGGCGTACGCTGAAGAATAGTTAGCAATAGAATGCATCTTGCAGCTGTATATAAACTGCAATACTTATTTCAATGGAAAAGAGTAACCAGACAGAATGTTCATTTCGTGTTTTATTGTATTTGTGTTTAAGAATGCAAAATAGTTTTGTGTTTTATCATTCAGTTGGTATAATCGCCTGAAGTTGGTGGATATAGCTGCATCTAGAGAGCTGCTTGCATGAATAGATTTGTCGGTCACACACGAGTTTGGACTTGGAAGTATAGGACAAATTGCACTACCCTAAATTCATGTCAAAGACGCAAAGATTAGGGGCCAGATGTATGATGGAATTTTGCATGCGCAAATGTGTTTTAGACCCGTTTGGGCATGCAAAACACCTGTGGGCCATGTACTAACCCTATTTTGAGAGTCGCAAATAATTTGTGACTCGCAAATTAGTGTTAAGCGACTCGCTTATAGGAAGGGGCATTCCATTCCTAAAAGCAACCCCAAAGACTATGTAAGAATGATTTGTGGTCGCAAAACACTTGCAGTTTACCACCCTTCTCAGAAGGGTGGTAAAGCACTCACAAACGGGTAGGAGTCCCCAGGGGACCCCTTCCCTTTTGGAAATGCATGCACAAACATTTTTTAAGGGCAGGCAGGGGTCCCAGGGACCAACGCCTGCCCTGAAAAAATTAAATAGAAAAGGGACATTTTTTTTTAAAGCATCCTGTTTTGTTTTAAGGAAAACGGGCTGCATTTAGAAAAAAAAATGCTTTATTTAAAAGCACTCCCAGACATGGAGGTCAGCTGACCCAGCAGGCCACCATCCCTCATTAATATTCAGAGGCATGCAATTTGCGACCCCATTGGGAATCACAAACAGTGTCTCAGACACTGTTGTACATTGACTTTTGTGACTCGCAAATTGCGACTCGCAAAAGTCAATGGTCGTACATCTGGCTCTTGCTTTATAAATGTACAGTCAACGACTTCACTCTAAACCGTGTTGGTAGTGTTTTACAGTAAGTTCCAATCAACTGATTCAATCACAAAAAAGACTTAAAAAAAGATAAATAGTGCCTTACATACTACAGGGGGTGGCAACACATATTACCAATGTACTTTGAAGCACTTCTATATATATAGGATTTAAATATTCAGGGAAAAAAGCCTTAAAGCTGTGACTGGACAAGGTCACGTCGTAAGGTAGGATGAGCAGGAGGTGCTGACAGACTCAAGCTTCACACCTAAAGTCTCAAGAGCTGTAAAAAGTGATGATGTTGGAGTATTAGAGGTTGATTCTTTATTAGGGCCACTTATCTGGTCGCTTGTGAGCCTACAGTGTGTTTTTCTATTTGCTAGTAAAAGTTCTTGTGACAATTCTACTTTGTAGAAAAATCTTCAAATGTTAACAACTGGCTCATCATTTGCTCGTCTTCCAGTTGTGTCTGATTCCCTACAACGTCACTTCTGGGGACACTACAAATGCCTGATCAAAACATAAGCATAAGCAGTCAAGAAAAGTAATTGCTCGGGGTAAAAACAAAACAAGCAAGTAAATATACAAATTAAGATTAAAGGGGGCAAAAAGCACTTTACCTGAGTAGAAGCAATAAAGGAAATCAATTGTTCAGGGAAATCAAAACAAGCAAATACATTTCACATTAAGTTAAGTGGGCAAAATCAGGGTGGATGACAGGTTATATACATCTAAAAATAAGATGGGGTAACAACTCAGGGTAGAAGGGAGATAGTCGACACATAAGAACAATTTGTTGAGCGGGGGTAAGGGTAGGAGAAAGGGAGGGGATGAGCAAAAGGGGGTAGGGTAAGGGTAAACAGGAATATAATATAAAAAGGGAGGGTGCAGAGAGGGCCAGGAAGAACTGAGGTAGGATGGGTTACAGAGTAGGTCCCTCGGGAGGGCATTCCAGATGTTCGGGGTATTTCCTGAAAAAGAGCGGGATTGGGTGGTTTTCTTTTTTAGTAGCAGGGGGACAAGGAGGAGCACATTGGTGCTTCTCATCAGTCTGGAGCGGTCCGATTTATTGAGTTTGTTAGTTAGGTATAGCGGGGATTGTTGGTGAAGAGCTTAGTGTGTGATGCAGGCAGTCTTTACAAAAGCATCTACCTTTAATGGGTAGCCAATGCAGGGATTTAAGGGCCGGAGTGATGTCATCGAAACGTTTACAGTGAGTGATGAGCCTGGCCGCCAAGTTGAGCACAGCTTTAAGGGGGGCTAGGTGTACTTTTGGGGTCCCGGTGAGGATAGCGTTGCTGTAGTCCATTTTATAGAGGACTAGAGATTGCACAACCCATTTGAGGTTATCTGGAGGAATGAATGATTTTATTTTCTTAAGGTGTTGGAGCTTAAAGAGTGCTCCTTTGGCCGAGTTTTTATGTTGTCTTTAAGGGCTAGATTTTTGTCAACCTAGGGATTTCACAGAGTCAGACAAGGTGAGCGGACAATGGAGGGCATTGAGGTCTGTGATCCAGGCTTGGATGGGGAGACAGTTGTTTTTAGGAGAGAAAATAATAATTTCAGTTTTATTAGGGTAAGGTTTGAGATGGTTGAAGTAGAACCAGGATTGGATTTTGCTCAGGTTATTGTTTAAATGAAGTACATTGGAATGAGATTTAAACTTATAGTAGAGTTGGGTGTCATCAGCATAGAGGTGGTAGTTAATTCCAGCTTGTTTCAAAATGAGGGTAAGGGGTTCCATAAAGAGGTTAAAGAGAAAGGAGGAGCGAATAGAGCCCTGGGTAAAACCTAGGGAGACAGGGGTAGGATTGGAGAGGCATACATTGATTTTTATTAGTTGTGTTCTGTGCTGGAGGAAAGGGGAGAACCATTTGAGGACCAAACCATTAAGACCAAAGAGAGCTTTAAGCAATTTAAGTAGAGAAGAATGGTTGACTGTATCGATAGCAGCTGAGAGGTCAAGGAGTATAAGCATGCAACCTTCTCCATTGTCTAGGGAACTGTAGATATCATCCACAATGTTCAGCATGGAGGTTTCTGTACTGCAGCGTTCCGTGAAACTGGACTAAAAGGAGCCAAGTAAGTTGAAATTACTTATGTGATTGTCAAGTTGAAGCAATGCACATTTTTCAAGGGCTTTAGCAAGGAGTGGGAGGTTAGAGATAGGGTGGAGTTTGTTATGATCAGAGGGGTTAGCAGAAGGTTTTTTAAGAATGGGAGTGATTTGTCTGAGTTGGAGGGAATCGGGGGCACAACCAGTGGTAAGGGAGGTGTTGATGATTTTAGTCCAACAAGGGGGAATGATGTGGTTAAGATTGTGAACTAGGTTAGAAGGGGGTGGGTCTTTGGTGTGCGAGGTCGGCTTTAGTTTAACAATGATGTTAAAGACTTTGAGCTCATTCATAGGGCGGAAATTATACCAGGAGGCATTATTTTTCAGTTTTAAGTTGGAAAGGAGGACATCCAGCGAAGTTGGGATGGATAGGTGAGAGAGAGGAATAGGCGGGAGGGACGGAGCAGAACAAGGGGGTGTGTCAAAGGCAACATCTAGGGCATATTGGGGGCTGGGTAGGGTCAGGCCTTGAGAGAGGATTGATCAATTTTAGCAATTTCTTTTCGGAGAGGAAGTTGGCAATATCTGCCCATTTTTAATTGAGGCTGTCAGCTCTGGAGGGCAGATGACGTTCGTTTTCTAATAATGTTAAACAGCTCTCTGGGCCCTGTTTTTGGTATGATCAAGTTGAGCTCGTAAGAAAGATGCCTTTTCATTGAAATGTGCTCAGGAGGGCCAGATGGGAGGGTGAAGGGTGTTGTCTCCATCTTCTTTCAGAGAGTCTAAGTTGTCTTTTTTCGTTGTTGAGTTCATGATTGAACCAAGATTTGGATTGAATGTTTCTTTGTTGTTTTAGTTTAAGAGCGGCGACTTGGTCAAAGACATCACTAATGGTCTTAATGAACTGATCAGTGAGCTCATTAGCATTTTGGGAGAGAGGGATGAGATGAAGTTGAGCTTGGAGTTTAGTCTCAAGTTCAACGGGGGGCTTGTTTAAGGTTTCTGGTCCACTTCATTGGTTTGTTATTAGGTGCTGGATGGAGTAGGGCACTGGTTGTGATCTTAAACAGAATAAGGTGATGGTTGGGCCAGTCGATGGGGAGGATGTTGGGAAGTCAATATTAGATATGATAGCGTCAAGTTTGGCGTCTTTGATATGGGTTGGATTATGGTATAGTTGTTTAAGGTCATTCATCTTAAGAAGGTTAATGACGCGCATGACAGTGGGATCCACTGAATTATTCCAGTGGACATTGAAGTTTCCTAAAAAGAGATTTTTCGAGGCAGAAAGGGAGGTGTGAGGGAGAAGTTCCGAAAATAATCGGCAGAGGATCACCCGAAGGGTGTTAGATGTTATGTGGTCTAATCGGAGAAGAGTCCTTGACAGTGAGTTCAACACCAAGGTATTCAAATGTCAAGTGATCTGTGTTCTTTAAAAGGGAGAGTTAAGATTCATTTTTATAGATTATAACTAGTCCACCCCCTTCTCTGTCGAGCGTGCCCTGCCTAATGATGGAGTAACCGGGGGGGTAAGTAGGTGAAGCATAGTCGTAGAGTGGTCGTTGACCCAGGTTTTAGTGAGAAAGGCAATGTCAATAGCCTCGCTATGGAGGGTTTCTGATAATTCAGTAGCATTTAGGACTGCCGATTTACATTTAACAAGCATGCAAGAAAGGGGATTAGGGTTATCCTTAACATGATTGAGAGAGTGGACGGTGGTGAGTTGAGCTGGGGGTCTTGGTGAAATGAGTGTAGAGGGGACTCTGTTAACGCCCACAATAACTGGGATGCTGGAGTAAGGGGAGGATATCCATTATCAGAGGCTTAGGTAGGTAGGAGTTACATAGGTTAATAAGGTCAGAAGTGGAGAGACAGCTAACAGCACGGTGAGGCCTGTGTGTTCGGCTGCCAAGGGGTGTAATCAGCCATCGGGTGTGTTGGGAAAAGTTATGGGAGCAAGAGTGACAGGCATCAGCATGTTTAGCATAGGTCCTGGGGGTTAAGGGTGTTGATATCCCCTCTGAGTCTTGTTAGTTCAATGGTCATATCAGAAAGTTTGCGTTCTATGCTGTTTAGTGTCAGTACTATAAGATTGAGGGGAAGCTCACTGAGAAGTAGGGGGGATGAGGTGGGATCTTTGTTGACAGGGAAAGGCAGTCTAATGAGGCGTGTGGGAGAAAGACCATGGTAGGGGGTTTGAACAGTGTTCAGACTGTTGAAGAAAGGATTCTGCATGGAGTGAGACGGGTCATTGAAAGAATCAGGAGATGTGATAGGAGAGAGTGAGGGTTACGGGGATCAGCCACTTCTGATTGAGTGAGAAGGATGATATTAGGTGAGTTAGGATTAGACGTAGAGGAGAGAACAATAGAAGATCCTGGAAGAGGGGGCCAGTGAGTAGAAGTAGGGTTAGAGGGATGACAGGGAGGATAATCGGGTCAGGAGGGGATCGGTCACGAGAAAGAGTAGGAGTATGAGCATAAGACCTGTAGGACAGTGCATAGGGAGTTTCAGGGGAACGCATGTGAGTTAGGGAAGAGTTAGTGGGAGATTCTGGAGAGATGAAAGGGACAGGAGGGAGTTGGGCGAGGTAAGATGAGCAGATGATAGGGGTAGGAGGGGTGCAGACAATGGTATGAGTAGTGGAAATATCAAACGGTCTTGGGAGATTGGGGAGGCTCCTCTACAGAGGTGTGGGTCCTCATCATAGACGGTGAGTGAGGTTGGGAAGGGTAGGGGAATGAGGGCCAGAATTGAGGTGGAGGGAGACGATAAACGGGCGTCAGGCAATTGGGTTACAGAAGGGTTAGGAACTAGTTGGGAGAGTTGGTAGGACATGGTTCTGAAATGGTTGTCGAAAATGTTGAAGTGGCATTGAGAAGCTTCAATAAGAATGTTACCAGCTCTAAATATGGAACTGTCAATTTCACCGTAAAAGGCTAGGGATGGGTTTGTTGATAGTTTGAATCCGTACGGAATTTTGCTTGATTTATTGATGCGAATGTGGAGAAGGAAAGTGTTTTTCCATTTAATAGGGGGTTTGGAGTAGAAAAGAAAGTTAGTTTGCATTGGAGAGGACAGGCTGTGGTGGGTATCAATGATTAGCATTTCAGGATGCCGAATCAATTTAGGTTTGAAATTTTTATTGGCTCTGTTGGAAAGATTAGACGGGTATAAGATGCTCCATGAGTTGGGGCCATGTCTGGAGAGAGCAGGATCAGGAGGAATGAGGGGGGATTGGGGGCGGACATGGTCTGAAGCACAATGGGACGGGGGAAGGAAGGAGGATATAGAAATATAAGATAAGAGGAGTGAATTCTGGTGGGTAGATAAAAGAGAGTAAGGAGAGTCCTGTGTAGGAAGGTAAAAGGGGTGATATGTGAAAATAAAATTAACAATTAAAAATAGCCACACAAAAGAGCAACAATATTGAGAACCCGGACAACATAATTTGAAGGATGGAGATTAAGGAAGGGAATTATGCAACTGAGAGTTCAGGTATAGTGAAAAAAAGTGGTCAGCATCACAAGTACAGGAACAGGTCAAATAAACAAGGGAATGCATAAAAACATTTACAACAGAATAGAAGTACAAAATTAAATGGAGGGCAGCTAGAAACTAGTGATGACTACACGTTAAGAAAACATCAACATCAGTAAAAGGGATTTTTTTTTCTTCTCAAGTAAGATTAAGGAAAACCTTGATCCAAAAGTGGTAGTCCTTAATCCAGCATAGATAAGGCAATCCTACCTCAGTTTCAGCAGAGGTAAATGATTATTAGAGTCCTTTGTTTATTTTTTTTCATGTCAAATAGAGGAAATTGGGTCACCATCTTGCGAAGTCACCATGGATTGAGAGGATTGAGTGGCATACAAAATGGAGGGGGGTAAAAATGTCCCAATCGAAAGTGTGTCAGGAGATGGGGGGAAAGGGTAGGGCTCCGGCAGAGACAAAGAAAAGCACCAATGAAGTAAACAGGAACCTCACCTCAGGCAGAGAAAAACAACAATAAGGTAAAAAAGAAACTGGGACCCCAGAGCAAGCAAATGTGGTGAGAGAAATCAGGTGTCGACATGGGGGGAGGGGGAACTCCGCAGGATGAAAAGGGTCAGGGCAGCTGTGGGAGACTAAATAACCCTCACCGGGCCGGAGGAAAGGCGGTAAAGCATAGGGAAATGAAGCACCGTGCGTCAGGCTCCCAACAGATGGAAAAAAAGCACCAAGTGGATCGAGGTGGCAGCCCCTGGGGGAGGGAGCATGGCCACTTCAGAGACAGCAAGGACGGAAGGCCTCCCCTCGTAGGGGTAGAAGCAGCAGCCGGCGACTACTAGCACTGGACGCGGCTCGCCCCAAGTCATTACCCAGCCATTACCCATCGTCTCGCTGCAAGATTAGGAGTCAACACACATGCAGGGAAACAAGCGCGGCTGACCAAGGCACTGAGAGGCCTGCCGTTTGTGGAGCACTCACCAGATCATCAGTTCATCCAAGGCCAGCAGCCTAAAAACATTGTGGTAGCAGAAGATCAAAGAGCAAGAAGGATGGCAGGCCTCCCCTTAGAAGGGCTGAAGGCAGCAAGGCGGCGAACAAACAAGCACAGGACGCAGCTCGAAACCAAATGTCCCAGCCGTTACCCAGAGTCTCACCTTGGGCTCAAGAGCCGACCCCCCAGGCAGGAAACAAACGTGGCCGATCAAGGCAGCGTATGGCCTGTGGTAGGGGAGCACTCACCAGGACCTCGGTTCCTCCAAAGCCATTGGGCGAAGAGCACCGAAACAAGCAAAAGTCACTGCAGGGATTCGTGTGCTCGGAGCCATCAACTTTGGTCGCACGACCTGAGAGCTAGCGCTCGGCGGGAACCCCAGGCGGTCGTCCAGGCAGTCAGATGAGGCAATGTATTCGCCGTGTTACACAAATGGCCAGCCCTGCAGTCCGATGGTCGGCGGTCACACGGAAGGTGAGTAGAACCTATAAGTGATATTGGGCAGCCTCAGAACTGCTGTGAGAGACTAGCAGTGGATATCAGGGTGATGGATGGCAGGGTTAAACAGGGATCTCAACCAATTTGGTAATTCTCAACCTAGAGCTCATTGGAGGAGCTCCTGTACGGTGGCCATCTTGTTGTTACGAGTTAGGTTAGGGTGTTTAAAAGATCCCAAGTTTGACTGCAGTAAAATGTAATCTGTTCTCCTGTCATAAGCCCATGTGAGGGAACATAGAGAGTCACTCATTCTATGTAGTAGAAAGGCTCATCTTTAGTATCTTCAATGTGAACTTCTTATTTTACATGTATCATCGTGAACCCTATCCCTTTGTAACTTATCTTGAAACTATGTTCCCTCAAATGGGCGTTTGACAGGAGAACAGATGGCATTTTACTGCGATCACACTTGGGATATTTTGAACACCCTAACCTAACTCATTGGTGGTCAAAACATTGACAACTTTAAAAATATTTGAGAGTATTAGGTTACAGCGAAATCAATGCAGTATTTAGACCTATCAAACATGGACATGAAGCTTTTTTATGTATATGTGAATGTAGGACTGTGTAGAAGGATGAGTGTGGATCTTTACGACATGTCTCCAGCCAGCAGCTCACATATTCAACGTGGAAGACTGTTGCGGCTTGGCTGATTTGAAGGCTGTTTTCGCAAACATTATTTATGATCCACCGTTTGAGCAATTCATGGTATTCATTGTACTAATAGTCAATTTTGTATGTTTTTATATTTGAACAATAAATATATTTTTTGATATAGTGCTGATGGAAATTGTGGGCGTTTGCCCCAAATTTTCGATGTTTTATGCAATACTTTTGACTCAATGAGGATACATGCAACTCTGTCGCCTCTCGTCTACACATGCCACCAAATGTATTTCCTACATTTGCAATAACATAATATGAATCTATATTCTGCATTAGACATTAGAGCAAACAGCGCAGAACTAAACACTTTGGGGCTATGCACTAAAAAATGAAGGGGGGTGGGGGCAGAATGACTGCTTCCATCGGCAACACTTTTGTTTTTGCATTTGTCGCCCTACGTGATGAAAGGCATGCCCAGATGTGGGTCCTGTGCTCGCTATGCCACCAGATTCAAGCTAGGCTGGCTGATGAGGGGTGATACCTCAAAACCAGTCCCAGGATGCCTGTTACTGGTCCAGCGAGGACCGGACCTGGCAGTTTGGGCTGGACTGTTCCCATGGTGAGGAGAGACAAGACTGATTTGCAAATGGCTGGGTATAAACTGGAATGGCATTGCAAGAAAAAATCTGATGGATTTAATCCAGGTCTATGACTGGTGTGAATGTTTGATTTGTTCAGCATTCCGTCCATCATCTGTTCTTTTTGCATCTGGAGCACAGTTCTGGTTTACAGAAATGTCCCATTAAGAATTTACACGCGGACCACCAAATAATTAAAATAAAGCACAAGGAGCTGAATGAATTAAAACTAGGTCAAAGGCATTGATAAATCTCAAATGCATTTTTATTCACATGGAAAGCAGTTCATAACAAACACGGTGGTCAGTTATTTGGATGTCGGCTACAGGCAATAAACCAGCCACAACAGAAGTCCAGAACCCTAGGGTCAAAAATACCCCAAAAAATAGTGAATAACCTTTGGTAGAAGGATTTGTTTTCAACAACGTTTACACATATATTACATTCAAGTAGTCATTTTAAGTATATCTCTTAATGTTTCAGTCAAATGGTAGGCCCACGACATTTGTTTAACCAAAATAACTATTTTCTTTTTTTTAAACACCCGTGCTGTATACTTTTTATACACATCTACTCTCATCCTTGCCACCTGTTGAACTTTTCAAAAACAAAATTGAATGCAAACTTCAGTTGATTGACACGAAGGGCTTCAATGCGTCCTCATGACTACACCCATCATACTCCAAGCTTCTGATGATTGAAAAAAAGCTCAGTTGCAATAAAACGCATCAGTGAGTCTTAGCTTTTCATGTTAAGCTGTTATGTTCCCTTCTCAGAGATAAATTCTATTAGTTCACTCATAATTGGCTACAACTGAAGGCCATTTCCCTCTATCTTTGATCCAAGGATCGACAGGATATTTGGTAGGCCGGTCAATTAATTTTTCAAAATTAGAGCGAATTTATATAGTCATTTGTATAATCAGAGTTTGATCCATGATTGGATTTGCACATCTTTTTGCACTTTCGGCTGAAGAATGGTCTGAAAAATCTTTCTATTAATTCAAAATAGACTTTTACACCGTGTGTCAGTTGGTTAAGTTAAACTCCAAGTATGCTGAAATGAATGACTTTGAAGGCCAGGGATCCCTTATTAAACTCGCACCATATATGTATCACAGTTCAGTTAGCCTTAACAAGTTGCCTCGTGTGTAATACTGTCTTGCACTGTATTGGTAGTTTGTTGTCTGAAAGTGACTCAAAGGTGAGATAAGCCAGGACGACCCTAAACCTTTCAAGTAAAATTATGAATAATTAGATGGAATTACAGTTATTTATCTGGCAAAAAATACAGACTAAAACGAAGAAGCCAATTATTTTCTCTGAGCTCCTGACTAATTACATTCTATCTTAAGGTCAATTACTCTGCCCTTCTAATTCAAAATGTCACTAGAGAGTAAGGGAAATGTCCTTAAATTATGCATCACTGCTTTCTGACCCTAGGTTTGAAGATAGCGTTCTAAAGTCATGAATTGCAAAAAAAGCAATACAGTCATGAATAGCAAAAAAAGCTTTTCTTTAAGGGCCCTGGTGCAATAACTGCACATAATGAGCTGTATATCAAAATTGAGTCATTGTTGCAAATGTGCAACTTTCTAAGTGATTCATGTTCAATTCTCATCTTTTAAGTTCGTAAGCACTCCCCATTTTCCGGCCACTCCCCACTTTCTCTCCCACATTTTCTGCAAAAATGTATTACTACATTTGCAGCAGATTCGCTGCGAGTATGTATTACAGAGATCTTTACATGGAAAAATATAGAAGACGTATAGGCGGAAGCTCCACATGTTGGCTTGTGAATAGTATTTTGTAGTAAGTTAGTACTAATATTGCAGTACTACTAAACATACTGAAAAATAGATTTTGTGAATTAGCCCCGTGTACATTTATCTGATGAATACTTGTTTTGGCTATCTGAAATTCTGAATTGTTTTTTTGAACACAAGGCCATCATTGAACACAGGTGAAAGAAATCCCTTCTTCTGCAAGCTTACACAAATGTTTTAGCACACTGATAATGTTACTATATATGTAAACATTAGCACAAATATAAACTATACAGGGTACGCTCATTGCCTTACCTTCATGTGCCTCATTCTTATTGCAGTCATTACTCATGAGATAGAGTACCACTTTGAAACGGAAAAACTTTCAGAAAGGTGAGACTAAAGCTCACCAAACCCAACAGGATACCATGAAGAAGGTGTTATTAACAGCTTCAGTTTTTTCCTGTCTCGCAAACGCGAACCATCTAGTTTAATAGGATTATTAATCCAAATGTAAGCCAAATTCGAGTTTTTAAGCTTTGTAACTGAATTTGAGTCAATAGCCAGAATTTTTAGATTTTTGAAATATGTCTGCAGTATGCAAAGGGTGCACATTAGAGGAAGTACAAAAGGAAATTAAGTTGGAGTTTTCATAATCTGGCATTCTACTTCCAACCATGTTGGTTGGCATTAATCTGAAGGTGTAGCCACTTAGAAATCTGTTTGAAGAGAAGTACACAAGTCTAACATCTCCAACAATTTTGGGTAATCTTACTTTTTTCAGAGAAATTCGTGGTCTTTTGTTATTCCAAAGAAATTTGTTAAAAAGATTAATTTATCAAAGAAATCTTTTGAAAGATGTATCAGAATCATAGAGATCAAATGGTGGATTATGAAAGTAATCATCATTTTAACACGATAAAGATTTTGGACACCAGTTTTCTAGGATATTTGAAGCTTTCCGTAGCAAAACATCTTTCCTGTGTGTAAGGGATTGTTTCAGATCATCATTAAATTCAACACCAAGGTACTTTATCAATTTGGGTCAGAGAAACCTTAGACTTCTCTACCTCCTAGCATTTTCAAAGCCTTCACATCAGATTTATCTTTATGTAACGTCTACCCTGATACTCTGGACTACGAGTCGATAGTGTCAAAAAAGGCCTGAATGAATGATTTGACATGCTCAGTGCAAACTAGCATGTCATCTGCATATGCAGCTACTTTAACCATAAGGGTACCGAATTAAACCACTGCAATCTTGTCATTATCTCTTATTGCTTGTAGAAGGGGTACAATTACTAAAAGAAAACAATATAGTGAGAGCAGACAACCTTGTCTTGTACCCTGTCTGCGATCAAAATAATCAGAGAATGTGCCATTAATTCTGATTCTTGCTCTATGATGTGTATATCCCTTCACTACTATGCCTCCCCCACACCCCAGTGTAAAGCCTTTTTTTTACTATTTGGCATAGTTCACACTTAGGCCCCCATAACGTTTTGTCCACATAAGACATCCATGCCAAATTTGTGTCCTTTACTTCCAACATCCTAGGGAATGTAAAGACACCCAGTGTTTGTGGATTCCCCTGGAGGGGACCGAGACATTAGCCACCCAATATACAGCTAAACTTTATTTTTGTGGTGGGGAGTGGGAATAAAGTGCTGCAGAAGAAAGTGTCTGGGTTTTCCCCTGCAAATGGTATCAACAAAGGGTTGCTCTGCTAAAATCACCATCTTCTCAGTTTTTAGGACAAAGCAGACATTTTGTCAGAAAACCAAATTTTTCTAAACAGTTTTGTCATTGTAGTGGGACATAGCCTATTTTTCCTATTTTTTTGTGCTTTCAACCTCCTTCCAGTTAAAGGTAGAAATGGGTGAGAAACCAATAATGGTTCCCAGAAGGCTATACATTTCTGAAAAGTAGACAGAATTCCGAATTCATCAAGAGGTCATTTGTGTAGATCCTTCAAGTTTTTTTTTAATGGCTAGTAAAGATTGCAATAAATAAATATTGAAATCGAATTGAGAAAACATCTATGTGTGCCAACGTTTGCACCTGTAACTTCTTTTAAGTATGGCACATTTTTTAAAGGAAAGTATCATTACATTTTCTGGTATATATATGACTTGGAGGTTCACCAAGAACCTGAGGTACCTAGAGACAATAACTGAGCTGCGCCTTACAATGACTTTTCATTGCCTACCGGGTATACAGTAATTCATTTGGTAAGATATGAAGAGTGAAAAATAGGTATCAGGGAATTTTCTGAAATGGGAAAAACATACAGAGTTTAGAAGCAGTGGTTATTTTCACATCTCGGAATTTGTGGGTACCCATTCTAGCATGCGAATTAAAGTGAGTTTTTCAAAATGAAGTCTTTTTTACACACTGCCTTATATTTGGAAGGCATAAACAAATACAATGCAAATTGTTAATAACACTTGTTCTACTATTCCGTGTGTCCCTAAGTCTTCAGATAAAAATGGTACATCATTTGTGTGGGTAGACCTAGTACTGGCAACAGGAAACCACCCAAAACGCATCATGGACCCATCAGATTTTTCTTCTGAAAACTGATCCTTTTTTTGCAATGTGCCTAACTGTGGATTATGGGATATTCACTCAGCCGGCACCTATGGAAAACTAGCAAACCTGTAAATTTTTATAAACTAGACACACAGAAGAATTCAAGATGGCGTTACTTGTGTGGCTCTCCCAGACTGGTTACCCAGACTCCCTTGCAAACCTCAAATGATGGAAAGTTTTGGAATCTACAGAGAGCCACAAACTTCCACTCATCCAGCATTCCCCCAAGTCTCCCGATAAAAATGATACCTCACTTGTGTGGGTAGGCCTAGTACCCATGACAGGAAATGGCACAAAAAACGAACTGTGGACACTTCAAAATTACCAATCAAGAAAAGACCTGGTGTTCCAATGGCATCACCTGAATTTTTGGTCCCAGGCTCGACGGGCATCTTGGGAAAACTACCAAACCCAGTCATTTCTGAAAAGTAAACACCAAGGGGAGTTGAGGGAGGTGCAGCTTGCAAGGATCTCCCCACGTTTTCCTACCCAGAATCCCCCACAAAACTCAAATGTAGCTAAATAAATCACATGTTCCTTACATTTCTGTGTGAGAAATCTGTGGGATCACCGGGCATCAAAAATGTTCTACCACCCAGCATTCCCCCAGGACTCCCAATAAAAATGAGACCTCACTTGTTTGAGAAGGGCCCAAATGTATTGTGGAGGCATCAAAACTCTTGATCACGAAAAGAACTGGTATTGCGAGGAAATCACCTGCGTTTTTGGTCCCGGGCTCGCCGGACATCTAAGAAAACTACCAAACCTTAAGTTTTTTGAAAACTAGACACAGGGAGGAAGGGTTTGCATGGATCCCCCAATGTTTTCTTGCCCAGAATCCCTTGCTAACCTCAAATTTTGCAGAAAAATCAAATTTTCCTCACATTTTTGTGTGGGTTCACTGCATCTGCACAAATTTCCTACCACCCAGAGTTCCCCTCAGTCTTCTTAATAAAATGATCACTCACTTGTGTGGGTGGGTCAATGGCCTGTGACAGGGAAGGGCCCATAAACAAATCCCTGGGATCTAGTGGGCTTTCTGTCTCCACCGGGGGGAACAGATCAGGTATAATAATCACCAATTGTCCCCTGGGGGGGCAGAAAGCGTAACCTTTTTTTGAGGGGGTGGGGGCATCAACATGCCCATTCTGGGCAACCCCACCCCTAATAAAAGTAAAAATAGTCCCTGAGGTCTAGTGGACTTTCTGCCATCCCTCCCACAAGGGAAGCTGATCGGGGGCTGTTTTCCATATCTGCCCCCAAAAAGACTGCTCCCAATTTGGGCGGGGGTGGGAGTTTGAGGGCATCAGCAAGCCCCATCAGGAAAGCTCCCACCCCTGCACAAGGACAAAAAATAGTACCTGGTGCCTAATGGGCATTCTAAAGTGCAGATGGGGGGCGATAGCCGCTATATGCCCACAGGAGGAGCAGAAAGACTGTGCCCATTTTTTATGGAGGGTGGGGGCATTGGCATGCCCATTCTGGGCAGCCCTCACCACTACACTAAGAAAACAAAATAGTATCTGGTGCCTAGTGGGTTTTCTGCCTCCCCCAAGGGGGCACATTGGGGGATATTGCCCCCTTATTTCCCCAGAGGGCCAGAAAGTCTGAGCCCATTTGTTTGGGGGGCCTTGCCATGCCCTTTCTGGGCAGCCCCCACCCCTCTTTTATTGAACAAATTCCCTGGTGTCTAGTGGGCTTTCATCCCCCCAGGGTAATTATCTCTGATGGGCAGAAAGACCACCCATTTTCTGTTGGGGGTTTGGGGGCATTTGGTAGGAAATTGCATCCAAACTAAAACGTGTTAGCCCAGAGAAGCCAGAGGACTGTGAACTCGCTATATTAATGGTACAGCTCCAAAGAACTAAAAGAACTAGGAGTCTCACCCACCAGTGAAAGAAAACTAAGGGGTACGTAGAGTTAAGAATGATGCAGTGCAGGAATAGGAGCTTCAGATTATTTATTGTGGGATACGCAGTCCTGATTAAACCAAAAGAAACTCAAGGTTATCGGCCCACGGATGACCTGGCAAATTACCTCCTTTCAACAGCAAACTGAGCTCCAGGCATCATACCAAGCCCTCTGACATACATTAGGTGTAGAGATCACTCATATTTGTATGCCACATGGTGTCTAGTAGCTTATGTAGCCCAAAAAAGGCCAAACTTGAGTAGCACCCACGTGCTACAAAATGATTTCTTTCTTTCACGAGTGCCAGAAAACATAAAAAGGCAATGGGCAGTCCTCTTATGACTCTCAGCAGTGTGGACCGATCCTCTCACCATGTCGTGCTGCCTTGTCCTTTAATGTGGAGCCGTGCTGATTGCCCATCCCATATGTGCAGGAGTCAGAGACCTGCTGCCAGTGAGGAAGAGCCCACTGTCCTCTTACCAAAAACAAACAGAGCTCCATGTATTAAAACGAGCACTCTGACAGGTGTTAGGCATAGAGATCACTTGTTTTTGCATGTCACATATTTACATGCTGTCTAGTACATTACATAGCCCATAATGCCCAAGAGTAGACCAAACTCGGGCAGCTCCTTAGTGCCATAAAGCCAATCTTTTCTTTCAAAAGCACCAGAAAACTAATAAACCAGCATTGGGAAGCTCTCTCGTGACTCAGTATGCATCACTCCTCTCACCAGGTTGCACAGTATAGTTGTTTCATGACAGAGGCACGGTGATCGACCATCCCATACATGCAGGAATGGGAGTGCTGCTATCAGCGATGAAGAGTCTGCTGTATATGAAGAATGAGGGTGTTTCAACACTGCTTTACCCCCATCAGGGGTGACTCAGGTATTTTCGGTACTTGTAGAACTGTCCTTTCTCCTGTTTTGGGCTAAGTTGCCATCTTGGTCCGCATTTTAGGCACTCCACCTACACTTCATAGATACTAGTATTGCTTTTTGAGTGTGGTGTGACAGGGTTTGCAATGATCCCAGGAATGCGACATAGAACTATGACACTGGAATTCAAAGAGGTAGGTAGAGGTAGGTAGGGATGTGAATTAAAAATTCACGTGGTGCCATCAAATGTGGACTGAATGAGTTTTCTGAATGCACAATTAATTTAGTTTATGTTTCCCTTCTAAAGCACAATGATACATTTACATGGCCACCATCACTTTCAAAAATTGCAGCATCTATGATTTGATTGATTTGCCAGTTTGAAGCTCAAAGATCTCTCATCTTCCTTCAAACAGAGCATCATGGGCCTACTCCACCTCCAGGACACATACTGCACCACCTATGAGCCAAATGCTTCCAAACCTGGCTTCTGCCCACTTAATAGACCTGTTCATTTCAGTGGTCCCTGTGCTTCGATGAGCATCTGAACAGCAAGGCACTTAGCAGCCATAAGAAACAGAGGAGCCCACCCATGTGTGGGCAACTAAAGGGAGCAGCTGGGTGGGAACAGATTTAAGTACTCACTCCAATGGAACATCTCCTCCCAAAGGTCTCAATCGCTGGTTTCTAACTAACTCCAATCCACTGGGGCAAGCTAAAAAGCTTCTGACCCATCTTCTGCGTACATGCCACCACCCGATTGGCCGCTTCATGACCCCCTTTCTAATTGGTTCTGGGCCCCAGTGTGATGTGTAGCCTCAAATGCTAGAGAGAAGCGTTCCAGGAAACAGATTGCAATGTTTTTGGCCATTATGCCACTGTTCTTAGGCTCTGTTCCCCCTGTCTTTTCTAGCCTCGTTCCAACCCCATACATCCACTCTCACACCTTCAGCCAATGCCCATGGTCCCACTTCTTCCTCCTATCCCAGTTTTAACACTTTCATGTCGTGTCACCAGATCTCTCTTTGCTCACCGCTCTACAATTGCTGGTTATGTTCCTACACTCTCCAATTTTAACCTACCCTGCAGCTACATGACTCCCACTTGCACCCCACAGTTGCCAACTAGATCACTAGATCAATTCCTCTCCTTCATTCACTTTATCGTTAGAGGGCTCAAGGTTTGCTCTCTTCGCTCAATGGCCAAACCTCTATATTGCTCAATACTCCACTCCAGTGAAAAAATACATGTGTAGATTCCCCCCCCCCCCCCCTTGGAAAATGCGGCTGTTATGAGTCAGATCGTTGAAATTTAGAGTGAAATGTAGAATATTCTTTGAGGATGTGTGTTTTTCATGGTACTTTCGATCATATTTAAGATACCTTAGCATCATCATTTTTAGTGATTAGGAAATTGCCACTTTAACTCTCGGTTTCCAGGGTAACACCGACAATGAAAGGCTGGTGCAACATAAACTTTCAAAAGGTTTGGAGTCAATAATTATGGTTGAAGATCACATTAAAGAATTCAATTCATAGGTCAAAGGAGAGAAAGCTATTAGGCACGAATTATGTATTGATGTTTCTACTATAATTACTTTGGGACTTGTGGTTAAGTCCATGACAAATTTCCCATTTAAAAATCACAGACCCAAATCACAAATGCATGTTTAAATGTAGGTTTAGGGCTGAGATTAATGCCTGCCTAGGATCTCACAAAGGAATTGCTGGCAGACATAAATGAATTTACTATTGTAGATTTCCCTGCTACGAGTGCAGAGAAATCTGCAGTTGCACATTAGATGCAAGTGGTGGAAAGTGGGTAGGACAGGGCATGGTCTGCCTTCTAAGTCTGTGAACGTCCACACACGGATAATTGTGATCATTCGCAGACTGACATCACACCCCTTCCAACCCTGGAGCTGGTTGGAAAGTAAGGCCTCTTCTAGGATGGGTTGGGGGATGGATCACCCCCCGATTCACTGGAATTGTAGGGGACAGGGCCGGACTGGGAACCAAAACCGGCCCGGCAAAGTGCTCAGACGGTCCCCGGTGGGAGGTTGAGGGTGCGACTGAGCTCTTTGCTGGGGCCGGTCGTTGGCCGATTTTGTTGCAGGATCGATTTTGCAGCTATGGTGCATAAACGGCCCTATAACAAAAACGGTCCCCAGGAGCCCAAAACCGGCACCCACCTTTGCGGCGCACCGGGGGATTGCCCGATGCCGGCATCGGCCAGTCCGGCCCTGGTAGGTTTTCCTGAGGAGAATGAAAATGCGCATCTGTACAGCGGACTCTGTTTCCTCCATGCAAGAATTTTGTGCTACGTCAAATTAGCACAGTGGGGCTAGAAGTCTGTAGATAATGTCACATAACATTCTCAGGAGTGCCCCTGGAAATCTGCACCTTGAAGAGATTTGCAGGCGCACTCCTGGGAGTGATGCCTTGATGCCTCCTGGGGCTAAGTCTGCGCGTTATAAAATTATTTTCATTCATTGCATATTATCAAAAGCAATCAGTACATCTGTACACAAGCTGCTGTACTTCTACGAGAGCAGATTTACAATTCTATCCGTGTGTAGGGCATTGAATCTCATTCACAGACATTTTTGCAAGTTCCTTTAGAGAAAACAGTTGAATGTCATGGTTTTTAAAAAAAAGACATTGTCGATTGTAATTCTAAAAGTCGGAATTAGGCAATCTTTTTTAAAAATGCGCACAGCTTTCACTCACTAGTTAGCAGTTTAAAAGTTGTTTACACTGTGTTCTTGCATCACCCAATGGTACTGTGAAAGCTACAGTGAACTGTGGGTTGCAACTGTGTTGAACCTTGTCTCCCATTCTAATTTTGATTCTCACTGGTAAAACTGACCATCTAGCAGCAATTAAATGCTTGCGTTGGTATACCACAAGTGTATGACTTCTAATCAGATATGTTATCACTCCTCATCATTATAATCAAATCAAAAGACAGTAACATTGCAATTAGAGAAATAAAAACAGTGGAATTTTCTAAAATAAAGCATCATTTAAACAGAGAACTGTCCTACATCACATATAGCATAGCAGTAGAAATCTGGAAAGATTTGATTTGATGAAACTTTATTATTGCTTTCAGCGCATTGACTTTCACCCAAACATGCACATATAAGATAAGCACTAGCAAAGCTAACATGCCTGGGTTTATCATGCTAACGAATGCAAACACAGGCATGCACAAATGCAGGTTGAATGTGGTAGCCCACGAAAGCCTGATCAATTTGCTTTCCCAATTCTTGTTTTATATGCTTGTCATACATCATACTGTGTACTATATGCATACATTATCTATCCATTACTCTTTCTGACTGTAGTTCTACTTTAGATACATAAATCCAGTTACTGCTTGTGAGAAAGTCATCCTTTTTGGCCCTGATCACCTCTATTTGTTGACTTATACCGGCGGCAACTGACTCAGACTGTGCCTTGGGCTCTGCTAACCAGGCCAAGGGCCAGTGCTCTGATGAAAAAGGTATATGGTAATTAGGTATAATTACAATTGGCAATGGCAGACCCTGTAGGTATCTGGTATATAATAGTGCAGGGGAAATTCAAACTACCTACAAATCCCTGGTATAAAATAGGGCAGTGGGGTTTAGGGGCCCATTAGATTTCCTGCACTGGAGTGTGCACTACTGTGCTGCCTGCTGTCACTTTTTAAGGCAGCCCTGCATTGCAGACTGTCTTTAAAAGTACATTTTATGCAAATTCCACTTTGGAGGTAAAGGTACTTTTAAAGTGATAATCTACCTTATTTTTGCATGTAAGTCACCCCAAGGTCTCCCGTAGGTGCCCCTGGGGTGGGGTGGCTTGTAACTATAAACAGGGACATTATAAAAGATGTTTTATAAGCCCTGTTGAGGAAAAACCACCAATTCCGTTTTCCCCCATTGTAAATTATTAGCACCATATGCTAACATTGGAATATATTATTTAATACTATTGCTAGGAAGAAGCTTAAATGTCATTCAGAGCCTTAAAAGAATGGCAATGATAAATCCTTGCCACTGCTGAATTTATCATAACTAGTACAGAAAAGAAGTAATAGAACTTTTTCTGTGAGCCAAAATCCAGCCTTCTAGCAGCCTTTCCTGATGAGTGTGCCTTAACAGGCTTTGCCAAGCTGCTTTGATGAGATGATAAGTGGCCTGCATAGAGCAGAAATTATCTGATAGGGAGAGCTCTGCAGCTGCAAGGACCAGGTCAGTTGGGTGGCTGGGTAAATCACACTTCCAAGAGAGCAGGGCAGTAAGGAATGCCAGACAGGCCTACCCACTCTTCATGTAACCCAATCCACATGGCAGGCCCAGGAATGGAATTTTGAGGAGTTGAAGGGGGATTGTTAGTGGAAATAGGCTACCCCAGTGGATTAATTTAGACAGCTCTTACTCTGAAAGAGAGAAAATCTCTATCTTGAATTTTAAAGTGCAGTGTTTTGTGGGACAAGAATATGCCACATATTGGAGGAAGCTGTCATGGTTTTGGTTGGCACCCAGGACCTCATTAGACCGGGGCGCTCGCCTGCTTGTTGCCACAGATTGTTGAATAAATATGTGAGAGCTGTAGAACAACTTGAATTTGCTGCCTGAAACTACGAGAAGAAGCCTGCCCTTCTGGAACCCTGATCTGCACCACACAACATTGTTTCCTGAGGAACTGCTCCTGTATCTTACTTGGAATTACAAGCCTGAGTACTTTGCCTTGCTTCAAAAAGTATTAATAAGTATACTTCCTGAAAACAACAGGTTAGTAGAGCTTTTCTGCACCATCCCCCTCAAGAAGTCTTTAGCCTGGAGTGCGTCCAGTGAACTATTAAGGATTTGGCCAGTTGCATTGTGGGAACTTCCAAGAACCATCTCAGACCTTCTAGACCCCTGTAGTTGTGTTTTGGACACTGAACCCGCAGGAGGAACTTTCAGGAAGAAGTTCCAGAAGTTTGGAGAAGTTTGGAGGAACCGTTGGAAAAAGCTCAATAATAGGACTGGCTCGATGTTGACAGTCAAGCCAACTACCTTCCACCACGACCCGGCCTGGATTTCAGGTTTGCCCTGCTGAAAGCTCCAGACTTCCAGGATTCGACAGGTGCCTTGCAGAAAAGCAATCCGATAACGGGGCATTAAAATCAGCCTGCTGGAGGGGACCACAAGATGTCGAGAGACATCTCTCCAGAAAGTCCAAAGGTAAAACTCTGACTTTGTCCTGGTCAAGCGCAACCATATGGCCCAGGTTGGCACTATAGGTTTTTAAGCACTATACAGTGGTCAATCTTTACAAATTCATATCTCCAGTTCCCCACATTCAATTTTTGATGTTTTGGTGTCATTTTAAAGATAAACATATTTCCTACTTTTAGAAATTGGTGTGTGATTTTTATTGTGTGTTGTGTCTTATTCAGTGTATTGGTGTATTTAAATGCTTTAAATAGTTGTATCCGGAATTACGCCTGCCTGCTTGCAGCCAGCTGTACAAGAGTTGAGCCAGGGGCTAATGTATTGAGGCATTGTCCGTACCTTATATTGCAGGGGTGGCCTTATTGCTAGTGGTAGGTCATACTTACCTCTACCAATAACCCATCCTCCAATACTGCTGATTAGCATTCCATGGCACAAACTCTGCATCTAAATGTCTTTGTTGTGTTACCTGTCTGTCCACCTATCATTCAGGCTGTCTGTCCATCCATCCATCCATCCATCCATGAGTCCTTCAAGACTTTCTGAGACTGTCTGCCCATCTGTTTAATTTATGTGCTTACGCCTACAGGGATTGTATGGTGCTGCAGGTTGAACTAAGTACCAGCCTTGCTTTAAGAAGAAATGGTTATCCAGTTTATTGAGCGAAGATAACTGGTTCCTTCGGAGTGTTCCAGGTGAATTTTTTACACTGTTACGATGAGCACACATGCATAGCTCCCTCTGCTAAGAGGAAGACTATGGCAGAGGTGGATAGAAAATTGATGTGAACTGTCGCAATATCTGTTGGTTGATAACTGTGGAGATTGCCCTTCAGAGTTCAAGCGAGTGGCATACACAAATCTATGAGCTTGGCTGATTGCTATTGACGTTCTAATCTGGGGTCTGCACAGACTGGACAGACAGTTCTGTTTTAACTTTACCATCAGATTCATGACACAGTTTTGAGTAAGTCACCTAGTTACATTGCCAGATGTGTTACAAATTCACTGTTAAAGTCAAAGATAAGAAACCGTTCATAATTTCAAAGGTGATATAATTAAGTCTTGTAATTTAAACAGATTACCACTGTGATAATGCCAGACACTATTGCTGCGAACATTCTGTATAGTTACACGAATTCTGGAATGCTACAGGGTGTCAAACTGACCCTTCTCCCTCTGGACATGAGGGTCTAACCTGTCCCTCCAACAATGTCCCAATTTCTGGGTCCTCAATATCAGAATCAACTCTCCAGAATCAACTCTCCAGAGTCATTGCTGGGATGTTGTGGTATAAAATGTCCCAGTAAAAGATTCATCATCAGTCTGCCAGGAGAGGTGTGATGTGTAGATGTTGTGATAGCATGAGCAACCCTCTCACACACCACAGTGCCACCTGCTTGATGATGGCCTGTGAAGTGGGAGTCAGAGATGCAGAAAGCGGATGTGTGTTTAAACAAAGAGGCTGAAACCAGGCAGCAGCTGCAGAGGTGTATACAGGTGTTCTTATGTATCAAAGGGGAATTTCACACCTATAAAACAGCTTCATGCTTGATAGGGCCTGCAGACTAAGGCCTCCATTTGAAAATCTAGACGCAAGGCACTAAGATACAAAACATCCCTGTAGCACAAAGTGATCACAATGTGTGCCCAAGGTCAAAATAGTAATCTATCAGCTCACCATCCACCCTCTCGGTCTGCTGAACTGCAGGACACCTTAAAAACTCACAATAATATGTTTCATCCAAGTGAAAATGGCAGCTTTACGTATCAGCAGCTGGCTATTTTTAAATGGGCAACTTGAGTAACTTCTCTGGCCTGGCACCCTTTGCAATTGAAATTCCCTCCCTTGTTCAGATAAATGTAACTGTTATGTACGAGTATTCATCAACTTTATATATAAGTGCATGGGTGGTCATTGGAGTGGTAGAAGGAGGTTAGATTTCTGACATGAATTGGTGTCAGAGCAACGCTGTTTTCTGACATGTAATATGGGAAGCTAAACCCAGCACACCCAGCAATGTGCTCTCATTCTGAGAGTGCCTTACTCCTTAGAATAACTGCATTCTCCAAATAAGCGAAGTGACACACACACACTTTAATGAAATCCCTTCACCCTTCGTGAGACTACTTTGCCCTCCCTGGAACCGTCTTATTGATCCAACAAGAATGGAGTCCCAAAGACGTTTTTAGTAAACTGGAATACGAGGATTACAGAAAATTAAAAATTAATCAACTCACAATCATTGTACATGCAAGGGTCCAAGTAAAGTTACATACATACCACCTACTACCTTAATATTTCATCAGTCGCCAGATATCAACAAAGTAATTTGCAACATTAATTTAAGCGGTGTCTATATTCTTTTAAATCTCTTCATATAGGCAAGTACTTTATTTCTTACAATTGCAAGTTGAACTTCATAATGAAAACATGGCAAGTTCCACCAAAGCTCCAAAAAGTGGTGCGTGTTGATTAATCCATGCTTTGCAGTGCAAAGACAGGCAACCATATCTATGGCATAGAGTGCTTGCATCAAAGTGTTAAGTATATCAAAGTGATTTCAGAACCATGCATAATGCTTTGAACTGTAAAAACCAGATCCCGTTAAAGTATATTGTTCACCCTTTCTATGATATTGGCGCAGTGTTTATTTAGTTTGCGGTAACACATACACATATGAATTCCACCATCATTAGGCAGACCACATTGTGGGCAGTTTAAGTTCATCCTTTTTCACCTACTAATATTATTTCAGTAGAGAACAAACAATTAATGACCTTCAACTACTACATTTGAAGCTGAATTCTTGAAGGTCACATGAGGTAATGAATATGCAAACAAAATCTCTTTTGGATTGATTTGGCTCTCCAGTTTCAAAGACCATCTATTTGTGGTTTTCATAATGCCATCCTCCAGCTGTTAAAGTCAAAATATCTTATGTTTCCCAAATGGGTATTTTGGCAAGGTGGCAATTAGTATTTCAAATATTTCTAACTGTAGTATCAAACATTAACGTTAAAATACTCAGGCTTGCATTTTATAAAAATCTGAAATTGCACCCATTTCTTTTATTGTGTTTTTAAAATGATAGTCAAAACTTTTAAGGATTTCTTTTCATGGTCAGTGATTAGATGATCGCTGACCATTATTCCACTTGTGTTTAAGCATCTTTCAAAATGGTGTGATGCTTATATGTTGTCTGTGTATCCTGCACAGAATGTCATGTGTGGACGATGAGTAAGTCCACTGGTAAGGACTGTGGCATTATGTAAGCTATATGCTGTGGCATTGTCTACACTATACAATGCATTAGTACTGTATACAATATGCATGAGATTTCAAAATGGAGTGTCAGGTGGTATTATGCATGCTAAACAATGCATTGATACCGTATTGATAGAGCAAATATGGTATGTGGTTCGCCAAGCCTATTCAAAATGTGACTGCATTGTTGGTGCTTCTTATAGCATGCTTGTCATAGGGGAGTATCAAAGGGGCCACAAGGGCTCCCATTGCCGCCAGCTGCTCCTTCTGATCGAGCTCGGCTCTGCTGCTGCCTCCTGCAGGGTTCGAGCCCTCTGAGCCTCGCCAGCGCTATACTTGTGGGTTATTGGTTTTTCATTTCCTGCTCTTCAACTGTCGTTCCTTCTGCCATTTTAGTTTTTTTCTGTTGTTATTTTTACCACCACAGCCCCCCACCCCCCTGTCTTGCCTTCTGTGACACTCGCTTCCTGTCTCTTCCCCGTGGCCACGCTTCCTCGCCGCCCCGCTCCCGCCTCATAAAAGCGGCGTCCCCGGTCATTTTAGGGTGACCTCGACCCTGCCCAAGGACAAAGTCACTCCCATTGCCGCCAGCTGCTCCTTCTGATCGCGCTCGGCTCTGCTGCTGCCTCCTGCAGGGTTCGAGCCCCCTGAGCCTCGCCAGCACTATACTTGTGGGTTATTGGTTTTTCACTTCCTGCTCTGCAACTGTCGTTCCTTCTGCCACTTTAGTTTTTGCTGTTGTTATTTTTACCACCACAGCCACCCCAAGCCTCCCTCTTGCCTTCTGTGACACTCACTTCTCGCTGCTTCCCCGCAGCCACGCCCCCTCGCCGCCACGCTCCCGCCTCCTAGTCGCGCCCCCTCCCTCCGCCTTAAATGGCAACCACCAACGACGCGCAGCGGACGCGCGCAGCAGGCGCCCGTCCGCGCCTGGACCGCGCCCAGCACCGGAACCCCTGGACCACGAAGCCGCTAAAACACCAAACTGCACTACGACTCCAGCACCCTCCTTCCACTCAACGCCAGACGAGACCACTCCTACTACCGGGCCACCCCGAAGCACACCCAAGGGCACTTCACCTGCCGGAACTGCAGCTTCACCAGCATCCGGCCCGCCAAACCATCAACCAGAGAACCAAACCACCTCCGGTGCATCCTCCTCAACACCCACTCCGCCAGCAATCACGCCATCGAACTCTGGGACCTCCTAGACTCAACCACCCTGACGTCCCCTTCCTGACGGAGACCTGGCTGAACGCCACCTCTGCACCAGACATTGTCATAGCCATCCCAGAGGGCTACAAGATCTCCCGCAGAGACCGCACCAGAGGAGTGGGGGGGAATCGCCATAATCCACAAGGACACCCTCAGAATCTCGACCAACACCGACGACACCCTCACCGCCGCCGAGCACATGCACTTCCAGATCCACACCGACCCCAACATCACCCTCAGAAGAACACTCGTCTACAGCCCACCTGGACCCCGACCACTGTTCAGCGATGCCATCACCGACCTCATCAGCACCCACGCCCTCGCCTCCACAGACTACATCCTCCCCAGGGACCTGAACTTTCACCTTGAGAACAACAACGACGCCAACTCCACCGCCCTGATCGACAACCTCGCCAACCTCAGACTCAAACAGCTCATGACAACACCCACCAACGCTGCTGGACACACACTGGACCCCATCTTCTCCGCAAGCCCCCAAGTCACCTTCAACCACACCACCGAACCCCACTGGACCGACCACAGATGTGTCCACTTCACCTTCCAGAAGCCCACCACACACCACCGCACCCCACAGCTGCCACGCCGTTGCTGGAGCAAGGTCACCAAGGACTAACTGACCACCACCCTCGCGCTGAGACCACCCGCCGACCCCACCGACCCCGACACCGCCGCCATCAACTTCAAACAGTGGATCAACAACTGCGCCGACACCCTCGCCCCACTCAAGAACTCCACCACCAACCACATCAACAAGAAAGCCGCATGGTTCACCGAAGACCTCCGGATCTCCAAGCGCACCTGTTGGAAGCTGAAGAAAAGATGGCTCCACGACCGAACTCCAGACAGCTACACAGCCCACAAGAACGCCACCCGCACACACCACCAACGTATCATGACCGTCAAGAGGACCCCCTTCAAGGACCGCCTAGACAAAAATGTACACAACACCAAAGAACTCTTCAGCATAGTAAAAGAACTCTCCAACCCCAGCTCCAACACCAACGACATTCCCTCATCGCAAGACCTGTGCGAATCACTGGCCACCTTCTTTCACCATAAGATCACAGACATCCACGACAGCTTCAACTCCAACACCCCCACACCCACCGCCGAGACCACCACCCCTGCGACCTCCACCCACTCCGGGCGCCTGACCACATGGTCCAACGTCAGTGACGAAGACACCATCAAGACCATGAATTCCATCCACTCCGGTGCCCCACCCGTCTTCAACAAAGTCAGCACAGCCATCGCACCCCATCTCCGGAAAACAATCAACACCTCCTTCGAGACAGCAACATTCCCGGAGAGCTGGAAGCATGCTGAGATCAACGCCCTACTGAAGAAACCTAAGTTGGACCCCAAGGACCTCAAGAACTTCCGGCCCATCTCCCTGCTCCCTTTCCCAGTGAAAGTCACGGAGAAGATTGTCAACAGACAGCTGACCCGATACTTCGAAGACAACAACATCCCGGACCCATCCCAGTCCGGCTTCGGTAGCAACCACAGCACCGAGACCGCCCTCATCGCCGCCACCGCCGCCACCGACGCCATCAGGATCCTCATGGACAAAGGAGAAACAGCCGCCCTCATCCTTCAGGACCTATCAGCAGCCTTCGACACGGTCTGCCACCGCACCCTAAAAGCACGACTACATGACGCCGGAATCCAAGAGAAGGCCCTGGCCTGGACAACATCCTTCCTCTACGGCAGAACCCAGAGTGTCCGCCTCCCATCCTTCAGCTCTAAGACCACCGAGATCATCTGCGGCGTCCCACAGGGATCTTCCCTCAGCCCGACGCTCTCCAATATCTACATGGCACCACTCGCCCACGTCGCATGACAACACAACCTCAACATCATCTCCTACACCGACGACACCCAGCTGATCATATACCTCACCGAAGACCCCCACACCGCCAAAACCAACCTCCACAGAGGAATGAAGGCCGTCGTCGAATGGATGAAGGACAGCAGGCAGAAGCTGAATTCATACAAGACGGAGGTCCTCATCCTCAGCACCACCCCATCAACCTCGGACAACTCCTGGTCGCCAGCAGTGCTAGGAACAGCCAAGAACCCACCGACCACGCACGCAACCTGGGGATCATCCTCGACTCCGCCCTCTCCATGACCAAGCAAGTCAACGCTGTCTTCGCGTCCTGCTTCGACACCCTCCAACTGCTCCACAGGATCTTCAAATGGATCCCCTCAAAAACGAGAAAAACCGTCACCCAGGCCCTCGTCACCAGCAGACTGGACTACGGGAACGCTCTCTACCCAGGAACAACAACCAAGCTCCTGAGACGGCTGCAACACATCCAGAACGCCTCGGCACGACTGATCCTCGACGTCCCCCGTCGCAGCCACATCACACCCCACCTGAGAGGCCTACACTGTCTCCCCATCAACAAGAGGATCACCTTCAAACTGCTCATCCACGCCACAAAGCCCTACACAACACCGGACCAGCATACCTCAACCACCGACTCAGCTTCTACACCCCCACCCACAGCCTCCGCTCTGCCAGCCTTGCCCTCGCCACAGTTCCCAGCATCCGGAAAACAACTGCCGGCGGCAGATCCTTTTCCTACCTCGCCGCCAAGACCTGGAACACTCTCCCTACCAATCTACGACAGACCCAAGACCTGCTGGCCTTCAGAAGACTCCTTAAGACCTGTCTCTTCAATCAGTAGCAGCCCCCCCACCCCCAGCGCCTTGAGACCCTCACAGGTATGTAGCGCGCTCTACAAATGTACTGATTGATTGAATTTCTTTGGGCTCTCATGTTGTGAACTGACTTATGACAGATTTCTTTTGTGTAGATCGATTGATGAGGCCATGTTTTCACCTTCCCTCGGACCTTAAATGGTCTATCCCTAGGTATGATGGGAATATTACCCTAATGAGCTATCTTGATGAATCAGGAAAGGAATACTTAATTGTCTAGCTTATGCACAAGTCTACTTGATACAGATGCACATTCATTTTCCATTTCAATGTGTCTGTAAGAAAGCCTCTAGAAAGTTTGAAATAATATATGCTACTGGTACTCTTTCTATTGGAAGAAAATAGACAGGTTTTGAGAAGCACATAATCAATGCATGCAATTGAATAATGAATAAAATTTAAAATACCACTCGGTTTTGTAACAGTTGTGCATGTTATAATATGAAGGATACAAATATTTATGGTTTTGTATATTTTGTAAAATGTTTCCACACAATGCCATATGATCAAGAATTGAAATAGAAAATGAATAAGCTGGTTGTCCGTTAGAGTTCTGTTGTATTTGGTTTGTATTAATTATGTTTTTAAATTTTTGTATATATTGTATGTGTTTTTGCAGCCCTGAAGAAGTCCCAAGGGGGATAAAATGCATTGACTTTGGCTACAATCAAAAGATTTTTTTAGGAAAAGGAGATAGGAAAAGGAGATCATGAATAAAGAAATGTTATAATCATTCAGATGACTAATTGCAGTTATGTGAAATTATGTATGTTAATTTTCTATACATTACAAGATTTACCTTTACCTTGATAATTGGTGTGCAGAGTTATTGTTGTTTTAAGTACCCCTGTAGACTTTGTCCCATATGAGAGTTCCCAAGAGGAATAAAATGCATTGACTTTGGCTACAATCAAAAGATTCTTTTAGGAAAAGGAGATCATGAATAAAGAAATGTTATAATCATTCAGATGACTAATTGCAGTTGTGTGAAATCATGTATGTTAATTTTCTATACATTACAAGATTTACCTTCACTTTGATAATTGGTATGCAGAGTTTTTGTTGTTTTAGGTACCCCTGTAGACTTTGTCCCATATGAGAGTTTACGGTGACTGATCTCTCATAGATCATACATTTTGTTTCCATTTAACTGTGTGTCCACTAAAGAGATAAGTGTAATATTAATTGCCTCATCCATCTTTTTGTAAATCATGTATGTTGCCAAAATTCTTCTACGATGAGCAATGTCTGTTCAAAGGTCATCAGTTCTTGATAACCTCAACCATATAACACAAACTTTGTGCAATCAATGAATTATCACCTGATGTGATCAGTTAATGACTCTCCACTTGGGATCCATCTAACCAGCTTGTAAATACAAGCATTTTACAAATGGCGTGTCTTGTGAATGCATAGGGTAATAATAGGTTTAACCACTCTCCAATCCTTTTAAAGCTCTCCCATAGACTTAAAGAGGTATACTTTACTGCAGTGTGGGGGGCAGGATCTCAACTAATATGACACAGGTGCACCCTGTTCCAGAATCGCCCCTATCCTCTACCACTGGCATCAGTTGTCATTATGCTCCTACCATGAGGCCCAAACCCCTGTAAGGGAGATGTCAAACATACAGCTTTTTTTACAATCTCAGATAGTAAATGACATTCCTCATTCCATACAAATTTTACAATGGATTTCATTAATTTCTTTTAATCATACATTTTAGAGGCAAACCTTCTAACATATATTCAATAATATTCTGTCAGCCCAAGGAATTATGTTAACTCTTCATTGGTCTCGGAGATTCCTTAAACCCCTTTACTCATTTCTTTCCCGGTCCTTCACTGCTTATTTTATGTCCTTAATTTGGCACTCTGTTAGAACAACTTGTATTTCAAGATTTCTACAATCATACAATCTCCATCTAGCACACATTAAACATCCTCAACGTTTGCATGTTCATCTTCGGTTTCTCCCATAATTAAGATATCAACCTAACAATACAGAATTGCTTTAATATCTTTCAATAATTCATGTATGAATCTTTGGAACATTGTAGCGGCACACGCTAATTAAAAGGGTACCCTTGTGTAATGTAAACAACCCATGGGGGTTATGAATGCAGTGCACTCCTTCCTGTCAAGATGTAATAGCGATTGATGGTAGGTCATAGACAAATGAAGTGTGGTAAACCAATAAACATCTCTAACCAATGATAGCATTTCATTTAAATTGAAATCTATCTACGATAATTATGTTAATGAGGTAGCATAGGCCCATACATAACCTCACATTACCATTGGATCATCTTGCTGCCACTAACATAGTCAACCAATCTGATGAATCAGTAAGTTCACATGCCTTCAGATTTAAGTTTCTGTAACTATTTGTTAACTTTGTCCCAAATACCAATTGGAGCATTTCTAACATTCTGTGTGTGAAGTTCTTAAGCCCTGAAGAAGTCCCAAGGGGGATAAAATGCATTGACTTTGGCTACAATCAAAAGATTTTTTTAGGAAAAGGAGATAGGAAAAGGAGATCATGAATAAAGAAATGTTATAATCATTCAGATGACTAATTGCAGTTGTGTGAAATTATGTATGTTAATTTTCTATACATTACAAGATTTACCTTCACTTTGATAATTGGTATGCAGAGTTTTTGTTGTTTTAGGTACCCCTGTAGACTTTGTCCCAAATGAGAGTTTACGGTGACTGATCTCTCATAGATCATACATTTCGTTTCCATTTAAATGTGTGTCCACTAAAGAGATAAGTGTAATAATAATTGCCTCATCCATCTTTTTGTAAATCATGTATGTTGTCAAAATTCTTCTACGATGAGCAATGTCTGTTCAAAGGTCATCTGTTCTTGATAACCTCAACCATATAACACAAACTTTGTGCAATCAATGAATTATCACCTGATGTGATCAGTTAATGACTCTCCACTTGGGATCCATCTAACCAGCTTGTAAATACAAGCATTTTACAAATGGCGTGTCTTGTGAATGCATAGGGTAATAATAGGTTTAACCACTCTCCAATCCTTTTCAAGCTCTCCCATAGACTTAAAGAGGTATACTTTACTGCAGTGTGGGGGGCAGGATTTCAACTAATATGACACAGGTGCACCCTGTTCCAGAATCGCCCCTATCCTCTACCACTGGCATCAGTTGTCATTATGCTCCTACCATGAGGCCCAAACCCCTGTAAGGGAGATGTCAAACATACAGCTTTTTTACAATCTCAGATAGTAAATGACATTCCTCATTCCATACAAATTTTACAATGGATTTCATTAATTTCTTTTAATCATACATTTTAGAGGCAAACCTTCTAACATATATTCAATAATATTCTGTCAGCCCAAGGAATTATGTTAACTCTTCATTGGTCTCGGAGATTCCTTAATCCCCTTTACTCATTTCTTTCCCGGTCCTTCACTGCTTATTTTATGTCCTTAATTTGGCACTCTGTTAGAACAACTTGTATTTCAAGATTTCTACAATCATACAATCTCCATCTAGCACACATTAAACATCCTCAACGTTTGCATGTTCATCTTCGGTTTTTCCCATAATTAAGATATCAACCTAACAATACAGAATTGCTTTAATATCTTCCAATAATTCATGTATGAATCTTTGGAACATTGTAGCGGCACACGCTAATTAAAAGGGTACCCTTGTGTAATGTAAACAACCCATGGGTGTTATGAATGCAGTGCACTCCTTCCTGTCAAGATGTAATAGCGATTGATGGTAGGTCATAGAAATATGAAGTGTGGTAAACCAATAAACATCTCTAACCAATGATAGCATTTCATTTAAATTTAAATCTATCTACGATAATTATGTTAATGAGGTAGCATAGGCCCATAAATAACCTCACATTACCATTGGATCATCTCACTGCAACTAACATAGTCAACCAATCTGATGAATCAGTAAGTTCACATGTCTGCAGATTTAAGTTTCTGTAACTATTTTTTAACTTTGTCCCAAATACCAATTGGAGCATTTCTAACATTCTGTGTGTGAAGTTGTTAAGCTTTTCTATTCTTCCAATGAACATTTCCAGAAACTCATTTAAAATTCTATTTCCTAATGGTATTTCTCAGCAACCCACAATGTTTCTACTCCTTAAATATACACAGAGCAACTGAAAATGTGTTATATAACGCTATACCAAGAAACTGCCTTGAACAAAAAAGATTCTACATTCTAGAATACAATCTAAATGATAAACATAAACAATTAAGAAATGAAAATAAAAAACACGGAAGAATACTGGAAGCCCTTGAGCTATTTTGTCTTGTAGGGACAGGGTGGACTTCTATTCTGACTAATTCATCAACTGGTACTACAGGTTCTTGCAATGCTTCTGAGGTGTCCCAACTGATCTCTTCACTTTATTTTCCATGGAATACTGAGAGATGGTCCTACTATCTTTGTCACATTCTGGTCATTATAACTTCATGGAGATTATGCTGATGTAGCTGAGTGCCTAATGTGTTACTGGTCCACCAGAGAATAACATTTACTACTTTCTATGTTATTAACTATCACTCGTCACTGATTGTACACATCTTTAGAAAGATGATACACACAGTCTGATTCATTGAGAATTAAAGAGACATTTAAAGCGCTACTGCTAATATTTGCAGCTCTTACATACACCGGTCTTGAGGAGGTTTCTAGGTTTGCACATACCCTCACGTGGACTTCTCACCTTTTATTTCTCACTATGTTAGCTATCAGGTTGCTTTTTAAAGATCTAGCTCTCCGGACAGCATATCTTGCAGAATTATTCTGGCTCAGAGGAAACAGTAAACCAAATTTTATCCAGTTACTCATTAACATTATAGTTGCTTCAGAGTTTGGACAGCAATATCTTGGCAAAATGCCTCGATGTGCTGCTGTTACCATGCCTTACCTGCAGTGGCTTAATGCATTTGTTCCTGCTCCCACTTTGCCAATTGGGGAAGAATGCCAGACTTCCAGGTCATATTATTTGAAATATGTTTCCCACAAATGATAAATACTTTTTATGAGACCTCATCTCCCATACAAATGTTGGAGTTGTGTGTTGGAAAGGCAAAATGATCACAGATTACATGTCAATGTTAATGTTTTAATTCATTACATAGTTGACATGAATATAAAATATCAACCTGATTACAGCTTTGAATAAAATACTCAGTAAATGAGACTCATTCAATTAATTTAAAGCTTTCAATGAGTGTCTTCAATTACTCAGTATCTTATATAATTCATCAGTTTACTCTTACTTTGTTTACATTTGCAATGAATTTGGAAGCAAATGGATGAAAAGATGAAAGACTCTCTTAATCCATAGTACATAACCATGTTTGCAGCTTGGTATTTCAGTTCGACTTGAGGGAGAGAGAGGAAGAAAAAAAGACCTACCTATCAATTAACTCGACGCCATTTTATGGTCGTCCGAGGACTCGTGTGAGGTGTCTAGAAGGTAGCGTAGACCCCCCTCCCTACCCCACACAACTTACCACATCTGCCGTCGCAGATGTCCTGGCCCCGGGAAATTCCCAGGAGGGGCCCGTAGCCCCCCCTATCCAGGGAGGGGCCTTGACCGCCTTCCCTTTCCTTTCGGCGTCCCATCCTTGGAAGGGACCGCCTCCCCGTTGAGGGGCCAATGGCCACCTCCCCCCGGGCGCTCCCATCCGTAATGGGTGACGCCCCCCCCATAGGGATCTTCCAATTACTGCTCACCGATCATGACCTTACCGCCACAGGCCGGATAGTTGACCGGCTATCCGGACCCCCCACAAAACTCCTACCTAAAGGTCATGCTGTAAACTCTTTAGCCAGGCTACGAGGTCTCCTATGAGCAAAGAATTCCCCACCCGGGACAAATGGACCCCATCCTCCAGATACATACTGTCCCCCCTGATACAACCATGAGGAATCGAATGCAATGCACTTGTACGAAACAGTCTAGCCAACTTGTTATTTACCTTCTTCACCGAATGATTTATAGCAGACACAGAATTCGCCCCCGCCACACTTTTCGTGGAATCATATGGGACCATGCAATTGTGCACCCTGGAACCCTTCTCGCTAACCAACTTACTGTGGATAGTATCGCCTCGAGAAGTAGTCGTCTACCAGTGGTCACCAAATCATTGCCCCCAAGATGCACTATGATTATAGATGGCGGTGACCTTGTCCGCCCTAACAAACCCTCGACAAAAGGTTGAAACTGGTCAATACAGAGCCCGCCCCTTCCGTAGAAGGTCACCCTGTACCCGTATTCCCCAGCCATGTGAATCATGTCACCTGCTTTGAATACGTCCGCGGCACGCCTCACGTATGAGTGGCCCACGACCCACACCACTTTTTCCGCAGCCGGTGATCTTTGACCGCTGGTTCCCAGGTGTCGGGTCGACTGCACAGTCCGCCCCGCCTCGTAAGCTTGCGAAACTGTAAACCAAACAGAAACAAGAAGCGTGAGTACATGATTACAGCTTCACCACATGTGCAACCGCACATACCTTTTGTAACAATTCGAGGACCAACGCCCCAATTGTTTCACTTTTTCCACACTCAGACCCCTGGCTGTAGCCTCTGTAGCAGCCCCTATCCGGAAGGAATGGGTCCCAAAATCGCCCGGGTTCAAGCCCGCGGCCAAAATTGCCATTGCTAGCACCCGCTGGAACTGAAACCTCGTCAGTGGGGTGGCATCAGTGTGTCTCAACAGGGTCCCCCCCCACGATGCCGCCCTCTGCGCCAAATATTCCTCAACGCATACGACGGGGCACATGGGAGATCCGGGACTCCGATGGACTACTATACTGTCCCCGATCGCACCCTGATCGGTCTTGGACCTGGGAAACGAGACAATCATCGTATCCCCCTTAACTAGAACGTGCTCTCGGCACAGTCCCCCCCCCCGTATCCTGCTTGTTCCTTGCCACCAGTTCGCTTACCCGCATAGCCCCATGGAATGCTAATGCAAAAGCGGCCCGGAATAACACTGTTTCAGACTGGGATGAACAAGTCGCAGGGAGAACGGAAAATAACAGAGCCAACCTTTCCAGACCTATCGGGTGCCTTTCATCTACTCTGCGACCCTCAAGGCGTTGCCACCCACGCAGCGCTTTCTGTACTACGAAAGATGCGGTAGGGTCCTGGATCCCATGAGCCCGCGCCATGAAGGAAATGGCGGCCCGATGCCTCTGGGCCGTGGCTACCGATTTGCCTGCCTGATGTAACGACAGCAAAAACTTTACGACATACTCTTCCTGGCCCCAAAGCTCCCCCCTAGCCGAACCCAAAAAGGACCAATAGGAACGGAACGCCCCTTCATATGCCTTCCTTGTCCTGGGTGCTAAACTCTCTCCCACGAGGTTCTGTAGTTCGGGGCACCGAGAGGCCAGAGAGCTTCGGGGAATGGTGCCGACACCGGGTCCGCTGTGGGCAGAAAACCCCAGAAGGCCTGCATACGGAAACGAGAAAGCGCATCAGCCGCCTGATTCAGTACTCCTGGCACATGTCTCGCCCTAAAGAGCACGTTCAATTGCATACATAGTAACACAATTTCTTTGAGCAATCTCAGAATCCATTTGCATCGTGCTGCCTGACTATTGATACACTCAACCACGGTCATGTTATCCGACCAGAATACCACAGAGTGATCCCAAAACCCCTCAGGCCATGTTTGTAGGGCCACCAGAATAGGGAACAGTTCGAGAAAAGCAATGTTACTCGTCAGCCCACACTCGTGCCACCATGACGGCCACTTTTGAGCCGACCAGTGATTACCGAATATGGCGCCAACGCCTATACTCCCCGCCGAATCTGTCCACAGCCCCAACTCCTCGGAGGACACCGCCGGCTTGCTCCAGACAACCCGACCATTGAAATCCGCCAGAAATGCCAAACAAATGCGCATGTCCTGGCGAATCTCGGCTGAGAGCCTCGTGCGGTGGTGCCCTTCTTTAAGACCGACCATGGCTTGAGCAATCGAGCGGGAGAAAGGGCGGGCCATTGGCATTACTCTAAGGGCAAAATTCAACTGACCCACAGTTTGCTGCATGCTTCAAGGGAGGCCCTGAATTTCCCCACCTTTTCTTTGGGCAACCGGAAGCAACCTTCCAGTGAATCGAGTTCTATTCCGAGAAACTCGAGGGAAGTTGATGGCCCCACCGTCTTACCTGGTGCTAATGGCACACCAAATTGATTCATCAGACCACAAAATTCTTTTAAAGCTTGTGCACATTCTGGATCCCTAGCTGCCCCCAGGAACAAAAAATCGTCAAGATAATGCATAACATGTTGAAACCCCGTCATTCTTGTGAATACCCATTGCAGAAAACAACTGAATTTCTCAAAATAAGCACAAGATATGGAGCATCCCATTGGCATACATTTATCCATGTAATAGCGACCCTGAAACATAAAACCGAGGAGACGCTGATCGTCTGGGTGTACAGGGAGCAGGCGATTCAACATGGCGACGGCCTCATCGAAAGATGCGTACCGCACCGAACACACCTCCGGGTCTATCGCATCATTCACCGAAAGACCTCTCGGGGCGGACAAGTTATGTATTAACCTTCTTGGGGACCACTCCCAAGGGGGAACAAACAAAATTAGCAACTGGTGGCATGTCGAATGGTCCGGCAACCCGCCCCCGGGTCAACTCTTTCACAATCTTCGCCTGTACCACCGCCGTATTCTGCAGGACCGACAGTTGGTTCCTACACTGTGCCTTACCCTGAAAATTCCCCACTGGGATGCGGAAACCATACGAAAACCCATCTCGCAACACCCCAACGGAGACATGATCCGGGTATTCATTGAGCCAAGGAATCATTGCCATGGTATCAACCGGGGTAGGTAAAGGCGCCCCTCGGACTATTTCAGACCTGTTTGGCGCTTCCCCTACCTCTGTTATCACCCGTTTTGGCTCTGCACATGGTCTCAGGATGCGAGGATTGCCCACACCCCCCACAGTCGTGCCTAAACTTGCATGACCCCTGGGGCCTTGTACACTTTCCCCTGTTAAAATTCCAGCAGATGCCTTTTTTGCCTGTATTGCCACTCGATCTTTAGTGATGCTCATTACTTGAACCTGCCCGAAAGGGCGCCCCAGATGAATGGCGGGAAAACTCTCCCCCGTTTCCCCCCACCAATGGTGCCTTTAACATGCCTGATTTCTCCATCCTTTGCCATGAAATGGAGTCGTAACAATCCCATGTCAGAGATGTGTCGAACTCCTTGGCCTTCCGAAAAACATTATCATAACAAAACCACTGATTGCCCTCATATGACTGAGAAAACTCCATAATACGTGTCTGGTACACGGGTAACTCGGCCAACAGTTCAGGCCTTCGTTCCCCCATAATTGAAGTGAATATGCCAAACGCTCTGCCCCAATTACCTATGTTCTCATCGACCTTAAAAGCGGCCATCTTGGCGCGCCAAACACTCGGGTGCAAAAACTCTTTTTGACCCTTCACATGCTCGATCTCATAATGATCAGTTAGCAAAGAAAACATGTTTACATACTTCTCAGCCCATACCCTCTCCTTGATTTCAATCGGAATATGCTGAGCCACTTTCTCCCTTCTCGAGGGTACGGACCCCTCCCCCGCAATCGGCAGTCGCTGCTTACCTGAACTAGAAGCTGTAACCGTAGTCGCTGCCGAACTCGTGCCCGCCGCGGTTTCACCCACTGGAGCCTGCGGGGGAACAAAAGGACATGGTGCCTTTGCAGCCTCTCTTGATTGCCGCAACTGCCTCATTACTGCCCTGGCGTCATCCGCCGTGGTGCCCTCGCTATCTTTCCCCAACCACGCTGCCAGTTGTGCAGCCAACTCGGGAGGCATATCCTCCCCGTTCACAGGGGTGACTACAACGGGAATTGGTTGCCCCTCCTTCGGGACCGGGATCGGGGCCTCAGTCGGTGTATCGGGGAGCGCCGGCGGCGCCTCGGGAACCGGGGTCTCTCCCCCAGTTGCCCCCCTTTTGGACCTTCTACCTCTACCGCTAGGGACTACTCCCGGCAATGCTGGTCCGACGACTCGCTTTGGGCCTCCTACACCGTTCATTGCGCCATCTGTTTCTTCATCTCGGCCATGTCTTTCACGAGCATGCGGAGCATCTGATAGGTACCGACCCGCTTTCCGACCTTCTTGCCCGGCATTCTCGAACGATGATTCTCTGAAAGAACAAAGACAAAATTACAACGCTCAAAATTGGCTCTTCGTTCCGTCTCGAGCTCACATGCAGCGGGAGGTGCAGCTTCAGAGCACAGGAACAAGAGGATGCTACCTTGGCTTGTCGCTCCTTTTATCCCTCTTCGGGCGGGCGTAAACCCGCCTCCGCCCGCCTCCGGGGGCGTGGCTGGCGGCTTCGGTGTCTAGGACAACCCACTCTAGGGCGGGAAAAAGCGCGCCCCGGCTACGCCGCTTCGGGCATACCAGCCGGGACTCGCCTCCCGCCCAAGATGGCTTCCCGGGGAGATCGGGGTACTCCACCATACGTTCGGGGGGACCGATTGGTCGCCCCTTTCCACACTTCAAATGCAATATATATATAATTCGATCAAGTATACTCCACATAAGCAGAGGGACTTTTCTTCCATGAAAATAAAAAACAGTTTCACAAATCATTAAACATACTTCAAACTCTCGAACTGGATATTGGAATGTTTATAAAAAAAATTATTAGATGAAATTCTGAAGTTAAAGTTCAAAGTGGGGACCAATCAAGTGCAAAAGAATCATAGGGAGACGTGGGTTTAAATCAACCTGTCATTGCCACTTACAATGTCTTTAATTAGCTTTTAAATTGCACTCAAATGGAACTGAGAATTTCAAATATAATTTAGGGCAAATTACAATCTCCCAAGAGATCATTGTTTGAAAGTGATGCTGTAGGCTGCAAAGAAAGGATACGATGATGTTTAGTCACTACACTCTAACCGATGGAACATATGGTTCTAATCCCACCTTTTGCACTGAACCATAAATATAATGCAATTGAAAGCAAAATAGGTTAATCTCACAATGTCAATAAGAAAACATGTGCAGTGCAATTGTGCAACATGCCAGTTTGATGCATGTGGTCTATAATTGTATCTAAATATGCCCGTTCACTAATATGAGGATTAAACAGATGACAGAGAATGAAGTAATTGAAGAACCTGCCAAAATCTATCACAAACTACAATCCATAGACTGGACGGAGGTTTGTACATAATGACCTTGCAACAGTGTTTCACAACAACATAATGCTTCATATTTAATTTTTCTCTAAAATAACACATTTGTTTTTATGGGGAAAGCAAAAGCATTTGTGCTCAATCTATGAATTCCTTTCGTAGCAACACCAAAATAATGTCCCTTGTGGATTCAACATTTCAACTTTGCTGTTCTAGCTTAGTCTCGGCCCCAATTTAACCCGACCTAATCATTTGGCCTTACCTGCTTGACAGACAACACTTCAACTATCATGAAACTGGACACAGGCACCAAAAGATCTTACCAAGATCCAACTAAAAGAAAATGCCAGGAGGATGATAGTCTTTGCATGTGGCCGGTGACTGCAATCTCAAATTTTCATCGACTTGCTGACAAAACTGAGCCCTGCCCCTACTCTTTTCAACTCTGTGAGCAATTTTGAAGTCACTTTTGATGCAAGTCTTCTTTGGGTGAATTTTTCCTTTTTCAGGATTTCTACATTGAGTGTAACCTACTGTTGAAGACTCGCTTCTTTAAAGAACACTACATCATTTTACAATGCATTAACCATCCACAAAACTGCTTCCTCTCCTATTATTCCTTGACTTTATACTTGCCTTTGAACATGTACAGTGCTCCACAATTATTTTGCTAGGTTTGCTTCAAAGAAATATCACATACATATTCTATTATCTAGACTAAGTCAATAGAGGCTAACCAATTACAACCAAATACAATTTCAAAGTCTCCAGAGAGATCAGATCTCAACCGAAGATTCCCTCTCCATCCCTGTCACAGGACTTCTCTTCTGCCTTACAAGCACTCCATTGGCTGTCAGTCACACAACAAATTCTTTCTTGGCCATATGATGCATGCAAAAAACTTCACTGAATTAGACCAAAATTCCTACAATAATTGCTGCACTGTACCAAGTTTAAATGTAGTGTTGGTTCAAAGGGCCAGCTGTTAACGTAGTGGTCTCAATCCTGCAACTCTTACCTGAGATGTACCTCATTCATTCACCACAGAATGGTAATATCTCTTTATCAGTCCACATAAAGAATATTCAAAATTTGACTATCAATCTGGAGAAACCATAAACATGAGAAAGTTCTTTACCTGTGAAATTTGATGGAACACTACCTGCTTGCATGCGTCTAATGTCACCATGACCATGTTAATAGGTTTCTAAACATGACCCATCATTCAGCATAACATTATTTAGCTGTCAACAATAAAATCAACCTGAAATGGATTTACCAATGCATACATAAATATGCAAAAATTATCCAATTTAATACAATTCCATAGACACCTAGCATGCCCAGTTGCAGCATCATGTTCACTGTAATCTGATCAGAGTGCACACTGGCTATCGGTCATGAATATTCCCAAATTGACTTAAGGTGCACCAATCTGGAGACTTCCCAATGACAAAGATTTAGATATTATTGGTACACTCTAGAAAGCAGTAGTAGGAGCTTGATGCCTGTCCTAGGAAGTAGAACTGAACAGGGGTTGCACACTGCTAGTATTCCAGTTGCCAGTCTGTACTTCCATAAATCTGATGGCTGAACTCCAGGGCCTTTTTTCCAGAAGGACATAAACAATTTGAATATCACTGCCAAGGCAGAGTTATGGTTATGGAAGTTGGTTCTGGTAGAAAATATGAGGGATAGTCCTTGCACATAGACCAGTTTAAACACTTTGTAAAAACGAAAGAGAAGTAATGATGTATGACTAAGACATAGTTTATCTTAAGACAGAGAAAATATCAAAAATCTAACTAGAGGTGTCTTTGCCACTTGGAATCGAAATACAATTATATGACAAGTTAACAAAACAGTCTGTTTTCGAGGTTTCAGTAAGCAGCATGGAAAAAAACAAACGTTGGATTACTCAGATAAGGATGTGAACAGAGGAAGCTACCATCTACATCACCAGATAGCCCCTCCAGTGGGTGACCTTAAGGTTTGATATGATCAATAAAAACACCTGTTTTTAAATATTGCTTAGGGTAACCCCTGTCAACATTTCCTGCTGGCGTCAGTGGTGGTCACCACTAGGTTAGGGAATCTATTGGAATCCCCATGGAAAGGTTAGTCAAATCTAGCCATGTTTACATCTCTTGGTCTAGGGAAGATGGCATCAGGATTGGAGCACCACCGTGCTAAGTGCCTAAAACCAGGGAGCCACGAGTTGATGAAGCAGAGATCTCATTTGAACCTTAGAGCATCATAGAGTGAAGATGGCTGCTGTCATGTCTCTCTGCACTTGAAGTCACCAATAAGTGAAATCTTCATAGTTGTAAAAGACCTTAAGCATGATTAGAATTTTAGGATACTTGCTCAAGGAGGAAAGTTTCTGGTCCCCGATGATCTTGAAAAGAGCCCAAATGACCAACATGAGCTTATAAGAGTGTGATCCTTATTAGGTATGGCCAGTAAAAGGATTTTCAGCTGTCTCAAAGGAAGGCAAAGGTGTCACAGAGTATTCCAGTGCATAAGATGTTTCACCTCTTTGTCCCATTAATCTAAAATCATCTGTTCCAAGACACCACCAAACTGTTACATCCCTCCCTGTTGTAGAACATGGACTGGCGGCTTACCTTTGTCCTGCTTGTCATCTTAGTATGAGCTCTGATCTACCAAGTTGTAGTTCTTAAACAGTGAGGATATTCTAGCCTTCTACCCTATGAAGCCCATTTCACCGTTTCCCCCACCAGTAAAACAAGAGCTTTTATTGCATGAAAGTATAAAGAGCCTTCCCTTGAGAAAGAAATGACTGGTGGGCACCCGCTGCCTGTGGAGGGAGTTGCGGTGGGGCAGACAGGCGGGGCGGGGGAGGGGCAGGGTGGGGGGTGATAAACACCGGAATATGGATGATTGCAGGTAAGTAAACAATTACATGAATAAAACTAATTTCCTTCCGTGCCCTGCATCGCAAAATGCGATGCAGGGCGCGCTACGAAATTCGTTTTATTAATTTAATGGTTTACTTACCTACACTCATCCATATTCCTGTGTTTATCACCCCCCACCCTGCCCCTCCCCCACCTGTCTGCCCCACCGTAACTCCCTCCATGGGCAGCGGCTGCTGGTGGGTTCTAAAGAGATTTCAGAGTTGGTGTATTCTGGGCTGCATCGTCAGTAGATGGTGGAAACATGGGATGCACTACAGCTTTTGGCCTTCCTGAGTGCTCCTCCTCATTCTGTGGAAATCTCACACGTTTAGATGGTGCATTTCCTTTATCATAGCTCACTCTAGTGATTTTGCATGTAACATTTCAGAGAGATGTGTTCCTCTGGAAGTTGATCATGACTGTTTGTACAGAAAGTAGCGATGCCCTAGGTATGTGATACGGTTAGCAGCTCTCAAACAAGACTGTTTCGAGTTGACCAAATACTTGGACTTCCTCTAACCTTGATTTTTGGTGCTTTAAATAAGAATTACATTGGTCCTGATGAAACCCTACAATTGAGAACGGATTGAACATCGACTCCCCATTCCCTGGTTAAAAATTCACAGAGGGAATATATAAATTAATAAAATACTTCAACACAAAATATGTTCCAAACTGTTGATAACCAGGAATACGTAAAGTGTATTTCGTATCACTTGTGCAAACATTCACCTACACCAGCACAGCATCAGCTCCACTTTTCCATAGTAAATTTTGCTCCTTGTATGAATACATCTTATATGAAAAACAATATACTGTCTACCAAGGATTGAAGTATTGGCTCTTGATTAATGTTTTATATGATTATATAGATGCATAACACTAATTATCAAACAATTCAGCTGAATACCTTGCAGTTAGACTATAAATGCACCTGTCCTACAGAAGAACTGGTTTATTCATTAAATTGAATCACCTTAGACCCTGTGGGCATATAGTGTTGTCCTTGTTTGGTTTACATAGTCCAACACTCTCAGCATACCAAGACACTACTCTAGAAGCTAAAAGCATAATTAGTTGAAAAGGGGCCTGCTAGACTCCTGGAGGTACATGCACCTTGAAGCGAGCAAGTATTCTTTGTATTCCATGATGCACAAATCGTAAACAAGATTTTACTTTACTTTCCTCCCCAAATGCCTCCTACATAGATTGCAAAACTCATAAGAATGGGTGAAACAAGGCCAATCACATGTGGAACTACAAACGGGAGGTCGCATCATAACAAAGGGTAAGAAGAAGGTAAACTAGAAGTTCTCACCAAGCCTAGTAAGGGACACCAGGTAAAGAGCGGAACTAGTCCATGGCCTCAGAGATTATTTTACAGACAGCAATCACTGGGATGCATCAAAAGCTACCTCTGACAGCTAGAGCACAAAAAGCATAATAGTTTCTAGAATCTACACTGGTTAAGGAGCTAGACCTGTTGGAATAGAAAAACAAGAACGAGAACGAAGATAGACACATAGCAATGTTGCATCTACAACTGAGTGTCTTGAGAACAAACAAGGCCTTCATGTGTCTTAAACAGGCCACTATGAAAATGGTAACAAGGCAGATTATTTACTAGCATCAAGACTGAGGGCCCAGAGTACATTGGAAAATATAGAACTCAAGTGGGATGTACAACCATATGCAAAAAAGACAAGAAAGTCACTTCCTCTCTTTTCATAAGCAACTCTAAACAGTTCAGCCAGCAGATACAGGAGGATACACAACTTCCTAGAACAGCTACAGATACCAGCTCTTACCCTCAATAAGGAGAGGAATTAGATAAGCTCTTTGCGGCAAACAAGACTTTTATGTTCATCAAATCAAAGAACCTGATCAAAACCCAAGGCCCGGATGGCATCTCAATGTAGTTTAACAAGGTCCATTGAACAGACTTATCAACTCTTTCACTGAGTGGGAGAAACACCCTCAATGAAAGTAGCAGAGGATTCAGTAATCCTTAAACATGAGAAACCAACTGAGGAGAGCAAATCGTGTAGACAAATCAATCTGCGGAATGCAGATGTCAAAACCTTCACTAAAGCACTTGTGAAAAGAATAGCTAGGATCCTCCTAGTATTGGTGGAATTTGATCTGGTAGGCTTTGTTAAAGAATGCCAAGGCTAAGACAAACATTAGGAAAGTGGCACACCTAATTGAGAAAGTAAGAGAGAAGACAATGATAGCCTTTGTTGTATACTTGGAATCAGAAAATACTTTATTCGGATGAACTGGGATTTCCTAGAAGCTATGCCAGTCACACAGAGGAAAGCTGCCACCGTGAGCCGCATCATGGCAAGCTGCATGTATTGCAGCTTGCCATGAAGCATGTATTTGGGTGAATGAATCATGTTCCGACAAGAAGAGTCTACTAAGGGAAATGAGGCAGGGCTACTGCTCTTCCCTGTCCATTGTGCGTTGATCATAGAATCTTAGGTGGCACTGTTGGCAAAAAAATGGTGGACTGGGTTTCCACCTCGAGTAATTACCAGAGGCTGAAATTAATTTAACCATTGAACCCATTGCTATTTTGTTTGCTTTAGTGTATGCCGTGACCCTAGTCCCATACTCACTTTGCAGCTGGAACCAAGCTGCACCTGACTGAAGAGCCCCAGCTAAAGTAAAACCAATCTTGGTTTGCTTGTGTTCCAGCTCGGAGATGATGCTTGGCAGTTCTCAATGCACTGTTCCTGTTGAAACAGGATCAGGGCTGATTTGCATATGATGGGGTCTAATCTGAGATGGAATTGTGGGCAAAAGAAATTATGGACTCAGATGCAGCTCGAGTAACTGCAAGTGTCTGAGATAAATTCAAGTATCCCACCAATCACTTATTTTGTTTACTTTACTCACAGAATGTTTGCAGCTTTGTTAAGATCTAACCCAAGCACCAGAGAAGTCCCATTTGGCTCAGAAGAGCACAAAATGAACATTCTCTCATTCTCATTGAACCACAGACCTTATTGCCTAAATTACTGAGATGCTTAGGAACTTTCGAAAAACTTCTGGACTTCATAATAATGAAGATAAATCAGAGATACTGAATATCTCCATAGCATAAAAAAGAGCAGCTGTGATGAAAGGTTCTTATATGAAATCACAATCAAATTTCTAGGGTTGTCTCTAACCAACTCCCTGCAGTTTGGGCAGGGGCTAGTTGGCCAGCCCATAAACTCTAAATTAGGACCAATTTGATTAGATGATGAGGGCTTTACATCTCATGGCTAGATTGAATTCTTCATCATCCAAAATGCTTTATTTCCATTAAAAAGCTTAAAAGCTGTAAAAGATTTGAACCATCAACTATCACACAATTTCACGATCATAGTATTGACAAAGTGCATTGGAACCCAAGGAAACCGACCAATGAAAAGGTAAATTATCAAGAAATTTGTAGCAAAGCGCAGTCCAGTGACAAAACCTTACAAATGTTCCGCTATGTCTACCGTAAGTGCTTGAAAATCTTCTGATAAGACCTATTGAGCTCATGTTCAATAGTATACCCACCTTGTGCTCCAATTAAGCTAGTCAATCATGAATAAACTTTTTGCGTTTTAAGTAGCACATTATAAACATGAAATAGATTGCATCAGAACAGTACTCCACAACATAAGATCATATATACATTGCAAAATTTAATGCAAAATACAATGGATAAATACATCAATTCATTGTTCCTAATATATACTAAATCAATATTAAAATGATTTGCCTTTATTCTTTTCTGATTAGCCACACTATGAAAAAATCTGCTTAGGCCAAAGACATTAAAGTGTAAAGAGTTAGTTAATAATAGTTTAGGTGTGTGGAGTCCCAAGTTAAGGCTAAGTGGTCTAATCTATCTGCACCTAGGTTTTCCATACATAGGACAGACAAATAGACATGTTTGATGCTTTCTACAGTTCAATTAGTGCACAGATTTCGTAAGTCTCCATTGGCAGAGCTCTGTTTCCATTCTGCAGCATGAATGTACATTTTTTATTTAAACTCCAAAAAGTAGCTTCATGAGCAAAGACCAAGCCAGTGGTGGTTGAATGGAATCAACATATGGTTCATACGTTGGTAAGGTATATTGGAGGTTACAACTTTTTTACAATATTGCCCAGGAAAGTGCATCTGTGCAGGATAAGTTAGACATATTCCCAAAATGTGGCTTTAACAACCTCATTTCATCTATGAGTGCGGGGGTCGCGCCAAAGTTCTTCTAAGCCCAGGTTCTGGTACCAGTGACTAATGTATTGGAACCAGTAGAAAGTTGTAGCACTAGCTAGAGATAGTAACTCATTTAAGGCTTCCCTATATACATACAGTTCCTCATTAGCCCATAACCGTATCCAGAATAAAAGAGGTTGCAGTGTGGCACACAACTCAATGTATTTAAGGGGGGGGGTCCATAAATAGGAGAATTGATGGGGGTTGCTGGGGGGAGATTACTTAGCGATCTTATAAAATCATTTTTTAGTACAGTAAGATTGGTTACAGTAGTAAAACCCCCGATTTCCGCCCGTAAAGAGCTGTTGTTTGGCCTTGAGCTTTGTATACCTAAACAGCTGGTGAAAAAGTGTTAGGTCAAGCAGCCATAAAATATTCAAAATGTCAGCTACCCTGTCGTATCCCGAGTCTAATTTTCCTCTTACATATGGGACGTGGGTTGAAAATCATTACCTTGGACTTAGAGGTGTTAATTTCCAGTCCTTTACAATATAATTGGAAAGAGGCGAATACATTTTCCAAACCCCTTGAAGTGATAAAGCATGGAGGTCATAACACACCCCTATCACACCCACCTTCAGCCAGGGATGCCTTCCATAAGTTCACCATTACTGCCCCATTTAACCTGGGCGCAATTATCCCTATGAAGTATCACTAATATAAATAAGAAAAGAAGGAGTCCCCGTGGACATGAGTGTTCCCCATAAGAAGCCCTGGGAATAAGATCAAATGCTGCTCTCAGATCCATGAGGGCAGATATAAATGGTCATCACCTAATTTAGTATATTTCTATAAAATAATTGTCAAACAAAACTCCTGGGGCCAGATGTACGACCGTTTTTTGCGGTCGCAGAGGAGCCTTTTGCCCCTTTGCCACCGCTAAACATGGTAGCACAATCTACTAGCGAGTCGCTAATGTAATAGCAATTCGCAAAATAGGGTTAGCGACTCGCTATTAGGAAGGGGCGTTCCAAGGGTGTCCCTTCCTAATAGCGACTCTGAACACTATGTAAGAATGCTTTGCGGTCACAAAAAACAAGGAGTTTACCACCCTCTTCAAGAGGGTGGTAAACCATTTGCAAACGGGAAGGGGTCCCAAGGGGATCCCCTCCCCTTTGTGAATTGGTGCTCAAACATTTATTTAGAGCAGGCAGTGGTCCCAGGGACCACTACCTGCCCTTAAAAAATGAAACAAAAACATTTAATTTCTTTTTTTAATGCATCCCATTTTCCTTTAAGGAAAACAGGCTGCATTAAAAAAAGAAAACTGCTTTCTTGACAAAGCAGTCCCAGGCATGGTGGTCTGATGAACCTAGCAGGCCACCATCCCTGGTAGTTCCAGCCATTCCCTATGGGGTCACAAATTGCGACATCTTCATTATTATGCACGAGGCATGCAATTTGTGACCCATTGCAAATCTCAAACAGTGTCTCAAAAACTGTTGTAAATTGATGTTTAGGACTTGCAAATTGTGAGTCGCAATTTAATACAATTTGCGAGTCGCAAACCTCAATGGTCGTACGTCTGGCCCTTGGTCTACTGTGCCCATTTGACTTCTAAAAACCACCAGAGTGACTGTATACTATTTTGAAACATCCAGTCCCCTAGCTTATCGAGAAGCTGACAAGTAACAACGTTTTGGAGGTTTGCCAAAAGGCTTATATGCCTATAGTTTGTAGGTAGTCCTTTATCCCATTTTTTTATAAATTGGTTTAAATTTTGGCACCTGTAAAACTAAAATTAGACAGCATGTTGATATAGGGTATCAAAAATTTCTAGTTCTGGTTGGAATAAATCTCCCAGAATGTTTTCTTCCCTGGGGCCTTCCCTCGTTTTAACCTCTCACCAATATGCAGAATATCATGCTAGGAAAATAACTCAGCGTGCAATAATGGTGAAAAATTACCACCTTCTACTGAATTAACTAAACCCTTGGAGGCGGTAGCTAATGGTAATTCTTCCCTAGCGTATAATGTGCAAAATGTTGCTCCCACTTAGACAATTCAATATGATGTGCAGTTGTGGTAAAACGCTCAGTGTTCCTAAGGGTAATTACACGCCCGTGGGCTGGACGACATTTGTGTGACACTGGGAGATTAAGCCCGGAGGTGTGGAGTGCTGCTACTTCTGCCATCTCTTCGTGTCGCTGGCCATTGGGGTCTAGAGCTGCGGGTGAACTGTGCAGCTAACTCAGTTTCACATGACCTGGTCTTCATTCACGGACCATCGGTGGCGCACCACCTATTTGTAGACGTCGCATCTAGGGCTGTGGAGAGGCACAACATGGATAAACCGGAAAAGAATCAACCACGCCTAACTTTTGAATTACACATGTTTCGTCCTCCTGAACTTTTTCAAGGCTAAAAACCATAAAACACCTGTGAGTTTCCAAGACTCCTCGCAGATTCTGTTGCATCAGATGTATTTTTAGAAGTAAGGGGAGTTTTCCCAAAACGTTGCAGTCATGGACAGTACTCATAAAGTCCTGTCTATTCTTTTAGAATCACGGAAAAGTACGCAAGTTTGACCTTGATAAGTCTCGTCTCAGGTGGCTTGAGCTGTGGAACCTTGGACTGAGACTTTTTGGAAAAACTCACCTTACTTCTAAAAATACATCTGATGCAACAGAATCTTTGAAGAGACTTGGAAACTCACAGGTGATTTATGCTTTTTAGCCTTGAAAAAGTCCAGGAGGACGAAAGACATATCGGCTGGGGTGTTTTGGATTTCTCTATTTGTGACTCTGATTTTGAAGTAAAAGAAGAACTAAACTTCAGTGGATTGGATTTTTTCATTTTCATTGGCCTATTACTCAACACGAGTCGGACATTCAATGATTATACTATTGTAAGCTTGAGTGCTTGATCTCTTTTTTTGGATATTACAAACATCCCCTTTTGGGATTTGTTAATTAGCACCCAAGGAGACTTGGTGTTTAGCGCAACAGCACAATTTTCAACTTTTTTTGCTTATGGTCATTGTGTGTTTGAATACACCCTCATGACTTTGTATAGATGTGCAGTCACTCAGGCCTAGTAACCAATGTTTGCGTAGCAGAACCATTGTTGACAACATTTGTAAAATCAGTGAAAGGATAGGATGCTAATTGCATATTAAATGCTTTATGAAATTCAGCAGGAATGCCATATTGACCAGGGGACCCGCCAAAATTAAGGGTTGCAATGGCAGATTTTATTTCGGATAAAAACAATTGGATTATTTTTTTTTAGAGTTCTGTATCTGTGGGTTTATATTAATTTATTATATCCTTGTAGGAAGGTAAATGTTGTCCAGTTTGTAGATAAATAGTAGGTGTACGTAATGTATCTTTTTATAGTTAAGTAACTGGCAAGAAATGTATTAAATCTATTGGCCTGAAAGTAGAGTTTCACTTTAGTGTTGGGGACGTGTATACCTGCATGTTTCCTTACTACAGAATGATATTTGTAGCTCAGTTTTGTGTTTGTGTCTTATAATCTAAATTATTGGAGGAGATAAACACCCTTTCATATTTAGAAATATCTTTCTCTAGTTTGGTAAATTTGGAGTTGTTCTCACAAGACAAAATGGAAATCACATACCACTGATATACACTTTGAACACATCACATCTAGTAATGTTAGAAATATCATTGTCTAAGTTAAGTGTCAAAAATTGTGTAATAGCATTTTGTAACCAGGTTTTATGTTCATCTTGAAGAGAAATGTCAGCATTCATTCTCCAACAAGGTCCAGGGAGCGCAAGGGTTTCAATTTTAATTAGAAGTTATATCATGGTCAGAATTGTCAATTGTAAGTTTCTGGGGAGAGGCTATTGATTGACCTACTTCTTGAGGTCTGTAGATAATCTCCCACAACAATAAAGGATCATTTCCTAATTTAACAATTTAAGTACTAATAGATTCTCAGAAAAGTGGGTCTTCATCTGTAGGACCATAAACATTTACCAGATCCAAGATAACTTTCTCAATTGGTATTTTAACAAATATAAAACTTTCTCAATGTGCATTTTAAGAAATGTAAATCTACCATTAGCATTATATTTGAGCAGAATCTGTTAATGAAGCCATCTTGAGAAAACAGTTAGCAACCCATCCTTCTTATCAGTTGAAGATAAAACATAACTTTCAAACCATCGCTTAACTATTGAGGATATGTTTTCACATAAGTATCTTGAATCATACAAATATCTGTTTTGTGCCCAGAGAGCTACTCATTACTCATTTTATGTTTGACTGGAAGTCTAAGCATTTAACATTTAAAGAGATAATTTTAATTTGGTGATCTAAGGACATATAAATAAGTAAAGGAAAGAAATAGGATTTGTAAGCACAAGAAGAAGGAAGTGGCAGCTTATAACATAAAATGCTTAAAACCAACAACCAGATTACTCAACATAGAAAAGACAGACATTAAAAAGGAACATTAAGTAATATTGAGGTAAAGCAGGCAAGAACCAGGTGGAGAGAACGTACAGCTCTGTATACCAACCAGAAAATATAGATATGTAATGAAGGACAAAGTATGTCAGGGTGAAACGAAGTATCAGTTTCTTGTTCTTCAATGCTAGTAGGAGGATGTTGATCAAGAAAGTTAAGTCTATGGGCGCATTAAAGGATTTAGTTGCAGCATCTTCCCGAAATTTTCATAGTCGATGGGTCATATAAAATATGTTTGCCACCATTTGCTTGAGACACAGTCTAATCGAAGCAAATTTTTTGCAGACAGAAACAATGTCTTGATGAATGTAGATTGTGCTACCATCCAGTATTAACATAGGTATGCCACAAATAGCTCTCCAAATCATGACAAAAATGATGATGGTGAATTGCCTTAATAATATTTTGTTGTGGCCTAGCATTACTTGATTTCAAATGAGATGGAATACGATATCCTTTGTCAATTTCAAATTTCTCCTGGAAGTTGATTTTATAAGAGTTGGTGTATAAAAGTTTCAATAAAAGCATGGCACGCTTGGCCCTCAATTTGTTCTGGAAAGTTGAAAATGCAAAGGGTATATTGCCTTATACTTTTTTTTGGTCAAGAAGCTGTTTAGTTAGTGGAGGAATATGTGAAACCAAAGGGGTGAATTTATGAATCCGAAGCTGAATATCTCTAATGTTATTCTTGTTTCCAATAGCTTTCTTGGATAATGTGGAAATATCCTTTCAAATAAGTTTAATGTCTAGACTTACAGCATCAGTATTAGTACGTCTAAACTGAATTTCCTCCAATATTTTTTAATTGATGTCAGGCAATTCAATTAGCTGAGATTTTGTTGGTAGAAGTGAGGAAACCTATTTTCTTTTGTTAGAAGACATATAGGAGCTGTTATTGTATACCATACTAATACAGTAGTGGTACACATTATTAATATAGCAATAACTGTATGTGTTCCAGATAGGCCAGAAATAAGGAAAAAAACTGAGCAAAATTTGTAGAATTCGCAGAATGGTTTTACCTTACACGAAAAAATAAAGCAGCAGACCAAGAATACGTCTGTTTTGACAAACATTTGTGCTGGTTTTGATCAGGAGAGGAAAGACGCCGGGATAGCAAAGCTGTGCCCTCTCCTGGAAAGGTTGCTGCCTATATGACAGAAACTTTGGAGTAGAGATTAACACATTGCCGGTAAAGACAGGCCTTTGAAATTCAGTCCACAGGATGCCAATATACATTTCGTACAACTCCTACAGATTAAGAAAACAATAGGCAAGCTTCACAAGGTAGGTTAATTTCCAAGATGTCCTACTTGATGGTCAAATATCTAGTTGGTTCGGCTAGATGGGGAGAGCTCACTATGCTATGGCCATCTTGTTTGCATGTGCGCTCGGAATCCCCACCCGTTCCCATTCTTGGATGTTAAAAAAAGTTTGTTTTTACAAGTAGGTAGTAGTCCACATGACTACTGCAAACTCTCAAACACATAAAAAGCTAACTTTTATTTTTAATACTGCATTAAAAAAAGTCTGACTTCGTTGAAATGCGGGTGCAGGCATGTTCATTCCATGCCATTAGTAGATGACCATCCCTTTGATGGCATCCAACTGTATTGAGTTGCATTTTGCACATTACCTCATTAATATTCATGAGGTAGGTCAAATTCAAATGGATGTTTAAGAACCAACCAATTAGTACATATTGGTCACATAAATACTAGTCACATTTTGCATCAAGTATTTTAAAAACAGATATGCGAACATCTTGCCCATAGTTCCTAACAGAATTATTTATGTGCAGGACAATATACATGATATTTAATACTGTTCAACAGAGATATTATATGTATACACCCTCGCTAAAAACTCAATAAAAGTTTATAAAAAAAAAAAGAAACTAAAGTGGATGAAGCAGAATTCACGACATAGATTCTTTCAGGCAAGAGTGGTTTTTCAGGGAAGAGCTTTGCCTTGAGAAAATACTGAAGACTATCAGGTAGTGACAAACTTCATTGACTAAAGATTGGAACAAGACAAGGGAAGAGTTGGTAATATGTGTGAATGCGAACTTTTTTCAGATGTTTTCAACCAACCCGCAAGTGAGATAAAGTATGGCTTCACTCTTCATTGCACATTTACTGGATAAAGCAGACAATAGGAAATGAGAAAATGCATTTTTGAGCCCTGAATTGTTTCAAATGGCATTTAGTTCCTATATTCTGAGGCAAACAATACCAGGTTATATACTGTTGCTGCCCTTGAAATGTGATATGGAAAGTGATTACTTATAAAAATGTAGGAAGAACTGTTGCTCAGAAGGATTATTAAAATCTTGTATTTTCTTTTTAGCACCAGGCTTGATTTGAACCAATATTGGCATCTTGAATCATATGTTGGCCTAGGGAGCAGCAATGATTTTAAGCTGTACTAGCCAAGCCAGGCCATCATTTGTTAATTTTCCACTTATTGCAAGGAATCTAAAAAGAAATAGCATTTAACATAACCATGACATTTCTAACCTCAATTATGTGGCCGCTAGAATTCATTCACAGCACCTGTGTGTTCAGGTGATTGCGCACATGTGTGTCTTAAGAATATAGGGATGTGCCTTGGCACATAACATAGCTGTACAAATAGGAAAACAAAACAGGTAGCATGAGCAAGAATTATGTTTTGTTTCCCTCTTTCACACATTCATTACATTGCTTTATCTCGACAATGGATGGAACCCTGTCTCCTGCAGGTACAACATATGAAGAGATAATTATCCTTTGAAGGTTTCACTGAATGTCCTTAGCAACAGTGAGCAGAGGATAATGCAATTTGTGACAACTGAGGCTATAGAGTTTGTGACTGAAATGCAATTACAGTGAAATACTAACTTAAAAGCTATCTCTGTAGTCCGAAACAATATAGAAAACAGATCAAATTGTTTGCAACGTAAAAATTCAGTTCCAGACTCCGTGGCTATCAAGCTCATCACAGGACAGGACACGTAGTTTGTGACCAGTGTTAAAAAATTTTGATTGTAGGTAGTTATCGTGATTATTCCATAGTCTGTTTAGCAATTCAGTGCAAAATGTATTCCAAGCCGCCATATTACAGGAGATCACCTACAACATAAGCATTCAGTAATGTAATTTGAATAGGTGGGTTTTACAGCATTACAGAAGAATAGCAAATTCAGGGCAAACCTGTATTTGTCAGGTAGGTGATTTCAGACTATGGGGACTTGGCAAGAAAAAGCCTGGGTTTAAAACTATTTAGTTATTAGTCTTTAAAAATTAGACATTACATTTGCCTCTATCATTTCTATCTCTTTGAGTGGTCAGGTTGTTGAGCAACAAAGGTGAAGGGCATTCTTTGTGATGAAGGCCATTTTGGTTTTTTTTTATGTTCAGACAAAACTTGCGGGGTGGGGTACATCAAAATAAGAGTTATGTGCTCTGATTTCATAGCAGCTTTACAAAGTCCTACCTCCTCATGCTGGTACACTTGACAGGTGCTACAGTAGCATTCATGAGGCTGTCGAATACAGGATTTCTATCGTCAAGGTGCCATAAACCTAGGACTTGTACCAATGATGTGACATCAAGGGAAAGATACAGGTTTGCGATTCCTGAGTAGAAAGATTTAGAAAGAAGTGTTTTTCACAAGTTCCAAAATGTGGGCTAGCATATATATTTTTTAGACAATAATGAAGCCACTTGACCTTGCAGAGTACAGCAGTGCAGGACACATGCCTGAAGAGGTCAGTTATTGTTCTACCCATGTTTGCAAATACGTAGCAGGTTCTGTACAAAAGAGGAAAAGGAACTGTTTTTCTTAGATTTTGTTTTAGGGAATAAACACTTACATTTTTGGTTACTTTCTACAGGAAGAATTTCCTGTTCCTATGATTGCGCATTGAATTGATTTTGTTTGGACTTGTTAATCAGTTGAAATTGTTTCAAAAAGTTGCTCCTGTCTTGGACATTAGTTACTCTCTGTTGGCCGAGACTCTCAACCGAGACATCTGACGTATTACTGTCAGATACATCGCTCTCCTCGGCTGTGATGTTCCTATCACTCAGGTTAGTTGTACTGTCCACACTTGCTTTGTTTGATTGTTCCGTACCTTCTGAGAACAGTACTTTGTGCGATTTAGGATTCCGGATTTCAGCCACAGACCGCTGTGTGGTTAAGCCCCACATTACCGGAGGTTTGTGTGTAAAAAAAAATTATATATATATATATATATATATATATATATATATATATATATATATATATATATATATATATATATATATATATATATATATATATACAATTACCACTCTGGTGCTAGTCCACCAAAGAGAAACACGAACAATGCAATAACTGTTCTCACTGCCGGCCGCAGTGTCTTTATTATGACCAGATGCGCATAATGTCAGGCAGATGACGCGTTTCGGCTAACGCAGTAGCCTTGTTCATATATAAAAATATATATATATATATATATTTTCCGATGCGATTGGTAACCCATTGAGAGTCGCACACGAAGTAGGATGAAAGGTTACCAGCCTTTATTAAAGGTATAGACCAGTTCAGTCAGCCAGTGGTTAAAAACAGCCTTGTTGCAGCCTGATGCATTTCGAATCAATCTTCCTCAGAGGCTTTGCGCAAGGTGCGTGCTCCAGCGAACCTTCTCCTCCATTAATATGCACCTTGACACGCCCACAATGGGGACGCTCGAATGAGTCAGTGTGAGGCATTGTGGGAGTTGAAGTATTCGAATTCAGTTACCATGTTACGGCGCACTTTGTTCTCTGTTAGTTCAAAGCTCAGAATGAGCCCCAGCACATGAACGGGTCCTCATCCTGCATCCCAATCCCACGTCGAGGGTTCGTGATTTCTCCCTCGTGGCCCCCTTCGATTAAGGGGTGGTGCGGTGCTCGGCAGCTGGGCAGCCGCCTATAGTTTCCGATGCGATTGGTAACCCATTGAGAGTCGCACACGAAGTAGGATGAAAGGTTACCAGCCTTTATTAAAGGTATAGACCAGTTCAGTCAGCCAGTGGTTAAAAACAGCCTTGTTGCAGCCTGATGCATTTCAAATCAATCTTCCTCAGAGGCTTTGCGCAAGGTGCGTGCTCCAGCGAACCTTCTCCTCCATTAATATGCACCTTGACACGCCCACAATGGGGAAGCTCAAATGAGTCAGTGTGAGGCATTGTGGGAGTTGAAGTATTCGAATTCAGTTACCATGTTACGGTGCACTTTGTTCTCTGTTAGTTCAAAGCTCAGAATGAGCCCCAGCACATGAACTGGTCCTCATCCTGCATCCCAATCCCACGTCGAGGGTTCGTGACTTCTCCCTCGTGGCCCCCTTCGATTAAGGGGTGGTGCGGTGCTCGGCAGCTGGGCAGCCGCCTATAGTTTCCGATGCGATTGGTAACCCGTTGAGAGTCGCACACGAAGTAGGATGAGAGGTTACCAGCCTTTATTAAAGGTATAGACCAGTTCAGTCAGCCAGTGGTTAAAAACAGCCTTGTTGCAGCCTGATGCATTTCGAATCAATCTTCCTCAGAGGCTTTGCGCAAGGTGCGTGCTCCAGCGAACCTTCTCCTCCATTAATATGCACCTTGACACGCCCACAATGGGGACGCTCGAATGAGTCAGTGTGAGGCATTGTGGGAGTTGAAGTATTCGAATTCAGTTACCATGTTACGGCGCACTTTGTTCTCTGTTAGTTCAAAGCTCAGAATGAGCCCCAGCACATGAACGGGTCCTCATCCTGCATCCCAATCCCACGTCGAGGGTTCGTGACTTCTCCCTCGTGGCCCCCTTCGATTAAGGGGTGGTGCGGTGCTCGGCAGCTGGGCAGCCGCCTATAGTTTCCGATGCGATTGGTAACCCATTGAGAGACGCACACGAAGTAGGATGAAAGGTTACCAGCCTTTATTAAAGGTATAGACCAGTTCAGTCAGCCAGTGGTTAAAAACAGCCTTGTTGCAGCCTGATGCATTTCGAATCAATCTTCCTCAGAGGCTTTGCGCAAGGTGCGTGCTCCAGCGAACCTTCTCCTCCATTAATATGCACCTTGACACGCCCACAATGGGGACGCTTGAATGAGTCAGTGTGAGGCATTGTGGGAGTTGAAGTATTCGAATTCAGTTACCATGTTACGGCGCACTTTGTTCTCTGTTAGTTCAAAGCTCAGAATGAGCCCCAGCACATGAACGGGTCCTCATCCTGCATCCCAATCCCACGTCGAGGGTTCGTGACTTCTCCCTCGTGGCCCCCTTCGATTAAGGGGTGGTGCGGTGCTCGGCAGCTGGGCAGCCGCCTATAGTTTCCGATGCGATTGGTAACCCATTGAGAGTCGCACACGAAGTAGGATGAGGGGTTACCAGCCTTTATTAAAGGTATAGACCAGTTCAGTCAGCCAGTGGTTAAAAACAGCCTTGTTGCAGCCTGATGCATTTCGAATCAATCTTCCTCAGAGGCTTTGCGCAAGGTGCGTGCTCCAGCGAACCTTCTCCTCCATTAATATGCACCTTGACACGCCCACAATGGGGACGCTCGAATGAGTCAGTGTGAGGCATTGTGGGAGTTGAAGTATTCGAATTCAGTTACCATGTTACGGCGCACTTTGTTCTCTGTTAGTTCAAAGCTCAGAATGAGCCCCAGCACATGAACGGGTCCTCATCCTGCATCCCAATCCCACGTCGAGGGTTCGTGACTTCTCCCTCGTGGCCCCCTTCGATTAAAGGGTGGTGCGGTGCTCGGCAGCTGGGCAGCCGCCTATAGTTTCCGATGCGATTGGTAACCCATTGAGAGTCGCACACGAAGTAGGATGAAAGGTTACCAGCCTTTATTAAAGGTATAGACCAGTTCAGTCAGCCAGTGGTTAAAAACAGCCTTGTTGCAGCCTGATGCATTTCGAATCAATCTTCCTCAGAGGCTTTGCGCAAGGTGCGAGCTCCAGCGAACCTTCTCCTCCATTAATATGCACCTTGACACGCCCACAATGGGGACGCTCGAATGAGTCAGTGTGAGGCATTGTGGGAGTTGAAGTATTCGAATTCAGTTACCATGTTACGGCGCACTTTGTTCTCTGTTAGTTCAAAGCTCAGAATGAGCCCCAGCACATGAACGGGTCCTCATCCTGCATCCCAATCCCACGTAGAGGGTTCATGACTTCTCCCTCGTGGCCCCCTTCGATTAAGGGGTGGTGCGGTGCTCGGCAGCTGGGCAGCCGCCTATAGTTTCCGATGCGATTGGTAACCCATTGAGAGTCGCACACGAAGTAGGATGAAAGGTTGCCAGCCTTTATTAAAGGTATAGACCAGTTCAGTCAGCCAGTGGTTAAAAACAGCCTTGTTGCAGCCTGATGCATTTCGAATCAATCTTCCTCAGAGGCTTTGCGCAAGGTGCGTGCTCCAGCGAACCTTCTCCTCCATTAATATGCACCTTGACACGCCCACAATGGGGACGCTCGAATGAGTCAGTGTGAGGCATTGTGGGAGTTGAAGTATTCGAATTCAGTTACCATGTTACGGCGCACTTTGTTCTCTGTTAGTTCAAAGCTCAGAATGAGCCCCAGCACATGAACGGGTCCTCATCCTGCATCCAAATCCCACGTCGAGGGTTCGTGACTTCTCCCTCGTGGCCCCCTTCGATTAAGGGGTGGTGCGGTGCTCGGCAGCTGGGCAGCCGCCTATAGTTTCCGATGCGATTGGTAACCCATTGAGAGTCGCACACGAAGTAGGATGAAAGGTTACCAGCCTTTATTAAAGGTATAGACCAGTTCAGTCAGCCAGTGGTTAAAAACAGCCTTGTTGCAGCCTGATGCATTTCGAATCAATCTTCCTCAGAGGCTTTGCGCAAGGTGCGTGCTCCAGCGAACCTTCTCCTCCATTAATATGCACCTTGACACGCCCACAATGGGGACGCTCGAATGAGTCAGTGTGAGGCATTGTGGGAGTTGAAGTATTCGAATTCAGTTACCATGTTACGGCGCACTTTGTTCTCTGTTAGTTCAAAGCTCAGAATGAGCCCCAGCACATGAACGGGTCCTCATCCTGCATCCCAATCCCACCTCGAGGGTTCGTGACTTCTCCCTCGTGGCCCCCTTCGATTAAGGGGTGGTGCGGTGCTCGGCAGCTGGGCAGCCGCCTATAGTTTCCGATGCGATTGGTAACCCATTGAGAGTCGCACACGAAGTAGGATGAAAGGTTACCAGCCTTTATTAAAGGTATAGACCAGTTCAGTCAGCCAGTGGTTAAAAACAGCCTTGTTGCAGCCTGATGCATTTCGAATCAATCTTCCTCAGAGGCTTTGCGCAAGGTGCGTGCTCCAGCGAACCTTCTCCTCCATCAATATGCACCTTGACACGCCCACAATAGGGACGCTCGAATGAGTCAGTGTGAGGCATTGTAGGAGTTGAAGTATTCGAATTCAGTTACCATGTTACGGCGCACTTTGTTCTCTGTTAGTTCAAAGCTCAGAATGAGCCCCAGCACATGAACGGGTCCTCATCCTGCATCCCAATCCCACGTCGAGGGTTCGTGACTTCTCCCTCGTGGCCCCCTTCGATTAAGGGGTGGTGCGGTGCTCGGCAGCTGGGGAGCCGCCTATAGTTTCCGATGCGATTGGTAACCCATTGAGAGTCGCACACGAAGTAGGATGAAAGGTTACCAGCCTTTATTAAAGGTATAGACCAGTTCAGTCAGCCAGTGGTTAAAAACAGCCTTGTTGCAGCCTGATGCATTTCGAATCAATCTTCCTCAGAGGCTTTGCGCAAGGTGCATGCTCCAGCGAACCTTCTCCTCCATTAATATGCACCTTGACACGCCCACAATGGGGACGCTCGAATGAGTCAGTGTGAGGCATTGTGGGAGTTGAAGTATTCGAATTCAGTTACCATGTTACGGCGCACTTTGTTCTCTGTTAGTTCAAAGCTCAGAATGAGCCCCAGCACATGAACGGGTCCTCATCCTGCATCCCAATCCCACGTCGAGGGTTCGTGACTTCTCCCTCGTGGCCCCCTTCGATTAAGGGGTGGTGCGGTGCTCGGCAGCTGGGCAGCCGCCTATAGTTTCCGATGCGATTGGTAACCCATTGAGAGTCGCACACGAAGTAGGATGAAAGGTTACCAGCCTTTATTAAAGGTATAGACCAGTTCAGTCAGCCAGTGGTTAAAAACAGCCTTGTTTCAGCCTGATGCATTTCGAATCAATCTTCCTCAGAGGCTTTGCGCAAGGTGCGTGCTCCAGCGAACCTTCTCCTCCATTAATATGCACCTTGACACGCCCACAATGGGGACGCTCGAATGAGTCAGTGTGAGGCTGCCGAGCACCGCACCACCCCTTAATCGAAGGGGGCCACGAGGGAGAAGTCACGAACCCTCGACGTGGGATTGGGATGCAGGATGAGGACCCGTTCATGTGCTGGGGCTCATTCTGAGCTTTGAACTAACAGAGAACAAAGTGCGCCGTAACATGGTAACTGAATTCGAATACTTCAACTCCCACAATGCCTCACACTGACTCATTCGAGCGTCCCCATTTGTTCATGTATTGATTTCTTTTCTTTTTAAGTCTTATTTTGAGCACTAAGCACGAGCACTTTAAGAAATCATGATTATTCAAACACTCACTTTTTTGCCAATGTCGAAATGAAATGTGTAAGACTGTAGCGCAATTTCACAGGGTTTTGTGCCCACTGGGGCTTTATTTCCTTCGGTTCAGTGCTTTGTACATTTGGGAAGAGAGGAACTAGGTGAACAACATGAATTTGTGATTCCGGGAGATAGCTCTCAAGGGTTCACGTTCACTTTGTAAATAACACGTATTTATACAGTTATTGAATTATGTGGTTTTTAATGTGTAAATATATATTTATATATTTTATAAATTAAGCCACTTGTACTTTTAACATGGTATGTATATAATGTTGCATACAAATGTTAGCACTTGATGATGAAGTATTTTTTCCATGTTTGTTGTAAACCTTTGGAAAATTGCGCGCGCACTAGCACTTTAAATGTATGGCATTGGCTATCAGCAACTGGCCATGTGATCAAGCTGTAAGGTGAAACGCGTAATGGCAGCGGCAGGCTTGCTGGAACTAAAACACCTCGATTAATGCACCAAGAACTGGGTCTGTTCTTTCGTCATTATTGGATTGTTGGGCTGAGGCGGCTGCGTTGGCCAGTGACGAATTCTCGTGCATATATATATATATATATATATATATATATATATATATATAAATATATATATATATATATATATATATATATATATATATATATATATATATATATATATATATATATATATATATATATATATATATATATATATATATATATATATATATATATTCTTGCTCCCAAAAACACCAGCCTGCTGCACTCAAGCAGGTGCTTGCTTAGCGGGGGTGTACCCGCTTGAAAATCACTGCTCCCAGGTTTTGCCCGCAAAGGGGTTCCAATAAACTTGGTTGGTAACCCTCCCCCCCTGCGAGTGCTGTTTCTTTATCAGACGAGGAGGATCTGACAAAACCTGGGAGCACTGAAAAAATAAATAAATAGATAAATAAATATATATATATATATATATATATATATATATATATATATATATATATATATATATATATATATATATATATTCAATGAAAAAACCATTGGTTTTAGGCCATATATAGTTTGGAATTAGCATTTACAAAACCTTATTTTACTCGCATAAAACCATTGAAATTCCATATATAGTTAGAAGCGCTAACTATATATCGCGCACCCGCAATCCACTGCTGATGATGTCACATATTACATCATTCATGACATGGTCAGTGACATCACTGATGACATCACTGATGACAACATCCAGTGATTGTATGTGTCTGTAAAGTTTAAATATGTTTTACATATTGAAGAATGAGTGGATGTATAAGTGTCTGGATGAAGAATTTAGTAGGTGCATGACTGAGTGTATGAGAGAGTGATTAAATGTGTCTCACTGAGTGCATGGGTTAGTGACTAAACTGTCTTAATTTGTGCATCATTATGTTTGTTGTTGTGTAAGCTGCTGCATGTGTTGATCAGTAGCTATAAGAGTGGCCATATGGGTTATTGATTGGTTGCCCAAGTATTTGAATGGGAGGCTGAGTGTGTGTGTGGGTGGCTGGGAGGTGCGTGACTCTGTGCATAGATGTGTAAGCAGTTGATTCACTAGGAGTATGAGTTCAAGAGTGCATGTGGAAACAGCTATATGGGCGGTTGACTGTGCATGGGTCTGTTGGTGAGTGAATGGATTTCTCATTGCTACATGTGCAAGTAAGTACGTATGTAAAACACAATACATGTGAGAGTTGAGATATATAAATAACTGAACATAAGAGCCAGTGAATGTGTGAGTGGCTGTATCGATCACTGTGAGCTTGTATCAGGGATTATATAAGAGAGTAAATATGTGTTATTATATGTTTGAATAAGTAAGATGTGTATAACTGTATAGTTGAGGAAATGGAGGTGTGATTGATTCTTTGCATGACTGACTAGGTGTGTGAGTAACTCCATGGATGAGTGACAGTCTGTGAGTGTCTGTTTATACTGAGTGTATGTAAGGTAATATTAGAGTCTGAAGAGGTTCATTGTATTATCACATGAGTGATGTGATCAGTGATGACAAATGAGATGTCATCAGTGATGTCATTTGAGTTGTCATCAGTGATGTCATCAGTGATGTCATTTGAGATGTCATCAGTGATGTCATTTGAGTTGTCATCAGTGATGTCATCAGTGATGTCATTTGAGATGTCATCAGTGATGTCATCAGTGATGTCACTGACCATGTCATGAATGATGTAATATGTGACATCATCAGCAGTGGATTGCGGGTGCGCGATATATAGTTAGCGCTTCTAACTATATATGGAATTTCAATGGTTTTATGCGAGTAAAATAAGGTTTTGTAAATGCTAATTCCTAACTATATATGGCCTAAAACCAATGGTTTTTTCATTGAATTTTCAAGGTTTTGTAAATGCAAATTCCTAACTATATATCCACTATAACCTATGGTTTTTTCTATGAATTTCATTGTTTTTTTAATAGCAAATATGAAAAGCTTTAAAATGTCAAGTACGTGATAGATAAAAACATTTTCGTATTTATGCACGCTGATGTGCTTTGAACGCTGCACCCCCCCCCCTCCCCTCTTTTGTCTTAGTAGTACTCTCTCTTTGCAGATACTGAAGGGTAGTTAACGCAGGCCTTTACCCCCGTTGTAATCCGTCGTGCCTCCTTGTCTCTCCATTTGATTGATTGTTGTCCAAGCATTTACTGTTTTAGAATTGGTTCTCTTTGAATCATTCTCTATTTACAAACAAGCACAAAGTCGCAATACTCTGTTTAGTCTTTGCAGATAGTGAAAAATCGTGTAAAAAAATAAAAGTAATCGAGCAAAATCAGTAGGCCACTAATTGGATCTCTTTTTGACCTCGCTAAAATAGAAATATTAGGAACAACCCTTCATGAGAAATACGAAAATAGTGAGATGAACTGAGCTCCACACCATGAGGGCTGCAAGACAGCTCGGCTCCATCACCCATCCCGCACAAAATAACGACAAACCCTATGCAAATATTAAAAATATAGACAACACACCAGCAAAGAAACAGGGTAAAACATTTTATTAAAAAACTATTTACATAACGTTGGTTTATAAGATGATGTCAGTAGTGGACCGATGTGTGAATAGATCGAAAGCAGCACAAGGCTCCAAGATCCGGATGGCAAGCTCCTGGATGTTGGGTGCCATAGTTTAGAGTTCTGAATTTCAGCCTTTTTCAATGCCTGTGCTTTGTTGAATCAAAATGGCGGCTTGACACAAAGCTGACTCAAGCGTTGCTACTGATGCTATGCAGACCAAAACTGGTTTTCAGTTTGTACATTTTTCTAGATTTTTCAATCCAAGTTTGGTTGACTTTGTAGAACGATGGCTTCAGATTTTCAACATACGGTGTGGTGGCGCTGACTGGGAGAGGGCGCTTCGCTCCTGCCCCCTCCCCAAGTAAGATTTTCATACGTGAAAGTACGTTAATGGTTTTGGTCCCTGAGATGCTTCGATGTCACTGCCATTCTCAAATAGCATAAGTTCTGGATGTTGGGTGCCATAGTTAAGAGTTCTGAGCAGTGCTTGTAACACTGTCTAAAGCTTATTTCCACCTACTGCAGCTTCACTATTCTCAAAGTAAGTGAGTGTCGTTTGTAGACCTGACTGCATTAGAAAACAATGTGATATGTTACCTTCCTAAACAGCTTGACGGAGGCCCCTGAGGGGCGGTGTGATGGCCATGGACTCGGAGAAGACGCATGGCTCCGACACCCTCCCCAAGTCTTATAGCACTGGTGTAGCCTGAGATCGCCCCCGACATAGGCGGCCGGCTCCCGGGGTCCGGCGGAACTTTTTGCCTTTTGATGACTCTTCAATTCTGGACCTTGTCCCACAATCCGTTTGACCTGAAGACAAGCTGTAGTGGGGCGCCCCTTTATCGTTTTAGTTGCCATTCCGTCCGCTTTTGCTACACTGTGCCTCTTCCGCCATTCAGCTGTTTACCGCCCGCTCTTGCGACTACAGCGTCTCGCTCACCATGTAGTTGAGTTGCGCCCGCTCTTGCGGTGCAGCGATAGGCGGCTGCCACAGGACTCTCAAAATGGCGGCCGGCTCTTCGGTTTTGGGCCTGGTCCACTAAAATGGCCCTGGGACACCTTGGAACTCGGACGCTTCCCTGATAGGGCTTGGGTCCCATTCTCGAAAAGCGTCCCCTCAGCCGTGAAGATTCTACAAAAGTCTTGGGGACCTCCGACTCCCGCAGGCTTCTGGTGGGGAGCGGCTGCCATGATTGCTCGTGGAATGGCCACGACGGAGCTACGAGATGGTAGTGGTCTCATGCTGACGCCTGCTTAAGTCTGAAACATCCAGAAACACTATAGACTACCAATTCGATCAGTTCCGGTAGCGCCCCAACATGACCCGGAAGAGAAGAACTTGCCCTCCCCTCTTTGACTGATGGTTTTTGTTGCCTGTCCCCTCTGTTCTCATTTAACAGAACTTTTTGGACTGCTGAAAGGGGTTGTGTTCTGAACGCTGGTTGGTGGAGACATTTAGACTATATTCTTGACCTACGTTGTCGCGTAATGCGTTTTATGACACGCCGCGTTAGCGCACCCGGAAGCGATCCGAGGCGCGGCGCGCAGCGCGTAACGTAAGCATAACAGGTCATGTGACTTGTTAATAAAACTTTTCATTGGTTCATTTTACTTTTGTTAATTTAATGATGAAAAGCTTGGTCATATGACCTAAAAATTACGCTTTTTATTATTTTCGAACAATATTTTTTTTTCAAACATATGTTATAATATTCCAGGCTAATGTACTTTCCCGGAAAATTTACAACTGTCTTGCAAGTAAAATATATTCCTTTTTCGAGAAAAAGGGCGTTTCTTCCTTCCATGACGGAGCCGTTGAGTAAAAGAGATTCGGCCTGCTGTCTTAGTCGCCGATACGCCTGATTATCAGATTCTTATCGATCACTTTATGTTGCAGACATGAAAAACACAACTGCCCTTGACCATTTATCTTTACTGCGTTCCTACATATAAAACCTTTTATCCGTCATGTAATTGGACTGCTTTATTTCACTTGCCTTTTACTGATTCGAAAACAGTGACTAAAAGTAAAAACTTTACCAATGTAAATACTACTACCGTGTTTTGTTTTAAAAACCTTTATTGTGAAAATGTCAGTATACAAATACGGGCCTATAACCACGTGGGCCGGCCACGGAGCAAACTGAAATCGTATATGATGAGGAGACATTTACACTGTAGAGGAACGTAACGAGCGGGCCATTAGGTTGCAAGAACTAAGGTGTCTAACAGTTGCGGAATCGGTGGACATACATTTTGTAATTAAAATAGAACAGGGCCACTTACAATAACATTTTCTAGATATACATTTGCGGGCAAGGAGTTACGAGTCCCATTTATACCGGCGCCATTTTGGGCGAGGCCGGGCAGGTCCAAGATATAGTCAAAATGTCTCCACCAACCATCGGCCAGACCAGAACCCCTTTCGGCCCTTTATGCTACAAGATGGTGTCTTCCATTCAGAAAATATTGTTGGCAGCATTTTGAAAGGAAACAGAAACAGCCGTTCTCCTAGTGAGTTTCACATTGTTACATTTAGGAAGAATGTTGAAGAGTAGTATGTGGAAAATCTGAAGCCATTTTTCTACAAACTCTCAATCAGACTTGGATGGAAAAAAAAAACTTGAAGAATGTACAAACTGAAAACCAATTTTTGTCTGTATAGCACCAACAGTAACGCTTGAGTCAGCTTTGTGTCAAGCCGCCATTTTCATTCAATCAATAGCGTCCCCCTGCACACATTCAGGGACCTGATCGTGTCTTCAGATGAAACGGATTGTAGGAAAAGAAGCAGAAAGGAAAAGGCAAAAAGTTCCGCCGGACCTAGTGAAGCTGCAGCAGGTGCAAATAAGCTTCAGACAGTCTTACAAGCACTGCTCAGAACTCTCAACTGAGGCACTCAACATCCAGGACTTGCCATTCGGATCTTGGCGCCTTGTGCTGGTTCCGACCTATTCACACATCGGTCCACTACTGACATCACCTCATAAGCCAACGGGGCACCCCACGCCGACTTTCGGCGCAGCATTGTAGGATGGCCACACCAGTGCGGCAACTTGCTGGACACAACATCGGGGCCATCCAGATCTCGGCGCGTTCGACTCACTGTACCGCAACAGTGACCGCAACTCAGCTGGACACGCCGTCTTTCGGCGCAGCATTGTAGGATGGCCACACCAGTGCGGCAATTTGCTGGACACCACCTCGGTGCCATCCGGATCTCGGCGCGTTCGAGTCACTGTACCGCAACAGTGACCGCAATTCAGCTGGACACGCCGTCTTTCGGCGCAGCATTGTAGGATGGCCACACCAGTGCGGCAATTTGCTGGACACCACCTCGGTGCCATCCGGATCTCGGCGCGTTCGAGTCACTGTACCGCAACAGTGACCGCAACTCAGCTGGACACGCCGTCTTTCGGCGCAGCATTGTAGGATGGCCACACCAGTGCGGCAATTTGCTGGACACCACCTCGGTACCATCCGGATCTCGGCCCGTTGTGCTGCCTTCGGCCTATTCGCACATCGGTCCGCTACTGACGCCGCCTCACGTGCCAACGGATTTTCTACGCTTTTTGTAGCCCTATGCCGCATAACAGGTCATGTGACTTGTTTATAAAACTTTTCATTGGTTAATTTTACTTTTGGTTTCCTAAAGATGGAAGGCTTGGTCATATGACCTAAAAATAACACTTTTCATTGGTTTAGAACATTTTTTTTTCCCAAACGATGAAAGCCCCACCTTGTTTCTGGATCATTCAGACTGAAGCTGGCGTCAGCATGAGAGCACCACCATCTCGTGGCTCCGTCGTGGTCATTCCGCGAGCAATCATGGCAGCCGCTCCCCACCGGAAGCCTGCGGGAGTCGGGGGCCCCCAAGACTTTTGTACAATCTTCACGGCTGAGGGGACGCTTTTCGAGAATGGAGCCCAAGCCCTAGCAGGCAAGCGTCCGAGTTCCAAAGTGTCCCAGGGCCATTTCAGTGGACCAGGCCCAAAACCGAGGAGCCGTCCGCCATTTTAAGAGCCATGTGGCAGCCGCCTATCGCTGCACTGCAAGAGTGGGAGCAACTCAACAACATGGTGAGCGAGACGCTGTAACCGCAAGAGCGGGCGCAACTCAGCTAGATGGCCGCCACCTGGGGAGGCCCGTTCACGCCGCCTCCCCCACGCCCCCCCCCCCCCCGGGCCGCCGCACGCCAATTTTCGGAGCAGCATTGTAGGATACCAAAACCAGTGCGGCAGTTTACTGGACATCACCTGGGTGCCTGTCGTACATGTTGTGTCAGCCATGTGACACTGGACACAGACCGCTACTGACGAGGCCTCCCCCCGCACCACCCGGGACGCCCCACGCTGTTTTTCTGTGCTGCATTGTAGGATCCCTAAACCAGTGCGGCACCCAGGCGACATCACCTGGGTGCCGTCCAGAACTCTGCACGTTGTGCTGCCTTGGGACTATTCGCACAACAGACCGCTACTGACGAGGCCTCCCCCCGCCCCACCCGGGACGCCCCACGCCAATTTTCGGAGCAGCATTGTAGGATCCCTAAACCAGTGCGGCACCCAGGCGACATCACCTGGGTGCCGTCCAGAACTCTGCACGTTGTGCTGCCTTGGGACTATTCGCACAAAAGACAGCTTCTAACCATTGTTGCTTTTTGTGTTGAGAAATGTTTAAATGTTTTTAGTTTTTGTTCCGTTCGTTAAAGTTAATAGTTAATAAAGTTTTATAACCTTACTTTGTTGGAGTGTTATCTATTTTTTTAAAAACGGGTGAATGGGGCCTTGAATCGGGTTATTGTCATGTGTGGGATTTGGAAGTGTGCTGCTGCAGGATCGGACATTTCAAACTCAAATGCACGTTCTTTTTCTTACCTTTCCGAAGCATGGAGCGCAATAGCAAGCAGAGAAAGGGTGATGCACGTGTTGAACACTACCTGACCTGGCAAGTTGCTGGCAGTGCCCCCCCGCCCGCTCCTGAAAGAGGAAACACACACACCGCCGCTCCGAGTACTTCACAAATCTTTAAAAGACCATGCGCTTGTTCATGAGGCTTAAATGGTTTATCACCTCTTCTAGAACCCCTGCATCGACCCTCTGACGTTTCCTGGAAAAATTACCATGTAACACAATACCAAGCCCTGTCAGCTGAAACCCCCAAGGAATCGTGGGGCATATTATCAAGGGGGTTTATCTCCGCTTTTTTGGCTTTAAAAGCCTTGAAAGCGGAGATAAAATTATCTCCCTATTACCAAGCTGTCGCTAACACCAGTTAGTGACAGCTAAAAGGAGATAGCGACCATCTTGGGCCCCGCTTTGCATGTCAGTGATACTTATCACTAATGACATGCAAAGTGGCGTGCCAAGATGTTAGCGACTGGAAACAGTCCCTAACATCGCTACCTTCTATTACCAACTTTTGGAGATATCTCCAAAATCTAACACCTGCCCTGAGCAGTTCTTAGCCATGTTATCCAATGGGAGGTGGATAACATGGCTAAGAGCATTTGCTCGATAATACATGAATATCGCTGACTTTTCTGCGATAATAGCAAGGTTTATCTGCGATAAAAAGGAATCGTGGGGCATATTATCAAGGGGGTTTATCTCCGCTTTTTTGGCTTTAAAAGCCTTGAAAGCGGAGATAAAATTATCTCCCTATTACCAAGCTGTCGCTAACACCAGTTAGTGACAGCTAAAAGGAGATAGCGACCATCTTGGGCCCCGCTTTGCATGTCAGTGATACTTATCACTAATGACATGCAAAGTGGCGTGCCAAGATGTTAGCGACTGGAAACAGTCCCTAACATCGCTACCTTCTATTACCAACTTTTGGAGATATCTCCAAAATCTAACACCTGCCCTGAGCAGTTCTTAGCCATGTTATCCAATGGGAGGTGGATAACATGGCTAAGAGCATTTGCTCGATAATACATGAATATCGCTGACTTTTCTGCGATAATAGCAAGGTTTATCTGCGATAAAAATCGCCGATGTACGGCGATAATTTTTGTCTCTAAACAAGTTAGAGACAAAAATTATCGCTAGTTGTTCGTAATATGCCCCCGGGTTTTTGCTTGCAGAAATCGGGAGGCGGGAGACTAGCACTGAAATCAGTAGTCACACGCCTGAATCGGGAGGGTTGGCATGTCTGAATTCTCTACAGCTGGGGCCATAAACTACATCCGCAGGGTTAGGTGATAGCATGGGACCAGCCTGGCATCTAAAATGGCTGCCGTGCACGACAAAATTGTGGCATTGGAAAAAAGGCAAGATGGCGCAGCCGCTGGAAGAGATGTATCAACATATATCAGCCTCCTCAGCCACCCTCAGGAAACATAGGGGATTAGGATACGTCTCCCGCACCCCCTTATACCTAGTAATTTAATTAACGAAGCACAAAATGGCGAATTCCCGTTTCGCTACCAGTTTGCGGCCCAGTTCGCGGCCCGTGAAGCGCTTCTACCGTGAAAAATCATTTTTTTTTTATTTTCCCCACGGGACCCTTTAATAACCCCAACAACATTCCTAGGGGGTCAAGAGGGGGATACCTTGCCCCCTTTCATTAAATTCCCCTTTCGTTTTTCACCTCTTCTTCTCTCTCGATCCTACCGAGAGACAAGATGGTTAGGATGCGAACTACTCGGTGCAATATGTATATATATATAAAATATTTAACATGAATAGTAAACATTATTAATTAGCAATTACAAAAATTGTCATTTAATATATATTTCACTTACCCCACTATAGCCCCACAAACCTACCAGCCCACACTTAAAATATAACTAAAATAAATAAATGTAACTAAATTAGCACAATTCACAATCAATTCAATATTAATTACTATTTAATAATTAATTAATTGATTAACAGTTAACTTCCCAACCTATACCGGTACAAACCCAGTAGCCCACACCTAATATATAACATACGAAAAACAATTATTACACAATTTACATAGTTAATCAATTAAATAATTAATACTAAATTGGTAATTAATTGTGAATGAAATATTTAACATGATTAGTAAACAAATTATTAAATATCAATTACAAAAATTGTCATTTAATACTTATTTCACTTACCCCACTATAGCCCAGCAAACCTACCAGCCCACTCTTAAAATATAACTAAAATAAATAAATGTAAAACAATTAGCACAATTAACAAACAATTCAATATTATTTACTATTTAATAATTAATCAATTAATAGGTAACTTTCCAGCCTATACCGCTACAAACCAAGCAGCCAGCACCTAATATATAACTTACAAAAAACTATTATTACACAATTTACATAAGTAATCAAATAAATAATTATTACTAAATTGGAAATTAATTGTTAATTAATATTTAATTAACTTCACATCCTATACCCCCACAAATCCAACATCACACACCCAATATATAACCTACAAAATATAATTACACAATTTGGATATTCATGAATCAATTAAATGATTTGTTGTTAATTATTAATTCCCACTCTATACCGCTACAAACCCAACAGCCCACACCTAATATATAACTTAAAAATATAATTACACAATTTACATATTTAGTAATCAGTTAAATAATTAGTAATAAAATATTAATTCATTAATTACGATTAACTTCCCACCCTACACTCCTACAAACCTAGCAAACCACTATGACAATATAAATTACTATCAGCAATTAAATTATAAACTTAACAATCACTTATAATATAAACTATATTTCAAAATGTTATTAACAAATAAACAATAACACATAAAAGTTATACATAAACACAAAGGTAATATAAAAACTATATTTTTTACAACTATAATATTGAAAACTATATGAACAATGATAATAATGAAAATGAGATTACTTATCTGAAAACTGTATAGTCTTGACAGCTATATTCCTGCACCACAGTATTTTTGTATCACCATATTTGTTTTCCGATATTTCTGCAATTCGATATTTCTAATCTGATATTTTGTCGAAATACCAGCTTTATGTACAGAATGAATGGAAAAAAAGAAAGAAATAAACCTTGAGGAACTCCACTTCATCGCCATAAATTGGTCCATTGCTTTAAATTTGGGGACTTGATGAGGAAAAGAGAACATGTCTGAACTTGTCTCGCTATTCCCTTTCTGGTAGACAGGATGTCAATGGTGCTAAATGCATCCAATAAGTCAAGCAAAACTAAGACAAGTGCTGTTGTTCATAGCTCATAAAATGGAATTAGTTATTTGAAGCACTGTTTCAGTGCTACCTGTATAGTTAGGGTCAGATTTTACTCGTACAAAACCAGAGAAATTCAGCCGTTATAGTTATCTGAGCTAACTTAACTTGCGCCCCTGCAATGCACTGCTTATGACCTCACATATTACATCACTTATAATTCACTATTTTTCAAGGCACAGGTTACAGTATCATAACACAAAATATGTATTTATCTAAGAAGGACCAAATGAATTCAAGGTTCCCGTTCTTCGGTATGTTCTTTTTATTTTTTCTTTAGCCACAAGCCAACCCGTTTCCTCGCAAAGGGGTTTACCCTTGCAACTTCATCAGGGCTGTCCAGCGAAAATACTAGAGGTGAAAGAGAAACCTCCTTTATTTTGTATATCAAAGGAGGTCTCTCTTATATTTCCAGAGTATATCCTCAGTAACTGTGCACTTATTTGTTCATGAGATTAAAAGTATCCTTTTGATCTTATTCTATATTCCAACACGGCGATTGAAGCAGTCAAATTGTAAATGCACAAACCGTTTTAAAAGCTCTGGTTTAGTAGTTCATTGGGCAAGGTTGGAATTTTCAACACAGATTTTATTATTGACGGTAATGATTCTTCTAAGGAATAAACAGACATGTTTTAATTGTTTAAATTTGCGTCACATATATTGTACATTATTTAGATTGTACTTTAATGCTATTACATATATTGTATTAAGAAATGCATACAAAGCTTCATATACGTAGTATTATGTAAGCAGTTTTATGGATGATTGGCTGTATCACATACATATATTTTGTGGGGGTAAAAGTGGTCTGCAACACTTTAATTTGTCACAAATAAATGTAACATCATTATATTATATCAAAGAGGGTAGTTATGATTGGTGTCAGTGATATTTCAATAAATTACACTTTGCACAAGTACCACCAACAGCTCTAAACCGTGACAAATATCTAATTGTGTGACATTGTCCCTATTGCTAACAAATTCAAATACCAGAGACAGAAATCTGATCAGCGAAACCACATCGTGTTTACAATTAAGCGGATGTCCACTGCCAGCCTAGATAGTAGATTTATAGAGTTACTTAAACAACACATCATGTATGCTGACTGCGTCTGGCGCACATAACACTGTAGCGTTTATTATTCTTACTTAAGGCGCATTTAATCGTAGACAATGATGTTCTTTTATCTTTTAAGTAGCAGAAACGTACGGCATGTGCTAATTGTCAATTGTCTGGTTGAAGTAAATGGGGGACATGTGAGCATATCGTGGTATTATCACACGTTTCAAGTTTCTGAGCCTGTAACTATGTTGGCTTTGATCCTGGCCTTCTATTACCACTTCCCTTCTCTCAGAGTCCTCGATTTTTTGTTCTCAATCTTGAAAGAAAAATGCTCTTCGTTCAAATGTTTTCATTCACACAAGCAGAAAAAATTGACCACTGTGAAACTAAGAAAAAACAATATGCAAAAAAAATCCCCCGTGCCCTCATAACTATTTTTACAAAGTGTGGAAATGAAATGTTCAAAATGTACATAATTCACATGCATTCTGAAAGCAGCTCTCAAAATAACAGTGGAATGTGTAGAATGTAAAGTGCACGAGGCATCATACAGGGGCAGCTCAATGTGTGGTGCGCATGCGCAACATTTGACACAGATATAAAATGCACTGCTTGGAACAAGTATGATGCGTCATCCAAAACCGCTGCTAGATAGTAACAGTACAACACGTAGAACCATCACCACCACGATACTGTAGCCCTGGTAATGGCTGGTTTTTACCTAAGAAGCTGGGGCGAAAGAGGAATCACTCTGACGATGAATTAAACATCCCTATAGAATACACTGATCAGCAGTGCTCAGAAAACAGCAACCTCGAGGGAAGCAACATCTGTATTAATGCCTGGGAGACCTTCCAGCTGATTAAACACAGACAAACATGCCGAAAATATACATATGAGGAGAGAGTTGTGAAATGTGATGTCCATATCCTTCCACCCGGCCTTGCTGTAGTGTCTGCACCTGGGTTTTTTAATTACTACTGTACATGTGTATTATTATGTTGTTGCTATGATGTATTCCCTACTTTCTGTCATTTGCTATTCTTGGTGTTTGTATAATTTTTACACCTTACTCCTAACCTATGTGTCCACGTAAAGCGCTTCACTACCCGCTGCAGGTCAGGTAAGCACTATCCCCAACCACCTTTTGGCTGCTGTTATTAACCTCTTAAAGATGAGGAAAGTGTCAGAGGCACCAGGGGCGGCGCCCTGCCTCAAGAAACGGCCCCCAGGGGGACCCACACCACTGAGGAAATGCCCTGTGGAATAAAAGGCTTGTCTGGTCACGACATCCTAGTTTGGACAACAACCGAAATGAAATATAGGCTAGGGTTTTCAAAACTCAGGGTAGGTAATCAACAAAGAAAAGCAGAATGTATGTCTCTGCCACCTGTGAAATCTAATATTAGAAAATGAAAGAAAAACAATGTATTAAACAAACATTGGCATCTAAAAATAAAAACAGTGACAAAAAGGTGAAAAGGCACTTGCGAACTCCAGGAGGGACTTTTAGGTCCTCGGGGCTGAGCCATGTCAAAGAGTTCAGGTTAGACGGGCTACAGAATGGCTGACAGTACAGTACAGGTAAAGAGAGCACCCCTCTTTGGATAGGCAAGTACAGTGACGATTGAACCCTGTGGATGCCCCTAGACAGTCGAAATTTCGGGGTCCCCCTTGCAAAGTTTCTCTTAATACGTTTTTAATTTTACCAACCAACAATTTTAATAAACCAATTTTATTACATAAAACTAAACATTAACAATTATTAATGGTACTAAACAAAAATTAATTGGAAACAATTTAAGAAAGCTTAATTGCAATTTTCTTTCAAGATCAAATCTATATTATTTTGGTCCGTTGTCACGGGAATCCGAAATGGAGTGGGGCCCATAGGCCGGTGACTATTTGGTAATCCGGAACTGGGCCAGTACCAATAGAGCTGAACATGTCCATCGTGGTTGTATAACTTTACAACACATTCCATATTAACGCATGCCTTTACCACGCATGCGTTACAACACGAATACCATCACCACGCATATCCTTCACAACGAGAATGCCTTTTACACGCATACTTTTACAACGATTTTCGTTGTTAAAATATGCATGTTAATGGCATTTTCCTGTTAAAGGCTATCACCCTAAAAACGTACCCTTTAAATTTACCCCAGCGCGCCACCACCCCCTCATTCCCCCTTACCTCTCCTCTCCTTGATCTTCCGAGGTGACGTTGCACATTGTTAAGAGGAAGCGGAAGTGTCCTTCCGTTTCCTCTAACAACGCTGATTGCCTCCACATCTTTTTCTTTAAAGGACGGAAACAGGTGCCTTTTTTAAATTTTATTTTTAGGGGGTGGCACCCCAAGCCCCCTTTTTTAATTCCACGCTTTTTTTTGGGGGGGGGGGCAAACCCTCCTTTTTTTCATTTTACTTTAGCACGCATGTCTTTAGTACGTATTTTATAGTAAAGTTATGTGTGGTAAAGGATATTCATTGTAACCACGCATGCATTGTAATGCATGCGTGGTTATGGTTATGCGTGGAAACGGCTGCGTTTTAGTGCCCGTTTCCCGTCCATCGTGTGTGTGTGTGGCTGTCATGGAACTGCCCTCTTTCACACCCAAGACATGGCATGTGTGCAATTGAGTGCTCCTTGCACTCTTGGTAATGTAAAACACCTTATTATTTCTGGACTGCGTGCTGCCTGATTGGTAGAGTCCATACTATGGTGTGTGTGCTTCTGCATTACTGTATGAATGCACTGAAACTCCCAACACAAGCATCTAGCTAGCTTGTGATTATGTATGACTTTGGAAATGCTCGCTTGAATGAATCTGTAGAGCTGATAGCAGCACACATGATGAGGCAGTGGTGCTGTGAGGTGCAGCTCCCGCATCATCTTTCCCATGATGAGTTCTGGGGCTAGCAGGCTTCCCCATCCACCAATGCCAAGTATTAGAACCATTTATTCTCTTGCTTATCTTACTTTTCCTCCTGCGCATGTTCGTATGCATTATGAGAATGCCAGCTGAGACAGCCATATTACCGGCTATTACTCCTGGGATTGATCCGCTCATGATTTCCTCAACAAATTTGAGTAAATTGAAAATTCATACTTGTATAGCGCACTACTCACCCACAAGATTCTCAAGGCGCTTGTACGAATACCGCTGTGGAACCCATCCTGGCTTTCCCTGTGAAGCGTCCACTCCTGGGCACCCCCGAGGTGGAGGCCAGGCATCCTTAGCGTTGTGGGGGCCTTTGTGGAGATTATGCAAGCTATTGCCCCGAGTTGCAGAGCGGGACTCCATGATTGGAATAGGCACCGAGGCGAGAATTATCAGGGCCATGGAATTTTTTAAGCCCAAGACCCGCCGAGGCAGGGAATTGAACCCTGGTCCCGGGCTAGACCTCTGCATCAGGGTCTGCCGCTCTAATCATTGAGCCACACTTCTCCAGTCAGCAAGCACTTGAGCAAACAATTGATCCTATAGTGTAAAGTGTCGATACAGGGGGCTTCCTTTGTGGATGTTTTCCTCATTTGCGATGCATGGCGATGCTATTGTTCCACCATTTACATGTTATTGCTTCACCATTTACATCCACTTTCTTGTGGGGAGTCACATCTGGCGTCTAGCCCTTGCTTATATTATGCGCATGCAGCAGAAAGCAATTCCTACCTATGCTGCTCTCAGAAACCAGGTACAAGGTGCACATGTGCTAAATGCATTTTTCATGAGGCACAAACTGATTGAGGACCAACGAATCTCCTAGAATCCGTCTTCTGTGTCAACCTCACTTTACCTGTGCTTGCATGGCGCCCCAAACTGTGCCCATGTGTTTTGTATTTTTCTGTTGCAACGTGGTCGCGGCTTCCCTTTGCAGTGCGCTTGCTCTTATGGCTGGATTATGTTGCAACACTCCTGTGGCCGTGTATCACAGTAAGCAATCCATGTTTATTCTTGGTTTATGCGTCAGTGATTTGCATTCACAGTCCCTAGAGCATACAGCCCATTGACTATACATCATTTGAAAATAAAGCAAGTTCCATGCTATTTATATGTTTTCTGTCTTGCCTGGATTATAAATCAACCGCCCACTCATTCACCTTAACTGTGAAAGCGAAAGGAGAATGCAATAACCTTAAACAGGATATGACCTGTATCAATTGTTTAGCATCAGACAGCAATGGAATAGAGAGCATCACTTTTGCAAGGAAGACCATTTGTATTGCAGATGCATCCAGATATCAATTGCTTTATCTCCTCCTGTTGTTCGCAGGGTCAAGCAATGCTTACTTAATGAGGCAAGAGCTGTAGCTAAGCAACGCGGTTCAACCACGTCTGGTATTAGCCAAGTCTGGTGGTTTAGGGAATAATCCATCCACGGTAGGGGCCTGTGTTCGACCTCATGGTCACAGGTTCAAATCCCGGCGGTCCACTCAGCCTTTCATCCTTCTGAGGTCGATAAAATGAGTACCATTGAGCTGCGTAACAAGAAACAGCTGTTATTCAGCGCTCAGATACCCTTGGGTGAACGTCTCTTTTCAAATACACATGTTACGTTATTATATAGTAGGTGAGTAACAGATCCCCATCCTGGTTTCTTATAGATGAAAATAGTGAGCTTTAATTGCAGTATTTTATGCAATCCCTAGAAATGTATCAGTTTATGACACTGATCAAAATCCCTGGGGAGGTCAATTAGCTCACTAAGCAACAAAAACCTTCAGATAGCCTAATTGAAATTAATTTTGTTGCAGAATAATAAGAGTATATATAGGGGAAAGCGGGCTTGGCTGTGTGGAACAGCGCAGTCTAAAGAAATGTTTTATACATATTGATTTGAGGGTACAAGGTGTCAATTCAAACAAGAGCATGAAAAGGTACTGTACTGAAAAAGTGTATTTCTTCATACGATAACATATCAATAATGACTTTTTGGAGGGATATAAATGAAGCATCTCTTTTGACACGGGGATTGACTTAGAGTTGAGTACTAACTAAACGTACAGTGACTTGCTGGGATTGACAGAGTTGGGCGCTAACTAAATATCCTCTGATTTTGCTAGGAAGCCTTCAAGGCTCTGTTAGAGGATGTTCCCCCCATGGAGAATTCTGCTGCAGAATTACGTTCTTCCTACTAACTCTTCGGCAGCGATAACTCGTTCACCAGTTTAAAATATGAAGTGGAGGATTTGAAACTTCATCTTCAAATCTGATACTTTTCCATGACCATGATGATACATTGGATTATTTGTGGTCGGTCTCAGGGTAATGATACTCATACATTTCATGTGAATTCTTGCTGAGATGAGCCCTAGGAGGAGTAATAGTGGAAGGTGGGACATGTGAGGAGTGAAGAGGGGCATATGGTAGTTTAAAGGAAGTGTGAAAAAGATGGAAAGGAAATGTTGTTTTCCTTCGAAAATGAAAACATATTGGGTGTCACGTACAATAGTGTTTCTTTGATTAAAATCTTTGGGGTAGAATTGTGTTTTTAAAAAAAGACTTTAAATAACACAGCACAGATATATAAGTGACAGGTTTAAATATTGTTTCTTTTAATGTGAACAGCATCATGAAGGCTTACAAGATAAAGGCAATTAATTTATTTGTCAAGGGTCTCAAATGATCAAATATTCTCTTTCAGACTTATTTACGAGATAAAAAAAACGCTTAATTAAGCCTGAGTCGGTTGTTATATTGTTAATTGACAAAAAACAGGTCCTAGGTTTGTTGATATTGTTTTTGAGAAATACTTTCTAAGGCGAATGACAAAGGCACTTAACGATAAACAGGTCTTAGGGATTATAGTGACATTTGAATGGCTGATTCATTCTTCACTTTAGCATTTCTTTCCAGCCAATAAAAATGTTAGGCGCTTTTTATTTAATGCAGTAAGTAACTCTAGAAACCACAAATATAGTATGCCGTCTGAAGAAATCAAACGTGCCAGAAGAGTTTTTTTTAGAGGTAATTAGATAAGACTTATTGCTTTGAGAATAAAATCCATACTTCTTTCTCAGGATGCTATGGTACTACCTCAAAACTGTATCCGTCACGATTACTAAACCTTCACCAATGTTGAAGTTAAGCATATACCTAATTGCTTTTCCGATTACTCTACCATTCATTTAACCTCTCATATATCTAGGTGTAATTGTCACAGCCCTCATAGTATGTTCCCAAAAGATAGACAACACAAAAGAAAATGTGCATTCAGGGAATTGTTCTAATCAAAAAGACTTCAATGGCATCTGTGAGAAATCTTTTTTTTTATATATATATTTTTTTTATTGAAGCTAAGGTTTGTCTACATGCACATTTACATAGGCCATCAGTATATCATAACAATAGGCTGAATGGCGAAAAACAAAACAGAATCATCAATATCAGTCATTATCCCAAGTCACAAACTTATTATACATTTCATAGAAGAGAGTTGATCAGGTATAAAAAGTACAAAAATCCCGTAGAAAAGATCCCCTGTAAATATTCACACAATAAATAAATAGATGAATAAATAGAAAATTGACCAAATCTTAAATCTTAAATCTCATTCCCACCCACAACCAAGCAAACTGGAAACTGCATCTTCACACTCTGATTTAATCAAATCTCGAGCCCCATATTTTAGTGAATTTATTGAGTCCACCATTTCTAGCTGCAAAGGTGTATTCACTTTTCTTAACCCTTCTCATCTTATGCCCCCATTCCAAGGCTGACGGAGTTTGGTCGGAGCGCCAATTTTGAAGGACCAGTGATCTTGCAATCGCCATAGCTATGTACAAAAATCTATTCACTGAGTCTACAAAATGGAGATCCGGGTCAAAGCCAAAAAGAATTAACCTGTCATTTACTTCCAACTGTAAATTGCATTCTTTTTCGAGATAGACAAATACCTCTACCCAGTATACATTAATCTTTGGACAGCATAACATAATATGTGACCAGTTGGCAGTTGGAAAGTTCAAACATCGGAAGCACTGGGAAGACTGATTGGGGTACATTTTGGCGGGGCTGCTGGGGTTCGATACAGCAGCCATTTGCTAAAAAAATAGCATCCTGCGCCAATTTGCCCTTCTTAAGGAACTGAAATTTAACCTATTAATAGTGGACCAAATAAAGGGGGAGATTTCACAATTTTCCTGTTCTGACCATTTCCTGAAAGCTTTAGATTCAACATCCATCCCCCTTACAGAGGTCAAATATTTCTTCCCAAGCACCGGGCTTTCTGTCTGAAACCTTAACCAAGAGATCCTCCACCAACCGATTCTGAGTCAAAAGGGAAATCACGCTAATTTCGGTCAGATGTTTGAATAAGGTGCCATAAGAATTCATTAAAATAAAATCATTGGTCAATAATTGACGCATATCAACCATAGACACCCAGTTGCCATCCGGTATAAAATCAGAGATTTTCACAAACCCTGCTTCCGCCCATTTTACAGCCAGGTGTCTAGGTTGTCTAACACCTATGGAGGGGAGGATTTCTTCTAACAGGGAAGCAGAGTTAATTGCAGGAATGGAATATTTTTTTTAAAAAGCCTGCCTTCTTTTAAAAAGCCACTGCAGGCTCTTGTAGCGGACCAGTTTTGGAGATCTGAACATTAACAGGGGAGAATGAATTTGGGTATCCGACCCATAAGATTAATAAAAAAGTTGGTAAAACAATGTGTTTGTGGTGCGGGCTTAAACCTCGATAAGTATTGTGCAAAATACGCATCATAATAGATCTGTGAGAAATCTTATGTTATTCCTTCTTCACTTGAAATCCTTAAATATACAAAGAACATCCAGCCAATGTGTTTTGTTGAAAACATCTTTTTTTGAGCTTCATCAGGACTCATATACGTGGAATTGAAAGAAGCTGTATCTCTTAATAAAACAATGAGGTCATCTGTTAATCCAGTAGGTGTAGAGTTTGTAAAGAGTTCTATCCCTTTGTAATGTAGGTTATAATAGATCCAATCGTGTTTCCAAAATGTTATCCGTTAGTGTGGTAAAAGGGGTAAGTAGCCCAGAGTGGATACCTTAATACGTATCCTTTCCTTCCCCACGAGGTCCAACATGCAAAATCTTGATTTCGCACAGATATCGCATGGAAGTCTTTTGGATTAGACCAATTCCCCAAGTGCACCTTTCGATTTGTGATATCTCTTTGTTTCTGCTGGACAGGTGTCCCAAACAATGGTGGATACCGGAACAGTAGTGCACAGGACTCAGAATTTTTTAAATGTGAAGGAGGTGCAGTACTTTTGGTCTGACATTGTTACATTATTTAATGTCTCAAAAGATAGAGAGGATAATCCTATCTTCTCCCCTTAGATGTGGTCTTACTCCTTCTAAGCGCGCTTCTAAAATTGGTAACGAAGATGTGTAAAGCTTGATACAGATTATATGTCATGAGAAGAAATGTCCCTGTAATTTGCCCCCAGGCAAACCAGGAAACTTGCCAGAGAACAGAAGATGAAGAACACACTTCTCTATCAGAAGGTAGGATTTATTAGCCAAAGTCAAAAAGAGCAAATCCATATCAGATACAAAAGCAGGTTCTAAGTCATCAAACAACATTGCAGGGAAAGCCAGGAGTCCATGTAAAATGATAGCTAAGTCGAAAACCAAAGTTCAGTCCAAGACAAGCCAAGAGTAAGTACAGCCAGTAGGGAGAACAGAAACCAAGGGAAATGAGAAAGGGAAAAAACAATAAAGGTGAGGGAACAGAGATACGGATGCGAACTAAAGTGTCAAGTGAAACAGTTGAAACACCAATGTTGCCAGACACGTCTTTAATGTCTACTATCTTTTTATAGTGTTCTGCCCTCTCTGAGCTGGAAGTCAAGTCCCTGTCCTGAGGTGGCTGGCACACTGTGTTTCAGGCCAAACCCTTGAAGATGCTGTTTTCCATTATTATATTCTCCACCGCCCTGTCTTCCATCCCGTCATGTTGCATGTTTTCTGTCTTTCTTATGATAGATCAGATTTTCAAATTTTTGGGTGACTGAAGGTACATCAGCCCCAGAACTAGATTGGGAGGCATTTAAGGTGACTATCAAGTCAAAGATTATAGAACTCGTACAAATCATCCTTAAATGTCATTAGTCAAGGCAGAAGAAGAGCTTAATAAGCAAAACCTTCCTAGAATATTCAAATTCAAATTGTATAATCATATTTGTTCAGTTAATTAAACCATTACAAATCAGCTACTCTAAAATACAACAAACATTTTCAAAGGAAGGCTATAGTACCACTGACCTTTACATGAAAATCTGAAAGTTTGTTAACCAAAGTGAGAAATTGAAAAAGCAATTGGTCTTTCAAACTCTAAAAATTAACTCATGCATGTTTTGGCAGTGACAGCCAGTACGGATTGGGGGTGGCAGGGCAAGGGTGGTGATGGTGAGGTGTAAAAAAAAAAAAGAAAGCAAAAAGCTTACCTTCTTGTCACTTCCTCCCCACCTCTCTCCTCCGTAGTCCGCAGTAGCGCGGTTGTTCAGCGCTCAGACAGGCAGTGGGAGCCTGGGCTTGCTCTGTACCCAGGTAGCAATGCAAAGAGTGCATAAATGTTTGGCTGTCCCTATATGGAGGGCCAAACATTCATGCGCACTTCCAAAGTGTGCCTACTACTCCTCTCCCTGCTCTGGTAGCAGAGCAGTTCACCCCGTAAATCTGCTGCAGCAGGAACAAATAAAATGATAATAACGTTGAGTTATTATAATTTTAGTTTTCCCTTTATTTCACTGCTAAAAAGCAGTGGGGCGATGATCCTTTGCCTTAGTGGATGAGCCACCGCTGTGTTTTGGTGCTTTTATTGCACACACAACAGTGATATTGAACCACATATCAACATAAAAAGAGAAATATGGAAAATATTTTATGGTTACCTATGAAATATGGATTTCTTTATCATAATGCCAGCCCCCAAACTCCTCTGCAGAGCTTTATCTATTGTCAGTGATCACATGATTGTGTGGCATGGAATAGCAAATTATGGGGGGAAATTATTGAAATTATGTTGCCCGTTTTCTGGCAGTATAATTTTCGTTCATTTGAGCAAAAAACACGTTTTGGGTAAAATCTGAAAATTATGGGACAAATTGTGTGGCAACTGTAATAAATAATCATGTGTTAACAGCAGCCAGAGAATCATATAAATCCACTGACCTCACCACTGCCCATTATTTTATCACAACTGATCTGTCAAAGGTGAACAAAAACTAGCCATCTAATTCCAGTCAGTCCCCATTGTTGCTACACTTCGAAGAAAATAGTGTTTTCAAGATAAATATGGCAAAATAAATATGTAATCTAAAACATTTATAATGTGTATAATGTATAATCTGGTCGTATACTGCCATCTCTGAGCTCTGTGACATTTACAAACTACTCGGGCTTCGGCATCTTTGGTATGTCATCAGAACCCCAAGATGTCAATATTGGTCTATATTACACAAAAGCCCATCAAGTTTACTCAACATAGTACATGCCCTTGCTCGGTATAGCCTTCCCGTGGCACAGGAGCCACGGGAAGACTATGCTGAGCAAGGGCATTGCTTTGAGGACTGTTTAACTACAAGCGCCCCTTCCTTTCCTTAAAAAGCTCATGGGGCACTAAATAATGAACAATCATGTGTAAAAAGGAATCAGCATACCAAGTAGGTCTTAGCTGAATTTAGCACTTCACCAATACAGTTAATTTTACTGCTGGTCATACTAGGATTGGTATTTGGGATCAATACATCTGGTCCTGACGAAAAGCCTATGGGGTTAGACTTGAAACATTATTTACCTGGAGACAATAAAATAACACCCATCATATTGTAAATCTCAATGACCCCGTTTTTTATTGTACCAGCTAAAGGACTTAATAAATATGATCATTCAACCAGCCAGGTACTTTTTATCAACACATATTCTTTTTTTGACCCTTCCACTCCTAACCCCACATAGTCAACACCCAACAAAGTGCTCCCACGTCTCTGCCAGTCATAGCATGCCCGTTCCGCAGAGTGGCTGGAAGAAACCGATGATGAAGCATGCCACCATGGGACATTTTGGTGGGTGAGGGTTATTGTAAGAAAACAAATCATTTTTTCTGATAGCACTGACTATCCCATCGATAGGACAGTCACATGTGGACTTTCTTTGTTTATATACATCTGAAATGAGGCTGAGTCCACCTTGTACCTTACCTCTCCCTTCCCCTTTTTGGTTTAATCTATCTAACTTATCTGGTGAAAATGAAAACTATACAAAACAAGACCAAAATGGCAAATTAAATCAGTAGAACCGCTGATATGCAATTCTAAAGATGTAAGTGAAAATAGCACCAAAATCACAATGCACCTACTGTGGAAATCTGGCTCCGCTGGACCGGGACAAAGTCACAAGTTCAGGCCGACCCGATGGAGCGTTTGCTGGCTAAAGGGATCTAGTTAGGGCTGCTGAGCAAGAATACCTTAAATCCGGGTTGTAGATTGTTGCGAGGTCCCGTATTAAGGATGTGTCTTGCTCCCAAGGAAATGCGTCAGTTGCAAGGAGCTGCTGAGCTGCGATGCAAGGTCCTGCGTCGTTGTCGAGGATCCTGTAGAGGAGGGCTTGCGATGCAAAGTCTGGCATCGTGGATGTGTCACACAGTCGAGGCGATGCATCGTTTCAGAAGAGCTGCGATGCGAGAACCTGCATTGTTGTAAGGGCTGCCATCGACAAGAGATTTGTGATGTGAGAGCATGCATTGGTGAAGCTTCGCACAGCAATGGTTCCGATGCATGCTTCGAGGTCGATGCAGGTTCCTTGCTGTGGGAGAACACTCATAGCATTGGTTCTGCTCAGGATTGCACTGGGAAACAGAGGGGCAGTGGTGGTTCTGCTGGATCCCCAGAGTCTGTCAGAGCACGTTTAGGCCAACTTCCAATGGTCCAGGACTGAGGTAGCACTACTTGGAGGGTAGATGGCAGAGTCTAGGTGCTGGGTTCAAGGTTTCTGAAGCCTTCTGTCCCTGAGGCTCTAGTCAGGATGCCAGCCAACTAGCCCTTGGAGTCGCTCACAGTCCTGAGTTCAACAGATGCAGGTCCAGACTTTTTGCCCCCAGCAAGAGGGCAGCAGATCAGCAGGTCATCAAAGCAGGGCAGCAGTCGTTCAGAACAGCAGAGAGAGAGATTGTATGCGTGTGTGTATTGGTCTATTGGTTCGGAGGGTTTATATGGTTTATGGGTTTAGTTTGTTTCAATGAGGTGTAGTAGGATTTTTAGGGTTTAGGGTGTCTGTGTACTAGGTTAAGGGGTTCTTTAGGGTTCAGGGGTGAGTTTGTGTTTAGTATTGAGGGCTTTTAAGAGAATAGGAGTTACATTTAAATATGTTTTTTAACAGAGACTTAAAAAAACATGAAACAAATGATTTAAAATGTAAAACAAAAATGAAATAATGGCATCCAAAATCATAGTTCCAAAACATATTAGGCCGAAATTATGGCATTTCCCAGTTAATCTCTGAAATATTAGCATCCAAAATCATTGTAGGGAAAATAGTGACATCTTTATTGTCCTATACACCTACAAAGTTACTCCCCCTAATATAAAATCACAAACCGAAGTGGTTTCCTGATGCATTATCAGAATTCAATATTGGGGAAATAGAAAAGCCAGAGATAAGTGGAACATCTGCCACTCTTGTCCCTCATTTATTACAGGTTAAATAAAACAAGGGCTAAAACAAGTCTCCAAAGAATATCCCTTTGTTTCTTAACCGTATGTATGACACAGTATCTGTGCTGTATTTAGCATATGCTAACGTTGCAAGAGAGGTATAAAGCCTTGGTTAAGATCAACTTAATTCAGTAGTTGCTAATTTTCCTATATTAACACTGTCAAACCTACTTTACAATTTAAAATGTTTGTAATACCTAAATAGATTAAAGGAACAACATCAACATTGAACAATAAATCCCGAAGAGTGCATTTTAGAGCCCAGTGCTGAGATCTAATGGACATATTCCTTGTGTATTTTATTACTTTACTGATGCACTTGTTCCTACTCAATTTTTCTCCTTTGAAACGCAATTCATAATATTTCTACAAAAAATATTTATTTTAAACGTGAGGTATAGTGTTTCTGTCTATCCAATATGAGAGTAACGTAACCCCTGATCTGATGAATACATTTTTATTTTAAAATCAGTGATGCCCTTCTCAATATTTTTTAATGTTCCATCTAACAGGCATTTAGGTCTATACACACAACAAAGTGCCTAAGTGAGGTAAACACTTGCTGCAGACACCTGCTGGGATATGTAGTTCATAAGTTCAAACTCCAGCCAGTCCAACTCAGCATTCCAACCTTCAGAGGACTTTGAACTAAAGGCCATTAAATTCGATAACACTAACACCGGTTGTTAACAACTCTAACAAAATATCAAAAGTGTGATATGAAGCTCTCACATAATAAGTCTGCCATTGGCTTGCTGGTATCAGGGCCTGACTGGCCATTGCGGGCACTGGGTGTTTCCCTGGTGGGCTGCCAGAGTGGGGGGTGGTTTTGAGCCCCGGGCGGCCGTTCTTGTTACTGGGGCTGGCAATATTGGCCCACTGTTACAAAAGCGGCCGAAACAGGTCCTACTAGACAGCTCGGCCGCCCCCACCCCCCAAGGTCCGACTGAGCAGTTTGCCAGGACTAGTTTCGGTTCCCAGTCCAGCCCTGACTGGTATGTATGATGATTACATTTCGTTTTATTTGTTATTGCATGCATATGCATACAAATAAGAAACAAAGATGCCACCACATAACTGTTGTTGTCATATTCTACAATATGTTTTCAGATTTGAGTAATTTTTAATTAATAAAATTACCTTCACATATTGCTTAACCAGGACATGAAGTATGCTTCATAGGAGATAGTTTACTTTAGAGTAGATATTGAAAATCTTTTTTGTTTTAATATACATCACATGAAAATAAGATTCTTACAGACAGACCGAAAATACACTACTAACCTTCTTTGAATAACTGTAATCTGAAGACATAATATAAACAACAAGGATGGCTCAAAAATGAAAAATGACAAAGAATAGTACTGATCCAGCCCATTTCTTTGTAGGTGGAGTTGCATATGTGATCAGACAGTCACTATGAGTGCAAGAAAGATAATAGTTGAAGCAGGTTGACAAGGCTTTGGTGTATGCCATGGTGGGAAGAGCAAAATGTATATGCAGTTGAAGAGGCCAATCAATCAAGAGGACTGATCTAAAGCCATTTCTATGTATGTATTATTAAGGTGTAATTTTTCTAGAGTTTGTGACATGGGAGAGACCTAAAACTAGTTTTAATTTTAATTAGAGGAGTTTGCCAAACAGTATCCACATAGAGGAACTCTGGTTGAAATATCATACCGTGCCCCAGCGAAGGAAACACAATCTTAATGCTGAATATCCCAAATGGCAGAGTTATTATTCTCAAAGTTAGAACAAAAAAAATACTGGCTTCATAGCCAGTAGATGGAGACTTAACTCTTCCCTGACTTTCAGCGACCCTGGCTTCAAAGTTGAAGTGAAGAGAAAGAGAAGTAAAGGACAGGGGTGGCTCCTCCGCTATGGTGGAGGAGCACTGCCCCACTGCTGAAACGAAGCAGGCAGAAGAAAAATAAAATGACAAGAAAACTATTACATGGTCATTTTATTTTTGACCGCCAATCCACAATTCTAGGGTGGGGCAGGGTCAGGTCATGTCCGCAGCAGGAGGGGAGTAGTGGTAGGCACTAAAATTGCGCATGTTGGTTTCCACAGCGGAAACGGACATGCACATATGGATATCTTAAGGGTGTTCCTTGGATATATCCTAGTGCTCAGGGAACAGGATCACAGGACCCCACTCCCTGTTGGAGTGTAAGACCAGCCCGCTACACCCAATGCCAACGTTGCTCTCATGCTGGGAATAATAGCATGAGAGAAGTAATGGGATTACGTGGGGAGTCAGGAAGCCTATGCTCCTGGGTGCAGAGAGGAGCAGCTTGGCAAGGTGTGGGAGCAGAAGATCGCAGCGGTTGGCAGCAAAAGGAATGTGTATTTTTTTATTTCCCCCCCCCCCCTATGCCTCACCAGGCCGGATTAGCAGCAGCTGCCGCTGAGTGTCTCATTCAGGTCCGTCTGTGGCTCAGTATATTGTAGGCCATTGTCTACAAGGGAAAGAAGAGTCGATATTCTTGCTGGAAATATTAGTAACAAGGTACAATCCATCTGTGTATTTCGCGTGTGCAATATTTCCTCCTGACTATGGACCTTATTTAGATCTCTGTGAACTCTGTGGATGGAATAATCTGTCACAAACGTGAGGGATATCCCATCCGCCCTATTACGATATCCATAGGGTAAAAGGGGATTCCCATACGCCAAGATCTAAATCAGGCCTCTGTGTTTTCTGTGTAGGAGCAACACCTCTCTTTTTCCTCTGCTTCTCGATGCTTGATCCACCTGATGTTCGACAGCCTGTTAATTCTTCCCCTGTCTGGACTTTCCCCTGCACTCACCATGGATATTTTTACACTTGGCTTCTTAGTTTCTCTGCACATCCACTACCCCTTCTGCTCCACTGCTCTCCTCTGTCCTCAGAGTGTACTGTGGCAGCAACAGTGATGCTGGGATGTAAGGAGGGTGGTAGGTGGGGGAAGGACACAAATAAAAGTAAGAAAATAAGTAGGGAAAAAATAATCCCCCTAACTTTCCTGGTGCAATGTCCTCCTCCTTGCTTGGGTCTTCTCCAGGAAACTTCAGTAACCAATCCTAGTGCTGCTCTCATGCTGCATGATAGCAGCACCAGGATTGGAGGAAGCAAACTCTCTCGCCTCTCCCGAGGGCACTGGAGCCCTATGCTGTTTCTAACCCACCTGTCCAAGAAGCATGAAATGCACATGTCTGGATGGCCGTCAGAAGAAGGCTGTCCAAAAAGACATGCACACTTCAATCTTAAAAGTGCCCTTTATTACCATTTTATTTTTCTATCTCTGGGGTCTATTTTGTAGTGGGTTGATGCTCCTCCGCCTTACCGGAGGAGCCGCCCCTGGTAAAGGGCAGTGAGATTGCTCATTAGCAAACAGAACAAAACTTTCATCTTGGAATTAAGAGGCATCAGAGTGTATAACCAAAGTTCCCAGATTTACTGATGTGACAATACTGAGCATGGGGAGCAGAGCAGCAAGATATGATCAGGACCGCTGTGTATGTGATGCCTTTTCTGTGAGAGCTGAGTTCTTCGTTGATGCTTTCATTGATCATTGGTGTCCCAAAACCTGAAATAGCACTGAACTCTTTTCGGATAATAAATGAGAAGAAGATACTGCTGGTTCCATGGCCAGCAGGTGGATACCACGCCTCCTCATAAACATTAGTTACACCTGCTTCAAAACTGAAGGGGGTAGTGCCATTTGGGCAAACACGTTATTCTCCACTACATGCTTAACTTTCCAAGCACAGCTAGGTGAAGCAGGTAAATCTCACATCAGAAACCTCTGGCAGCTTTGAAACCCTTCGGCACCGGGAAACCCTTTTTGGGTAGCTACGCGCCTTATAAGTGTATAAAATTATAAAAAATAATAATAATAATTCAGATTACACACCACAAAATTAAACTGCAGTTAGTTCTGGTATTTTGAAATGAGTAGATATTTATTCACATGCATATCAAACTCACATGATGTCAAGCAGAACAATTTCTGTTTTGTAGACCAAAGAAAGACAGGGGCTCTTAGCATCTTTTGGAGCCATAAAAGGCCCTTGACATGTATTTCATGCTTCAAAAGCCTAATTCCTACAACTAGATGTAACAAGTGACTGCTCCATGCGTATCAATGCTACTTTAGTAATGAGTTGCTATTAGATGCATCTTTAGCGGCTTCCCAGAGGGGTGGGGAGAGCATAGATTTAGGGGCCTCTACCTTACATATGAATGATTTTAAAATACCTTCTGAACTACTGTCAGATGTCTGCACCTCAAAAATAGAGAAACTGAATCATAGTCCTATTCACAAGGCTAGTAATGAAGGTGCTAATTTTTTAGGGAGAAGTCTTCAGGAATCTAAAGTAATCTATATGTATGCAACTCAGATGCTGACAGCATGTCGAATTATGGGCCAATCTTCAGCCTACATTAAACTATGGAGGTCATAGAAATAGCAGTAAAATAGCATCTCTTCCACCAACTGGAACAAACAACCTCCTACATTTGCCTCATTACCAAAGCCTTGCACGGGAGACTACCGGGCTAGCCAACAAAGGTGCTTGCAGTGTAACTGACAAGAAACTCAAGGTGCCGTATTACAGAAGTACTCTGGCAGCACAATGGGCATTTACGCCTGCTTTGTGTGCACTTTTGTATTACAGAAGGGACTACATTAGCTTGGGCGTCCTCTTTTGTAATAACCATAGCACTGGTGCACATAAAGCGACAGCACTATCATCAGAGGGCTTTCCCTCATTTGCATTGGGCGTGGCATCATGCAAATGAGAGAATCCCTTTGCCTCTGTGTCTGCGCTGTATTGTAGATGTGGGCGCAGAGGCAAAGAATCTGTCAGGAGATGCACTGTCAGTGCGCTCTCTGAAGGCCGCCCTCTAGAGGAGGGAAAGGGAGTCCCATGAGCCCCCTGGACATCCCCTTCCAGGAGAATGCAGTCACTTACTGAACGCGCCTGGAAGGGGATCTCATAACCCTCTTCAAAGTGCTGGCGGGTTCTCGCCGCACTGTGAAACAAGGAGCGGCTTCAAAGGTGGTGCTCTGTTTTTCACATGAAGGACAGCTCATTCATCCTAATACAGACATTTTCTTTGTTTATTTAAAGGTGTGCCCTGTGCAAATAAGGTTAATGCACTGTATCTGTGATACTGCCCCTGATGTGAATCTCATTAAAGGCCAACTCCACTCAATAACGGGAACACATTTATGGGAAAGACCCATATGGCCGGGATGCCTGTCACCCCTCCCAACATAATCCCCAAGGATGGGAAGACGGACGCAGCTGTGAACTTTTTGGAAGGCGGGAGGGAGTTACCCTCCCGGCCGTATTTATTAAAATATGAAACAAAATTAAAACATTAAAATAACAGTTTCATATCATGTACAATTTTCATTTATTACATTTTGATGAAGGCATGTTCATTGGCTAACCTTAACAAATCTCTAGTACAAAGGTTTTCCTAGCCGAGTCTAACATCCTGCAAATGCATACTTTCTAAATTAAAATTGTACATCCTAGCATTACGGGTCAACGGCAAGGTCGCAACCGGTGTCAGATCCCTACTACCAAAACTCTCCCCCTCACGGTGTGAGGGCGGCCGCGCAGAGGACTGTACCCTCTGTGCCAACTCCAATTTCCCTTGTCTTGCGGGGGCCCCCCATTTTAACTCGACGCCATCTTAAAGGTCGTCCGAGGACCCGTGTGAGGTGTCTGTAAGAAGGCAGCATGGACTCCCCCTCCCACCCCACACTGTCTATCACATCCGCCGTCGCGGATATCCGGGCCCCGGGAAATTCGTAGGAGGGGCATCTAGCCGCCTCCTCCCCTGGAAGGGGCCTATGGCCATCTTCCCCTAGGCGACCCATACTTAGTGGGTGCCGCCTCTCCGTGGGAGGGGCCAATGGCCGCCTCCCCCCAGGCGCTCCCATCCATAGTGGGTGGCGCCCCCCTCTAGGGACCTTGAAATTACTGCTCACCGATCATGACCTTACCACCCGACCAAAAATTAAATACGACATTTGATTACCTACTAAGGGAGAAAATTATACTGTTTATTTGCAATATTTGCCTATACTACCAGAAACAGCACCTTCGGACATTCATCATATCACTAAACTAGACCATTATAAACCGCTAAACAAAGGGAAGAAGATGTTATCAAAGCAAATCACTTTATTGCAGTACTAACATTGCCATAAGGGGCTGGTGGGTGGGTCAAAATTGCTCCTTGTTCCGTCGAGGGCTCACGTGCAACGAGTGGCTGCAGCTTCCAAGCACAGGAACAAGAGGATGCTTCTTCGGATTCCTGCTCTCTTTATTCCTCTTCGGGAGGGCGTGAACCCTCCGCTGGTACGCCTACTGGGCGTGGCCATCGGTGTAGGTGTCTAGGACAACCCCTCTTGGGCGGGAAAAAAGGCGCGCCCCGGCTACGCCGCTTCGGGCATACCAGCCATGACACGCCCCCCGCCCAAAATGGTTTCCTGGGAGGATCCGGGCCCCCAACCATACGTTCGGGGGGACCGAGTGGTCGCCCCTTTCCATATGGCCGGGATGCCTGTCACCCACTCCCAACACAATCCCCAAGGATGGGAAGACGGACGCAGCTCTGAACTTTTTGGAAGGCGGGAGGGAGTTACCCTCCCGGCCGTATTTATTAAAATATGAAACAAAATTAAAACATTAAAATAACAGTTTCATATCGTGTACAATTTTCATTTATTACATTTTGATGAAGACATGTTCATTGGCTAACCTTAACAAATCTCTAGTACAAAGGTTTTCGTAGCCGAGTCTAACATCCTGCAAATGCATACTTTCTAAATTAAAATTGTACATCCTAGCATTACGGGCCAACGGCAAGGTCGCAACCGGTGTCAGATCCCTACTACCAAAACTCTCCCCCTCACGGTGTGAGGGCGGCCGCGCAGAGGACTGTCCCCTCTGTGCCAACTCCAATTTCCCTTGTCTTGCGGGGGCCCCCCATTTTAACTCAACGCCATCTTAAAGGTCGTCCGAGGACCCGTGTGAGGTGTCTGTAAGAAGGCAGCGTGGACTCCCCCTCCCACTCCACACTGTCTATCACATCCGCCCCGGGCCCCGGGAAATTCGTAGGAGGGGCATCTAGCCGCCTCCTCCCCTGGAAGGGGCCTATGGCCGTCTTCCCCTAGGCGACCCATACTTAGTGGGTGCCGCCTCCCCGTGGGAGGGGCCAATGGCCGCCTCCCCCCGGGCGCTCCCATCCATAGTGGGTGGCGCACCCCTCTAGGGACCTTGAAATTACTACTCACCGATCATGATCTTACCGCCACAGGCCGGATAGTTGACCAGCTATCCGGCCCCCCCACAAACTCCTCCTAAAGGTCATGCTTTTACAAACCCCTTAGCCATGCTATGAAGTCTCCTATGAGTAAGACATTCCCCTCCCGGGACAAATGGACCCCATCATCGAGATACATGTGATCCCCCCGAATACATCCATGCGGAATACTGTGCAACTGCGCCGAGCGAAACAACCTACCAAGTTTGTTGTTGACCTTTTTCACTGAATGGTTCAGTGCTGATACCGAGAGGCCCCCCCGCCACACCTTCCTGGGAATCATGTGGGACCATGCTATCGTGCACCCCGGGATCCTTCTCGCCAGCCAGCTAACAGTATATAAAACTCGCTCGAGTAGTACTCGCCGACCGAGTGTCACCATGTCATTGCCCCCCAGGTGTACTATGATTACAGATGGCGGTGACTTCTGCCGCCCTAAGAGTTCCTCGACAAAAGATTCAAACTGGTCAATACAGAGCCCGCCCCTTCCGTGGAAGGTCACTCTGTACCCGTATTCCCCAGCTTCCCCAGCTGCGTGAGTCACGTCACCTGCTTTGAATACGTCCCCGGCCTGCCTCACGTATGAGTGGGCCACGACCCACACCACTCTCTCCTCAGCCGGTGATCTCTGACCGCTGGTCCCCTGGTGCCGGGTCGACTGCAAATTCCGCCCCGCATAACATGCTCGCGAAACTGTAAATCAAACAGAAGACAAGAAGCATGAGTGCATGTAACTTGACTTCACAACATGTGCAATCGCACATACCTTTTAAAACAATTCGAGGACCATCGTCCCAGTTGTTTCACCTCTTCAACACTCTGACCCCTGGCTGTAGCCTCAGTAGCAGCCCCTATCCTGAAGGAATGGGTCCCAAAATCGCACAGGTCCAAGCCCGCCGCTGCGATTGCCATTGTTAGCACCCTCTAAAACTGAAACCTCGTCAGTGGGGTGGCATCAATGTGTCTCAGCAGGCTTCCCCCCCATGTATCCGTCCTTCGCGCCAAATATTCCTCAACGCACTTTACCGGGCACATGGGAGACCCTCGCATGCGCTGGACAACAATACTGTCTCCCATAGCTCTCTGGTCAGTCTTGGACTTGGCTATTGTGACTACCATGGAATCACTCCTAATCAGGATGTGTTCCCGACACAGACCTCCCTCCACATCTTTCTTATTCTTTGCGACCAGTTCGCTCACCCGCATAGCCCCATGGAAGGCTAATGCGAAAGCGGCCCGGAACAGAACTGCTTCGAAATGGGAGGAACATGTCGTGGGAAGTATCGACATAAGCAGGGACAACCTTTCTAACCCAATCGGGCGCCTCTCGTCTACTGTACGACCTTCCAGGCGTTGCCAACCGCGAAGGGCTTTCTTTACTAAAAAGGACGATGTTGGGTCCTTGATGCCATGTGCCTGCGCCATGAATGAAATGGCGGCCCGGTGCCTATTGGCCGTTGCTACTGATCGGCCTACCTTGTGTAATGCTACCAGAAACTTTAGGAAGTAATCCTCCTGACCCCATTTGTCCTCCCCTGCCGGACCCAAAAATGCACAATAGGAACGAAATGCTCCTTCGTATGCCTTCCTTGTCCTGGGGGCTAAGCTTGCTGCCACGAGGTCTTGTAATCCGGGGCACCGAGTAGCCAGAGTACTTCGGGAAATGGTGCCGCCGCTAGGTCCGCGGAAGGTAGATAACCCCTGAAAGCCTGCATGTGTGAACGAGAGAGTGCATCAGCAGCCTGATTCAGTACACCCGGCACATGTTTCGCCCTGAATTGCACGTTCAGTCTCGTGCAAAGTAGTACAATTTCCTTCAGTAATCTCAATATCCACTTGCAGCGTGCTGCCTGATTATTTATACATTCACCAACAGTCATATTGTCGGACCAAAACACCACAGAGCGATCTCTGAACTCATCCGGCCATGCCATTAGAGCCACAAAAATGGGGAACAATTCGAGGAACCCAATGTTACCTGTGAGACCGCTGGTGTGCCACCACGTCGGCCATGTTTGCGCCGACCATCGATTGCCAAAGATTGCGCCAAATCCCACGCTCCCCGCCGAGTCGGTCCACAAACCCAGCTCGTCCGAAGACGCTGGCGGCTTGTTCCACACCACTCGACCGTTGAAATCCGCCAGAAATGCCAACCATATGCGCATGTCCTGGCGAACTTCTGCAGACAGTCTCGTGCGGTGGTGTCCTTCCTTGAGACCAACCATAGCTTGTGCGATAGAGCGGGAAAAGGGGCGGGCCATTGGTATCACTCTTAGGGCAAAGTTAAGCTGACCCACTGCTTGTTGTAACTGGTGGAGGGTAACTTTCTCCTTGCTAAGGCACAGTTCCAGGGAAGCCCTGAATTTAGCTACTTTCCCTACTGGCAAACGGAAACATCCCTCCACAGAATCAAGCTCGATTCCCATAAACTCGAGTGAAGTCGATGGTCCAACCGTCTTACCTGGTGCCAATGGCACTCCGAATCCCTCCATGAGGGTGCAAAATTCCTGTAACGCCTGCACACATTTTGTGTCGCCGGCTGCCCCCAAGAACAAAAAATCATCCAAGTAATGCATAACATGGCTATGGCCAGTGGTCTTGGTGAATGCCCATTCCAAAAAACAGCTGAATTTCTCAAAATAAGCACAAGAGATGGAGCAACCCATTGGCATACATCTATCCATGTAGTAACGTCCCTGGAACACAAAGCCTAACAGACGCTGATCCCGTGGGTGTACCGGGAGCAACCGGAACGCCAACTCGATATCTGACTTCGCCATCAGCGCTCCGGGCCCCAGGCGATTCAACATGGTGACGGCATCATCGAAGGATGCGTACCGCACCGAACAAACTCCCGGGTCAATCGCATCGTTCACCGAGAGACCCCTCGGAGCTGACAAGTTATGGATCAGCCTAAATTCCCCCGGGTCCTTCTTGGGGACCACTCCTAACGGGGAACAGATGAAATTAGTTACTGGCGGGTGCCTATATGGGCCAGCAACCCGGCCAAGGGCAACCTCTTTTGCAATCTTCCTCTCCACCACCGCTGGATTATGCTGAGCCGACAGTTGGTTTCTACAAAGTGGTTCCCCACAAAAATCCCCCGCCGGGGTGTGGAAACCATATAAGAAGCCATTCCTCAACACCCCAGCGGAGACATGATCAGGGTATTCGTTTAGCCAGGGGATCATTGCCATAATATCAACGGGGGTAGGTAGCGGTACACAATGGTCCCCCTCAGTCTTGCTTGGCCCCTCCTCTACCCCCCATCCCACTATTCCTGGATCTGCACGATCTCTCGGGTGCAAGGAATTCCCGCAACCTGCACACGCATGTCTGAACTTACATGTCCCTTGTGGCCTGGTGCAATTGCCCCTGTTAAAATTCCAACAGACCCCTCTCTTACCCCCATTCCCACCATTCCTTGCTTGGTGGTCGCCACCGGGGCCCGCTCGAAAGGGCACCGCGGGCTGTTGGCGGGAAGGCCCCGACCCATTTCCGCCTAGCGAGGACGACTTCGTCGCGCCCGGCAGGAGCTGCTTCTGCCAAGAAATCGAGTCGAGACAATCCCACGTCAGAGATGAATCGTACTCCTTGGCCTTACGGAACTTCATATCGTAACCCATCCAATCATTGCCCTCATACGTTTCATAAAAATCCATTATTCGTGCCTGATAGCAGGACAATTCGGGCAAAACCTCGGGCTTACGTTCCCCAATAATTGCAGTAAACATCGCAAAGGCCTTGGCCCAATTTGTGATTGTCTCATCAACCCTGAATCCCGCCATTTTGGCTCGCCATACACTCGGGTGCCACAAATCTTTCTGTGTCTTAGCATACTCCATCTCGCGATGGTCAGTCAGCAGAGAAAACATATTCACATACTTATCAGCCCATATCAATTCTTTCGTGGCCAACGGTATATGTTGGACCACCTTCTCCCGTCTTGAGGGCAAAGACCCCTCCCTCGCCATTGCCAATGCCTGCTTACCTGGCTCCATTGCTGTTCCCGCTGTTTTTCTGACGCCAGCTGCCGGTCCTTCCAAGGTCACCTGTGGGGGACAAGATGGAGATTCGCCTTTGCGGCATCTCGCGACTGCCGCAACTGCTACATTAGTAACTTGGCCTCTTCGGCCGTGTCTTCAGGTGCCATAGCACCCCCTGTTTTCCTGCCGAGCCATGCGGCCAACTGGGCGGCTAATTCTGGAGGCCTGTCCTCCTCGTTGGCGGGCGTAACAACAACCGGAATCGGTTGACCCGCGTCCGGGATTGGTACCGGGGCCTCGACTGGAATGGCCGGGCTTGCCGGGGGTACCTCGGGAACCGGGACCTCCTCCCCTGCTGCCCTATTCCTGACCCGTTTACCCCTACCCGCGGGGACAACTCCCGGTAATGCCGGGCCTATTACCTTCTTCGGTTTACCCGTATTGTTCATCGCAGCCATCTGCTTCTTCATGCTCGCCATATCTCTTATCAGCATGCGAAGCATCTGGTCAGTCCCGGACTTCTTTCATGCCTTCTTGCCAGGCATTGTTATCGAATATTCGATCCCAGTTGATCAACAGGGTCCTGGATAGCCTCGAAGTCGCTGAAAGAGAAACACAAGAATTATAAGTTCTCAAAATTGCTCCTTGTTCCGTCGAGGGCTCACGTGCAACGAGTGGGTGCAGCTTCCAAGCACAGGAACAAGAGGATGCTTCTTCGGATTCCTGCTCTCTTTATTCCTCTTCGGGAGGGCGTGAACCCTCCGCTGGTACGCCTACTGGGCATGGCCATCGGTGTAGGTGTCTAGGACAACCCCTCTTGGGCGGGAAAAAAGGCGCGCCCCGGCTACGCCGCTTCGGGCATACCAGCCGTGACACGCCCCCCGCCCAGTTTCCCGGGAGGATCCGGGCCCCCAACCATACGTTCGGGGGGACCGAGTGGTCGCCCCTTTCCATTCTTTCCTTAGATTTCACCCTATGGAACAGCCATTGCAAGCCAAAAAATAACATACTAAGCAATATTCTCTCAAAGAGTTATAAGAAGTCTGATTATCCCACAAAGATTTGACTCATTCTCAGTATCCAAAACAGATGTGTGATTCTATGATAAAAACTTAAGCTAGCTAATTACTTAGGCCTATTTGGCACCATCTGACAAAGTGAAATTAAACCAAATGGCATTACTAGGTTTATTAATTTTGGCAACGCATTTCTGGGCCAAACGTGTCTTGAAGTATCATTTTAAAAGAAGCACGTTTGTTGGCGTACATACAATGCAAGATTATTTATGGCAAGAAGCTACGTCCTAATGTCTCCAGTTACAGTAATTCAAACATCGCGTCAATACTGAAAATGTTATCTCCCACGATTTTCCAGTGGCTGAAAGCATCAAAGACTTTTTTTGCAATCAGCACTACATATGAAATTTGAAGATGCTTCAAACTCTGCATCACATGCTGAAATCAGTCCCAGTCAGCACTGTGTGTGTGTGTGTGTGTGTCACCTGATACTGGAAATGCTGTTCCAGTATGAGGCTGCTCATTTCTGGCATGTCTAAAAATAGAACAAAAACAGAACTCAATTGGATTTTGTATAATGCACTTGTGCTTTGGCTTGTATGTAACAATTACATAGTGTTCAGCTTTGTCTGTTCTTATCACATAATACATTCATGATACTCTTTTGTTGATTCTACTGTCTTTTATACAACAAATATTCTCTGCGTTGGCAGGAAACAAACTCACTCATGGTAAACATTACTAATAGTCTGAATGCTGGTTAATTCAACCATAATGATAAGTCATCTTGTACACAGATTAGCGGCATGTATGGCACCAAAGGTGTGCTGACTAGTTAGGCTACGGTGGCCACCACGTGCTACAGTGAGGACAATATTGGGGCGGCTCTGTCCAGCCAACTTTAAGTGTAATTAATTCAGATCACATGTAAGGCAAATAAAGGACGATGTAGAAATAAACTGATAGGAATTATGGCCAAGACTGCTATAAACACAAACTTGGTATAACGTCCATGTTCAGAGATCTGGGATGTTTCCCTCTTACATGACAATCTTTGTCGTCTTCCCTCATTTTCCAATGAGGCAAAATACTTGTTTTCTGTTTTGTCTGGTACCACCCTCTTCAATCCTCAGAAACAGACATGTCTGCATTCTTCCCCGTTCACCTCCTGAAAACCCATCCTTACCTTTCATTCTGTAGCATAGATGGACCCTCATTCTTGCCTCTAATGTGACTGAGGTTGAATTAACTTTCTGGCATGCGTGCAAATTGTGTGCCCCAAGAGTTTTGCATCAAAATCTTCACTAGATAACCTCTGACAAAATCTTGGGGCAAATAGTACACATTTTGAATTTGCACATCTCAGAACAAGTGAAATCACATGCAAGTAGCTCGCTCCTCCGAATTCTAAGGTTTGAAATACAGAATAGTGCACAAATTGTGCACCGGCTGGAAGCCATCCTTGTGCTGTTGGTATCTAGACTAACACAGGGCTCACATTAATGCCCTTACTGTGGTGAATGCCTTCATCTGCTCCAAGCGGAAAGACAGCAACAGTTTCTATCTGTCCCCTCTGTTGCCTCTTTGCCCAGTCTCCAGAGACTGCAGAAGGCCGTGGACCATCTTTCCTGAGACACCACACATTCCAACATCTGTCTGCATCCTCTTTTCACATATGAGGAACTCCATTCCCATTCCCTCTACATTTTTTATCAAGCCTTCCCTAGCAATGAGAATCTATCATTGATCATAGATTCCCTCAGTGTTACTCAGCAAGCAAAATGCTGTCTGCCCTTCTGTATATCAAGGCAGGAGCAGACGAAGGCCTGGACTATTACGACTATCACCATTGCCAATGCTGTGCCTTAGAAGGACTAATGGTTAGATGAACTAAGCCGTTTTGCTGGCACAAACCCTGTGATAAACAAAATTAGAGAGTTTGGGACCTCAAATAGGATTTTTGGTGTTCACTAAACCCATTTTGCTCTTCGATGTTTTGCAATTACCAAATTGCAAAATGGATTTAGAAACGGATCCCGAATCACAGTTTGGAAGGTGCATGTTTAGGTCATGCCTTCCAAAATATGATTCGGTATTAGATGCATCAAATGTTTGCTACCACAAGTCTGGTTGCAAACCACTGAAAGGAGGTGGTAACTCATTTGCCAACCCACAAAGCTATTAAAAAAGTAAACGTTTCTTTCTAAAAACAACCGAATTTCCTTTAAGGAAGGGGCTGCAATTAAGAGTATAAAATGTACTTTATTTAATGGCATGGTGCCCTGCTGTCTAGTATGCCACCATCCTTGTTATGGCCTTCGACCAGAGTGTATCATAATTTGCAATCACTTCATTAATATTCATGAGGTAGGTTGCATCGTAACCCATTCAGAAAGGGAACTGTACCCGCTGAACTATTAGTGCATAGGTCAGTTTGCAATATCAGAACCAATTCATAAACAATCAGTGAGAAATTTGCAGCCACTTTTCATGATTTGATTCTTAGCATACCTGGTCTGGCCCATTGTCATCTACCCATGAAGGTTTCTATTGCTGATATTTCAGACAGACTGCACTGCAGAGGGAGGTAGTGCGCAAGGAGTTAATCCCTCGCTGGTAGACTCGAGGATTACCATTAAATTAGTCAATAATTATCTGCTGGTCCAGTTTAGGTCAAGCAAGTTAGAAGCAACAGTGTTAGGATAACGTGCTCTTGTCCACATTCCTATAACGAGGACCAGCAGTGAGGCCAAAAAGCCCTATTTTGCCTTTGGGGAATGGTGGAGCTTACACCTTCATTTCTCTAGCCCTTTGGGGAAACAGATTCCTTTGGCTGGGTCTGTGCTGGTTTGTTTAATAAATAAAGTAGTAAAAAATAACGTGAGGAAACTATTTCTACAATTGAATGAATATCAGTTATGAATCAATAAATGCTGTAACACATGGACTGCTCATAGTCTGCACACACAAGAGAACTAGGGGAGCCTGACCATCTCCTCTGATCGGTACTTGGGCTTCAAGAAGGGTCAGATATTCCACAGGCAAAAAGAAAAGAGGCTCCTTGAAGTTGCCAACCTTCTCAGTGTTTGGTAACAGGCTGAGCACATGGAAATGAAGTTTAACACTGAAAGAAATACAATTTAATATGATGAAGAAAGTAAAATTATTCAAAAACCCATGCTTGAAAAGAATGTATTGCAAAACTTGTATGTGTTGAAAACGTTCAACAGTCTCATACTAATACAAGCCATATTAACATAAGCTAACACAGATGCAACAATTAAACAATGCTTTGATGGCCGGAAGGATGGCTGGCCAGGGTTTGCCAACTTAAATGTAAAGTCCTGGAAGGGTGTCTCCTTGTATACATAGCGTACAGGAAACACAGATCCAATCAATGACTTAGAAGTGTGCTGCCTTATCAGACATTAAATCTCCCCGCCCAGGACCCAATTGCATGGGGATTAACAAAACTAGGCCATCGCAACTCATGGAGTGTGCCATTGCCATATAAAGGTCCGTAATTAGTTGGATAGGGCACTGAAAACAGGCTGGGCAACTCATGAGGGATAGTTCTGAAGGCTGTAGACAGTTTTGGGAAGACGTATTAATTAAATCAGAGCAATGTGTCCAATTATTGAAATAGGATAGGCAGACAACTGTTTGTATCACTACTGGTTTTATGAAGTATGGGTTGAATATTGCAGAGCCTGATTGTTTCAGGGGAATTAGGTATTTTCACAACAAGCTAGTTACATTTGCCTGTGTTTATTTTACTATCAAATTAAATGTAATATCAAGTTAGCTTTTTCTATTTGTCTTGGAGATGAAACAATTGGGTTTCGCGCCTGTTCCTTCATAGCTTCGAAGCCGCCCAGAATTTGGACTAATAGCCATCTGGTTCGAGACACTCAGGTATAACAAAAGATCAATTGCATTAACCCCTTCCCTGCTTATGACGGAATCATGCCGTCATAAGCCACAGATGGCGTGGGCTCATGACGGCGTGGTTCTGTCACATAAAGTCTGTCATGCTGCGCCCGCTCCGCTGCACTGAATTCCCGCCTGTGCGGGCGAATTAGTGAGTGGGCGGAGTTGTGACGAAACCACGCCGTCATGAGCACAGCTCGCCCGTGACTCATGATGGCGTGGTTCCGTCACGGGCATGGCGGCGCCGCGCTCACCCCCCCAACCCCCCAGCGCCGCGGCGGATTTACCGCCGCGGCCAAGGGGTTAAAGGACGCTTACTCTTCCATGGTGTTTCTCCATGTAAATTCCTGATTTATTGGTCTTGTTGCAGTCATATTTCCAATAGTTTTATGGCCAAGGGAAACAGCATCCCTGCCACATGCCACTTTTGATAGTGAATGTAATCAGACAAAGGATTGCCAATTTCAACAAATGAAGAGAGATGGAAAAAAGGAAGGTCGCCAAAGCTCAAATGCTCAAGGAGAGTGAATAGGTATTTCCAGGATACGCAATCAAAGGTGTTTAAGAGCTGGGCTAGTGTCCTTTCAAACTCTTTGACAACAGGATACCATTTATATGTTCTACGTAAGTTGTATCGGGTTGAACAGTTCATAACGTAACATAAATCCACTAAGGTCAATATGAACCTCTGATTACTCAAAGGAGATGGGTGGGCAGAATTTTGTCTAATATTTTGGTATCATAGTTTATAAAATAGATCAGCCTGTATGGAACACAATCCTCTGGGTGATCAAGGATTACTTCTAAGTTGGCTTCACCAAATCTTTTTGGGAAGATTCCCAGCTGACCTGGTATCTGTGCAGCAGTTTAGGAGAGGTGCCAGTCATTCAAAACATTCTGCAGGGAAGCTTTTAGGGCCAAATGTCTTTTTCTTGACCCTAATTGCAAGATGTCTTCTTGTGAGAAAGTGGTTTGTTAGTTGGAGTAGATTGAGGTTCACTACATGTAATAAAAGTACTATCTTCTTAGCTCAAGTAAAAGTTTCAGTAATTTAAACCTGATCTCAAACTTTGGTAGCCATGCCATGGAGCAGACAGGCTTAAAAAGACAAAATTTGTACATCATTTAGAAAGACCAAAAGAGTTAAAAAGTCAAAAAACATACAATAAAAATTCTACTCTAATTGAACTCGAGGCATACATTTGAAAGATTTAAGTAAAAATATCATTGAAGTGCTAAGCATCGATATGAGTTAACTGATAATGGTAGACTGGGACATAGATGTGATTTCAGGCCAACCGCAGTGGACCGCGGTTTGGATATACCAATAAGGTTTGACCCTGTTGATGGTTTTACTCTGGTACTTCCCAAAATGGAATTTACAATCCTTCAGCTGGGCAAGGGAGAAGGCTGTATCCGAGGAGGGCTCCCCAGCCTTGGATAGACATTGAACTAATTCCTGGTGAAGCCATTTGTTTTGGCAGCGAAAACTCCTAGCAGAAAAGGTGGAATTTCTCCTGTCCTTACCTGTTACTTGTTGCCCTCTTGCCTATGGGAGAAGGACTGGACCTGCAACCCTGAACCCAAAACCTCAAAGTTACTCTCAGGGCTAGTTGGCTGGACTCATGATCAGAAGTCTAGAAGCCTCTGGGACATAAAATGCTTCTCACAACCTTTAACCCAGCACCTGGACTCTGCCATTTGCAAGTCCTGCCCTCCCAATTCAGCCACCCCAGCCCTGGGCCCTTGAAAGTGGGTCTGAAGGTGCTCCTGCAAAGCCCAGCTGTAGTCCTCATCTGAACCGTTGCAAAACATCGTGAATCCCCGCAGAGCCCACCTCACAGCTGCAAATCTCATCAGAATTGATGCCAAGCCCAGCAAAGCCCCTCTGCAGAACTGCCAGCTCATTGGAACCAATGCAAATCGACACAAAGCCCCAGCAAGCTCACTGTGCCTTGCCAGCCTTATCAGAATTGATGGTAAGCGGTGCCACATCCGGAAAAGCCTTGCCACACAGCTACCAGCTAATCGAAACTAAAGCAAAGTGATGCAAGGCCCAGCCAAGCTTCCCTGCACAGCTGCCCGGAACAGAGGCAAAGTGATGTCAAGCCCTGCAGCGCCTCACTGCACAGTTTTTTTCTGAATCAACGCCAGATGATGTGAACTCTCTCAAAGCAACACTGCGCAGACAGTGCACCAGGATTTAAGGTACTGTGTTCAGGGGACCTTGGCTGAGTCGCTGTAGCCGGCCCGCACTCTTTCGCGGTTGGTCTGATCTTGTAACTTTGTCCCGGTCCAGCGGGACCAGAAAACCACGGTTGGCACTTTGTGCTTTTTGGGTGCTCTTTTCACTGAATATTGCATATCTGTGTTTATTCTAATTGGATTTTTGCTATTTTGGTCAGGTTTTATTTATTAAAAATATCAACATTTTTCTAACTTGGTGTGGGATACATTTTGTGTGGTGTTTTTCACTTTATCACTGTTTGAAATGTTGCGCAAATACTTTACACATTACAGACTAAGTAAAGCCTGACTGCTCTGTGCAAAGCTGCCAGAGGGTTGAGCACAGGTTAACCTAGGGTTGGCTTGTGCCTCACCCTGACAAAGTTTCTGGGTGCTGCTTGACCAGGGTTGCCACTCCTGTCCACCAAAATCCCAATTTATCATACATGGAAAGCCTCTTTGAAGTAAATTAAGTTCTTGGGAACTGATCTTTCCAGGGTAACAAAAACACCCTCCCCAGAATCAGGATATTGCTTCTGTTCTAGCAGCAGTTTTCACACCTCGTTAGGGCTATTCAGCAGCTAAGTGACAGATGGAGGCTAAGGCAAATTAGCCTCCAGGAGATTAAGGCAGGGAAAAGATAACATTATGATTATCATATTATTCTTAATATTTATCAAAACTCCAAATTTACCCGGTCCCTGAGGTAACATATTTAATATTGCTTCCCAGTGTTTCATCATGGGCCAGTCAGCTTTTCTATAGTAAAAATGGTTTTGGGACATTAGTTAATGAAAAGACATGTTAACATTAAATTTCAAGTCTACATGTCCAACTTTTAAATGCCAAGCACCCTACATTGTAGGCTACATGGCCTACATAGAGCTGACTTATTAATATTTAAAAGGGATTTTTATTTTTCTACCAGAGAAGCATTATTTTGACAGGTCGGGCTGCAATTTAAAAACTTCAGCAGCCAGGCAGTAGTAGGCATGTTTATCTTGTTTAATTAGAGAATGGCACAGTAGTGAAGTTGTCTATTTAACTTTCCATGCATGGGTCTATTTTGGGATACCATAAACTATTATCTTATAGGAACATTATATAGGCAACTAGGTGTAAACCAATTTTGATAAGTTTTAGGGGTCAGAGCACAGGTACTGGGCCCTGATTTGCAGTGTCTAGTGCACAAAGTTAAATCACCAGCAACATCAGTCCACAAAAAATGGGCATAATCTCACACTTATGAAATTTCATCAGTGGTTATATCTTTCTGCATCTCTACTTGCCGCTTTTAGATGGGGTATCTGTGAGTCTCTGAGTTATCTAGTAAGCCCTTCTTTCACAATGGATGATGTATAACTGCTCAAGCTGATATAGCAGAATGCAAATGTATTGGCTATGCCCTGTTGTAGGAAAAGGGCTCTCCATTACCATTGTGTATGACATGTATGTGTTAATCTGGGTCCTCTCTGCAGTTAAGTCAATAAATCAGATTGCCTGTTATTACTTGGTCATACACTCACCATTTGAATGTGAGCCCTTACTAGCCTCATCAAGTTAGACCTGTTTATATTTCATTGTGGTTAACGTACGATTATGTTAGTTGTGTTCCGTATAGTCTTTTTTAACAGATTTTTGTGCGACCTGCACCTGTTTCTTAATTGGTTTGTACTGAGGATTTTTGGCATCTATAAACTACCAAGTCGCTGATTGTCACCCTAATAGCACTGAATTGTATGCCTCCCACTGCTGAAGAAATCTTCATTGGATTTGAATGAGGTGAAGAATAACCTGCCTCCCCTTCTCCCCAAAAATTATTGAGAAGCACATGAACAATGTACATCTCACTCTCCATGTTTTTGGAGGTTAATGAAGTCTTGGATTCTGCTTAATTTGGCTTTAGGCCAAATAATAACACTGAGTCAACTCTGTTAGTGGTAACCGAGGAGTTAAGGAGCATATTGAACAACAGGGGGGAGGCTGCAATGATCCTGTTGGATCTATCCGCAGCCTTTGACACCATGAGCCACTGTGTTCTACTGGATCGCCTTGTGGAGATTTGAATCAGTGGCTCAGCTACCAATGTTTTTTGCTACTTTCTTTCAAAAAGGGAATAATCAGATGCACTGGGAAGTTTGTGTCTAAGCCTTTCACATTGCTGTGTGGCGTCCCTTGGGAGTTGTTGCTGAGCCACACGCTCTTCAATGTTTATGTGACCTCTCTGACCAGGTTAATCCATACATTTGGCTTTTTATCAGTAGCATACACAGATGACACTCAAATTGCTTTGTCAATCCCTGGCAATGTAACTGAGACTGTGCGCCATTTTAAAAGCTGCATGGGCGCAGTGGTTGAGTGGATGAATAACAACAGTCTCAAGCTTAACTCGAATAAAATTGAGGTTCTTCTTTTGATAGGTACACTACATTCTGGGACCAATTTTGGTGGCCTTGGACTCTTTTCCCCCCCCCTCCTCCCCCCACACACACACACTCTGATGTCCTCTGTTAGGAATCTGGGGTGATTTCTTTTATTCCAGCCTCTCTTTTGATGTCCAGATCAACAAACTTGCCTCATCCTGTTTCTGTTTTATTGCACACTTTGGGAAAGGTTCTTCCCTTTCTCACCATATGATCTGAAGAAATCAATGGTCACAACGCTGGTCTTATGCAGGCTGGATTACTGTAATGTCTGATGTATAGGCAATTCATCAATGAGCACTAAGGAAACTTCAAACTCTGCAGAATGTAGCAGCCCGACCAGCAAGTTTGAGTCAGCTTCAAAGATTCTGGTGAAGCGTCATTGGCTCCCTGTACAGAATAGAATTGCTTCTGAGGCACTTTGCTTGGCACATAAGGCTCTGCATGGCAGCGGTCCTGACTACTTAAACAGGAACTTATCCTGGTTTAGCCACTGTAGAACCTTGCTTGCAGCTACCTCTAGAACAGTCAATGCACCTACAATTAAGAGGATGACATGGGGTGGCAGAGGTTTTGTCCACATCACATGCAAACTTTGGAATAATTTACAGGAACATCTCAGAGGTCAAGTCAACTTGTTCAGTTTTAGGATACACCTTAAAACCTGGTTGTTTTCTCGTCCCCAGTGATTTATTCTGTTATTTGCTCTTGCCTCAGTGTTTATGTTTAGCATCTGCCAGCACCAAGATGCCCCTGGGCATTTGTGTGCTGTATAAAACTATTCATTCATTCAATGATGAAGGAATTTGCTCAGGTGGCTCACATAGCTCCAAGCAATAAAGCCTGGCACATTGGCTATTAAGCCATGCCCTCCTATTGCACTTGGTTTTGACAGTTTTATGTTGGGTTCAGTTATGTTTTATTTGTGTCGCTATGTTGATTGAGTATGTTATTGTGTAATGTTCTGTTGTTTAGAAATCCAGTGACATTTTGTAGTGATTGCACTTCATAGTTTCCCATATTCTTAGCTTGAAATGCAATTAATTTCTCTTTATTCATTAATTATTTTCAATGTTATATATTCAACCTTTGCATAATGTAACTCTGTTTGCTTATTGTTATGTCTGATATGACTGTCCATATTTATTTCAAACAGCTATTCACATTTTCTTCATATTTTTATGATACATTCAATTTTCTATGCTTGTTTGAATGCTCATATATTTGCAGTATTTTCGCACCTTCACTTAAGTTCTTGCACTAGGTATTTCCTCACAGGTTTTAATTTAGAATATGTTTAATTTCACTTAATTCTAATATTTTGTTCTAGGATGTCGACTCCTGCATATTCTTATTCATTCATTATGTTCACTCATGAGTTTTCACACAGCGGTTCTGTGTACGGAACGCCTGTTATTTAATGTTCTACTAAACTTATGCCAGGTTCTGTTAAATTTTGAGCAAAGTTTTCATTCTGACATTTTCCTGGCATTTAAGGTTTACCCTTAATTCATTCGTGATTATTACTCCTTTCGGGTGTGGATTTCCTCACTCTTCTTCTTAACACTTTCTTTTGTTGGAGATCTCTTATGCTCTCCTGTTGGAGTAATTTTCTTGCTTTTATTTGTTATCTGATTTTCTTTTCATTATTCAGCATTCTTTGATTCATGCATCCATTCCAGTATGGCCAACTGGTGTGTCTCGCTGTATCTTGAACTTTTTTTTATACCTGTTACTTTACGTCCTTCTGTGTATTTTTTGTTCTGTTTTCCTATTTCTCTTTCCTATTTTGTCGTTAAAGGAGAAGATGTCCTGTCTTCCTTCTTTCATCCTTGTTTATCTTTCTTCTTTCTTCCTGGCTTAGTTCTGGTCCTTCTCAGTGCACCCTAGCAGTTTTTCTCATTCATGTTTTCTAGTTTTTTGTCTTTCTTTCATGCTTGTTTATCTTTCTTCTTTCTTCCTGGCTTAGTTCTTGCCCTTCTCAGTGCACCCTAGCAGTGTTTCTTTCATGTTTTCTAGTTTTTTTGTTCATGTGTTGTATACCTGTTCCACCTAATGCTTTTATTGCTTTCTCCTATTCTCATACTTGATGTTCTTTCCTTGTTTTTTTGTGTTTTTCTTATTTTTCTCTATTTTGTTTTCTTCTTACTGCATTGTTTAAGCCTAATGTTTTTGTTGATATTGTAAAAGAAGATGTGTAGGGATTGCACTTCATACTTCCTTCCCCATAGTCTCCTGCCAACCCTGTAGAATGTTGACATCATGATGATGTAATAGAATGCTACAGAGCGCTAGGATTTCAGTTGAGAGATAGGGCTGAGCTGGTACCATCCTGATCCTGGTGGGGTCTTTATTTCCTTTACTTCTACCTAAGGAATGTACTACTATACTGTACCATCTTACTTTAAATAAATATATTTCATCAACTACCTGGATTCCTGATCATCCTTCACTACACATTTCCAGTCAAAGGTGCAGATGTGTTTAAAGTTCCTGTGACAAGCAACTATTTGCCATTGTCTAGGATGGTAAAATAGCACGACCCCAGCTCTTCAACTATTGAAGGCAACAGTCAGCCCACAACTGTGGCAGAGATGGTGTCTTAGATTAGTACTTTCAGTGCTCACTTTACGTGATAAAGTGCAGTGTCTGTGTCTGGTGTAAGCATGAGCGAATTTTGCGGATCTCGCGTTCGCGAATTTTGCGGATTTGCGGATTCGCAATCCGCAAAATCCGCGAATTCCCGCGAATTCCCGCGAATTTGCGGATTTTTTTTTTTTTGTGTTCGCCCGTGTTTCTGCCAGTTCGCGAGGGGTTTTTACAATTTCGCAAATTGCGAACTTACCTGTCGGGTCGCAAGTTTTGCGGACTTGTTGTTTCTACGTGTCCAACCTGTTTGGGACACTCTTCTTCATCACTGCCACTCTCTGTCACCACTGCCACTCTCTGACTACTCATGCCACCCTCTGGCCCACCCATGCCACCCTCTGTTTCATCACCACACCCTCTGGTTGTCCAGTGTACATTATTTTCGGCAAAGCAAAGCACACCTTCCCTGCCTCAAGTGACCTGAATTAATTTGGGGCTGATTAATGTGTCACAGAATATTTTTTTAGCTGGCACCTGCTTCCTTAGTGCGCCCTGATTAGTGATCTTTTGCACTTGCTAAGTGCTTTCATTGTTGCAAAATTAGTTACAACACCTGCCCTGCCCCAACTGACAATAATGAATTAGGGGCTGATTAATGGATTTTAACTTCCAGCCTGGCTCCTGCTTGTCTCCCTTAGCTGTAATTCAGGACCTTTGTGGCATATGTGTAACTATTCTGAGGTTCAGAGCAGGGTCACATAATAGTTTCAACTGGCAACTGAACTCTGGAGGGGCCCCTCAGGAAGCACTACAGGAAATGGCTACTAATGATGTGCCTGAACTTTTGAACCTGGTAAGTAGTTACTTTCAGTTTTGCTTAGATCGTATTTCTGCAATTTCGCACTTATTCGCGGGGCGCGAACTCACGCGAACAGTGCGAGCAGTGCGAGCAAAATCCGCTGCTCGCGGATTTGCGGATTTTGCAGGAAATTCGCAAATCTCGCGGATTGCGGATTTCCTGAAAATCCGCAAAATCCGCGAGCGGAACGGATTTTCCGCCCATGCCTAGTCTGGTGTCCTAAAAAGTTGATGCACAGTGAGTCAACCAAAAAGGTCTCCGTAGTGGTAAACCAAAATTGTGTTGGGGAGGGGCTGTTCAAGGTAGTCGTACATTTCTTTCATCTAGGAACAGAATTAATCTGCAGAGTGGCACTTCAAGTGTCACTGTCATGCAGACAACATAAGTCTGAAGTGCTATGCCTTCATGAGACTCACATTTTGTCATTCAGGGTTGAATCATCAACAATTACTGACAGATCTGAACTATAGTTGTCAAACACAGAAGGCGTTGATAAGGACTTAACCCTTTATACTCCTCAACTGATAATACTATGAGACTTCTGCAATTTCAGTTACACTGCTGCAGAAATTTCACTTCTTTCCCCGTGCACTGCCTGGTGAGCACTGTTTGTATCATTGATAATGCTGATGATGTTGTATATATTAAATGTGCATTTAAGATTATAAATATATTCAATACAATCAGCAATTTGTGATCACTTGTTGAGTTTGGATCTTTGGTTTTTGCCGGAATATTTTGGACTGGTTTTACGACTTTGTGTGATTGACCGTTTTTGGAACACCTAACCTTCTGCCTATGTACTAACAAACATTTAATGTATCCCCTACATAAACCCTTGGTAACCATTGTATTAGTTGTATCTTGTCCAAACGGGTTCCGACAGGAAGATAAGGTACGGCATGTTTCCTTTTACTTATAAAAGTTGTCAACCACAACTTAGGGAGAGATCCAAAATAACTTACATCCCATAAACAGTAAAAAAACAACACAACACAACCAACCAACACAACTACACAACACAACCAACTCAATTTAATAAGAAAAGTTTATAACCTGACTTCACAATAGACGTTTTAATGTATTTGTTTACTTTGAAAATGGTTTGACACTAGATACTGTTATGCATCAATACTATCTTTATTTATTCATTTTATTTGAAAGGTTTTATATAGCGCTGGCTAGACCCGGAGGTATCAGAGCGCTTTACATGAGTATTAGACCATAGTTGCAGGTTACATCATTACAAAGGTTGCACAGTTATTAGAGCATAGCTACATAGTGGCAGGGTCTTGGGCTCAATGTCCGCGGACTCGATAATTCTCGCCTCGGTGCCTACTCTAATCATGGGTCCCACGCTGCAACTCTGGGCAATAGCTTGCTTAATCTCCACAACGGCCCCAACAACACTGGGATGCCTGGCTTCACCTTGGGGGTGCCCAGGAGGGGCATCTCACAGGGAGAGCCAGGAAGGGTTCCACAGCGTTATACAGCGCCGGGACGCCCCGTTGCTGGGGCAGCTGTGAGCTTTACAAGCATACTACATTTACATTTACATTTACATTTACATAGTTACATGTTAGATCGAGACAAGCAATAAGGACAATATGCGTAAGGGAAAAGGCAGGTAAGTGGAGAAATTCAGGGGAGAGGGGGTAGGAGCAGGGGAAGTAGACAGTGAATGAAGGAGGGAAAGAGGAGGGGGAGGGTGAGAGACACAGCATGAACAACGAGGTAGGGTGACGGGGGCACAAACCGGTAGACGAGTAATAGCTGCGTCCAAAGTCCAGTAAGCTGTGATCCCAGGGGAAGTGGTATCATTCCCCCAACTCCATTGCGAGAGTCTATCTTTAAGCCGTGGACTCTCTAGGATGGGTTTCTGAGACTCCAAGGCCTACCTACTGGATCATTTACCAAAAAGGGGAGAGGGAGTGCTTTGGCAAGAGGTGACATACCATTAACATACCAAAAGGGGTAGAGAGGAAAAAAGACCTAGACAAAGCATGCGGGGCACACACAGTGTTAGTAAAACTGCCCTCACTCACACACAGGTCTGTGTGTGACATGCTTCATCATCGGGTCTGCTTACAAAACCCCCCGGTGTAGCCACGCACACGATGGAGAATAGGGAAAGGGGTAACACAGACAACATAAACAACAAAACATATTTGGGTGAGTACAAAGGGCTACCAACCCTGACTGAGAACAGTGATAAGAAATGGTGCAGTAGAAAGTGACCTTAAAACTGTCTCATGGGTACCCTAATAATTACTTTATTCTGCAGACCCATGGAGAGGATTAAAAACTAGAAAGGATGGGTATATTTGTGAGAAAGTTAGGGACTCACATCAACCCTCCCAAGACTGCCAAAGTCAACATGTTTCGACCGAGTTGTAATGTGGCCATACTAGAGGGTCACGCCGGTCTTCTTCAGGACTCCTATCAGTCCCAGTCCAACAGCCCTGTTACCCTATTTGGTTAGTACCCAGCGTACATACTTGCAGTAATCCTGCTGTGTGGAGGTACTTCCCCTAACACGGGACACATGTACGAGTTTATTGCTATCAAAGGCTTGAAATGGCAGCGGGCTAGATGAACCCCCGAGGACACAACTGCCCCGTGGGTGGTTCATGCCTCGTCGGCTAGCCGTGGTCCTACCGTGTAGTCAGAAATACCGTACCTCAACTGTGAGTGGCTCCCTTGGCGCTATGAACTCTCTCAGAGGGATCACTGAGACTCCAGAGTATAAGTAATAGGATTTTTCCCCAACAAGGGGAGAAGGAGTGCTTAGTTAAAGGGCACAAGGGACAGGAAGCTAGGTGGCGTAGCAGGCAAGTGGAGACATTAAGGGGAGAGGGGATAGGGGCAGAGGAAGTAGACAAAGAAAGAAAGAGGGAAAGTGGTAGGGGAGGTTGAGAAAGAGAGAGAACATGAAAGGGGGACGGTGAAGGGGGCACAAACCGGTAAATGGGTAAAAACCTCATCCAAGGTCTGGCAAGCTGTGATCCCAGGGGAAGTGGTATCATTCCCACATGTCCGCTGTGTGAGGCTCCCTTTACGCAGTTGACTCTCTCAGAGGGGTCTCTGAGACTCCAAGGCCTACCTACTGGATCCTTCCCCAACAAGGGGAGAGGGAGTGCTTTGGTAAGGGGCGCATACCATGCCTCAGCTGTGCATGGTTCCCTTGACACTGTGGACTCTCTCAGAGGGGTCACTGAGACTCCAGAGTAAAAATATTAGATCTTTCCCCAACAAGGGAAGGAGTGCTCAGTCAAAGGGAAACAAGGGACAGGGGGCTAGGAGACGGGTCGGAACTGGCAGGTCAACAGAGGGGGAACAAATGGCAAAAGAAAATCGCATTATTACAGAAAGATAATACATTTAATACCAGGGTAAATTAGCGATCCAGAAAAAGACAGGATCCACGAAAGGCAAGCGTCAGGGAGGACAGAGGGAGTCAGCGAGTTGAAGAGATACGGATAGCAGAAAAGGAAATCTAAACGTGATAGAGTCACTCAGGAGAGATGCGAACTGGAAAGCTCAGAATCACAAAATAGTGATATTAAATACAAAGAACTACTACATATACTAGTGGTTAGAGTTGTAACTATGCAAAATAGTAAATACACTCAGGGTTCCATTTTCACAATGATTAGGCTAAAAATGATTGTATATTACTTTTCAACAGAGTGAACGGGGAAATAAGACATCCAAGGGGGTAGAGAGAGGGAGAGAGAGGAGATAGGTGACAGGAGAGATGGGGCCTGGGGGAGGGGAGAAAGGGATAAGGCCGTCCAGCCGAGGAGCAATGTCTGAGGGTAGGCAGGATGAAGTCCAATGGACCGAGGGAGAGGACAAGAAAAAACAAAAACAGTGGCTCCGTTTGCGATCCGCCATTTTGCGCCGTCAGTTCCCAGACACATTATTGGACCGTCACTCTGAGGCATCTCCAACTATGTGGTGATAGGGCAAACTAAGCAGTCACATGTGTGGAATAAATGCGGAAGAACAAACTCCAAGGAGGCAATCTGTGGCTATAAATCCTCAGAGGGAAGGCAGTTCAGGCAGGCTGATTCATACATAAAAAACCTTAGAGGGTAGTAAGTTCAGGCAGGCTGTGTCATACAAGGCGATATAGGAAATATTCACTATCAACAATGCAGAAATAGGGTATCCAAGCAGGCCATGAGTGTAATATATAGGAAGAACACACTCCAAGATGGCCACCAATGGTGGGAAGGAACACGTCCCTCTCTCTCTTTCCATGCCCAGCAGTACAAAGCAAGCCCATTTCTGTTTCCATGGCTGGCAGTACCTAGTGCTTATGGAGAGGGGCGCCCTTTATCAGCTCCCATGGAAGGAGGCCAAAATGGATGCCAAAACTCAAACAAAACAGGGTTATATGGCCGTTTGTGTTTTATGGTTCCTGCAAGGGGAGAGGGGGAGGGTTATCCCGCCGATCACAGGCTGAGTGCACTGGAATCTGGTTGCGGCTAACTAGTGGAGGTCCCAGCTGCCCCGGGAAGCAGCGTGGTGGCCCCCCTGCAACAACCAGTGCCCGCTCCTCACCTCTCTATCTGTGGCCGCATTATTGCTGTATCAGGAGGCCGTTTCAGTTGTGGCTATGGGCTCCTTCTGTCTTCCCAGGGGTCCGTGGCAGGAGTCTTTTCTTTCAGGATGCTGCAGTTGCCCTCCGGATCAGTGGCAGGCCTGGGATCACTCCCGCTGCCTGCAAAGGGGAGGAGGACTGGCATTCCCATCAATTGCAGGCCGAGTGCAGCGTAAGTCCCCACCGCAGGCCAGCGACAGGAGCAGCGCGGCGTCCCTTTGCCCCAACCCGCGCCTCCCCCTCACCTCGTATGCCTTCAGCAAGTGTTGCACTCGCTCCGCAGGAGCGTCAGGATGCTACACTGTCACCAGGGTTCAGTCGCATAAACGGGCTCAGGACTCTGCTCTTCTGATGTTTAAAGGCGGTCTGATTCCGCGTATTACCACAGCTGCCCCTACAGGAGTAGGGTTAAATGTGTCAGCTTTCACAAAAAAACTGAAGTACATTTGGCCTGAGAAGAGTGCGGTAGCAGCCTAGCAGGCAATGTGTGCTAAACATTCAGACATTTTTAGAATTGTATTTACCTTGCTTGCTGTGCTTCTGTTGTCTTCTGAGAGACTATCACCTGTTACTCTATAATCTCCTACAATATAAATATATTATCACACTGCAGTGTGTTTATTACAGACATAATGAACAAACTACAGAGGGTGGATGAGTATTAATGGAAGTATGCCACCCGGTACTGCAGGTAAAGCATAAATAGCAGATTGAATGAAGCTCTCCTACTCATCTCTTCCCAGAGGGGGCTTCAGAAAAAATGACATTCCCCCTCAGAGGCCTGCCTTTCCACATGGGCTTTAACATGTAAAGCACACACTACTTTGCAGGGCCTTGGAGAGGTCCTGACCATGTAAAACTTTTACAAAGGTCAAATGTTCAGCCAATCTTAAATCCACAGAAAGTCAGTCGATTCTAGGCTGTTGAAGTTTGATTCACACAGGTCTATCTGCAAAGCAAATTAATTACCATCACTTAGCAAATTAATTGCCATCATAAGTGAAAGGATGATAATCTGATGGGAACACATGCAAATCAATTGAAAAGGACAAATTATGGTATTCTGACCCATGTGTCTCTTTTAGTTCTTGCACTTAAAATCAAGTATTAAATTACCTTCAGGTTGATTGTCTCGGAGTCAAATTATCAAACGTTTAAACACTTTTAAACTCCGTCAATGTCACAAGTGGAATTACCGTTTCTGTTCAAGATTCTCAAAATGATCAATGACAAACTCCAGCATGGAAAAACAAGAGTATTTTTATTTAAAACTCTATATTGTTTGTAATTAAAATATTCACATGCCTGTGTTGGAAACGTAAAGCATAATTCTAGCTATAATGGAATTGGAGGATGGAGACACTGTAAAGCAAGTAGAGCGGGGTGCAAATTATAGGATGTAACTGGAGGTGGAAATATAGAGGTGTGGGGGAGGACATTTTAGGGTACATGATGTAACAATGGGAAGGTAGTGTGAGGTAGTGGAAAGTGGGTGTGGGGGGCAATATGGTGGTGGCATGTGGGTAAGGGTATGCAGGGGTGGAAGGTGAAATCCAACTGAGTGGACAGATCTGGCTCAGGGGTGCACTGGAGTTAGGGACTCTCTTTAGATTGTTCCGTACTATACAGGTTACATAACGATTTTATATCAGCAGTTCACCATTTCAGCGGTTGAGAAGTATGTGTCACAAAAGTTTTGCTTCCAGTTTCTAGCAAACAATTATTATTTTTTTTTTTTTTCATTTGTAATGCGCGCAGATACCCACAAAGGGTTTCCCGGCGCCAGGACTAAGAATCCAACAGCACAGAAAGCAAAACGGCCAGAGACCACAATTATTTATTGAAAAGCCAGGTTTTAACGCTTTTCTTTAAGCTGGCAAAGTTTTCCTCCTTTCGTAAAGCTGGGGGAAGGGAGTTCCAGAGGACTGGTCCCAGATAGGAAAAGGATCTCCCTCCCATTCTGGCCAGATTAAATCTGGGTACCGCAAAATTTGCTGCATTTGAAGAACAGAGATTACGTGCAGGAGAATAGGGCCTAACTAATTTTTCCAAATACTTTGGTGCGGTTCCTGCCTTTATTTTAAACATATAGCTCAGGGCTTTGAACCGAACCCGGTTCTCCTCCCTGAGCGAATGCAGATCCTTAAGGTGCTTAGAAATCCTCGCTGTCCTGGGGATTTTACACAGCAACCTGGCTGCGGAGTTCTGGACAAGCTGAAGCCGCCTGATCACGGCTAAATTGGAACCCAGGTAAAGGATGTTACCGTAGTCAAGCCGTGATGTAATAAGGGCATTGACTACGGTCTTCAGGGTATCAACAGGCAACATCCAGATAATCTTCCGCAGCCATTTGAGGATAGTAAAGCAAGTGCCAGCCACTTTGTTGACCTGCTGTTTCATCGATAGTGTGTCATCGATGTGCACCCCTAAGTTTCTGACATGGGTAGCTGGAATAGGAAAAATGCCCAGGGATGGCGGCCAGTGAGTATCCTGCCAAAGGTCTCTGTTTTTACCTAAGAGATGGATCTCCGTCTTCTCCCCATTGAGCTTCAGCTGGTTTGTTGACATCCAGCTGAAGACTTCATGAAGACCTAGTTTCAGCACAGAGGGGGATGAAGGATCCGAATTGGTGAGAAAAAAAGATAATCTGCGATTTACCATTTACCATTTCATTACTTTCAAAACAAAAAGAGGGCACTTTGTTAAAGTTGCATTTATATGTATGAAAGAGTAACGCAGATTAGGGCAAAATGGGATGCCTAAATCATCCTGATGTTTTATACAACTAGGAGTAGATAAACATAGTGGTGTGAAAATATAGCAATCATTTTATTTCTTCACCTGATATATTAGACATATCATTGATCAAAATAAATCTTCTACAAAAATATTTCCTAAATACATCCTTTTCAAATTGCTTTACCTCTCAATTATAATGCAGTACAATATTATTACATCTAATACTACTATGGCATTCAGAAGGTAAGAAATCCGTTCTCGTTCTTTTGTTGTACAACAATCTGTAGGCAGAAAACATATCCGTCCTGAAATACAAGTATGAATGTAACAAGGATCCAGATCACGGATAATTGGACATTTAAATCAGCATCCTGTTTTACAAATGCTTGTACTATGAGTTCTCAAGTCGAAATAGGCCTCTCTCATGAACTTCACTTTCTATTTTTGAATCGAAATCATCGTCTCTTGTTAAAATACATCTACATTTAATGAGAGTTTCACCAGATTTTCCCTTGGCCCCAAAAAGTGTACAAGCGCAATTCTCATTGTTTGTACACTGCATTTCTTGCAAGTAATAAATGTTTGCAATATGTACAAAGTCACACGCATCATAAGTAACAGGAACAAATTGTTCATATGTAACTTGTGCTGAAACCAGGCACGGCCAGTGCAGTTAAGCAGTTAAGAGCAGTGAGGGGGGGGGTGGTGAGTGGCGGGAGTCGACAGACGACGAAATAAGGAAAATAAAATAAACAAGCATTTACGATGCAACGGTCTCGCCTTTGTAAAAGTTAGAGCTATTGGCATTGTAAATGACAATTTTTTTATTTATGTGTTGGTTTTGAAAACCGTTAAATAAATGGCATTGTCATTTACAATGCCAATAGCTTAATCTCTCGCAAATGCGAGACCTATTGCATTTGCACCCACACGCACACACACAGAGAGCCACACACACACACAGAGCCACCCACACACACACAGAGCCACCCACACACACACAGAGCCACCCACACACAGAGCCACCCACACACAGAGCCAACCACACATAGAGATAAATGTAACTCTACAAAGCAGAACCACGCTTTTTTGTAGCGCAAAGTTCAGGAAACCAGGCACGGCCAGTGCAGTTAAGCAGTTAAGAGCAGTGAGGGGGGGGGGGGGGGGGGGGGTGGTGAGTGGCGGGAGTCGACAGACGACGAAATAAGGAAAATAAAATAAACAAGCATTTACGATGCAACGGTCTCGCCTTTGTAAAAGTTAGAGCTATTGGCATTGTAAATGACAATTTTTTTATTTATGTGTTGGTTTTGAAAACCGTTAAATAAATGGCATTGTCATTTACAATGCCAATAGCTTAATCTCTCGCAAATGCGAGACCTATTGCATTTGCACCCACACGCACACACACAGAGAGCCACACACACACACAGAGCCACCCACACACACACAGAGCCACCCACCCACACACAGAGCCAACCACACATAGAGATAAATGTAACTCTACAAAGCAGAACCACGCTTTTTTGTAGCGCAAAGTTCAGGAAACGACTGTTCAAATTTACATTAACCCAATAATAAGGACCTGCAATTTTAGTGTAGTTCCATTCGGCCTTTTTTTGCTATAGTGGTGAACACAAATTTGTATGAGGCTTCCGGTGTAAAATGTCCTTCCCAGTCTCCCCAAATAACGTTGCCACACGTTTAACTAATCTGCAAATATGTTTAAATAATGATGAAACTTTAAATTAATTAACCTTAACTGAAGAGTGTAGGTTCAGGCAAACACCATAGCATCAGTCTGGGTTTTCCCAATGAACCATAGCTGAAGTCATTGTCACCCACTCTGGGAAAGATAGAGAAGTGTAGATAGAAATTCACAGATCTTGCTGTAAAATAAACATTTCCAGGATGTTCTAGTACGTCTAACTCCCTGCCTAAATAAATAGTGCCCGTCCCCGTGGTCCTGGGTCTGCTTTTGCCCTTACACTAAGATCTCCTCAGACTTTCTCGGAATTGTCTCAGAATCTGCCTTTAATGCCCTAGCCAAAAAACACAAAGGTGGCTGGGCCCAAGGGGAGGAGGGTAAGCAGGGCCACACAATATGAAATAGAAATGTTTGCCTATGCCTCCAAACTACTTCAAGTACACACTAGTTCACGTACAAGTAAACCACAACTTGTTAGTTTACAAAAGTTTACATAAATTGTTTTTTGTAAACTAACAAGTTGTGGTTTACTTGTACGTGAACTAGTGTGTACTTGAAGTAGTTTGGAGGCATAGGCAAACATTTCTATTTCATTTTAATGCCCTAGCGGCGCTTTTGTTGTTCTCGAGGTGGTTGTTCATTGTTGTTACGTATTTGCTTCACCCCGGGCTCGGAATACTGAACCAATCGTTCCCTTTAACCGCTGCCTCTCGCAGCCCGTGTGGGCTGGTGGTGGCTTTAACTCGCAAATCAGTCAGCCGGTCTCCAGGGAGGAGGACGCTTCCTGGTAGCGAGGGGTGAGCACCCGGACCTGCCGCTGCTGGGTGTGTTTTCATGTGCCTTATGCTCACAGAGGAAGGAGCCAGTAAATGATACAGCAACAAGCAGGTGGGGACGGTGGCCGAGGAGAGACAGGAGACTGGGAACCAAGAGAAAAGCGAACAGGACATGGGACAGGGTAATCCATATTCTGTTGAAAAACTTCCATTGTGGAAACAAAAGGAATAATCGCAGCGTGGGAGGGAGTATGTTGCAGATGGAGGGGGGGGTGAATAATGTTATAACAGAGGGAATAAAAAGTGAAACAGGCGGCAGAGGATCACAAGGAGCGAGAGGGGAGTGCTCAGAGTATGAGGCAGAGGCATAGAGAAGTGATGCTCAAACTCTCAGAGACTTAACTGGGACAGAGAGTCTAAAGAGCGGACAGTTGAGTGCAGGGACCGGTGCAAAAAGAGTGGAGAAACTGATAGAGAAAGAGAGGCGTAAAGAGGCAGAGAGAGCAAAAAGAGACAGGGAAAGAAGCAGGCAACTGTTTGAGAAAGAGCTACGAAAACTTTGAGGCTGAGAAAGAGGAAACATAAGATATAGGGAGAGTAAAGATACTTCCACAAATTTATAGTACAGAACGAGAGACAAGGAACACCTAAGAAAGGTGAATGAGACTAAGGGAACCATGAGAGGAGACAAACAGATGAGACTGACAAGAGAGAGACAAGCAGGGGGAAGGGGAGAGACTGCTTTCTAGAAGGGACAGCGAGGTGCCTGCCACACATCGATGTACAGCGCGTCAGCGGGACGGCCCCCATGAAGGAGTGGTGACCACAGGGGAGAAGCGGTAACCAGAGAGGTGAAAGCCAGACCCGGGCAGAGCCAGGTGAGAAGAGACCCTGTGCCCACAGGGGGTGAGGGGCACGAGGCGAAGGCTTGCTGCCCTTTTGATGGGGTTTGATGAAGCCGGGGTGCCAGCAACGCAGCCGCAGGTGAGGAAGTGCACACCACGCTGCCAAATATAAACAAGGCACCACACACCCAACTGGAGACAAAAAAAACACATACATATGCACCAATGCACTTATACACAATGGGGGCCGCTGCGAAGGTAACCCTAGCCTGGCTAAATAGGGGCGGGTCACCACCAAGACACCACCGCGCCCCCTCATCCCTGCAGCACTCACTTCGAATCAAAGCCGTATGGAGCCAATGATAGCTGGGCACAGAAAGAACGTGCGTGAGGTTTCCACCGGCCAGAGACACGGACAGCGGGGGTGGAGGGACGGAACGGGCACACGGACAGCGGGAGGGGGGGCGGGAACACGAACAGCGGGAGGGGGGCAGGAACGGGAACACGAACAGCGGGAGGGGTGGACAGGAACGGGAAGACGGACAGCGGGAGGGGGGTGCGGGAACGGGCACACGGACAGCGGGATCAAAAGCACTCACCTGGACCTGGACTTCTTCCGGCGGCGGTCGGCCGCGGAATGACCAAAAGAAACATGGACGAACAAAAAAATAAACCCCGCCCACCGCTGCACTGACGTCCTAAAAGGGGATGGATGAGAAAAAATCTCAGGAACGCCCACGAGTCGCCTCGCCGAACGACGGACGCCTTTGTTTTCCAATGGCTAGCCTCCATTTATGGAGCTAGCCAATGGGAAACAGAGGCGGGACAAACGTCCATACTGTAACTCTAAAGATTTCGCCCTGCGCGAAAGTCTGCTGCGCAGCTTTCGGTGAGGCGAAACCTAAAAATAAATAAAACCACTCACTTTGCACACACCTCATCGCCGACTCGGCGATGCAGCCAGCGCAAATTACATTTCCGACGACTGAGAGGGTGTGCTTCACAGAAGCACAAGATTTTGTATCATTGTAATGAGGTGGGGTGAAAGAAGTAATGTCTTACAATCACTCACCATGAATGTGATGGAAGCCAGTGAGGTGAGAGATTAATGCCTCGGGAGGAGCCGAAGAAGGTTTCAGCTGGCAGCTTGTGCGCATGTGTGATCTGACATCACACAACACCTTTGCAAGACCTCTGCTCATGTTCTTGTACTTCCGTCGCCACATAATGTTGCTAGATTTTAGATTCTGAAGGAAGGCAGGGCGGAAGGAGGCCACTTTCTCTGAGTCACTGGTTTATTGGTGTCAAAGTGAGGAGACATGGGTAAACATCTTTCAAACGGTATGTCTGCAGAAATGGAAATAAACTGAGCACAGTGTTTATTTTCATAATCAGATTTGCACTCTTCTGGCTTGTGCTTTGTAAGAAAGTTATTAGTTGAGTGGGTATAAGTCCCACTCTGGCAACAATCACAATCCTTGTCAAGGCGAACCGCAGAAGTCCGGAAATGTACCTGGGCTTGACCCTCTGGTAGCTTGGCATAAAGCAGTCAGGCTTAACTTAAAGGCAAAGTGTATTTATGTATAGCAAAAACTTTAATAAAGCTAAAACACAACACAAGAAAAGTCACACAACAAGTTAGAATAACATAGTACATTATTACAAAACGGCACTAGAATGATAAAAATCCAATCTTCAGAAACGGAGATATGCAATTTTAAAGAGTAAAGAGAAAATAGGGTTTAAAAGGTCAAAGCGCCATTTACGGTCATCTGGTTGTACTAGTCTGGGATAAAGTCAGAAGTTCAGGCAGACCACTATGGAGCATGGGTCACATACAGGGACCAGGGTAGTCCACCTGAAAAAGTTACATTCGCAAAGTCCAACGCAAAGAGTCCCATCCAGGGTCGAGGAGGCTAAGAGGAGCAGGGAGAAATACACAAAAGGTCGTCTCTGTAGCCAGGGGCGGCTCTAGGCTCTTGGCGGCCCTGGGCAGGGAGCGTAGGTAGGGGGCCCCGAAAGAGGGGGTCCGGGCGTGGCGGAGTGCGGAGGCCAGTTAAGGTGGGGCGGGGTCAGGGTGTTTGGAAGTGGAACAGAGCCGGAGGCCACCTAATCCCTGCCAGGGGCCCCACGCAAATATGTATCCATCCTCAGAGGATTATTATATTAAGGATATATATTGGCATGGTGGCCCCTGGGGTTTGGTGGCCCTGTGCAGGTGCACAGCTTGCACATGCCTAAGGCCGCCCCTGCTGTAGCCCAAAGAGCAGGCCGCACATCAGGGGCTGTCATTGCAGTAGTACGAAGAGCTGGTTGGACATTGTGGACAGGTGCTACTAGAGCTTCACATTGGTGACCACCTCAGGCTGTTGTTGCTCTAGCACGAAGTGCAGATCTCATGTTGCCAGTCATCGCTAGTGTTCGCTGTAGCGTGAAGAGCAGGTCTCATCAGAGTTGGCATCAGTGGTCGTTATGGGTGGGAGAGTTTTGTCACGAAGGGCTCCATTTGCACTTCAGAAGATACCAAACTTCAGGACATCTCCTTTTCATCTTTGGAGGATCTCTAACTATTGATGTCCAAGAGTCCTGGACCTGAGGAGCATCATTTGGGGATCAGGAACTCACTCCAGCATACCGCAGCAGGTCTCAGGCAGGTCCAGTTGCAGGTCCTTTCAAGCCAAGTGCATTAAGTCAGCTCTGGGCATTTGCAGGAAGGCCTATGTGTCCCTATAGCTCACACAGGTTAGCCAACTGACCCTTGGAGTCACTCAGGTTAGCCTGGGATAAAGATAAGCAGGTCCAGTCTTCCTTCTTAGATAGCAAAGCAGTCCTCAGCGGCACTGCAGTCCTCTGCTGGAAGCAGGGCAGTCCTTCTTCAGTAATGCCCACAGGACCGGGAGTGTATTGATGAGTGAATCTGGAGGTCCAATATTTATTCCTGGTGCATGCCTTTGTGGTCACAGCTGGTTCCAAAAAAGCTCTTCTCCTTCCCCTTTCAAAGAGTCTTTGGTGATAAAAGACAAGGCAAGCTTGGTATCAGATTCCTTTGTGTGTGCAGCAGGCAAAAAACTTTGAAAGTTAAGTGGGACTGGGTACAACCTCTCCTAGTCATCCTGCCAGGATAACCCATCCTATCCACACCTAAGCCCCCTTTGTGTTACTGACTGGAATCAATACACCAACAGCAGTGCTATTCACAGTCATGTGTCCCAGGGCACCAATGGTTAGGTCAGGAAAATGTCAACTTTCAAAAAGGGGCATTTTCAGAATTGTGACTTAAACTTCACCATTAAAGTGGGTTTTAAATGACAATTTATTTGATTGTAAACAGAATAGCTCTTTCTGCTTTCAATCCAAAGTAATCACTTATTAACTAATATGGCAACCCAGAGTTGGTCAATATGAGAGATAGGCCTTGCAACAGTGAAAAATAACTTTAGGAATGTTCCACTGCTAGGACATGTAAAACTGAAACCCACAAGCCCGACTTTTAAATACAATGCACCCTTCCCTATGTGCCTTTAGGGCCTACCTTAGGGGTGACTTATAAGTTTTAAAAAGGAAGGTTTAGGCCTGGCCAAAGGTTTATTTGGCCAGGTCGAAATGGCAGTTTAAAACTGCACAATAGGTACAATCTCTCCTAGTCATCCTGCCAGGATAACCCATCCTATCCACACCTAAGCCCCCTTTGTGTTACTGTCTGGAATCAATACACCAACAGCAGTGCTATTCACAGTCATGTGTCCCAGGGCACCAATGGTTAGGTCGGGAAAATGTCAACTTTCAAAAATGGGCATTTTCAGAATTGTGACTTAAACTTCACCATTAAAGTGGGTTTTAAATGACAATTTATTTGATTGTAAACAGAATAGCTCTTTCTGCTTTCAATCCAAAGTAATCACTTATTAACTAATATGGCAACCCAGAGTTAGTCAATATGAGAGATAGGCCTTGCAACAGTGAAAAATAACTTTAGGAATGTTCCACTGCTAGGACATGTAAAACTGAAACCCACAAGCCCTACTTTTAAATACAATGCACCCTTCCCTATGTGTTCAGTTCAGTTCAAAATACTTTATTCGGTTAAAAACAGAGAATAACCATAAAAGTAGCATGAAAAAGTACAATTTACAATCGGTCAGGTGATCATTATTTAAAATCTCCACAAAAAGAGAGACAAACAACCAAAGTAGATACATACATGCAGCATAAAAATTAATTGATTTGAATGGATTTCCGACACTTAAAAACTGATTTAAAAAATTCAGCAAGTGATGCTACCATAAAAACAGTTTCCATTTTCTGACACTCTAAAAACGTTAAGCGACATCTATATACATTTAAATCGTTGAGAATGGGGATAATAAGTTTTCTACGATAAAAACTATAAAATTTACAAAAGAATAAAATATGAATATCGGATTGTGGGGACACATCATCACATGGGCAGGGGCATAAATCTTTCACCCAGCAATTCATCACAGGAAAAGATAATAACCTAAAAACAATGTTAAATCTAAACCGGGTTAAAAGGAAACGTTCATGGTTGGACATATATAATGATAGATATGGCTGTAGTTTTTCTCCATTTATAATTGCCTGATGTGCAGAAACCGTCTTTTTTTTCACCTCCTCCATTTGTATTTTGTCTCTGAGGTGAGTAATACATAGTTTTTTCAGGTCTCTTCTTGATATATGTGTCTTGATATATGTGCCATGGATAACGGGTCCTCAAAGTATTGGGCACAACTTAGATCTTCAAGAAAGTTTCTGACATAGCATATCCATTTGAAGTTGTTAATATTGTCCAGTACAAGAATGTCATTTAAAATGGCCCGGTTAACCACACATTCATCGTTTGTCCATACCCTGTGCCAAAGTAAGATTGGCTGGATCTTAATTGTATCAGTGACAAACACCACTCCCAACTCAGCATGGCATATGTGGTTTGCAGTGCTCTCAGGGACGGACAAAATGTGGCGTAGAAACTTGTTCTCCATAGTTTGAATTGCACTAACATTTGAGTAGCCCCAATCAATCAATCAATCAGTGACACTTATAAAGCGCGCTACATACCCGTGGGGTCTCAAGGCGCTGGGGGGGGGGGGGAGCCGCTACTGCTCGAACAGCCAGGTCTTCAGCTTCTTCCTGAAGGAGAGGTGGTCTTGGGTCAGGCGCAGGTCGGTCGGGAGGGAGTTCCAGGTCTTGGCGGCCAGGTGGGAGAAGGACCTTCCTCCTGTAGTCGCTCTTCGGATGCGGGGGACGGCGGCGAGGGCGTGGTTGGCTGATCGGAGGTGGCGTTTGGGAGCGTAGAAGTTGACTCGGCTGTTGAGGTAGCTCGGGCCTTGGTCGTGTAGGGCTTTGTGTGCGTGGGTGAGGAGGCGGAAGGTGATTCTTTTGTTGACGGGGAGCCAGTGAAGGTCTCGCAGATGTCCGGAGATGTGGCTGGTTCGTGGGATGTCGAGGATGAGTCTGGCTGAGGCGTTCTGGATCCGCTGGAGTCTCTTCTGGAGCTTGGCGGTGGTCCCGGCGTAGAGGGCGTTGCCGTAGTCCAGTCGGCTGGTGACGAGGGCCTGGGTGACGGTCTTCCTGGTCTCGGTGGGGATCCACCAGAAGATCTTCCGTAGCATGCGTAGGATGTTGAAGCATGCCGAGGAGACGTTGTTGACTTGCCTGGTCATGGAGAGGGAGGAGTCCAGGATGAAGCCCAGGTTGCGTGCATGGTCTGTCGGTTTGGGTGCGGTGCCCAGGGCGGGAGGCCACCAGGAGTCGTCCCAGGCGGAGGGAGATCCTGAACCATAAGTGGCTACGGCTATGCAAGTAGCATTATAAATAGTTAACATTTCCTTTATGGGTTTTTTTCCTAGCTTTTTCACGAAATACTGTAAAGCCATAATAGTTTTGGAAAATAACAGGGTTCTAGCATTGATTGCAGAAGACCAAGAGCCACTTTCATGAAACAAAATGCCCAGGTATGGGAAAGTAGCGGTCTTCTCTAAGGGATTGGAATTTATAAAAATTGGCTTCAAGTGCCTGCTTGTTCTTGTCCCACAATACATAGACAGTGTTTTGGAGCAATACATTTTCAGATCCAAGCTAAGCATGAAGCTATTAAAAGATGTAACTAAAGTTTGAAGTGCCATTGGGGTGCGTGCCATCAAGACCGCTTTGTCAGCGTACAGCAGGGCAGGGACAGGCCTCCCACCTACCATAGGCATGTCCCTGCCCTCCTGCACGAGGCGACGCTCCAAACCATTTGTATATAGCAAGAATAGAAAAGGCGCTAAAACGCACCCTTGGCGTACACCACGACCAATCCCAAAATGTCTGCTACATTCTCCCTCTTTCCCATATCGGACAGTTGCAGTAGCCCCAGAATATAAATCTCTCAGGAAGCATATAATAGCATTGTCTACCCCCAATTCGGCCATAATTTCCCACAATTTATTGTGTGACACGCAATCAAAAGCTGATGATAAATCAACAAAAGTGAGGTATAGACGTTGTTTTTTAACCCTTATATACTTCTGTTGCAAGATAAACAGATTTAGTCCTTGCTCTATAGTCCCTAAACCCCTTTGGAACCCATATTGAAAATCACTTAGCACCCCATTTTCTTCTGCCCAGCTTTGTAACTTGACTAAAACCACTCTCCCGAGAATTTTTATGGAGGAGTCCAATAAAGAAATTGGCCTATAACATGTGCAGTTCTGCCTGTCGCCTTTCTTAAAGATCGGGACTATAATTGATGTGAACCAGGTAGGAATTAGACCTTTTGCCAAAGCAACGTTGAAAAGCTGGACTAGCAATGGCCCCCATAAATCAGTATTGACCTTATAAAGGTCGGCTGGTATACCATCCGGACCAGCCGCCTTACCCCCCTTAGTTGCCTTCAGGCTCGCAAGGACTTCAGGTAGAGTTACAACCAATGCTTTAGGTAGATCTAGATTTACCATCGTGGGGTCATAGCCTGTATCATGTACTAGTTCAACAGCCCTATAAAGGGATGAAAAATGAGCCACCCACTCATCTTCTGTAACGGCGATTTCCATGCACGCTTTTTTATCATACAAAAGTGGAGTGTTTATAACCCTCCAAAAAGCGGCCGAATCCTTTGATTGTGACTAAGGGTGGGCGTAAAATCCGTTTCGCGGGCGAATTTGCGGATTTTCCGCGATTTCGCGATCCGCGAATCTCGCGAAATCGCGGTAAAATCCGCGAATCAGCGGGGACGAATTTTCAGCCAAGCAAGGGTTACAGCAGCAGGTGCAAAAGTTGAACCTAATTTCTTTGTAACCTTTTACAAAAGGGTTACAAACAAATTAACTTCAACTTGGACACCTGCTGCTAATTGTTTCCTGGCGCCTCGTTGCCTACTTGCAACTATTCTCTGACCCTGCTCTGACCCTTGAAGCAGGGTCAGAGAATAGTTACAGGTAGGCAACGAGGCACCTGTCCAAGGAATTAAACCTCATCAGGAAGCACTTACCGATATAAAAAACAGGAAGAAGGGAGAGGATGGCAAATACATCAATTTTGAGTTGTCAGGAGGGGTTAAACTAAAAGAGACCTTTACAGCACAATTTTCATATGCATTTTGCTAAAAATAAAAAGCTGTATGTTCTGTAGGGGCAACTCAGGAATCTGGCCCTTCAGAGATCCGGCCTCTCTTTCTTTCTCTCGTTCTCTCTCTCCCTCTCTCTTTCCCTCTCTTTCTCTCTCTTTCTATCTATCTATCTATCTATCTATCTATCTATCTATCTATCTATCTATCTATCTATCTATCTATCTATCTCTCCCTCCCTCTCCCATAAACGACTGCATGGGTAACTTCGCTATGCAAGCGGCTCGCGAAGACGCAAAAAGCCCCGCGAACACGCAAAAAACCCCACGAACACGCAAAAAACCCTGCGAACACGCAAAAAAACAAAAATCCGCAAATTCGCACAAATTCGCGAATTTTGCAGATCGCGAATTTGCAAATCCGCAAATACACGGTTCACAAATTCGCAAAATTCGCCCATGCTTAATTGTGACGCCGAACACAATTCATCCCAGGCAGCCCTTTTAATCATGCCCTTCCTATTCTTCAGTGCAGTGTTGTAGTCCCTCCGCAAATCTCTAATTAAAATTATGTCCCGCGGTCTTTTGTGAATCGGGTGTCTAAGCTTTGTTAGGGCTTTAGTGCACTTCTTGTCAAACCATTTCCTATTAGACTTTAGATAATTTTTTCTTGTAACCCACAGAACCTCCTTAATTGTGGTAGCAATAATATTAAAATGAAGTAAGATTTCAATACTCTCAGCATGTTCGTTCAAACAGATCGAAAAGCTATTCATACACTTACTCATCAGTTTAGACAAAAAGTCATCCGGGACCACTTTACTCCATTTAAGAGTATAACCATTTTGGGAGCCTAGCTTCACATCCTGCCCCATGTGCTTAAAACTTACTGCATTATTGGAAGGAACGAATAGGTTCTCCATTTTTAATACCTGAGGAAAGTGGTCACTCAGAGGTAAGTCCATTATGTTAGAGCTGATCAATCTTCCCGCGGAGCTATTTGTACACAGGCTAAAATCAATAGTAGTCGAAGCCCCCCGACCCACAAAAGTTGGAACAAATGGCATTGTGTGGTCGGCTAACTCATTAGTAAATCCAAAATCAAAATTAAAAAGCATCTCATTTAGTGAGTCACCAAGTAGGGGGTGGTCAAAATGCGTCAAATTAATGTCCTGTTCCAGCATCAGACCGCATATACCCTTATGACCCTTTTTACACAATGTACAGTTAAAATCACCCCCCCATAATATCATTACTTCACCGCTTTTTTTTATCAATTTCAGACTGCATATCTACAGTTATTGCGGCGAGTACTTCCTTGATCATGCTACTTAAAAAATTATTATAAAAATTTAACAGGACAATCCTTGGACCCTGCCTTGTATCTATCACAATTTTCTGATAGTAACTGGATCCAGGAGAAAAGGAAATCTTATCGTAAGCTAGCAGGTTAGATATATACATAATCAATCCACCCTTGGGTCTTCCATAAGAACCCCCCACCGCAGGAGTAAAATAGGTTTTGTAGCCATTTAGGTGTATCGGTGCAGTGGCCCAAGTTTCTTGTAAGGCCAGTATGTCTACACCAGAAATTACGTCGTCCCAAGATGGATTGAGAATTTTTTGTTTTAAGCCTGCCACGTTCCAAAAAACCACCTTACAAAGTTCTTCTATAGGAATCGCTTCTTCAATGACCCCAACTTGGCCACCCTGACTCCCTTGTGTTATCTCGGCCACCGCTCGTATTTCATGTGTCACCTCATACCGTGGTAGATTAATTTGACCCATCTTTACGGGCATAGGTGCCTTAAGGACCTCTGTTGTCTCGGGGAGTCAATCTACCATCTCTAAGCAGTCAAACCGGTTGTAAGACGGAGTGATTGGAGGAAATTGCTGATTACCAAACCAACCAGGGTCATACATTTGCGGGAGAAAGTGAGGGGTCCTCCCCCTGTATTTCACTACATTCCACCCGTCTTCATTTCCCCCTCCCCATTGTGTATTATGTTGGTTCCTATCAAAATCCGCACCATTTCTGCCTCTTTGATGTCGGTTGTCCCTAGTCCAACTCCATCTATTGTCCGTATGTTCCCCATCAGGGTAAAAATAAGATAATGCCCTGGCCATGATGGACAGGCCTTGATTTCTTGGGGGCCTCATTGTGATATATTCGGCAGTGCGTGGGTTCTCAAAAGTTATTACCACACAGTCGCCCTGGACCCTTTTTTTTACTATACCCAATCCATGGTACCCTTTCAGCCATTAGGATATTACTTCTAATTGCTGGTGGGAGAGGGTAGTTATTATTCAGCCAATGGATAATCTTATTCACAAGTGCCCCATTATTTTCAGTTGATTGTGCATCCAGTTCAGGCACTCCAGTAAGAACCACAACATACGGTGAGGCTTTCGGGGGTAAGTTTATGCGTCTACGCACTTCCCTTTTAGCTGGTTGGTCTTTAGCCTGTGATAAGTTAGGAGTTTGTAGGACTGGTGCTTCATTAACAGTGGGAGCCGGAGTTTTAGGCATTGATACAGTTTTTGACGGTTGGTTATTAGGGGGTTTTCCTTTTTCGGCATTGGTTATACTTGAAGAAGTATTATTTGGAAGACTTTTTGTCAGTGTAGGACCAAGTTTATTTGATGTTGTTGCAGTAGCTTTAGACTTGGGCACACTAACCGTGAGTACTTGTTTAGCCAAATTCTCCAACTGGTTTTTTGCGTCGTTTTTCAGGTCCTGTATTTGTTTCTCCAACTCATTTAAGAGTTCTATCACTGGGGTTAATAGGGTTTTCATTGAGGTTTCAAAGAGATATAACATTTTACTCTTTCTTAACCTGCTAGCATTAAGGCTATCCTCAGCAGCGCTATTCCCAGAGGTATTAGAAATTAAATCAGCCATCGAGTCATCCAGGATGGTATCATCCGGAATGGATAGACGCACAATGTTAGGGGGCAGAGGATCTTCTCCTTGTGTATCGTTACCATTAACAAAAAGTGCATTACTTGTGTCTATTTCTGAGTCTTTACCGCCTACAGTGGCATGCGTATTTTGAATAGTCTTCTTTTTGGGTATTGCCCCTTCCTTTAACCCCTGTGACACTGCATTGTTATGTTCAGGGATTGCTGTTGTATGTATCAATACATTAGTGGATGCCTGGGTAGGTGGTAAGCTGAGGGCTAGGGGAGCCTGAGTAGAGTTAAGATTAGGTGTTACGAGGAGAGGTTGCAAAACCGCTATACTAGTCCCCTCCAGAGGCAATATATCCTTCTCTCCTCTATTTGGGCTCCGTGCATTAGCAAAATGGCCATTGAAGACCTTTTGGCATGTTCCAAGTCCTGCGATACCCTTCTTTCCATCAGAGAAATCCCCTCATCGATCAGTATATGGGTCCTAACAATAAAATCCTCCAGGGTGCCTGTTAGTTTCTTACCCCCTGCTGCTGCCCTACTTCTGGTTTCAACTGAAGAGCAACCTGCATGCACTCAAGCGCAAAAAATGTTCAAAATTGTAACCAATGAAAATCCTCGATCAAAGTTTGAACCAATGCGTGCCACAAGGAAAAGGGTCCTGCAAAACCCTTTCTCGATAAATGCCAGGGGATACTAGACGTGTGTCAAAGTAGCCTTGTGCACAGCGTTTTCACTCAAAGGAGTGTACAACAAAAAGCTTGTAGGAATCTTCTAGTTCAATAATTAATGCCTACTGAATATCCATGGTGTAGCAATGAAAGAAATTGACCAGATGAAGCATAAGTTTTAGTTCATTGTTCGGTATTGTATTCAAATCATGATATCCAAGGACGATGTTAGAATTCACAAAATCCAGGACATAGAATACCACACTTCAAATTTCATGAAATTGCAAGTCCCAATGCATTTCGGACTTATGGACAAAGCCCTTCATCAGGGGATCTAGAAAAACGACATAAATCATATTATAGACCTATGTATGAGGCAAAGCAATAGGCATAATAATTGCTCAAGCAAGGGGGTGGTGAAAGAAGCCAAACGTAAATAGATAAACAAAATGAGGCACTAGATTAAAGAAAAGCCAAGTAGTGTAAAATAAAATGATGAAAACACAGACCTGCATACATGCCTGCAAGCACAAATCTGGCGTGAGTTAACAAATTCAAACAAAAAGAAAAAATGTGGCGTGTGATCAAAATAATAGAAGTAGTGACTAGCGTGAGTTGAAGCGAGTGCCCGGTAAACCAAAGAAGACATTGAATCACCAGCCAAAGATACCGTAGTCCGGAAATTAAATAAGCATGCAAGTGATTTAATAAAGTAAACAATGAACATGCTCGGTAGCGCTTACGAAGTAGGTAGATAGTAGAGCGTCATCGCCGGTTGCTGCAAAAATGCAGAAGCGAGGCTTAGACAATATCAACAAGCCGGTGAATTGAGAGTGAAACCTGACCGGACGCGTCTCCTACCGAAAGAAGCAATGCAGACGTGCAGAAAGTGCCCACGGTGCCTTGCCGAGAATGTGTGTCAGCGTCGGAGTAACGCCCAAAGTATATGCATAGAAAGAGAGGAAGTCCCGAGCCAAGGGAGTGAAAAGTGTAAAAGGACCAAAGTATATATGCCCGTGGTCGGCCATTTGTAAGTGGTGTGCAAAATAACACTATAAGTGAAAAAAGGTGAACAAAGGTGGCCAGAAGGTCCAGAAAAAGCAACTAATCAAAACTGGAGGCAACATGATTACACACATGAAGTTCATAAATAATAGCACTATGACTGTCATGCCAAGCTCCGCAAGACAATTCAACTGAATAAACTGAATGTGTGCAAACGAACGAAATAACAACTTTTCAGAAATACAGAATGTACATATGAAAGTCTGTTCAAAGAAAACAAGCCAGTTCGAATTTATCGTTAAGACCCAAGGGGGTCAGAGTCTGCATGAACCAGATCCAATGCATCTCGCGTTGAGATAAGTATTTGTTGCAATCCCTATCAGGACGTACATCTATAACTTCAAGTACCCCACATCTCAGTTGTGCGATATTATGTTTTTGGGTGCGCCAGTGTTCAGCAATAGGGGAACTCGTGGTCTGGGTCCTGATCCGACTCTTGTGTTCATTAATCCTAACCTTTAAAGGTCTCTCAGTTTTACCTATGTAGTAAAGACCACAGGGGCACTTGATGTAATACAATAGGTGATGACTAGTGCAAGTCGCATTGAATTTGAGATGAATAGGTTTGCCAGATCTAGGATGGTGAATCATATTCCCCTTGACCACTTCTGGTTTCACACATCTCCGTGCTATAATTAGAAGCACGTGTGGATGTATCCGAGGGAAAGGGAACACCAGTCTATAAATGCAGTAACAGTACATAGAGATATATTATATCACGTAGATGGTCCAGATCACAAAAGGAGTTACTCCAGCAGATTATTTGAGCAGAGTATCTGGCCCAGCCCGGCCTCCTCTGGCCGATAAGCCCGGGCAGGCCCGCGCTTGGCCCGCGACGCGGGGGGTGTGCGCAGATTTTATGCGCCTCCTGGCGCGGATTAGATGCAGGTGGCTTCCGGGTTCTGGCCGCAAAGGTTGCCGGTAGCTGTAGTCCTCTGGTCCCCTCCCTACTGCGGCCGGGCTCTAGGGAGCACGAGCTGCGGCGGCAAGAGGAGACCAGGTACAGGGTGCTGTGGCGCAGGTCAGGGCGTCCCAAGGTGCAGAAGAACTCCCGGCTGAAGAGACTGCAGCGCTACTGTTCAGCGCTTTGGTAAATATCCCCCTCACTTTAGTGTAGATAGCATACCATTCGGTCCTGAAGAAGTGTCCTGATCATTATTGACTTCTCTTACTTGAGGAGCAGGTCCCGGGCCCAGCTCCAACGTCACCTCTCCACCGCCTTGCTTCCTCCAGACTCCCCTGCAAGAGGTCATGGCAAGCCGTGAGGTCCACCAGCTGGTGCAATGCTGTGGTGGCTCCTCCCCATAGCGGAATGCTCTGATCAACAGCTAGAGAGACTGGGGACACTCGGCCCACCACGCTAGCAGAGGGCTCCGGCGAGCTCGAAGTTCACAAGCCGTCAAGCCGTCCCGCCGACCGCCTGTGGGGTGGCAGGTCAGAATGACACTTTATGGATGATAGCGCTCGGCTGTAGTTTGAAGCAGTATATAATTCGTCCGGTGTCTTATGGTTAATTAGGAAACTTCATGCGGCTTTAAAAGTCACCACTCGACTGGGGGTTTATTTTTCAACTCAGAATGACCGGTCAGTTGCAGCGTGTCATTTCTGCCGTGGGCGGTGAAGCCCAACGTTATTCAAACGTTCTTCAATCGTGGAACAATCTCAAGTATTTCGAACCACATCCATGTGCCTTTAGGGCCTATCTTAGGGGTGACTTATAAGTTTTAAAAAGGAAGGTTTAGGCCTGGCCAAAGGTTTATTTGGCCAGGTCGAAATGGCAGTTTAAAACTGCACAATAGGCTGAAATAGAAGGCCTGAGGCGTGTTTAACAAGGATAGTTTAGTGGGTGGCACAATGAGTGCTGTATGCCCATGAGTGCATTTAACCTACAGGCCCTATGTACATCTAATACCATTTACTAGAGGCTTACAAGTAAATTAAATGTGGCAATTGCGTGTTAGACAATTTTACCATGTTTGAAGGAGAGAGCACAAGCAATTTAGCACTGGTTAGAAGTGGTAAAGTGTAAAAAGTCCTAATGCCAACAAAAACTATTTTAATAAAACAAGAGGAGGGATTGCAAAATGTTTGAGGGATTACAACACCAAGGGTGTCAGGTAAGCATGGGCGAATTTTGCGGATCTCGCGTTCGCGGATTTTGCGGATTTGCGAACTCGCAATCCACAAAATCCGCGAATTCTCGCGAATTTGCGGATTTTTTTTTATGTTCGCACGGGTTTCTGCAAGTTCGCGAGGGTTTTGTACAATTTTGCAAATTGCGAAATTGTACAAAACGCGTGCGAACTTGCAGCAACCCGTGCGAACACAATAATATGAAGAGAAAGAAGCTCCTGGTCACAGGAACAGCACGGGGATTGCGCTCATGAAAGTCAAGGATGAAAAGGCCTCTACCCAGCATCACAGCTGACTTTCCACGGTAGATTTGGGAAGAGGCACACCTGTCCAGCCTCGAAGACGCTCATGATTGTTTTTGGGCTAATGAATGAGTCACTGAATTTGAGCATCAACTAGTTCGAGCGCCCATGTGTGTGTTACTATGCAATCGCCCCGAAGGGCGCAGGGGTCCCTTGAATGAGCTGTCCATCATAGTGGGTGAATGGCGGGAAGACGGTGCAAACCGCGAGTGTGTGCGCGGGGCCAAACGTGCGGGGCTTCCATGCGAGTTCACATGCCTCTTGTGTGCATAAAAGGTCAGAGAAAGATCAGTTCAGCCTGGCCTGTTGTAACTATTTTAGGATGGTGCCGGCAAGCTGCCAGCGCCATCCTAAAATAGTTACTAAGTTAGCTTCAACAGGAAGCTCTAATAGATAAAATAAAGCAGGTGCTCGATTTTATCTATTAGAGCTTCCTGTTGAAGCTAACTTAGTAACTATTTTAGGATGGCGCTGGCAGCTTGCCGGCACCATCCTAAAATAGTTACAACAGGCCAGGCTGCAAGTTTTGAACTTTTGCCCCCGGAAAAATCCGCCGCTCGCGGATTTTCGGTAAATTCGCGGGAGTTCGCGGATTGCGAATTTACCGAAAATCCACAAAATCCGCGAGCGCAACGGATTTTCCGCCCATGCTTAGTGTCAGGTCTAGCATGCTTGTTGCCTGTGGTATGGAGATTTCCTCATCCTCTCCATTTGGTGCCAGACGTGGGTTATCCCTGACGCAGCTGCCAGCCACCCTATCTTCAGTAACCTTAGAATGTAACCCTGCAGAGCCGCAACTAGAGCAGAATTTCGGGGGGGGGGCTAAGAAAAAATTTCGGGGGGGGCTGAACCTTTAATCACTAGGCAGAGTGGAGCTGCAGGGCCTCCAACAAGGGGTGAAACAACAGCAAGGCCTAATTAACATTCAAATGGTCTTTAAAAGACCTGTGAAACGTTCGGGTGAGGCTGTGTGTGTGCCCGGGATCTGTCTCATCCCAGGCTGCCACACACGACGGGGGGGCTGAAGCCCGGTGAGTCCAATGGGTGTTGCGCACCTGTAACCCTGCATATATCATATATAGAGGAGTCCAATATGTGTGTTCCCTCCTTTTTGTAACTCTACACTGAATGCCAAAGGAAACCTCACATTCCAGATCTGATTCATGAAATGTAAATCAGAGAGTTGGGTGCAGAGGGCAAGTTGAGTGGACTTAGGAAAGGTGAGCTTTATGGGTACTAACACGACTGCTAGAAAGTGCTACTACCGTTTTAAGTCCTTTCGTATTTAGAGCAACTTTTGCATTTATAGCATGTGTCTGCCTCCTCTTAATTCACAAGTCATTTTTGCAGCCCTCGAGTACGATGGATGGAAAAACAAGAAACAATTTTTTTGCTAATTCATACAATAAACCTTCAGCTCTATAGCTCATTCATATCACAAAGTGCAGATATCTAAATTAACCTGGTAAAGGAGAGCACATATTTTGAACAATACAGCACTGTTTTTGAGTAGCACATTCTTTATTTCGTACTTTGATACCAATGACAAGGTGTCATTGTATGCCTTATTTGTGTGTATATTTTCCAAGTAGGTGTTTCATTGAGTGGTATTTGTCATGGAGTCTGCAGTACTTTAGGCTCCCAGAAAATGGAAGCCTGAATTGAAGCATGTATTCTAAATTCAGGCTGGAAAATTTCTATTCTGAAAAAGATGAACTTTACAAGACATTTTTGTTAAGTCAGTTAAGCTCATTCTAAGTTAACCTGTGCAACGTATGGCCGTTTTCATTTTTTTGGGTAGATATGCTGAGAAAGCACCGTTTTGCCCCCATTTTCTTGAACCTATCTTAGGGTAGGCAAACCTGCAACACTCCTTGGGAGGCTCAGTCAGCCTCAGCGTGCGCACCATGAAATTGCTGGAACGTTTCATGAGAGTTCTTTCAGAAGACAATAGATTTTTTTTTAGCAAATATATAAATGAAATACAACTTTGAAAATTGACAGTTTCGACTGCATTTTTCAAGATGTTCGGCCTTTTAATATCAATTACACCGCCTTGGGGGGAAATATATATTTCTATATTTGTAAAAAAGAAAAAAAAACTTTCAAAACTGGGGCTCATATTGGCCCATTTCATTCCTGTCGAATCAACTTACCGCCATGATCACTTCATTAATACATCTAATGCAGCATGGATTTGTTCCCTCGTGCGACACTGCCTCCCATGTGAACCTTGCCATCTCCGCTCTTGATGTGGCTAGGGAGATAAATGAGTCTGCTGGCATGATTCTGTTGGATGCTGCATTCGACAGGGTCTCCTGGCGCTACCTGTGAGCTGTTATGCCAGAGATGGGATTAGGGCTGGACTTTGTAACCAGGAGCAAGTCATTATAATCCTTTCTGACAGTCAGGGTATCATGCATCGAAATGCTCCCTGAGTTGATTCAGATCAGCCAGGTACAGAGGCAGAAATGCCCTCCTTACCCGCCCACTATTTGCCCTATATTTGGGTCCCTGCATGGTCCGTTAAGATGTCCACTCAATTCCGCCGCTGAGGCTGCACAGTTTGGAGATCAAGATTGTAGCTTATGCTGCTTATTTTGCTGCACTTAATCATCATCTCCGGCAACGGCACTGCCAGCATTAGGGTATGCATGCAGCTTTTGTATTTGGGCATGTCTTGAACATCAATAAAACACAGCTTCTTATTAGTAATGAATCTAATAAGGAGGACTCTCACCGTGTAACCTTGGCCATGTACTTGGCTCTCCAGATATCTTTTGATATGGGAACCGGTGTGTTTCTTAATTGTGAAACACTGTACACAGAACCCCTCTCCCAATGTAGAAAATGGTACAGGCTTCAACTTGGTCAGATTGAGAGATGTAATATTATTAAGATGATAATTTTGCCATGCTATTTATATTTATTTAGGTCTATCCCTCAGTATTCATACAAAAGATTTATCAATAAAGTTGAAAGGAGCTGGCAACATGCCCTGTAGGGAGGGGGAAGTGGCGCTCTCGCTCTTGTGACACTATTATTTACCTGCGCTTATGTTTCCGCTCTCTGCAGGGAGGGGTCTGGTTTAAGGGATTTGGCACTTTTCTTTTCTGAGACCCAAACCTTTTCAACACCTGTTAAGCCGATGCTGCTTATTTTAGGCACCCACAGGTTAAGACGTTACTGGTCTACCATATCATGTGACAGGTTATTCAATCTACCTGACATGTAGCCGGGTTTCATCAATATACCTCTCTTGGTAACAACCCAAACCTTCCACTCTCTCAACACTTACAAACATTTACAATACCATGAACGTCTTGGATGGGAGATTACGAAAAGAAGGGTGCAAATTTCAAAGATGTTTAAACAGCAAATCTGCTTCTACTGATACCATTTGCAAATAATGCTCCCTCTACACAACCTAAGCGAAACATCCTACATGGGAAAATGATAAGGGCTGGGAAAAATCACTGAGAAAATCTAGTCTCTGAATAAGAAGCAGAGAATAGGGAAATAATGTTCAAGGAAAGGCACCGCATTGTGAAAGTGAAATCTGGTGCATTAAACAAGTAGCTATTGTAGATTTAAAAAATGCCCAAACCACTTCTCAGAACTGAAATGAAGAAGCCATTAAAATAAATGAACCCACTGGAGAGCCTATACAATGCGCAGGAGAACCCATATGGTTCATCATCCCACAAAGTCATCAATCTGCAGCAATCAAAACACACTGCAGCAATAAAAATTAACGGTGTAAAATATTAATGCAAGATGAAGATTTAACAAACAAACCAAGCCGAGCAGTTGGTAAGAGTGAGAGGTTTCTAAAGGATAAGCTCATGCTTACTTACATACACAAAGAAAAAATGAAAAGGCAATATAGTCGCTTACAAATATTGGCACATTTCAATGTTTCAAGTACTAAGTAAAAAACATGTCAACAAGCAAAAAAAAATGTGAAATAGACAACGACACAAAGCCAAAATGAGACTCCATTTGACAGGTAATATGCAGCATATAAGGAAATATTAGAGTGTGCTTTTCAGAAGAGATGAGTGATTAGCCCTATAACGTGGGAATCCATCAGGATAGGGCAGCCATAAGAAATGTGGATTTTAAATATATAAACAAATACCATGACAGTAATAATAAGATTTGAGATTTTATAGAATAGATCACATCCCACAAGAGGAGATAGATCCTTTACACTGCACCAAACCGAACTGAGTCCTGATATTTAACAGTTTAGACCCAAAAGGGAGATAACGCCACATATATTTGGGATGAAAACTTGATAACCAGAACTGAAGGCAGACATGGGATACAACATAAAGAAAAAGAAGGTAACAATGATACTGGAGAATGAAATTACTTTTGGTGGGATAAAACAGAAGCAATAAATGAGCAAAAGTACTCTATTTTGAGAAGGCAAAGAATAAATGGAGAGAAAAATTGCTGAATAATAACAAGAAGTGGGCAAAACCCTTACAGATTTTGTCTAGATGTGGAACATAACCTTGAAAACAAAACCAGCTAACTCACGAGACTAGGAAACAAATGAAATCCCCAACTGTATTATGCTATTGAAATACGCATGAATCGATTGATTGATGAAAAATATACATTGCTACACCCCTGCAAAAGCAAAATAAGGGAATTGAACTTAAATTATTGAGTTCAAACGGACATTAAGTAAAAGAGGAGCTTTCGTAGAAATGGAACTTCAGGATACCTATTACGTTCTCTGAAGGTACAACAGTAACGTTGGGAGATGCAGGGAAAACGTTAAATTAAACACGATTAAATATAGTTTGTTGCTCATTTAAATGTTTCATGCAACGTCAGGCTTCAGTAAATTAAACAGTTTCATTCCAAACACAATCTACACTCTGCCGCACAATAATTATTTTAAGTCAGCTAAGTTACCACACATTCAATTAGAGGAATTCTTGCCTGTGTATTTCTACCTATTTACTCCAATTCATGCACCAAATACTTCCACATAAACTTCTTCACTTTGGTCTCCAGCATTACTTCACCAATGTGGTCTCCACTCTCCAGTATTAGCCATGCTGCTATTCAACACACAATCACGCACTCTATCACTGCGTAGGTGGTACCCAGCTGCTAACGCAATTTGGCATCCTCTGAGGGGTATGAATTGTCATATGAATGCAATTACAATACAACACATAACGCCCAACACAGTGTGTACTGCACATTTTTGATTCTCACTAAGCTCAGTGGCGGTGCGTCCATTGGGGGCGTTGGGGCGTTGCCCCACTAGCCAGGACGACCGTCACTATCACGAATTGGCAGGCATTCAATCCATTATCAATTTAATAAATACAATTATGAGCGCTGTCACCAGTCTGTGTGTGTAGCACGACAGAATCATGACTGATCGGACCTGACCTCATCATCGCGGAAGGGTGGGGGCGGGCCTGCGGCAGTGAGTGATGACATCATGACAGGCAGCGTGAGCAGAAGTATGGCAGCCAGGGCAGCAGCAGTGTGCGCATTTTGGACTAGTCATTTTTAGGACTTGCCCACGCATGCGCACACACGCTGCAGTACCTCCCCTCCTCCTCCCCCCCTAGCAGTCAAACAGGCAGGGACCCGGCTTCCCCGGGTCTCATTATGGGCAATATTGGCCCTGCTCGTATGCCAATCCTGGCGCAGTGGCACTGTTAATGCTGCGCCAGGATTGGCTGAGTAACAGTCACGAGGAGAGTGAGCGCCGTAGACCTCGTGACTCGTGCCTGCTGCAGTGAGGGTCTTCTATATCAGCCTCGACGTCGCGGCCCGGGACCGGGGAAGGTAAGTTTTAATTTATTTTTTTTTAAAACCCCCTTCACCTCCTCCCCCCCATGCCAACAGCGTGTGGGGACATCCAGAAACCACAGCACGTGCCAGCAGAAGTCAGCCGCTCGGAACCGGGAAAGAGCGAGACAATGCGCCCTTCTCCTTTGAAACCGTTTTCAATGCTGAATGTGAGTTAGATGAGGTCGCACCTACACCTGTGCTAATTACTAGCGCTGTTGTTTAATAGAAACACGTAGATTGCTTAATGCTGCAGTTGGCCGCTTGTAAATGCTGCGGGTGCTCCGTTCGTCGACATTGGGAGGATGGAAGGCAGGGTTACCCTGGCCTGAACAGTATTCCAAGTCGTGACCTGCAGCTGAAGCACAGAGATCAGCGGAGGGCACTTGTTTTTAATGGTCCTTGTGTTTCAAAGGCCTGGCCCAAGGTGTGAAAGGTCCATTTGTCTACCGTGCACTGCACATGTGTTTTCTTGATAATAGCAAATATGGAGTGTGTGACCCGTGCGTGGTGGTATTTTTTTTTAATGTACAAAATTAACCTTGTTTAATCATGCTGCCTTCCACGCCATTAAGATACACAACTTTTAAATGAATTTGCTGAGTTTGTCTCCGGTGATGTTAGGCGCAATCCTGCCACAGAAAGAAGGGCTTTGTGTGTTACACAGACTTTCAAGACCATGGGCAGATATTTGCCCACTGCCAGGAAGCATTCGCCCAGTGCACTGTTAATAGTATTAATGGCCTTGGTTAGCACAACTTCCTGCACTGCACGCCGTCTGGTACAACGTTGACTGTGTGGCCTTATTTTGAAGCCACACATTTCTTTAAATGTGACGCAATGACGAGCCTTTTCGCCTCATGAACAGGGTAGTGATGTGGTGTTGTGCAGGAGGGGAGCGGATGATCGTTGTGACGTCCTCCAGCTGGCTGAAATGAGCAGGTGACCACCACACCCTACAGAATGCTCAGGTTCCATATGAATAACATAAAGAAACATTATCCCTTAATTAATATTGCTGGCAAAAAAGCTTTCCGAGCAGACGGAAATAGCACAATAAAAAGAAGTTGCAGATCAATGCAACTCATGCCAACAATTCCCCCCCCCCCCAAATCGTTCCCACCGAATTACTCATCTCACGTTCAGTATTATGAACCAAACATTCTTGTGAACTCTTTTCATATTCCATCCAACTCTGCAACAATTAAATCACTTCTGCCGTGGAATGAAATGAAGAAAGTTGACAAAAGGCCTTAAGAACAATTTATCAAACATTTAAAAAGTGCACCTCAATCATATCCAACACTTTAAGTGGGCCGGGTCGGGGCATTGGCAGCAATTAATAATTAGACAAAGTGGTTGAAACTGATCCCTTTCAGCCCCTAAATTCATTTCTTTAATCACCGGAGTCAAAAAACGCACAGTGCAGCAGGTTGAACAACCAAATCTTCCCCTGAGTGAATATGACATCCAGGGAGGCCGTTACCTCTGAGCGAAAGCAAGTCCTGCCGCCATGGGGCCTGTCAGCAACTGGTTTGTTTTACTTTTATTTGTTCCTTTGTTTGCAGCTGCGTGAGGCAGGTGGGCTGGAGGCACACCACTGTCCCCTACCACTCAGACAGCTTGTTGGTTGCAGTAAATCTAGAAGATTTACGTAAAAGTGCTTTGGTGTTGATGAAGGATAGAGCACAGTATGATGGAATTTGTATTGTGGTGTGATCCGATGTGGCAGGCAACCTAGAGTGAATGTTTACATGCTGATGACAGCACTTGGAGTTAAGGTCTCATGTGGGTTATTAGCAGCAGCATAAAGGTGCAGTTATGGCTGAAACTCGTAGGTCCTAGAGGTGCTCCACTTAAAACTGCTGAAGCAAAGCCATAGGCAAAAGGTTGCCTAGCAAAGGGAGACAGACAGTCAGGTGTAGAATGATGTTTTGAGAAGCTCCAGCAAAAAAGACAAAATTAATACCTTGTTGGAATTTTAAAAAGTTCTGGCACAGATTTCTATTGTTTTTTAGTGGCTTACAATAAATATAAATGACTGGCGCTGTCCCTCAGAATTTTGAGTGCACCTTGTGTGATGTTTTTCTGCTTCTGATAAAAAAAACGTGTTTAATGCTAATTTCACTCAATATTTGTGGAGTAAGTTTTTCTGAATATGAGAGACCGGATTTGTGATTTAGACCATTCCTTTAATTGCATAAACCACGCATTTTTAAAAAGATTCCTGCTCAAGCTTCTTTTAGAAACCCCCACTTTTATGTGCCACTACCTAAATAGTGTTAAAATAGTGTTTCTCTTTGAAGTGCTTGATTAGCTCTGTTTTATTACACAAATATTCTTGCTGTTGAGCATGCTGCGCTTTGAGAATCTGATGAGTTAAACAGTGCAAAGTGCTCTGCCACTCAATGTGTATGTGTGGCAAAACCTGACAAGGAGTGGTGGTTGTAACCAAATGTCCAGGAGGCCACTGAGAGCATGAGTATGGCACACCAGATCTTGGAACTCCAGTACTGCAGATCCGTTAAACTGCGCTTTAATTTTGTGATCCTGGCTGTGAAAACCCGATCGAGAAGATAATGTAATCGCCAGATGTTATGACTGGGATAGTGGTGGTGCTGAGTAGGGTTAGAGTGGAGATGCAAAGGTGGAAATTCTGGTTTTGAAATGTGTTATTTCCTCTTATTCTTTTCAAACGTTTTGTGGGAGAACACCCCCCCTAAATCTCCCTAATGTCCATCATCCTTTCTAATCTCACTCACTAAGCCAAACTTGCCTTTAACATTTTTGCCCCACCACTTTGAAAAGTCACCAGCCACCACTGAGCTCATTCCACCATTTAAGTATACTTTCATCACACACATTGGCAGAGATCAATGTAAGGATATTTGACATGACCTTTACCCAAAATAAATTAATGCCTCAATCACTCTGCCAATTTAACTCTCAAATTCAGGGAATGCCCCTGTCCCACATAATACAACATTGTTGTGCTTTGTGTAGTTGCTTGGAAGGGCACTGTGGGAAATTTAAGTTTATCTGCACCATTTTTTTTATTCATTTAATGCATCGTGGATTGCATATTATAAGCTAAATAAGAGGATTGACTAGATCCCATTTCAAATACCCTATTTTCCGGATCTTCTCCAACTCTTCTGATTTTTTTTTGTTTGATCTGTTTATTAGATTTTCACATAATTATAGTAGATTGACAGGTATATACATTTTACAAGAAACCAGTAGTTATAATTCCATATACAGAATTCAATACAGTTAAACTTCAAATTGATATGTGAGTGATACCAGTCTGACTTATTAACGTGGGTTATGCGTACCCTTGGTCCAACATATGCATATAACTATTCCAGCTGCTGTACAGTACTTCAGGATAACACAATATAATCGTATTATATGCATACACTCTACGTATATATGTGCATTTCGAAAATTTCTTATTAACCATGTTAATATATTCAAATTTCGACCAGACAATCATTTAACTAACATTAAAACTTATATAATAACCAATTGGACGGACAAGGAGAGAGCTCAGGAATAGCTTTGGAAGCAAGAGGAAGTCATTAATCATAGCATGCTTGACGAATTATACATTCTCATATATGCGTCTATTATCAACAAATATTAACACAATTTGCCAAAGGCAGTCTACATGGAGCATAATCGAGATCACAATTTAAGACAAATCACCACACCGATCCAGGGTATTTTTAGGTAACGTGAGAACCGTCAGACATGTCATCCTGAGTAACCATCCCTTGCAGTGTGCACAACATTGTATTCCATGCCGAAGAGATGGGGTACTTACGGAGTCCCAGCATGTCCTCCCTCACCAATTAGACTGATTCAGCTTTGGCACAGTTTATCATGGAATCCAGCTATACCTTTATCAACGGAGGCTCCTCCGCTTTCCAGCGGCGTGTAATTAGACTTTTAGGCACCACCAAAAATCTGGAAGAACTTCATGCTCCTTATGTCTATAGAATATCCCCGTAATGCAGGCCTTCCAGTCCTGCGGTATTTCCCTATCCGTGCTTGTGTTCAGGGAATGGATCACCTCCTCCCAGTATGAGGGTAATTTGGGGCATGACTAGAGCATGTGTAGTAAATCAGCCCCTATGGTCTTGCATCGCGGGCAGCATGCATCAGACGTATTGAAATATCTATTAATCTTGTCTGGGGATACGTACGCTTTGTGCACAACATAAATTTGGATCAGCTGGAAATGCACATTACCGGGATCTGCCTGGGGCTTCCCAATAACATGGACCGTTCAGGATCCGTGTACGGTCTCGCCACATCTACCTTCAACTCTTCTTATGATGAAGATTATCATGGGCAACAAAATCAAATTGTGGGTACTTGGATTCGGGACTGTCACTATTTCATAACTTGTTATGTTTATGGCGTGCATATGAGCCATTACACACAACAAAGGTTTCTCATGGCTGTTGTCTACGGTGTGATGCTGCAGCACTTGACAACGTGGTGGTCATCAAGCATAACATTCTAACTATAGGCTACAACTGTTTCCCTCCACCTTCGCATGGTCTGTGCAGATTTTAGTCAAGTTCTGTACAGGCTGCTGCCCACACCTTCTATATTTTACAGGCCCACTGGAAGCTGAGAAGAGGATAACGCTGGACTTCTGTCACAATGTTCTTGTCTACTCTGAGGTAACTATGGCATGGAAAGGCGCGCTAACGCTGTCTGCTATTGATCTCCCTGCCTACCTTGGGTCTACATGGACCACAGGGAGAAAAGAGGCAGAATTTTTGTGGACGACCTTCTGTTCTCAGCTCCGATCCCATCTTCCACTGGCTCTCAAGAGCCAAAGTAAATAAGTAATATTGGTGGCCTTGTGTTACTCTCTCAAAACGGCAGGTGAGTGTAATGACAGCGCCCATTCTGATTGAGCGGGTCTAGCTACTGTGTTCATGAACCTAGCGCTTAGAGGGAAGTGGTAGATAGAATATCTTCCAATTAGAAGGATTCCAAAATTTGTTTAAGTAGCAATACTCTTCCAAAATGTAATAATTTCTTAGGACAAATGAACGTGTACAACATTGTCACATGTATACTTGCGCAGTTCAAGAACACAATGCCCGTTTCAAATGAAAAACTTCAGCACAATGAAATTAACCTGCTCTCTCTTCAAGATCTTGCAAACCTCCTAAAACAACAGGATATCGATCAAAATGCTGACAATAACGTTGTCACCTTGAAATATGCAATAGTTCCTCTTCAGTCGCATTTTTTGTTTTGATTGACCATGTTTAATCTGACATAAAACGCTTAAGAAAACCCTTGTATAATCATTCCAAACAACCACACGAGGTGACAACAACCGATCATCACACACATCTCCGAATATTTAACATAAAAAATAATATTAAAAACATTAAACATCTGCTGGCCTTACTGCACCCGTCCATAGTAAGGTCACTGCATCTTTAAAACAATTTAATACACAAATACCAGGGAATAGCATCAATCAGTGGACCAACAGCAGAACAAAGCCCTACTTTTTACAACACTAGGACAGCAATATTTGTAAAAAAATTCAGTAATATCACGAGGCCCAGGAAGACCGAGCGGCAACGAAAATCAACAGGACAAAGCATGCACGAGAGGTAGTTTCAAACAACACCGCACCTAGCAATTGTAACAGCGTGACTGCTTTTAACACAACATTCAGAATCTTCACTAATGATAGGGAGGTCAAACATTGGGATTCATTTCACTTTCATAATAGAAACTTTGCAAACCCCTCCTTCAGTATCAGTCGATACAGTGTGTGTTTAAAGTTACTTTAACATGTGCAGAAATGCTACTAAAGTGGTGTCTCTGCCGAAAAGTGTAATATGACACCTTAATTAAGCTGCATCAGCATCTGAAGAGTCTGTTTACTGCCTCACTTATCATCCACTGGCACATTTTCACAGTGGTTTGAACAAAACGCGTTCCTGGATTTGCATGAGAATGACCCACTTATTTATTCATTTTGCTTATTCAATGTTGAATGAGGGATTCTACAGTTGTATAGTTGCTTTCCTTCACACCCGATAATGTTCTAAATATTATATATATATATTTTTTATTTTATTTTTTTAATCTTTTTATTAACTATATATTTTTTTTTGACTATGCATAATGCAAGATAGAAATGCACAATTGCCACAAAATATGTAAAGGCAAAGCAGGTGCAGTAGACTCTTTTACACTGCTCAGTTTATAATAATTTAGCAGTCTTACCTCTGAGCTGTTATGCTGACATTTGTGAGTTCCAGAAAACCAGCCATCGTCTGAGCATTGGTCAATGTCCACCTTCTGCAAATTAAAGTCCACTCGAACAACTCCCCTGAAACAGGAAAGTAACACTATTCAATCATTTTCGTAATATCAATAACAAATCTTCTGCTTATGATGATTTCTTGCGCTCACATTAGATACAGCTAATGGATAATGCTATAGCTGCAACAAATGCAGTGGACTAGTAAATCGACAGCAAAGGAGGTCAACCAGCAATTTGTGCTAATAATGATTTTCAGCCAATTAAATTTTTGCAATTAACAGAAGTAAGTGTGCTCGGATTTACAGATTAAATAACTCTGGTATTAACAGGAGTGTGCACATCCTAGCGAACTTTGGGGCAGATTTATATTGGACATGCGCCACGTTTGCGTCACGCAACGGTGGCGTAAACGTGGCACATCTCTACCACCTATTTACAACATGACGCATCTAGGCAGATGCATCACGTTGTAAAGCCCTGCGCCACATGTGGGCGTTCCGGCGCAGGATGGGCGTTCCGGGGCAGGTGCGCCTCGCAAAAGTGGCTGAGTGAAATCTACAAGATTTCACTCAGTCACTTTTAGGCCAATGCTGCGTCAAAACCCTGCGCCTGCTTGAAGCAGGCGTAAGGCTTGACGCAGCAGTGGACAGATAGGGCACCCACGAGCCTTGCTGGAACTGCGTCGCGCTTGCGACGCAACTCCAGCAATGCGTCACCTTTATAGCACAGATGCGTCACGCATCTGTGCCGTTTTTGCCTCATGGTGCGCCGCATTGTAAATGCGGCGCACCATGGGTGGCGGAGCTGCAGTGCACAATAACTGGCACATCCCTGGGGATGCGCCAGTTATTGTAAATCTGCCCCATTATGCTTTTTTGGGGAAAGGATGACAAAGTTTCCATTATTAAACCATGCATTTGATGTAAAATGTGAAGGTTTGTGTAGGTTTATAGTGTATGCTGAGGTCGTGAATTCAATCTATTATAATCTGAATCTAGCATTATTTACAAGAAGTCAATAAAAGTGTGCAGGTGGATCAAGTGACATTTTAATAAATAAACCACTGTGAACAAGAAAATTAATTAATGTAGGGATCAGTGAGGGCACAAGCCCAGAGGTTGTTCTGCTACCTTACCCCGTCAAGTCCCGTTTTTAGGTCTGGCTACGGACAGTTTTCGCTGTTGCGAGAGCTATTGTTGCTATCTTTCTCAAGTGAGTTTTCAGATGAGTATCTATCTCTCACCTCATATTATTGATTGTTGTTGTATCATTACTTCTTGAATGCCTCCATTGCAATGTATTAGGCACAAACAGAGACCATCTTACAATTCAAAAGCAGAATGAACAATCACACTTTTTTATCACATTTAGCCCACTCTACTATCACTATATACTACAGGATGATCAGCCCCATCATGGCATCACTAGCTTAGCACTGCACCACCAACCAATGCCACCCCATACCACAACGCTAACAACCCTTTGTGAGCTTACTACCATTTTAGCACTACAGCACTGCTGCTGGACACCCTGAGATTATTGGGATCCCACCAGGCAGATGTACTCAATCCAAAAGGAAATTATGACTTTTTTCTGTGGAAAGGAACAGTGATGGGTGTATCTCACCTCCTCTGTTGTGTTCTATGTATAGGGGTCTTAGGAATCAGACAGTCCAATCAGAGAAGTTCTCAGATGATTATGCAGTCACCTCACATACTCCAGAATTGTTACACACACAAATAATAGTATTTTGTTAAGCAATGGTATTTTTTATATGCTACTCTTCCATTAATCACATGGACAAGATTTAACATTATAGTTGTAAATAGCTCTGCAACTAAAAAAGAAATAAGTGAAGGCTAGATACACCCCGAATATGTTTCATGTTCATCACATATCCCTAAATGCAGCATTTGCTAAAAAGCTATTACATTTTGGATTGCTTAATGTTCAACCCCATTTCTAATTAACATTAATAGAATATTTCTATTGGGGTACAAAGGGCGCTATCAGTTTTCTAAAATTAAAAAAAATATTATTTAATAACACAAAATCACTAGTATAATTACATGCTGGGAATAGAATGTCAAGTTCTTGTAACTGCCACTACCCAGTTCCCAACCCCTTTGTAAAGGAACAGTTGTACTTCAAGCTCAAAGGCTTCTCAACATATTTTAGAAATTAAGATGAATACATTATTTTAGAACTAGAGAGAAAGGAGCCAGTCAGAATGCGATTTTTTGGGTTATGAAATAAGCATCAAATAATTTTGATGGGCTTTGAAATATGGCACCTTGATTGCAGATTCTGGTCCACTGTTTCAATTTTGAACAAATAGTGTTCCCACTGAAGGCACTGAAGAAACCCCTTGCAGTGTCTGAAATATGTATGCACCAAGCAGCATAATGATTGTAGCTGTATGCATTTTCATAGTTATCTGCACTCAGATATGGATCTGTATCATATAATGAAGCTTGGGTCTGTAGATCAGTCAAAACATCCTTGAAACTGTCTGTGTCCAATTTGCTGGCAAAGGTTCCTGGTGCGACAATGTCATCTAGGATGAGACAAAGGGAACGGGGCACCTGCAGAGTCTGTTGGTCCCAGCATTTGGGGCCAAATCTTCCCAATATACAACATCTTGAAGTGGCATGGCTGCCGGATTGACAGCAGACACACTCCTTGAAAATGATTATGCCAGAGGTGTGTGGGTCCTGTCCTCCTAGTTCTATGTGGCGCTCCATCGAAATGAACTGGAGTAGGAAAAGGAAACAGCCTACCTCTGGGAGACTCATGTTTGCTGCACGCTGATTCCAAGGCCATAACAAAGATCAACAGTGTGAAAGGCTTCAGGAGTCCCCATCTAGAGTACATATCATCTGGTGGCATGTATGAGGACAAAAAATGAAGAAGAAAAAATAGATACACTCCTTGAAGCTCATTGAAACTTCCTTGCTTGCTAGATGCAATTGCTATTGGATTTGACTCTTCGTAGACTGGCAAGTATTCACCATGCACAATTTGAATACGAAAAACCAACTCTGCCATGTATTTTGCATAAGTGATTATAGCCTGTTCTGAATTTATATTTGGTGGGCCTCTGATGCATTGGTCATTTAATTCAGTGTGATTCTGAGTATTCAGCGTTTCCAACCCAGATATTGCTGGTGGTGCTCTTGGCACTAAACAGTAAAATCTGCAGCACAAGCTTGTTCACTTTCAAAGTCCACAACACTTCCCACTTGTTGAGCAGCACCTGCTCTGCAGCACACCTTGGAGAGGCATTTCTGGCTGTGGCACACTGTGTATTTGTTGTCGTTGTGGCAGTGGATTGGGCGAATGTGAAGAAGCGGTCACATGTTAAGAATTGATCGAGTCAATACTTGTCTTTCCTTCTACCCTTGTAATTACGTTTCTTATATTGCTGTGGCTAGCTGAGGCTTTCTATAGACAAGTCCAAACTCATCTTTTTTGGGTAGCGTCTTGTCTTCTAGCTCGCCTGTCTTTGGGAACCAGTCAATGGCAGCCAATGTTGGCGGTGGTAGTTGCTTGCACTTAAACTTTACTGGGTTCACTATAAATCCTATAACAGATCAGGTTGCGTTGGAACATGAGGCTTCTCAACTCCCTTTTACCCACCCAAGACATAAATGGCATGCAAAATGTGATTGCAGAAGATGTACAATAAAACAATATGTGCTTACACAATTTATTTAAGTATCCCTGTGCACTGTGTAGATTGAGGGGATGCACAATTACAGAAAACCTTCACAGTCTAGGCTTGCTTATGCACACTATTGCTTCTATCTACCCCTCGGTTAGCAGTTGGCTCGAAGGGGTTACAGAATTGTTGATGTACTCCTACCTCAGCAAGTGACTCTGCTAACTTTGGCAGTAAAAGCCAGCCTTTGTTCTGAGGGAAAGGTATGCATTCCACCCATTGTTACTCAGCACACGTTTTTTGTTTCTCCCCAAGCTGTGGTGCTGAGGCCACTCCCATATAAAAACACAATTGAAGTGACTGTACCACTACCCATATATATTTATGTTTATTTTTGCGATTGGAAAAAAACAATGAGATTGAAGTAATTGTTATCAAACGATTGAGCTGCTTTAATTATATTTATAATTTATAAAGCGCCTGAATCACCCCCCAAGGGGTATTTCCACGCTAAGGACCTGCTTTCGTCAGCCAGAGAAAGGAACAGATTAGAAAAATGCAGTCTTAAGAAGCCTATGGAACTGCAGGTGATCAGAACACTCCCGCAGATGGATAGGCAGTTGGTTCCAATAGGTAGGGGCTAAATGGAAGAAAGCGTTACCCCCACCACAGGTAGAGATTTGGTCCCAGAGCGTAACGCCCTGGGAGGCTGGTATTTGGTAGATTTTACTGCCAGATAGCTGGGGCTTGCCATTTAGGGATTTGTGTACAATGCAACAGATCTTAAAATGGATCCGCTTACACACTGGGAGCCAATGCAATCTCTGCAAGAGGGTAAGGGAAGCGGTACGAGGAGGAGCATTGGAGACCAGCCGGGCAGCGGTATTTTGGACCACATGTAATCTGTTCAATGATGCTTCATTAGCTGGGATGAGCAGAGCATTGCAATAATCCAGGTGACTTAATACTAGTGTCTGGATAAGGGTTTTCCGAGTGGACAGAGGGCGAAAGGGAAATACCCTTTGCAAGAGGCTTAGAACATGGAAACAGGCACTGGTGGTGGTTGAGGCCTGTTCCTTCAATATTAACTTATGGTCTAGGCAGACGCCTTGGTTTTTGCCACAGTCTTGGGGGTCAGTGCGGATCCCAGCTTCGATGGGCACCAGCTCGGGGACCACCTCATAGATGCGTCACCAAACAGCCAAATTTCTGTTTTTCCGACATTGAGCTGGAGAAGATTATGTCTCATCCAGCTCGCAATGGTTTGCATACCTTCTGAGAAGATGGACTGAGCATTGGGGTTGTTTTTATCGAAGGAGAGTAGAAGCTGAGTATCATCAGCATACGAGATAGGTATGAAACCTGAGTTCCTAAGTAATCCTGCCAATGGGGCAACATAGATGTTAAATAAAGTTGGACTGAGACAGGATCCCTGAGTTACTCCTTTAGTCAGTTCCACAGTCTCAGAGCGGAAAGGGCCCACATTGATAGTCTGAGTTGTATGTGAAAGAAAGCTCAGCATCCAATGTAAAGCTGTCCCTTGATTACCAATTTTACTGAGTCTCCTGATCAAGATTTGATGTGAGACAGTGTTGAAAGTCGAACACAGATAAAGCAGCACCAGTAGAACTGCCTGTCCGTTGTCTAGAGACTGTCCGATGTTATCAGTGACATCAATTAGAGCTGACTCAGTACTATGCCTGGGTCTAAAACCTGACTGGGAGGGATCAAGACAACTGGAGGCTTCTATAAAGTTTGAAAAGTGTTTATTAATATGGTGAGATACACTTGAAGAAGGCTTGTTTGTTTGTTGTTGTTTTTTGCTGTTTTCCAGTTTTATATAGCGCAAACTCGACCCAAAGGTATTGCAGCACTTTACATGAGCACCAGTTACGTTACATAAGGGCACATTCAATTCATTGTTAGGCACGGCGAGAATAAGTGATTTGCCCAGAACCACAGGATGTGGAGTCGACCCCGAGGTTCGAACCTTGGTTTCCCAGGTCCAAGCTCGGCAGTCTACCCGTCAGACCACATCCTCTCCCCTGTTTCTTTGACTTTGTCTCTGTTAATTGAAGGATTTTACACTACTGTACAGACTGTTGAGTGGCCTTGGGCAATAAGAGCTGAAATGTCACTCATACAATATATGTAAAGTGGCAAGGACACTAGCAAGTACTAAATCTATTCCCTCATGTTCAGCCCTAACCGTATTAGATTAGATTCATTTACGTGGTACAGTGCAGTCACCCACTCCTAGTATTTTGGATTTAGGGAGCCCATTTTGTGCTCGGAAATAGTTGTACTTTACTAGGAAGCCAGTAAGTGGAAATATTGTAATGTATCATAACTGTATTACTGAGCTAATTTTGGGTCAATAGTTGGTGACCTGGTTACTGCCTCCACTTTACATATTTGAAATTAAGATTTTGAGCAGCAGCAGAATTGAATTTTGTGTGGATTCTCTCACTCTGGAGTGCTGATGTGTGTTGGACATCCAACAACAGAAGTTGTGTTTTAAAGGTAGCTCTCTGTACCCAGAGCATGTTTTGCTCTTATGGATTTCCATAATCAATCTTTGTCGTCATTAGATTCTCAATAGATTAAATCTATATTGTATTCCTGCTTGCAAAGTGCCAAATCAGATGCATTCATTGTTGGAACTGAATGATTAGTGGTTTGGCAGGCTGAAGGTAGTGCATTTAGTTTAGCTATCTGTGCCTTAGAATCGGCAATGGCTTTGCATATATGCATTTAAATTTAAACCCCATGTTCTACGTTTTTCCTCTACTGCTGCTAAGGCAGCTGTATATCACTGTTTCATGCCCACTGCCGCCCAACCACATGTAACACTGTGAGCAGGTATTCACACAGTGATTTCTATTATGTGTGGGTTTACCTGTTGATTCTGGAGAAAGAGGGTTCTCTTTTTGTTGGGCAGCTTTTCGGCCTGGGGTGTCAGTTTTAGGGCGCAGTGTGGGACGGCTCGGGTTGTGGTCGTTTTTTGGGCAGGGGTCGAGTGTTACAGCTCAGGGTGAAGAGTCAGGGTAGTTTTAAGGGCTGGGGCGGGGTGGATTGTAGGCCTGGAGTGTCAGGTGTTAGGGCACAGGGCGGAGGCACTGGGGTGTGCAATTTACCATGCATGTTTCTTTAGCAAACATGCCTTTTCAATGAGATTTGTTGTAAAGTAATATGTGGTAAAGGCATGCGTGATAAAGACTCAGTCGTGGTTCAGACAATGTTGTTTAGCCATGCGTGGTTTAGGCATGTGTGGTTGTATCATACAACCTCATTTCACGTTAAACAATAGAATGCTAAAATAGCAACAGCCACTCGTGTTTGTGATACATTTTTACTACAAATGACACATATTTGATGTGGTGTAAGAGCTTAACTTCAGTAATTTTGTGTAACAAGTGCAATGCTGGCACAATTCAAATATCACCCAGGCCTACTTACACATCATTGCAACCATCTAACATGTAATGCTCTAGAAATTGGTACACTGGTCTTGGTACCTGTCTCCGGAGTAGGGACTGGTGACTTAATGATAGTTTTCTTACCCTACGTTGTGGGGTGTCCTTTAATTGTAGCTGTCTGCACTGCAGTAATAATTTTGTCTACCATAGCAAAAGGCTCTTCTGCGGCTGAGTACAAATGAAATTTGTGTGGTGTGATCTTACATTTGTTTATGTTATGTCGGTAAACCATGCTTCTCAAAAGGCAGGGAGGTCTCCTTTTAAATCCAATCTGGGACAAGGAGTAGTAAAATGAATATAAGGAAGTCCCTATCTTGCCATAGAGTTAGGAAAAAGAACGTCTACTGAATAGTAGAGAAAGTATTCACGCACTTAGTGCACAAACCATAACCACATGAATAATAAATCACAAAAATGGATAGAAAGAGATAAAAAGACAATATCAAATATATAGAAAAATTTTACAATTTATTCAAAGAATAATGCAATCATAAAACAATTTCTTTAAAACTCATTTTTACAAAACAATTTTTTGTGCCATTAAGAACAGTTAAAAATGTGACAATCCAAATGAAAAACATTAAAAATAATTGTTACAAAGTTGTCGACGCAGCGTTTCGGTTTTATAATAGGACCTTCATCAGGACAAGGTTCTTTTTATATCTGTAACGTGTGGATGGTTCCAAGTCACCACCACATAGGTCAGTCATAAACTCAACATCTGAAATACGAAGAGATGCAAGTGGAGCAGGGAGGCCGACGTAATGCGATAAGAGCGCGATATATTAAAAACGCAGCCCGTGGAGAACTTGACGAGGGTCAAGCTAATTAATTAAAGCGGTTGACGAATGGCACAAGTATCATTGCACCCAGCCATGCGCTGTACCTTTTAGCTCGTTTCCCATACTAGTGGGATTATTTTTAATCATTTACACAAAGTCGGTGGCTCCCTTGACTCATAAAGAACATTCCTAATTAAGAAGATACGCACTCTATTTATGAAGGCAATAGTGCTCCAATTCAGAGGAAGATGTTGAGTTTATGACTGACCTATGTGGTGGTCACTCGGAACCATCCACACGTTACAGATATAAAAAGGACCTTGTCCTGATGAAGGTCCTATTATAATACCGAAACGCTGCGTCAACAAATTTGTAACAATTATTTTTAATGTTTTTCATGTGGCTTGTCACATTTTTAACTGTTCTTAATGGTACAAAAAATTGTTTTGTAAAAATGATTTTTAAAGAAATTGTTTTATGATTGTATTATTCATTGAATAAATTGTACAATTTTTCTATATATTTGATATTGTCTTTTTATCTTTTTCTATCCATTTTTGTGATTTATTATTCATGTGGTTATGGTTTGTGCACTAAGGGCGTGAATACTTTCTCTACTATTCAGTAAGCGTTCTTATTCCTAACTCTATGGCAAGATAGGGACTTCCCTATATTCGGTAAACCATGCTTGACTTGGAACTATATGGAGCACCAGGCTACTATGCATAGTATGCAGAGGCAATCATTCCCTTCTGAAATACCCTAACCTGCAACTGTGTGAGAGTTGCTAATTGGTTCAGTTCCTTTAGCCTTTCTGCATAATGCAGAAGGTACATCAAATGATATTCAGAATGTTCACCAATGCATGTTATTTTCTGATTACATTCAGAGTTCCTAATATGCTACGATTTACCAAAAAATCTGATATATGTTTATTTCCGTCACTGGATATTTTGTGTCCTAAGACTATCACAATCAAGTATCCAATTTATGAATTTTGAACATTCATTTTAAAGACTGATTTAGCAGCTATTGTGATTATTCCATCTACATATTAAAGCTGTTTATTTAACTCAACAAAAGCGATGCACATGCCATCCACATAAAATCCTAAACTTATGTCATCCTGTAACAACTCAAAGACGTGTACTGAAAACACTTCTACACTATTCTTGCCCACTTGTGCCAATTGAGTAAATCTATGTTGTGCCCCTCAGAATGTTAAAACCTTTCAATATTGTGACTCAGGATCAATACTCTAAGTTAAAGGTCTATTCGCCACATCTATTGTGCTTAATTTGTTTGCACATAAGTTGTAACATGAAACCTATACTATGGGTATTCTGTACTATATATAGTATGCAGTGTTGGTTCAGGTTGCTCTAGTTACAGGAAATGGGTAACCATCCCCCATTTAATCCCCTTGAATGTTTCACTTTTGGACTACTCAGTTTGGACGTGTACTGTGAGTGAGTCACACTACAAGAGTTTCACTAAAGATACATTTTGTGGAAATGACTGGAGAGGTAGAACCCGCAGAGTCAGCATTTTAAGATAAGGTCTGCTTATGAGCATCTGGGTATGTGGATTGGGGCTGGTTGCACATGAACATGTGAGCACACACATGTGCACACAGCTGAAGGCTGACTATGTGAGACTACCATCTAGCTCAGTCTGGTATATGAGCTTAGGTAGAACAGTTAGATTAGTGCTGACCTAGTATAGGACTTTTAATGTGTGTGGGCATTCATAGTGTTGCAAAGACATCCTGTGTGCCCTGTGCACCTCCATTTCTTTTGCTGATTGGAACTTGTGGTAACTGTCTGACTGTCCTGGGCTCTATCTAACCCAGGCCCAAGGCTAGTGCTATGTTGAAAACACAGTGAAAAAAGACACATACATTAGGGTACACTATGTGTTAGGGTACACCTATGATTGGAATGACCTACCCTATAGTCCCGAGTACATAATAGGGAAGGGGGATTAAAATTACCAAAAACTCCCTATTATATAATAGGACAAAACAGTTTAAAGGCCAGCAGTCCTTTCTGCACCTGCATGTGTGCACTGCTGAGAGCCTGAGGTCATTTTAAAAGCAGCCATGTGTTGCAGCACTGTTTTAAATGTAAATTGTGTCCAAACTCGACTTTGATGGTAGGGGCACTTAAAAAGTGATACCCAACATGTTGGCATATTAGGTATTACCTGGGTCTACCCAAGGTGTTCCAAGGTGGGGAGTCAGGTAATTATAAGGAGGCCCCTTATGAAAGATGTTTTATATGCCCTGGGGATAAAGACATTTCACATTTCACTTTCCCCATTGTAGTAAAGTCCTTCCCAAAACCGACGTTGGTGCTAGGAGCACTGTGGAGTGAGGATCTACACTTCTTTTTGCATATTTAGGACCCCTAAAGTCTCCCCTATTTGTACGTGGGATGAGGGGGGCATGTAACTATAAGCTGGGCCTTTATAAAATATGTTTTATATGCCCTGCTGTTGGATAAACTGCACATTTCATTTCCCCCATTCTAGGTCCCCAGCCACATAGGATAACATGGCAATAGTTTAATAATACATAACTATCACTAGGAATTAATGAACATATTATTTATTCAAGGACTTAGGAGAATTGTATTGATAAATCCAACATTATGCTATTGTTGAATGTATCCTAAATTATACAGAAAATAAGTTATAAGTCTTTCTTGTCTGTAAGCCAAAATTCAGTCTTCCTGCCCTCTTCCCTGATTGGTCAGTGTTAACAGGATTAGCCACACTGCTTTGATGAAGTGATAAGTGGCTCAGCCAGGGAGAGGCTATCTCTTTGAGAGAGCTCTGCTACATAGGAATGCCAGAGCAGGGGGGAGGGGACGTAAAGCATGGAGCTTCAAAGGGGAATAGGACAGGCAGAGAAGGTCAGGTCCATCGATCCCAATCCCTCTGACCCATTCAGATGACAGGCTTAAGGCAGAAATTTGCAGATGGCAGAGGGAAAAGAAATATTGAAATGAGCCATACAAGAGGTTGGTTTCACTAGTACTTGCTCCTCTGCTGGGAATTCAATCATACTGTATTTTGGGGGAATAGTGCTTTCTGGGAGAAGATTATGCCACACTTTGTAGGAAGTGGTCATGCTCTGGAGTGTTACCCTGCAACCCATTGGACAGGAGTGCTCTCCTGATGACTCCAGAGAACATTGAATACATATGCAAGAGGTAAAGATCCACTCAGGATTGCTGGTTGAAACTATGAGTAGAAGAATGCTTGCTAAGCTGGAAAATTGATTTGCATCATCAGGCCCTGCATTCTGACTGACTGTGCCTGCTGCATTATATGGAACAACAGCCTTTTGGATCTACCTTGATTCAAGAGGAAGATAAAATGGGCTCCCTGCAAACTACGGTTAACAGAGCTCACTTGGGCCATCACCACCAAGACTCCCTTGCCTGGAGTGAATCTAGTGGGTTTGTAAAGGTTTTGTCCACGTGCATTATGGGAATTGTCCTAACCTTTCAAGGACCATCTTGTAGATTCCGGATTCTTGGATTGTGTTTTGGATACTTTGGACCCTCAAGTGGAACTTCAGGAAGAAGTTCCAGAAGTTTGGAGCAACTTTGAAAAAAGCTCCATAAGGGGACCGACTCAACCAAGCGAGCCAAGCCACCCACCTTCAACCGCAAGCTGGCATGCCCTGCTGGTTCATCCCGCTGAAAGCTCCAGAGGTCCGACTTCCAGAGTTTGGCTGGGAGCTTCCTGGAAAGCAAGCGGGACTCAGCAGAAAAAGCTCCAGAAAAGTTTCTAAGTCAGAAGGTAAAATCTCAACCGAGGCCTACTGCGAAGGGTATCTGATCAGGGCTCCATCGCCGCCAGCCTGAAACATAGACTTTGGCCCGGTCAAGCACAACCAGATGTACCAAGGTGGCACTATAGGTTGCTAAAGTCTATATTGTGCTACATCTTTAAAACTTCATATCTCTGGTTCCCTACATTGGGTTTTGGTCTTTATTGTGTCATTTTAAAGATACAAATATTTCCTATTTTTATGAATTAGTGTTGGATTTTTATTGTGTGACGTGTCTTATATTTACTGAATTTGGTGTTTTAAATGCTTTACATACCTATATCCTAAGTAAAGCTTGCCTGCTTGCAGCCAAGCTAACAAGAGATGAGCATGGCAATACTTTATTGAGATTTGTACTGAGCCCTAGACTGTTTTCGTGGCCTTATTGACAGGGGAGATGCACATTTACCACTACTAATAATCCAACTTCCAACACATAGTCTAAGTCTATAGTGCTTCACTGAAAAAGCTGTGTGCTCACTGCATTATACCGTATGGGTGAAATATGCCCTACTGCACTATTTCTCCATACTTAGGCCTAGAGATGGCAGTCAGTTATCAATTTTAGAGTAAACATGTACAGCGAGTGCAGAACCAGTGTCACTTTTGTGATATCTGTACTCATTATGGCACTTTGACATTCATCATATAACACTGCCTCAGCCATAAGCACATTGCAGGACTCTGCTACCCCTGCTGCGCAGGTTTATTACTCTGCTGGCAAGCAGGTGGATCGAAGGCCTCCTTGCTCAATAGAGAAATGTACCTGTGCTTGGCCTAGTTCCTGGGAAGGGAAGGAGTGGGGAGGAGGGATTCTGCATGTGCTAATTAACTCTTTACACCGCACCTGTGCAAGGCACCGCCAATACCACAGAAACAAAGGACAAAGGCCAGACCTCTGAAGGGAAGTAAATGAGGGATATGTGGGGTGATTATGTTATAATTGAGAAGTACTTTGTACCCCATTTAAAAATTCCTGCACAAGGGGAAGGCACTTGAGAAGACATTGGACCTGGGGCTGTGATACTGGATTAATGCACAGCTACAAGAAGGAAGACCCCTGAACCCCTCCAAGGATGGAATTTGGGACTCTGAACCTTTAGCTGTCACCCAGGACTATGATGGGTCTCTCCAGGGCCAGTGGCGCTGGCGCCCTTATGCCCAGTAAGGAACAGTAGGGAGTTGGGCCTTCTGGGGACCTTTTGACTCCACTTGCCCTTTTTACTCCACTGACACACAGATAGCCTGTAAGCAGACAGGAGGTTATATGACCATGGAAATGGAGCAGGGAGGGTGTTCTGGTTGTTGTCTATAGAACAGATATGGGAGATGCTCCCCAGGCAGGAGGGAACTTCAGGAATTTAACTTGAGGGAGGCAGAGAGCTAGTACTGTGTTAAGGAGAAAATACATTTATAGGGATAGAGCTGGCCACCTGGATCAAAATGATACAAAATCAACATCTGAAGCTCGGTACCCTGGGGCGATTGGGTGGGAAATGAAACAAAGTGCTCTACTTCGAGTTATGCAATTTCCCATGGGGAGGGCCAGTCCCCCAGGTGTCAGCCCAATCTCTAAATAGTTTTTTTTGTATGGGGAGGGAGCACATGTGGATCCCCTCCCCAAGCAACTCTCGACCTTGGGGACCCTTTCCCTTAGTGTTGGACACACTGGAAAGCTATCCCACGGGACTCCGTCTCCCCGAGTACAGAAACAGTGTGAGCATTGAAACACTCCTCTTCCTGCAAAGTGCAGTCCTGATCCCCATGCTTGTGTCAGCACACACCGCACTGGCTTTTTCTTGCCCATGAGCATGTGGGCATGAGAAACAACGGAGCAGTGTTGGCTAGGCTGCAAGTGTGGAATTGTGCTCCTTGTACTGCCCCAGCCTAACCTGTACACACAGGGTGCTCCAAAGAGGCAGGGGCTCCAGGCATTCAAAAATACAAAATGCAGCACAAGACCACATTAAAGAACAACAAAAAGCTGTGGCGCAAGGCCTGTTTTGAAAGTTTCTCGTTTTGCAAGTCACTTGGGGAGGGTAAAGGGACGAAGCACGTGTTATTGATTTGTGGAGATTTCAACACACAACTATCGGATATTGTTAGTAGCAAAGAGGTGATATTGGAGGATTGTAGTTGGTGCATCCCTGAGTCAGCCTTGAACAATTTTAAATCCACCAAGAAGGGAGGTGCATTCTCTGAGCTTCTGATTAACTACCACCTGCGCTTTATTAAAAGTCATACCCCCTCAGAGAGAGCTGCTAGGCTAACTTTTAATAATGGCAGACGTGCATCTATAATTGACTACATTGTAATCTATATAGAGGGATGGGACTATGTGCATGATATGACAGTTGTCGCGAGAGTGGAGAGTGATCATGATCCTGTGGTACTTTGCCTAGAATTATGTAAGGGATAGAGTTGTCAAAATATCTTCAAAAACTGCCACTGTTAGAATGTATATAGTATATAGAGTATGGTTCTGTAATTCTGAACTATCCATGCAGTGACAAGGGTGCAACCCTAGCAGCCTACAAAAAGATGGCAGAGGAACTGAAGGCCCTGTGATTTAAGCCCATTGGACCTGCAGACTACTTGATGGCCGGTGGGATAAGGAGCATACGGGTTACTTGGTATGATGAGGAATGCTATAGAATGAAGGGAATTGTATCATCTGCCCTAGTACAGAGACACTTTAGCCTACATAGTGAATTACTCTTTAGAGAGTGCAGGGCCGATTATAAACACCTTCTGAGAACTAAGAAATTGCTGCATCAACTGACTCTCTGAGTTATATTGAAGGAGGCTGCACAGGAAAAAAACTCTAAAAAAATTCTGAGAATTGGTATCACAGACTGAGAGTGGCTCAGTGCACATTATGGAAACTCCTATTGGGCCATCTGTCTGGTCTGGTCACTTTAGTAATTTATTTATATAGTGTCAACCCCATGACAGCCCGAGATAACATCTGCTCTGGGCCTTGTGTTATTAATGTCTTAGTGCCAGAGGTGGTGAGAGTCCTGACTGATGCAAAGAAACACAAATCCCCAGGCCATGATCTGGTGCCCATCGATATATATTGCAAAGAGCCATACTTACTAAAGTGTTTAATTTGGCACTTGCTGGTAATGCTAGTACCCCTTCATAGAGTTCGGCCATTATTGTGCCGATGCATAAGAAAGGCGATCGATCCAGTCCATCCAACTACAATCTGATCTCTCTTCTAGATGGTGCAGGAAAAATTCTGGGGAAAGTTCTGCTCAGCCACCTTCAGAGGTGGAGCGATGCTCATAGCATCTTAACTGAAGGGCAGGCTGATTTTAGGCCATGCATTGGGACCATTAATCAGGCTCTCCGGATATCCTATAACTTTATGGAGGAAGGCATCGCTGTACCTAGTATTTGTGGACTTGAAAGTAGATTTTGATTTAATAGACAAGCTGTGGGGATCATTGGAGGACCTGGGTGTTGACTCCTCCCTAATAATGGCAAACAGGTTCCGCATACCAATAACACAGCCAAAGTAGGGCATAGGCCAGGTTGGGAGTGCACAGCACCCTTTCCAGTCAAAAAAAGTGTCTGCAAGGGCTCCCTTGCTATTCAACCTTTTTTTAAATAATGCAGCCGGCCATTTGATGGAAGATCCCATAGATATTCCAACTGTAGCCGGATGTGGGTGCCAATATTACTATAAGCGAATGACAGGGTATTGATGGCACCCTTAGGCTACTAACACATTTCGTGCAGTATTGGGCCAAGAAGTCATTAACCATCAATGGTAGTAAAACGAAGTGCATGGTATTAAGGCCCTCCCCTTTTTTTAAGGAAAATTGGGCTTTTTCAAATTTTTATACACTTTGGGATCAGAGGTGTTAAACCAGCAATGGAGGCATGTATTAAACCAGGTGATATGAATGTGGTTACTTCTGTAGCAACGTATTTATGGGTTACGTGGCCCTGCCTGAAAGAGTTGCCCTCCACTCTAGGATTATGTTTAAGTTGGTATGCTTTATGTTCGTGGTTGTTTCCTACTATGGAACACATTATAACTTTATGCATCAGTCGAATAACTTTGCACTACTTCTATGCACTGCACTTTTACTCCCTAGGTGGGTTGACAAACTGTTTACAACTGAAAAAAGACAATTGCTAACTGGTTTATGTTTTTTATTTAATAGTGATGTATATGTTATTGTATTCAGGAGGCAGCCTCTCACTGTAATATGTACCTTTCCCATTGCACTTGCACTTTGCTCTATCTCAAGAATTCAAATATGCTTTTCTTCTCAGGTCGTATGCTTTCGATGAAAAGACACTTTTCTAGCATTTTATTGTCTTCGTATATTTGTTTTTCTTAATGAATTTATTGATAGATTGGTGTGCTCAGGTTTTTATTGCGAAGATCTTATATTACATGTTTTTAAAAAATATTATAAGGCTCTCAGCCCATACAATATAGAAACAAACTGTACCTAGAAACTGAAAGCCGCTCATCAGTTAACCCCAGGGTTGTGGAGTGCCCCATAAAACCCTGAGCGGTATACAGTCATAATATTGAATAAAAAATATCGACTGGCCAAAATATCGAGTTAAAAATATAGAATGGACACAATATCGAATGGACAGAATATAGACTACAGAAATATCGAATAGAATAGCAAAATATTGAATAGAATAGCATTAATATCGAATCCAAAATATAGAATGGACAAAATATCGAATGGACAGAATATAGACAACAAAAATATCGAATTTGAGGTAAATAAGTTATTATGAAATTTTTTAAGTGTTTTTTATGTTACTATATGTGTGAAAAGTGTATATTTATTTTATAATTCATTTTAATTAATTAATTTAATTGTATTTAATTTTTGCGTAATATAATTCTGTAGCGGGTTGCGGGTTTATAGGGGAATAGGGTGGGAAGTAATTTAAATATAATTAATTAAATATGTTAATTTATTTATTGGTATTTATGTTGAATTAATTGGTAATGAATTATTAATTGGTCATTGATTAAAACATAATTAAAAATTAATTTTAATTAATCGATTAATTGATAATTATGTTAAATAAATTAATGTATTTTCTGCAGTGGGTTGTGGGTTTATAGGGGAATAGGGTGGGAAGTAATTTAAATATAATTAATTAAATATGTTAATTTATTTATTGGCATTTATTTTGTATTAATTGTTAATTAATTATTACTTGGTAATTAATTAAAAAATAATTGGTCAATAGATTTAATTAATTGATTAATTGATAATTATGTTAATTGTATTAATTTCTTTTCAGTAGTGGGTTGTGTGTTTATAGGAGAATAGTGTGGGAAGTAATTGAATTATAAATAATTACATTTTTAAATGTATTTATTGCTTATTTTTGTTGTAATATGTATTCAAGTTGGGTGCTCTCCTGTATGTTACCACTGGGTGTTGCCCCACTAGCTTCCCTAAAGTGTCATCCAAATATTATCAAAAGCACAAAAGCAAAATGTTGATTGATGTCTTTTGATTTCTCTTGTCAAATGGTTTAATTTCACTTAGAGACTTTTAAAAAAAATAAGATTTAAGAAACCACAAATACCAGAATGCCTAGCGACTAAAAACAGGATGTGATGTAACATTGAGATTGCTTTAAATGTGTAACAAAAAACTTGAGAAAGTGATCGTGAGCAAGGTGCTAGGAGCACTGAAACGCGTAGATCGTGTTGTTTTCATTGCTGAAGAGATCTAAATAAATCAATTTGTGGAACTCAGAGGGAGTGCGCCCATTACTTTCGTCCAAGCGGCAGAGGAGTGTTAAATAATTAACGGCGAGGTTCTGCCGTAGGGACCGCACCCACACCGAGCGCTCAATGGCCGGGAAACTGGGAACCGGCGTGTGAAGATATATATATATATATATATATATGTATTAAAATTATTTTTTAAAAAATGTAAGTTACATTAATTATTTATTAATTTTAAGTTTATTTAAGTATTTTAAGTATGTTTAAATTAATTCTATTTATTATTATATTAATTTCAAATTTCTTTTAAGACATTTAAAAAATTCAATATTTTGACTCTATATTTTTTACAATGATATTTTGGAGTCGATATTTTTGTACTTACCTGTTTGAAGATAGGAATTCGATATTCTGGCATTCTATATTTTCTTCACGATATTTTGGCAGGTCGATATTTTGCTCATCGATATTCTGTCTGTTGCATACTGGCTTTTGTGCTGCTTCCGGGGAGTAGGAGCACCAACAATGTTTTTAAATGCTCTTTGTGGGCAAGAGAAAGAGCAGCATCCCCCGAGATGTTCCTGCATGTAAATTGTCCTACATCTCCCATTGTATTATATTGATGCTCCTAGGAGATGTTAGTTTGGTTTTGAAACAGTTCATGAGCTGGTGGTTTTGCAGATGGGCTTAAGAGTGTTGGGACTTCTGTTGGTTGGTCCCATGATTGCAGTGGCAACAGTATAAAGACAGAAATAAAGACTTATCATCACCTGTGATTGATTTTCCAATGTTTTATTGAATATGCTTGGATTAACAGTTGGTCAAACTACATATCAATAAATGTCATTGAGAAATATTATAATTGTGGGGACACCAGAACTAAGATAGTAAGCCTGATATTTTATAATTGCACCCTATGAAATTGTGTCTATGTGTATTTGTAGGAGTATACTGATTTAGGATTATGGCTTGCTGGAGTTACACCAGTTATAAGGTGTCAAAGGTATTTACAACTGCCTATTGGTAGATGTAGTTTTGAGCAGTTTGCATAATAAGGTACTTGTCTGTTTTATAAGAAAAGCACTGACTGGACAATGATTTGTTGGGTGTTACATACCAGCGAGCTGGGGGTACTAGTTAACACCACCCTATCCCAAGTAGGTCTTTCACTGCTCTGCTTAGTTACCTTTAGAGAATCAAGCACTGCAATGGGGTACTTGGTATCCAGGAAGACACATTTCTGGACATATTACTTGCAAGGACAGAAATCCTTCACATCTAATAACCCAATAACCCAATTTCATATACTAGTCCCAAATAATCCCCAGGATGTATTAGGTTCTAAAACCAGAAAAATATGGACATTCATTGTAAAAGCCCATTAATTGTATTTCTCCCTGATATTGCAACCTATTTAGAATTCACTTTAAATGCCTTTTCACTTCTGGACTGTTATGGTATTGTCGTTGAAACTGAGGTTCATCTCACAGTGGATAAAATATGTGGAAATGCTTTCTTGCTCCAGCTCACTCGTATTTATAGAACAGTGGAGCAATCCTCATCGCCCACTTGGTGGCATACCAGTACTTAGGTGATTGGGGTACTAAAGAGGAGACGGCTCGCATTCAAAGTTTTTCTCCAATCTCAACTTCACCAATCATGAGTTTCAGTTTGTGGTTGCTAATCCCCCTCTGCTAATATTATATTAAAGGAATGTTTTACTGCAATTCCATTGAAATGCTCGCCTCTTGAAATGTCTTCTTCAATCTAAACTTGAGTTTAATAAATTAAATCTGATTCACTCAAATACTCATCCAGAAGCTCAGTTTGAATAAAGTCAGTAGTAGTCTCCTCTGTGTTCAAGAGGGGTTTTGAACTTTTGCCAGCTATTTAAATTTTCAATGCCCAAGACAGACCCTGCACACTCCCAATTCTTCAAGAATACCTCTTTCTGTGAAGCATCCTGTCTCTTTGTTGCAGCTTCTTTCTTTTTTGGAAGTGTTTTTTCATCTCCCCACTCTTGCTGTCCCTTTTCAAGAATATGGGATACATTGACACTCCTTTGTAAATAACATCTGTCTCCTCAATCCCATTTAAAAGGCGAGCAATACTTCTCAAACTATTGATATCCCTCTGGATCCATTAAATGTCTTTTGTCTCTCAAGTTATACAACTCTGTATCTTCGTCCCATCAGTAATACCGACATTTCATATTGATGTAATTTGAGCCATTTGTTTGAGCTCTATGTTTGAGGAGGTTGTGTCTTTTGAAATCCATTTATTTTCATGGTTAGGCTATAATTTGGCTCAGGATGGTTTAGTTCCTCATACTGTCACTTTAAACAGAAATACATTCTCCCACCCTTTCTGATCTTATAGAGAGCTGGATGCTCTGACTCATAGCCAAAAGTGCTTTATCAACTTTTATTTTCCTAATAGCTATGTTTTTTACTGTGTCAATATCTTGTTTCAGTTTAGGCTAGGTCTACTTCTGGTAAGGGCTTACGTTCTTCCTGACTTTGTTGGAGAAGTACTTTACTATGACTATTGATGATACCCCTTGCGCAGTCATATATAACATTGCAAACATACTTCTCCATGACTAAGTGTTGAGTATTAGGCACCATTTGTTTGGGAAAATGGCTATTAGCCTACCCTCATCTTGCATTGCAGAATGTGGGTACACTGCTTGTAGCTGGTGTTTTTGCTGAGAAACCAAAACACAATCTCATTGGACTTGAAAAGGCAATGGCCCATTATTGCATTGAAAGTTTGTGGATAAATGATGGATGCTCGGTCATGTGTAGGTATCTCAACTTTGCCTGTTACCTATGTGTAGGCTAACCTGTTTTAGGTTTAAACCTGTAATAATTGATAAATCCCTACCGAAAGGGAAATGAACCTCACCAGAATAAACGTATCAACACTGAAAAAACATCTGCACAACCAAAAACTAAATGCCATTCAAAGAAAGAAAAAGGAGGGTGAAAGAGTCATTTGTGGTCTTTGGTCTAAAGATGCAGGTTTTATAAGCATGTGTTAGGTCTTGTTTAATTATTTCATAAACGGTAGAGAATCAGGAAATATCAAAACCATATTTGATGCTTTAGCTACGTTTGGTTCGTTCACTGATAGGTAAAAGGGATGATTTCATACAAATCTTTCCCAATGTGTATCATCACATTTACCCACAGAGAATGGGTAAAAACTGTTGATATATCAGCCCCAATTTCTAGCGAGTAGGTTTTGATAGTAGGTGAATTGCAAAACACCTCAAGATTCAAGATTCCAACATTCAATGCAAGATGAAGGGACAGGTATATGTGAAAAGATTGCTGTCACCAAACTTCCAAGATAGTGGTGAAAACCTGACACCAGACATTTGGAAAACATGGAATGCAGTGTCGTTTGGAATGCTGCTGCCAAAAGTTCTTACCAAGTTCAACAAAGGTTGGAGTTATGTTGTTTGTATTGCAGTGATTCAGCAACGTATATGAAAATGTTGTATGCTGACCTGTCAAAATCGATACCTGAGCTGAAGGGCATATGTGTCTAGTTCATATGTTGCAGAACCTGTATCAGAGAATCACAATCTGTAGGTGCACCAGTAGTGGCATGGAAAGCTATGTCAGTGGCTTGAGTTAGCAAATTGTGCACTGGCTGTTTTGCTTTGTTTGTCTCAAGTGCCAATGTTAGAGGGCCTTTTCAAGATATAAGTTTACATGGTAAGGAAAGAGCAACTGCGCATGACCACATTTCACTGAATAAATATTGTATGAAGTACTACAATAGGTTTTGTACAAATATATTTGGACTTCATATTCAATTGTATGTAAAATGTCTATATACCAGTGCAGAAAGCAAGCAATATTAAAAGCAAAACATTCCATAAACACCGGAAGAATACTCTTTCTGCTGTTATTAATGGCACGAAAACGTGTAACTACAGATAACCATTGTTTCTTAAAGTATTTAAATAACAAAACAAAAAAAACTGAAAAAAACGACTAGAATTTCCTAAAAACAGAAACTGAAAACAGGAAATCCTACCCTTGTGTCTCGCTGTTGCAGTACATAACGTTGCAGTTGTCATTGAATCCCTATCACTTCCTCAAGCATTTCTCTAGTTTCATCTATATACAGTCAATTCATAGCTGGGTGTGGTGCGTGTATAGGTAAGACACTTCATGTTTCTCCGGGCAAAGCTAAGCATTCTGCACACTGTATCTGTATCAAATGGGTCAAGCTCAACAAGCTCATATGCTCAGTGTGAGAAATTGGGTTATTGGTTGAGGGGATGAAAACACTTCTCAAGCAATAGCCACAATCCTTGTCAGGAATAAATTAACCTGTGCTTAACCCTTTGGTAGCTTGGCACAAAGCAGTCAGACTTAACTTACAGGCAACATGTAAAGATATTGGAAGTGAAAGCAAGGTTCAATGCATTGTTGTTAATCATGTCAATGAAATCAATAGCCTGCTGTTTGGTACCTCGCCATATTAAAAATATGTCGTCAATGTAACGGTACCAATGTACCACATGTTCCACAAAAATGTCATGATGTGCCATGGAGGACCTGTTCCTCCCAGTAGACCATATGCAAACAGGCATACCTGGGAGAAAAACAGGCCCCAATACCAACACCCCTAATTTGCTGAAAATGCTGGTTGTTGAACATGAAAAAGTTGTTATGCAGGCAATAAGAGATCATAGCCAACAGCATCTTGTTGTGTTCAGACATGAGGATTGGTCCACTTCCCAAATAGAATTGAATAGCCCTCAACCCATCAATGTGCTGGATGCTAGTATATAATGCTGATACATCCAGTGTGATTAACCAACATGCTGAATCCCATGATACACAGCTCAATTTACTCAAAAAATCACCAGAATCCTGTACATAGAATGGCAAAGCTTTAACAAATTCTTGGAGGAAAGAGTCAATGTATACAGTAGTATTTTCCAACAGTCCACTACGTGCAGAGATGAAGGGTCTGCTGGGGGGCTTTTCAAGATTTTTGTGGACTTTGGGGATCAAGTAGAAGACGGGCATTACTGGATGATCCTTTTTAAGGAATCGGAACTCGTCCTGACTCAGCAATCCCGCACTCCTCCAACCCATCAGTGATGGCTGGAACTCTGCCTGTGCTTTTCTAACTGTGCAAACATCACATCGTTTGTAGCAGAGTGCATCATTCAACTGAAGGTAAGCCTCCTCCAAGTAGAGAGAGCGAGGCCAAAGAACGACATTGCCCCTTTTGTCGGATTGGCGGATGATGATGTTGTTATCCGCCCGTACATTTTTGACCAAATTCGCATAGCAATTGTTTTGTGCTACATATTTGCGTTTCTCTCTTAATGTTGTATATAGAGTTTCTGGAAAGGGGCGACCACTCGGTCCCCCCGAACGTATGGTGGAGTACCCCGATCCCCCCGGGAAGCCGTTTTGGGCGGGAGGCGAGTCTCGGCTGGTATGCCCGAAGCGGCGTAGCCGGGGCGCGGCTTTTCCCGCCCAATAGTGGGTTGTCCTAGACACCGAAGCCGCTAGCCACGCCCCGAAGGCGGATTGGAGGTGGGTCCACGCCCGCCCGAAGAAGGATAAAAGGAGCGACAAGCCAAGAAAGCATCCTCTTGTTCCTGTGCTCTGAAGCTGCACCTCCCCGTTTGCACGTGAGCTCGAGACGGAACGAAGAGCCAATTTTGAAGGATTTAATTTTGTCTTTGTTCTTTCAGAAAGTCAGCGTTGGACGATGCCGGGCAAGAAAGTCGGAAAGCGGGTCGGTACTGATCAGATGCTCCGCATGCTGGTGAAAGACATGGCCGAGATGAAGAAGCAGATGGCGGCAATGAATGGTGTGGGGGGACCCAAGCGAGTCGTTGGACCAGCATTGCCGTGAGTAGTCCCTAACGGGAGAGGTAGAAGGGCCAAGAAGGGAGCGTCAGGGGGGGAGGCCCCAGTTCCCGAGGCACCGCCGGCGCACCCAGATACACCAACTGAGGCCCCGATCCCAGTCCCGAACGAGGGGCAACCAATTCCGGTTGTAGTCACCCCCGTGAATGGGGACGATATGCCTCCCGAACTAGCTGCACAGTTGGCAGCATGGTTGGGGAAAGATAGCGAGGGGGCCACGGCTGATGAGGCCAGAGCAGTAATGAAGCAGTTGCGGCAATCGAAAGATGCTGCGAAGGCACCATGTCCTCTTGTTCCCCCGCAGGCTCCTGTGGAACAACCAGTAGCGGGCGTGAGTTCGGCAGCGACTACGGTCACAGCTACCGGTTCAGGTAAGCAGCTATTGCCGATGGCCGGGGAGGGGTCGGTACCCTCAAGGAGGGAAAAAGTGGCTCAGCATATCCCGATGGAAGTCAGAGAGAGGATATGGGCTGATAAATATGTAAACATGTTTTCTTTACTAACTGATCATTATGAGATTGAGCATGTGAAAATTCAAAAGGAATTCCTGCACCCTAGTGATTGGCGCGCAAAAATGGCCGCCTTCAGAGTTGACGAAACGATAGGTAATTGGGGCAGAGCGTTTGGGATGTTCACCGCAATTATGGGGGAACGAAGGCCCGAACTGTTGGCTGAACTACCCGTGTATCAGACACGTATCATGGAGTTTTCTCAGACGTATGAGGGTAATCAATGGTTCTTGTACGATTGCATATTCCGTAAGTCCAAGGAGTTCGACACATCTTTGACGTGGGATTGTTTCGACTCCATTTCCTGGCAAAAAATGGAGAAATCAGGCATGGCAAAGTCGCCATTGTTGGGGGGGAACGTGGGTGAGTTTTCCCGCCACTCGTCTGGGGCGCCCTTTCGGGCGGGATCAGGCAATGATCAACACTCAAGGACCAATGGCAACTCAGGTAAAAAAGGGGCATGCTGGAGTTTTAACAGAGGCAAGTGTACAAGGCCCCAGGGGTCATGCAAGTTTAGACATGAATGTACAGGGTGTGGGCAGTCCTCGCATCCCGAGACCATGTGCAGAGCCAAAACGGGTGACACGGGAAGTAGAGGGGGCGCCAAACAGGTCTGAAATAGTCAGAGGGTCGCCTCTACCTACCCCGGTTGATACCATGGCAATGATTCCTTGGCTCAATGAATACCCGGATCATAGCTCCGCTGGGGTGTTGCGAGACGGGTTCTTGTATGGTTTCCGCATCCCGGCTTGGAATTTTCAGGGTAAAACACAATGTAGGAACCAACTGTCGGTTCTGCAGAATACAACTGTGGTTCAAGCAAAGATTTGGAAAGAGGTGATCCGGGATCGGGTTGCCGGACCATATGACAGACCGCCAGTTCCTGATTTTCTTTGTTCACCCCTGGGAGTAGTCCCCAAGAAGGACCCAGGCGAATTTAGGTTGATACATAACTTGTCAGCTCCGAGGGGTCTTTCGGTGAACGATGCGATTGACCCGGGAGTTTGTTCGATGCGGTATGCATCTTTTGATGAGGCCGTCGCCATGTTGAATCGCCTGGGGCCCGGAGCGCTGATGGCCAAATCGGACGTCGAGTCGGCGTTCCGGTTGCTCCCGGTACACCCAGACGACCAGCGTCTCCTTGGTTTCATGTTTCAGGGACGCTATTACATGGATAAATGTATGCCAATGGGTTACTCCATATCTTGTGCGTATTTTGAGAAATTCAGTAGTTTTCTTCAATGGGCGTTCACAAGAATAACGGGGTTTACGCATGTTATGCATTATCTTGACGATTTTCTGTTCCTGGGGGCAGCCGGGGACTCTGAATGTGCACAGGCTTTGAATGAATTTTGTGATCTCATGAGACATTTCGGTGTGCCATTGGCGCCAGGTAAGACTGTGGGACCGTTTACTTCGCTCGAGTTTCTTGGAATAGAGCTCGATTCCGAAGAGGGTTGCTTCCGGTTGCCCAAAGAAAAGGTAACAAAATTCAGGGCCTCGCTGGAAACATGTATTGGCGAGACAAAGGTGAATTTGCATCAATTACAACAGACTGTGGGTCAGCTGAATTTTGCCCTTAGAGTGATACCAATGGCTCGCCCTTTTTCCCGCTCGATTGCACAAGCCATGGTCGGCCTTAAAGAGGGGCACCACCGCACAAGGCTCTCGGCAGAGGTTCGCCAGGACATGCACATTTGGTTGGCATTCCTGGCGGATTTCAATGGTCGTGTGGTCTGGAACAAACCGGCGGTGTCCTCCGAGGAGCTGGGGTTGTGGACGGACTCGGCAGGGAGTATGGGCTTTGGCGCCATATTGGGTAATCACTGGTCAGCCCAAACATGGCTGTCGTGGTGGCATGAGAGTGGGCTTACAGGTAACATTGGGTTTCTCGAATTATTCCCTATTCTGGTGGCCTTGAAAACATGGCCTGAGGGGTTTCGGGATCACTCTGTGGTGTTCTGGTCGGATAACATGACCGTGGTTGAGTGTATCAATAGTCAGGCAGCACGATGCAAATGGATTTTGAGATTGCTTAAGGAAATTGTCTTGCTATGTATGCAACTGAACGTCCTTTTTAGGGCAAGACATGTGCCAGGGGTGCTGAATCAAGCAGCTGATGCGCTTTCTCGTTCCCGTATGCAGGCCTTCTGGGATTTTCTGCCAACAGCGGACCCGGTGGCGGCACCATTTCCCGAAGCTCTCTGGTCTCTCGGTGCCCCGAACTACAAAACCTCGTGGGAGAGAGTTTAGCACCCAGGACAAGGAAGGCATACGAAGGGGCGTTCCGTTCCTATTGGTCCTTTTTGGGTTCTGCTAGGGGGGAGCTTTGGGGCCAAGAAGAGTATGTCCTGAAATTTTTGTTGTTGTTACATCAGGCAGGCAAATCAGTAGCTACGGCTCAGAGGCACCGGGCCGCCATTTCTTTCATGGCTCGGGCTCATGGTATCCAGGACCCCACAGCGTCTTTTGTGGTACAGAAGGCGCTGCGTGGGTGGCAACGCCTTGAGGGTCGCAGAGTGGACGAAAGGCACCCGATAGGTCTGGAAAGGTTGGCCCTGTTACTGTCCGTACTCCCTGCAACATGTTCATCTCAGTTTGAGACAGTGCTATTCCGGGCCGCTTTTGCATTGGCATTTCATGGGGCTATGCGGGTTAGCGAATTGGTAGCAAAGAACAAGCAGGATACGGGGGGAGGTCTGTGCCGAGAGCACATACACATTAAGGGGGAGACGATGATGGTCTCGTTTGCCAGGTCCAAGACCGATCAGGATGCGATCGGGGACAGTGTAGTAGTCCAGCAGATTCCCGGATCTCCCATGTGCCCGGTTGCATGCGTTGAGGAGTATTTGGCGCACAGGGCGGCATCATGGGGGGGAACCTTGCTGAGGCACGCAGACGCCACCCCACTGACTAGATTTCAGTTCAAGCGGGTGCTGGCGATGGCAATTACAGCCGCGGGCTTGAACCCGTGCGAGTTTGGGACCCATTCCTTCCGGATAGGGGCTGCTACAGAGGCTACAGCCAGGGGTCTGAGTGTGGAAAAAGTAAAACAGTTGGGGCGTTGGTCCTCGAATTGTTACAAAAGGTATGTGCGGTTGCACATGTTGTGAAGCTGATATCATGCACTCACGCTTCTTGTTTTTGTTTGGTTTACAGTTTTGCAAGCTTACGAGGCGGGGCGGACTGTGCAGTCGACCCGACACCTGGGAACCAGCGGTCAAAGACCACCGGCTGAGGAGAGAGTGGTGTGGGTCGTGGGCCACTCATACGTGAGGCGTGCCGCGGACGTATTCAAGGCAGGTGACATGATTCACATGGCTGGGGAATACGGGTACAGGGTGACCTTCTACGGAAGGGGCGGGCTCTGTATTGACCAGTTTCAAACGTTTATGGAGGGCTTGTTAGGGCGGACAAGGTCACCGCCATCTATAATCATAGTGCATCTTGGGGGCAATGATTTGGTGACCACTGGTAGACGACTACTTCTCGAGGCGATACTATCCACAGTAGGTTGGTTGGCGAGAAGGGTTCCAGGGTGCACGATTGCATGGTCCCATATGATTCCACGGAAAGTGTGGCGGGGGGCTATTTCGGTGGCTGCTGTAAACCATTCAGTGAAGAAGGTGAATAACAAGCTTGGTAGATTGTTCCGTACTAGTACATTGCATTCTATTCCGCATGGGTGTATCAGGGGGGACCGAATGTATCTAGAGGATGGAGTCCATTTGTCCCGGGTGGGGAATTCCTTACTCATAGGAGACTTCGTAGCTTGGTTAAAGAGTTTGCAGCCATGACCTTTAAGTAGGAGTCTTTGTGGGGGGTCCGGATAGCCGGTCAACTATCCGGCCTGTGGCAGTAAGGTCATGATCGGTGAGCAGTAATTGGAAGATCCCTAGAGGTGGGGGCGTCACCCATTACGGATGGGAGCGCCCGGGGGGAGGCGGCCATTGGCCCCTCAACGGGGAGGCGGTCCCCTCTAAGGATGGGGACGCCGAAAGGGAAGGCGGTCATAGGCCCCTCCCTGGGGAGGAGGGGCTGCAGGGCCTCTCCTGGGAATTTCCCGGGGCCAGGACATCTGCGACGGCAGATGTGGTAAGTTGTGTGGGGTGGGAGGGGGGTCTACGCTACCTTCTAGACACCTCACACGAGTCCTCGGACGACTACTAAGATGGCGTCGAGTTAACATGGGGCCCCCGTCAAGACAAGGGAAATTGGAAATAGGCACAAAAGGTGTAGTCCTCTGTGCGACCGCCCCTCACAAGTGAGGGTGGAGTTCTGGGTTAGGGATCTGACACCGGTTACGACCTTGCCGTTGGCCCGTAATGTTAGGATGTACAATTTCAATTTTTAGAAATGCATTTGCAGGATGTTTAGTATCGGCTAGGAGAACCTTTGTATTAGAGATGTGTTAAGGTTAGCCAAGAACATCGTAATGTGGAAATGAAATTGTACATGATATGAAACTGTTATTTTAATGTTTTAATTTTGTTTCATATTTTAATAAATACGGCCGGGAGGGTAACTCCCTCCCGCCTTCCAAAAGTTCAGAACCGTTTCCGTATTCCCATTCTTGGGGATTGTGTTGAGAGGGGGTGGCGGGTATCTCAGCCATATTGATCCCTGTAACAGTCAAATCATAGAAAATATCAATATTGTCATGTAACATTGGTGGGGTGAAGGTGGATTTGGTTTTAAAATTAGTGTAGCCTGGCGTATTTATTTCCATCCGCAAAAACCAACAAATTGGAAAGCCTCACACTGCATGTTTGTGACTTCTTTATTGACATCCTGGAGATTACAACCTCTGCAGTTCCCGCGATTTAAAAGTGTCAATGTGCCTTGTTACACCAAACGCTTTTCAGGACATAATTAGGGGTGAGCGGGAAATCCGTTACGCCCGCGGATTTTGCGGATTTTTGGGAAATCCGCGAATTTTGCGGATTTCCCGCAAAATCCGCAAAAAAAAAATCCGCGGACGTAACGGGTTCAAAATTTGAACCCCCACTCATGTAACTATTTTACAATGGCGCCAGCAAGCTGCCAGCGCCGTTGTAAAATAGTTACAAAGTTAGCTTGCACAGGAACCACTAGATAAAACGAAGCAGGTGCTGCTTTATTTTATCTAAGTGCTTCCGTGCAAGCTAACTTTGTAACTATTTTACAACGGCGCTGGCAGCTTGCTGGCGCCATTGTAAAATAGTTACAGCTCACTCAAGGGACCCCTGCGCCCTTCGGGGCGATTGCATTGTAACACACACATGGTCGCTCGAACTAGTTGATGCTCAAATTCAGTGACTCATTCATTAGCCCAAAAACAATTGTGAGCGTCGTCGAGGCTGGACAGGTGTGCCTTCTTCCCAAATCTACCGTGGAAAATCAGCTGTGATGCTGGATAGACTTTGCATCCTTGACTTTCACGAGCGCAATACCCGTGCTGTTCCTGTGACCTGGAGCTTCTTTCTCTTCATCTGCTGAACTGATCTTTCTCTGACCTTTTATACACACAAGAGGCACATACATGAGTAGGCACATTGTGTTCGCACGGGTTTCTGCAAGTTCGCGAGCGTTTTGTACAATTTCGCAATTTGCGAAATTGTACAAAACCCTCGCGAACTTGCAGAAACCCGTGCGAACACAAAAAAAAACCCGCGAGGATTCGCGGATTTTCGCAATCCGCAAATTCGCAAATCCGCAAATTCGCGGATTGCCAATCCGCAAAATCCGCCCATGCCTAGACATAATCCCTTTCTCACTGGCTGGGCACAAGGGAATGTGGAAGGCAAAATTACGCTGCACTCGCTGTGTGTCTTTAAGTCTTGCCCCAGTGGGCTTGGTCTAAGTGCATTGTGGTACGCGTAGGGCGCAACAAGGCATATGCACTTTGCAACTGCGGGAACTGTTGTGTTTGTCTTCAGCATGATGCCAATAAAGAAATCTTTCAGCACGTAACATGAGGCTTTCCAATTGTTTTGTCTTTGCATATGGAATATATATATATGTATGTATGTATGTATGTATATATCTATATATATATATATATATATATTCACTGAAAAAACCATAAGTTTGTCACCAGTTATAGTTAGATGGAAAGTTTACTGACATAAAACCATTGAAATTCCCACGTTATAGTTAGTAGGACTCACTATAACCTGCGCGCCTGCAATGCACTGCTGATGACGTCACATATTACATCACTCATGACATGGTCAGTGACATCACTCATGACATCACTGATGACAACATCCAGTGAATGTGTGTCTTTCTGAAAAATAAATATGTTTTATATATGTATATGTAAAGGTCGATGGAAAAATAAATGTTTAAATATGTGTCTTTATGGATATTTTTTTTTTTTTAAATTGATTGGTTAACTGGCTTATTAAGTGTATCTTAGTGAATACATATATTAGCGAGTATTGTTTAAATATTTAAATGTTTGTATCAGTGTTTCACTTTGTGTATAAGTGGCTCCAAGGGGTGGTGAGTAGCTACATGTGTGTGTATATGTGTTATTAGATTTTTTTTTAAGTATCAGTATGAGTGTCTGTATGGTTTGGTGAGGGTGTTACTTAGCACATAGATGCATCAATGACTAACTCACTGTTTGTATGTGTTTTGAAGACAGCAAATGTGCAGGACTGTATGGGTGGATGAGTGTGTATATGTGTGTGTTAGTGAGTGAATGACTGTCTCACTAGTGTCTTTATCAGTAACTACATAAGTTTTAATCTAGTATATGTGAGTATTGATGTATATAAGTGAGTATATGTGAGAATGAGAGATTGAAAGAGTTCTTGTTTAAATAAGTATGTTTTCTATAAGTGATTGTTTAAGAGAGTAAGTATGTGTAAGTTTCCTTAGAAGTAAGGTGGTAGTGTGTGTATAGCTGTATATGCAAATAAATGGATGTTCAATAGTTTATTTGCATGTGTGAGTATGTGTGTGAGTAACTTTTGGATGACTGTCAGTGTGTAACAGGATGTATAGGTGTATCACTACATATGATGAGTGAGTATATGTATGAGTGACTATATAGAACTGTTGGTGAATGAGTGGATGTGTATATAGATGGTGGAATTACTGAATTGGTTGTTGTAACTGGTATAGGTATCTCCATTTTTTTGAAAATGTTAGTTTCTATTTTTGAATATGTGTTTCAAGGGTTACATTACACTGAAAGGAGGTCTGTCACTCTGTTACAAGGATGGTGTCATCAGTGATGCCATGAGTGATGTCACTGACCATGTCATGAGTGATGTAATATGTGACATCATCAGCAGTGCATTGCAGGCGCGTAAGTTATAGTGAGTCCAACTAACTATAACATGGGAATTTCAATGGTTTTATGTCAGTAGAATTTCCATCTAACTATAACTGGTGTCAAACCTATGGTTTTTTCAGTCAATTTAATAGGTTTTTTAAATGCAAATTCCTAACTATAACTGGTGTGAAACCTATGGTTTTTTCAGTGCATTTCATAGGTTTTTTAAATGCTAATTCCTAACTATATATAGGGCCTCAAACCTATGCTTTTTTCAGTGAATTTCAAAGGTTTTTTAATAGCAAATTTCTATAGCTATGTAATATAATATTTTTATAATGAATCCTATATTGTATATTTATGTAACACTTTTTTTAATGTATATTCTTCATGTTTTTTTTTTGTTTTTTTTTTGCCCTGGAGCGCTCCCGGTGCACGTACCGGTGAGCGTCCCGTTAGCGCTATTGCCGCAAACGAAGACATCATCGTGACGTATCGCGTAGCCGCGTCCGCGGGATACGCATGGTGTAAGAGCTCCCGGAAGCACTCAAGCGCATACAATCGCGCTACGTAAGCGCCCGGGGCGCGCCCCGGGGCGCGTAGCGTAAGCGCGTCGGGCGCGCCCCGGGGCGCGTAGCGTAAGCACGGCGGGGCGCGCCACGGGGCGCGCCACGGGGCGCGCCCCGGGGCGCGTAGCGTAAGCGTGTCAGGTCATGTGACCTAAAGATAACACTTTTCATTGGTTCAAGACAGTTTTGGTTTCCAAATGATGAAAGCCCGGGTCATGTGTCCTGAAAATAACACTTTTCATTGGTTAAGGACAGTTTTGTTTTCCAAATGATGAAAGCCCCCACCTGTTTTCCTCATTCTCACTTTGTTCTTTGACTGAGGAAGACCTGTTTGTGAGAAATGGCTACAGTAGCAGCAGCAGCAGGAGCATCTCAGCCACCACCACCACCACAAGGACCACCACAACACCACAGTGGTGGAGATGAAGAAGAGGAGGAGGAAGAGGAAGAGGAGCACAGGCAGTACCTGCCTGAAGATACTACCCCCTACAAGCCAAAGGAGCACATTGTCTGGGAGTTTTTTAAAATCCCAAAGGGCCTCAAGAAAGTGAATGCGCCATTGGTTACTTGTCTGATCTGTGGCACTGTACTTTCCAGGGGGAACCCTGTCAAAAAATATTCTTTTGGCAACAACACCATGATTCGCCACATGCAACGCCGGCACCCGAACAACTATGCTGCGGCAAAGGTCAGAGAAATGACAAGAAACCCTCCCAAATCTTCTCCCAGCACCTCCCAAAGTACCCAACCCACTCCATCGGGACCAGAGGCAAGGGGGATGGTCCCAAACATCCAATCCCAGTTGGAAATGAGCAAAGTGTTAAACTCATCAACCGTGCTGGTGACAACCACAAGTGCCCAAAGAAACCGTCATTTTTTTCCTGATTTTTTTGCTCCAGTTGAGCCGTTTACAATTCCCTGTTTTTTGTTTGTCCCCATAAAAACTCCAAAAAAATAAAAAATTGTTCATAAAAGCCAAAAAAAGTACAAAATGTTCCAAAAAACAATAAAACAAATATAAAACAACAAAAAGAATAAAAAAACAGTTCTTTTTAGAACTACCTCAAACTTATAAAAAAATGCTACATTTTTTTAAAAATCTGTCATTCTTTTTCTCCCATGGTACACTCCCCGGTTCGCTCCCCGGTGCGCATACCGGGAGCTCCCCCCGTGCAAATCGAAGAAAAAAAATTATTTTTTTTGCCCCGCGGGGCCCTTTTATGGCCCCCACATCAAACCTAGGGGGTCAGGGTGGTGTACCCTGCCCCCTTTTGATCATTTCCCCCTTTGTTTTTACCACCTCTTGTGTCTCAATCCTACCGAGACACAAGATGGCGGCCGCTCCGGACTGTTTGGAATGTTGACAGACACCCGAGAGCCAATCAGCTTTCCGCGCGCGAACTCGCGTAGCGCGCTGGAGCGCGTCCCGGTGCGCGTACCGGGGCGCGCTTACAGATATATATATTTTTTGAACCTAAATCACTCAAAATCCACTGGAGCACATATCTTGAGACATAGCAAAGGCACATCGGGCTACCAGTCCCTACAATTTTGCCAAGTTTGGTGGAAATCCATTCAGCCGTTCGGGCTAAAAGTGAGTCCAACCGCCCTACGGAAATTAACATGGGGAAAACACGTTTTGGGACCCCCCTTTTATCTCGGCCCCTGTGTTATGTTGCCCTTTAATTCTTTCAGAATGTTTCTATATGTGTTCCACTGTATCCTGGTTTCCCCTCCCTAGCAACTATGGTAGTTGCTGATGAAGAAGTCCTGTGTAGGCTGTTCCCTACCTTGCTCCTGTGTTCCTTTAATAAACTACACTTCTAATCCTAATTGTGTGGTTTCAACTTTACAATTTTGGCGACTTGGCTTCAAGGAACACCAGGAATCTGAAGAACCCATATTTCTACAATTTTTCTTCTTATTTTTTTTTAAAAAAAAGAAACTTCAAGGAAATTCATCTTGGAAACATCAATCTTCAAAGATTAACTTCTATCAACATAAACTTCGACCTGCTTCTAGTCGAGTTTCACCGTTTTATAGCCTTGATGAATGTTTCCTGAATTTAACCTCGAGGAACTCTGTGAGTAACCCTTCATTGTTTACTCCGCTCTCCTCTCAGCGGCCATAATTTATTCCATTTGTGCTATTCTACTTATTTGTGACTTTCCATTAACCTTGGATATCTGAGAACCTTGTTTGCAGTGAATGCGTCTTTTAAAATCGCCTAAGCGATCGTTACCTTCAAGCACTTCAGCGCGCAGCTCGTTCCATGCTCGCTCTTCATTCCTTCGTCTTCGCCCCTTTGTTGTGATGTGACGTCAGCTCGTTTCCAGCAGAGCGTCTTCCACGCATTGACGAGCGTCAAGGATCAGCGTCAGGGATCATCTCCTTGACAACCCAGAGCGTCTATTGAGCACTGCGTGTAAACATTCAAGTTCATCTCCATGGTAACACTTCGTTTTCGCTACGCGTTTAAAAGCGCGTTTTAAAGCATTTTACACTCGCTTTATTTTACCTTTCTGCACGCGTTTGAGAGCGCGTTTTCAGAGCGTTTACATCACATTACGCTCAACTGTGAAAGGATTTGATTTTAATAGTCAAATACTTTAAGGGTGAATTATTAATTATTATTTTTTCATTTTCTTCGTTTCAAGTGCACAGTTAAAGGATTCTTCTACCAACCTAAGTCTTCAAGTAAGATTTTTATTATTCTTTATTATTCTCCTTATTCAAAATGACTTCTCAGAATTTTACTATTCAATCACCACAACCCTTTTGGCCTACTGGTTTGGAACCTTGTATGAAATGGCTTCAATGGAAAGCATATTTTATGAACTTTATTGACACTATTGATGAGGATGGTAAAATGAAACCCAGGTATTGATGTCCTTACTGAAAGAATTGTTCGTGAATGCGTCACTTGTGCCAATTCTGATAAAGTTCTCAACACGCTCAAACCCGACATGTGTGAACCCTTGGTTCCAGAGGGTCCTTGGCATACTGTTGCCATAGACATTATGGGACCAATTGGAGACGATCATAAATTCATAATCTCTATGATTGATGTATTTTCTAGATGGCCCAACATCACCATTGTAGACAAGGTTGATTCATCTTCTGTTTTGGATTTTATTGATAGAGTCTTCATTGAAGAGGGCCTGCCCAACCAAGTCATTAGTGATAATGGCGTTCAGTTCACGTCCAAATTAACTAAGTCCTATTTTGAACGTGTAGGTATTGTCCATAAGACTACCTCTCTTTACAACCCTAGCGGTAATGGTCTTTGCGAGAGGTTCAACAGAGTTTTGAAAAATGCTATACAAATAGCTGTACAAAATGGTGAGGATTGGGAAACCTCAGCTTTCAAAGCTGTTTGGTCCTATAGGACCAATATTCATGATGCTTTAAAAATGTCTCCCTTTGAGATCATGAGAGGTCGTGTTGCCAGAACCAAATGCAATCCCAAGTGGTTACACCAAAAATCTTGTTTAGACATTTGCATGAATAAAGTCAGAACTGATGTTATTGATAAACACCTAGAGTATAAAAGAAATTTTGATAAGAAATGTTGCTCTAGCACTGCAGAAGTTAATGTTGGTATGTGGGTTAAAGTAAAAAAACCCTGGAAAGTCCGTAAGGGAGATTCCCAATTTTCTGAACCCCTTATGGTCAAGAAGATACTTCGGAATGCCGTCCTTCTTAGTGATGGTAAAGTGTGGAATCTTAAAAGAATTGCCATTTACAGAGGAAAAAATTGTCAAACTAATGACTACTTTACTTCTCCTGACCTGCCATGTACTTCCACTCCTAATTCTACTCCTTGTGAGGATCATGGTGGTTTTTGTGTTTCTGAAAATCTTTCCTCCAATTCCAATCTTTCCTCCAATTCCAAACCTTCCTCCTCCAATGTTTGTAATGTTCCTCCCAGTGCAAATGTAGTAAACCCTCCTTCCAATTCTGATGGGTCAGTTCCGTCCTCTAGTGTTCCTGCTACCTCTGATCCTATTCCACTCAATCATGATGTCAATTCAACATCTGTCGTTGAACCTCCATGTAGCAGTGATGTATTTGTAAACCGGAAACGCATTTGCTCTAAACCTAAATGGCTAGAAGATTTTGTTTGCTGAATGTCTTATTTCTTTAAACTTGTTTTTTTTTCCTTATCTTCATTGTAAAAGGGGAAGATGTGTTATGTTGCCCTTTAATTCTTTCAGAATGTTTCTATATGTGTTCCACTGTATCCTGGTTTCCCCTCCCTAGCAACTATGGTAGTTGCTGATGAAGAAGTCCTGTGTAGGCTGTTCCCTACCTTGCTCCTGAGTTCCTTTAATAAACTACGCTTCTAATCCTAATTGTGTGGTTTCAACTTTACACCCTGCTTGACGAATCCCCCCCAAACTTCCAGGGAAGGAGCGGAGCGCGGCGAGGCAAATTTCAGGAAATTTTCAGGCAGATTCCTCAATCGGCGCCAAAGTTATTCCCAATAGAATGTTGCGGATTCCCTATGGAAAACAATCCTAACTATAACTACCTACTGGAGGCCGCCAGTAGGTTATATATATATATATATATATATATATATATATATATATATATATATATATATATATATATATATATATATATATATATATATGTATATATATATGTATATATATATATATATATATATATATATATATATATATATATATATACATATATATACATATATATATATATATATATATATATATATATATATATATATATATATATATATATATATATATATATATATATATATATATATATATATATATATATATATATATATATATATAATGTCATGGAATGGTATGCATGCAGTAAGAGGCTGGAGCTACGCTGGGAAGGCTGTGCACATCCTTGAACAAAGATACATGAAATAAACTAGGTCGAACCTTTACATTCAAGTGCATTATTACTGTAATATTTTGGCAACTAGCAGAATAGGCTGTCTAAAAACGGATGCAAGGCAGGATAAATTTCAGTTAGAACTCTTCATGAGGGGTGAGATCGCTTTTAATGCATATTTAAGCAGCTCCGTTATGACTATGATATTGCACAAGTAAAGTTGAGGAGGATCTACACTACTGAAGTTATAACGTCTTTAAAAATTGAGTAATGTATTAAAGAAATTGATCGTCTGACTGTTGCAGTGCATGGAGCTTTCTCGTGCCTTCGGCAAGTGCAAAGGTTGGGGAGATCGCCAGTAGAAACCTTTAGGCAGTGACATGCAGCATGCATGGGATACCAGTCCTAATTCATCAGCGGCCATCTTTCAACATTAGGAAAGGTTTCATTACAGTGCATGGCATGCACGTTGTTTGGCAGGAGCACAACACGCTTAATGTGGCATTGTAGTTTTTTTTCAAGTTCTCCTTGTGAGGAGAAGTGCATCAGTACAAGGTGCTTGAGCAGCACATCTTTTCCTACAAACAATCGCTGTGAGTTCTGAACAGTGCCATGGCTTGTTGACACAGCAACTAGAACAGTAAGTGGGTACTTACATAGTTAAGCAAACAAGGATGATTGCAGCACTGTAGTGGTCAGTTGGATTGTTGGTGAGGTAAGTTTGTTTTTAGGTTGTTTTGGTGTACAGTTTAATTGAATATGTCATTCAGTGAAGTTACAGCAGCATCAGGCAGTGGGAGTGCTCATCCACTACATTTAAGTTCACCTAAGGAGTTTTGGCAGCTCCTGGGGAACTAGCTGTTGAATGAAGAGAATGAAAGGAGTACTTCTTAAACTATATAGACAGTTTGGAGAATATAAGTGGTACCTTCAGCTGAGAGGAAAAAATGAATTTTAATGTACTGCTTGGGGCCTGAAGGGCTATGCATTTATAATCAGCTACAGAAACCTGAGAGATATGCATCTGGTATAGAATTGATCAAAAACACTATTATGGATTTGGATGATAATTTCTCACCCACGGTATGCATAGCAGTGACAAGACACTGCTTCTGTTAAAGAAAGCAAGAGAAACATGAAGGCATTAAGATTCTGTATTATGCATGATAACCTTGTACGAGACCAGATTGTCATATACACTAAGAACAAATCCATACAGTTGAGGTTATTGGTAAAATTCGAGGTTAATCCTAAAGACAAAGTGGCAATTGTAAAGAAAGCAGAATTGTCTGAGCGTTGCGTTTAAGGCTATAATTGGACATGAAAAGAAGGTTGTTGACTCTGTGAATAAAGTGTCAAACAGAAGACTATTCAGACTGGAGGATGGTTCACCGAGCAGAGAAGAGATAGAGAAAAGGGGCATTGTTTTGAACAAGGAAGGAACAGTAGTATTGTCTGTTTTCAATGTGACAGCACATCACACTCAGCTAGGTTTGAGAGGTGTCCCACAAAGTCTGCTAAGTGTTTAGAGTGTGGTATAATAGAGCATTATGCCAGAGTGTGTAAAAGAAAGAAAAATAATTAAAATACTACTAGGGTTGCATGTGTGAGAGAGAGTGAAGAGAAGATTTCAGAAGACAGTGAGGAAGATAGGAAGTTAAAATCAAAGGGCAAAGGATGGTGGTGCTGAAAGTTTGTAGGTGAGTGGACAAGCAAACCATTCCGTTGGATATCGTTTGGAGGGGTTTCAATTTAGGTGGCTGCTGACTCTGGGTCTCCATACACGCTCATAGCAGAAAGTGTTTGAGAGAAGTACTTTATCAGTAAAATTGGCAGTCACTTGGAACCCCCGGATATTTCTCTGAAATACACGGGGGAAAGAATTGATATGGTGGGGTTCAGGCTGCTTGTTTTCAGGTTCAAAAACAGACATGCAGTATGTAAATTGTACTTTGCCAAGGTGTGGCCCGCAGTACTTGGCAAGAAAGTTTTTCTTTAAAAAACTAAGCATAATTGCAGACCCTAACAGCACAGAACAAGTCTTTGTGGAATACCGGAGGGAGGTGTGGTGCAGTGGCCAGAGCAGATGACTTCAGAGCACGGGCTCATGGTTCGATCCCTGCCGGTGGCAGCTCAGCTCAGCACCATGTGACTCTAGGAAATAGCTCACTTAATCTCCCCGATGGCCCCCGAGTGCCTTGAAACCTTAAGGGGTGATATGCTTACTATTTACAAATATGGATTTATTTATGTATTTAATGTGAGGAACAGGGCACAATAAAGTGGGTGGAAAAGGAGTTTCTATCAGTATTTGAAGAAAGAATTGGGACAAATAAAGGCTTTACCCATCAAATACAGATAAAAGAAGGGGCCATACCAAACAATTCATAAAGCACGTAATATCCTTTTTTATTGTCAGGGATGACGTAAAGAAAGAATTGGAGAAATTGTTAGAATTACATATCATTGAATTAGTGGGATCATCTGAGTGGGGGTCTCCATTGGTTTAGCCAGGTTTTCTAATGGCAATGTGCATCTAAGTGTGGACTTGAGGGGATTCAACAGTAACTGTTTTGGATCAATTCCCATTGCCCAGACTTGATGAAATGATGTCATTTACTAGATAAGTGGTTTTCGACGTTGGAGTTGTTGGCAGTGCACCACCAGGTGGTTTTAGATCCCAGCAGCAGATACCTGACAACATTCTGTACATCTTTTGGCTGCTACCAATTCAGACTCATGCCATTTGGGACGGCATCTGCCTGACCTGTGTTTCAGACGTGTACGTTGCAGTTAGCGCACATACCAGAGGTTACATTTTTCCAGGATGCAAGATTGAAAACATCATGATGAGGTCCTAAGATCCTAGAAAGATGTTGTGTATCCTGAAAGATAAAGGGTTGTCAGCAGAAATTAATAAGTGCAGATTCACAGGAATAAAAGTGACTCACAAGATCAGCAATGATTGTTGGTCTAGCTGAATTTTATGCGAAATTTGTGGAAATTTCTCGCAGAAGACTCATGATATGAGAATGTTGTTAAAAAAGAAAAACCAAAACTGTGTGGGATGAGGATTGTCAAAAGTCATTTGAGGAGATTAAGCAAGCAACTACCAATACTCCTCATTAACAGGGTTTTGATCCAACTGCAGATACAGTGGTAACTACTGAAGCCAGTGGGAAATGATTGGACAGTGTGTTGACCCAAAAGAATGAATGAGGTAAAGAGGTTATAATTGCATTTGCTTCTCGTTCCTTGTCTCCCACAAAGGAAAAGAACTCTATAATTAAGAGAGAAGTGTTAGCGTTTGTGTAGGCACTCGACAATTTTTGAAAATCCATTTGGGGAAGGAAGTTCACGTTAAGGTCAGATCATAAACCTGTATCCAAATTGCTAACCAAGGAAGGGTTATGCAGAGCGTCAGCCAGAATTACAAGTCTATCCATGACATGACAATATTTTTTGTATGAGGTGCAGTATGCGACGGGCAAAAGTGGTTACATCTGATTTCTTAAGTAGTATGTATTTAACACTCAAAGAAATTGACCAGTATCCTTGGAATGAGTGCTGTGTGGCTGGTATCATTGCAGATAGGGAACCAGCAGTTGCAAAAAAGTGTAAGTGGTGTGGATCACTGTTTAGAGGCGGCAGACCCGTAAGCAGAGGACGGCCCGGGACCAGGGTTCGATTCCCGACGCGGCAGGGTCGTGGACCAGGGTCAGCGGGCTTGATAATTCTCGCCTCGGTGCCTACTCCAGTCAGGGACCACACTCGGCAACTCTAGGCATTAGCTTGCCTCATCTTCACAACGGCCCCCCCAGACCGCCGGGGATGCTTGGTCGCACCTTAGAGATACCCATTAGGGACCATCTCTCAGGGTGAGCCAGGACGGGTTCCCCAGCGGTCGAAGTGTGGAGATACTCCTCCAGGAGTCGATTCTAGCGCTATATAAACCCACAATTAATTAAAAAAGGAGTGGAGAAGCATATGGAAAGGATGAGGTGTTGAAGGAGTTGACGGACAAGATTGTGAATGAATGGGGGAGTATTAGTAAATGTGAAGTAGTTCGGGAGATGACAGCCTTCTGAGAGGTAAGTGATGAGATGAACTAAGCGTTGACAACATGTTTATCTGCAGAGGTGAAAGAATTATTCCACCAATTGAGATCAGAGAGGAAATAATCTCAATTGGTTATGAAGGACATTCAGGCATTACACATACCAAACACAAAATTCTGTTGTGGAAATAGCTAATAGATTAGTGAAGGGTGTAATACAATTGGCGATGACGGGTAAGAAAAATTGGGATTATTAGTTAAAGAGAATGTTGCCGTCGTATAGGATGATGCCACATGAGACAGTGGGGGAAAGTCCATATGGATTAATGAGAGGCTGCTTACCTTACTCTAAAGCTAATTCAGGATGGATGAAAAGAAGTAGAAAATTGAATTGAAGGTTAAGGGTGTATGGAGATGCATATGTCCCTCACAAGAGAAAAATAAAACGTGCTTTGATGCTAAACATAGGGTAAGAGAAGTACATATAAAAGAGGGTCAATGGGTACATGTCAAATCAGTCAGGAAAGTGGCCAAGGGAGAAAGTAAATTCAGTAGTCCTAAAAAGGTGGTCAGAATGTTGAGGAATGTAGCAGAATTGGAGAATGGCAGTATTTGCCACATGAGTCCTATTGCGCTTGCCAAGAGATAAAGAGAGACATGAGGGGGATGGAATGAAGGAACACAGAATGAACAGATATTGGTGGCTGGTAGGGTTACAAACTCAGGAGCAGGTGGAGAGCAGTTGAATATTGGATGAACGTTGTGTGCCAGAAATGGTGAAGGGATGGAGAATGTTCATCAGGAGGCTGGTAGAGAAATGAATGATGGTTGCTGTGGAAGAAAAGTGCATTTGGACGAACCTTAAGAAGTTAGAGAATTATGTGTGTGAATAATCTTTTTTCAAAGTATTAAAAATGTGGATAGAGGTTTATTTATTATTTTTAATCGGACAGGGATGTGTAGTAGTGAGGTGGGTAAGTTGTGTATAGTTCCCTGTAAGTTTAATGATTAGAACAGGTAGAACGTAGTGAAGATCTAATATATATAATGTCATGGAATGCAGGAAGGGGCTAGAGCGAAGCGGTGAAGGCAGTGTATAGCCTAGTACGAAGATACAGGAAATAAACTACATGGAACCTTTATACTAAAGTACAATTACTACAGTGGCACAATTAGTGCTCTAGCCTATTAGTAGCATTTAGTTTACAGGCCCTGGGTACATATAGTGTAAATTATAAGTAAGTTAAAATGTGCCAGTTAGGTGTAAGCCAGTTTTAGCATGCTTTAGGTAGACCTTGCATGCACTTTAGCACTGGTTAGCAGTGGTACAGTGCAAAGAGTCCTAAGGGCAACAAAAGCAAATTCATAAAAACAGGAGCAGTAAAGGCAAAACGTCTGGTGGTGGTCTGCAGAGAGAGCCAGGTCTGATACTCAGTGTAAGTCAATGGCACCTCAATGAATCTAAATGGGGATTGGTGGAGGATGTATAGAAATAGCAAAAAGCTCTGCTGCATCTGCAGTGTCTAACTCAATCTATGTGTATAAATAGGGATATCCCGGTTTTAAATGTACAAAAAAGGCTAAGTGAGCAGTCTCATGCATATCTTCTACTTCTGCTACTGCTTCCCTAGCCTTAGATATAAAATTGGTACTCCAAATGTGGGTTGTAGCACCTCACAAACCCTAGTTAGATAAGTATACACATTTTTCCAAGGGTTTAAAATTCTTCAAAATATCTCTGGGTTAATTTGTGTATGACCAAACTTGTTGGGCTTCCTGCATTCAGGGCCCCTTAAAGTACTGCACCATCTAAGAAGCCTTGTTGTTTATCCTGGGATTTTTGGGGTCACACTCGTTAGATTTCCTGAACCCCAGAAGGAAGAGATGGTCTTTGTGTAGTAAAGGAACACTGGAGGGTGTATTTTACCCCTCTGACTTTGTTATGCCCATAGTAAAGATGGATGTCATGAGTCTTATAGATCTGTCAGGGACTTTTTCCAGGGTCTCTCCCCAGCAGTCAGCTCGGCTGCTAATCCCTCCCCACTTTATTTGAGACTATTGTAAGGCCAACTCTTACATTAAGGCCTATGGAGCAATGGGTGGCTCTTTCAAGCTGAGATCCTGTTTTTGCTACAAAGGATAAAAAAACAATCCAGCTGTTAATTCCTATGAAGCACGGAGAAGCTTGTGGCCGTGTTGTAGCTACTGGTTTCTAGAAACAATGTTCAGCCACTGCACGGCAGAGAATGGAAACACTTTCTCTGACTTTTATTAACATGAGCCGCGGAAATTTTCCAAAAATCTAATTTGGCAGTGGAATACACATAAACCAGATTAGCTAAATCAGAATTGAAACTGAACAGTTCATGTGTAGTGCACATACTTGACCATTTTACCATGTGTCAGGGCCTGTGAAACATTTCACGCTATCAAAAATAGAGAAAAAGCATACACAAAAGTGATGGAGCAGGGTTTCGCGAAAAGAAACCTGCTCGAATTTATACCCCCATAATACGTACTAACAGAAAGTAGTTCTAGAAAAACTAATGTACACCCAACATAAACACAGGGGAAATAGCTTTTGCGCATGCATGAACTAACATGAAATATTACACTAAAGAGTTAAACAGTAATAACGTTTGTGCTTTGAAAGAAACAAGAAATATTGCATGACTAGGCCGCATGTGCATCAGTAATTTGCATGTTGCATCCTGCTTTGGAATAATAAATAATGCCGCTTTTGCACAAAGATTATGCTAGGTAATATTAATGGGGAATAGTGCAAGGTGGGTGGTAAACAGTGAAGGTTTCATTATCATATAATTAATAAATGTTCATTTTCATTTACTTTAGTGTGATGGATGAAACCGCTATCTTCCTAAAGTTGGCTAAAGTGAGAGGGGTAATTCAAGGAGTGAGTCCGCTCTGTCAGAACTAAGACAGATGCGTTGTGTACCGCAGATGACAAGAGAAGGTTGAAGGCCAGAGTGTCGAACAACTGCCAGGTGAAGTGCCCAGTAGTGGGACCGGAGATTCATTCTGCAGATGATGTTAAATAATGAATAGAAAAATGTACATTTTGTATCATATGAAGTAAACGTGAGAACAAACTAAGACCGAAACCCTGGGAACTAATATAGAACAATAAATTAGTTGAATTAGCGATGAAGTCACAGTGATGTGACAATGCCACCTCTCAAGCCCACCAATCCCTTTGCGAGTTTGATGAAAGTTTGCAACAATTGTGGGATGGACACGTCAGTTTAAGGGTATAATTGGGGTGCCTTTAAAGGTGTGGTTTAAGCTTAGGCTGACAGGAAAAAAAGAGGGGAGATGCGTTGTTGTCCGTCGGTTTGCAGAGAGGCCACGCTGTTCCTGACCTGTCCTGTTTCTGTCCTTCTACCCTTTGTTTCCTGTTTTTATTTCAGGGAACCCCCACCATCTCCTAGGCCAAGGAGGTGGTTTTCCTACAGACCGATAGGTTTGTATTTAGTTTAACTCGTTCTCAGAATTTTACTTATAGGTGTATTTTGTCTCTGAAACTTTTGACTCTATACCTATCCACTCCGACAATGATATAGTGAGATGTATTATTTAGATGAAACTATTGTCTCTTCATCTATCCCCTCCGTTAGATATATTATGTTTCGCATATAAAATTTGCTGAAACAGTTGTTTCTTACTCTATCCACCCCTTCATTTCATAAAGTCATTGCTTTTTTGGATGAGTTTGTATTCATTTAAGTTTGTATATGTAATTTCTCCTTTCGCGAGATTCAATGTTTGTATTTTGTGACCAAATGCAGTTGAGCATAATCCTTTATATTTGAGATACATTTATTATCGACCTTACCGAGAGTCTGTGATCATTTAATTGACTAAATGGTTGGTAAGTCAGTAGTTATCATTGCCATCAACTATTCAACTAATTTGTCCATCGACCAAATAGAAGGAAAGTTGATTAAATAACTTAGTAGGCATTACTAGTGACATTATACATGGTTTACAGAAAATAAATTATTGATTATGAATTAATTGACCCGAGTGCATCAGGGATTCAGGGTGAATGTGTATGGGCTATTTGTTGTTATTGAGTATTGATCCCTGATCAATTCTTGGTGTCACGCTGAATCACACGCAACAGTTCTACAGCCAGACTACTCAAGCCCTCCTAAATCACCACCACAGTCACTCTACCACTGCATTACCATTTTACAGCACAACAAAAACACCTGTCAGTGACATTACCACACAACAACACTGCCACTGCCACACATCATTATAGTACTGAAGAGAGAGTTGACATTGCCATATGTATCTGTCGGTCAATGAAGTATTGCCATTTTTTAGTTGTTATGAAGTCTATCATCGAATAGACGTTGTCTAGCAGATTTCTGCTCAGTTTGTGTCCCACTGTACCCCATCCCTTGTATGTTGAACAAAAAATTGTGTTTATCTTTCCACAGGTACACTGTGACCTCCTATACAAAAGAAACAGGTTGACAATTTCCCTATTTCTCACCCACTATTTTAAGAGCACATCATTTATAACCCTTTTCACATTATTCACCTAACGGTCCTGATGAATGCCCGTAAGTCCTAATCTAGGCCATTGAGGCAGAAACATGTCGACCAATTTTAAACCCCCCCACTAATTCCTATTTCGATACTCTTAGTGCATCTATCACTCATAATAAGTTCATGAGATGCACTACATAAGAGTCTATCAGACCCGAACCCAGATATATTAAATTTTCCTCGATCTGGTTCTCCGGGCCTTTTAAGACCCCTTCCTCACTGGCTCACTACTGCTTCAACCTTGGGTAAGAACCTCCTGGTGGAGGCTGCATAACCTGATCGACCTGATGATTATGCGCACACGTGATTAGACAGCGGAAAATCAAGATATACCACTAAGTTACCACCATACCCATCACGTGCATGAGGGTCTTTTAATTGGGACACCCCACGTTCCTCCTGCATACCGAAGGTTGCGCAGGACAAGTGATCCTCCCCATTTGATTAGTGTTTGTGTCCCACTGTACCCCATCCCTTGTATGTTGAACAAAAAATTGTGTTTATCTTTCCACAGGTACACTGTGACCTCCTATACAAAAGAAACAGGTTGACAAATTCCCTATTTCTCACCCACTATTTTAAGAGCACATCATTTATAACCCTTTTCACATTATTCACCTAACGGTCCTGATGAATGCCCGTAAGTCCTAATCTAGGCCATTGAGGCAGAAACATGTCGACCAATTTTAAACCCCCCCACTAATTCCTATTTCGATACTCTTAGTGCATCTATCACTCATAATAAGTTCATGAGATGCACTACATAAGAGTCTATCAGACCCGAACCCAGATATATTAAATTTTCCTCGATCTGGTTCTCCGGGCCTTTTAAGACCCCTTCCTCACTGGCTCACTACTGCTTCAACCTTGGGTAAGAACCTCCTGGTGGAGGCTGCATAACCTGATCGACCTGATGATTATGCGCACACGTGATTAGACAGCGGAAAATCAAGATATACCACTAAGTTACCACCATACCCATCACGTGCATGAGGGTCTTTTAATTGGGACACCCCACGTTCCTCCTGCATACCGAAGGTTGCGCAGGACAAGTGATCCTCCCCATTTGATTAGTGTATTTACTTAGAAAATCCCTACCGACGGCCACAGAAAGGGTACGACCCAGACAGGTCACGCCGCAGCTCCCGTTAAAGGGACATGCAACTATTGCAAGCAGCCAGGTCACTACATACATGAATGTCCAGTTCTGAAACATAACATATCAACAGGTAAAACTAAAGAGAGACCGCATCCACCAAGACAAGATCAGGCCCAGCAACAGACCGCACAGAACGTACAACCCATGCAGAACACACATCCTATGCATGCTTCATCTCATACAGCACAGACAGTAGCGGTATCACAGCCATAGCCCATTGCCGCGACTCAACAAGTTTCCCACCAGATGTACCAGTATGCCCAAGCTGCTTACCCCGATTACCAACGATATGCATGAAACAGCCTAGAGAGGGAGTTGGGTTTGCCTCTTATTGAAATTCCTGTAGATCAAGAAGGTCCTTATGTACACAGTCAAGTATTGGGAAAAGAAAGAAAGTTTTTAATTGACACAGGGGCAAGCCGCACCACAATAAGTCATGACGAAGTCCCAGGGGCACCCCTCTCAGGCTCACAGAATGTTTCCCTTGGTTTTTCAGGACAGCCCATTGTAAATGAAGTATCAGAACCAGTCCCCCTGGCTGTGGGTCCATTATCACGAGTTACAGACTTGTTACTTACGAAATCATGTCCAGAAAATTTGTTAGGAATAAAAACATTGAAGGCTCTAGGAGCTATAATATGCTGTTCCCCGGAGGGAGTTAGACTCTTTCTGCGGGATTTCAAGGGTCATTATGTATTACGAGAGTTTGATGTCAGATTGAAAAATGTACCAGAACACTTGTGGGCAAAAGGCCCAACTGATGTAGGTTGTATGCATATCACACCATACCGTGTTACACTCAAGACAGGAGTTGTTTTACCACGAATCAGACAATACAAGTTACCACCCGATGCTGTAGTGGCTTTACTGGAAATCATTGAAGAGCTCATTGCCCAAGGAGTGGTCGTAGAGACCGACTCCAATATCTGTAATTCACCCATCATTCCAATTCTTAAACGTACTGATCCCAATGCACCGCCAGTATATCGGCTGGTGATTGATCTGCGAGAGCTGAATAAATGCATTGTACCACAGTACCCTGTGGTCCCTGATATCTCTTCCCTATTGACTGCTATTGATTCTGAAGCAACGTTCTTCACTGTAATTGACCTCAAGAACGCTTTCTTTAGTGTACCTATTGATCCAGAGAGCCAATACCTCTTCGGATTCAGTTTAAATGGACGAAGTTTCAAATTTTCCCGCGCACCTCAAGGATTCACAGAAAGCCCCAGCATCTATAGTCAAGCACTGAAACGACAACTAGATTGTATTCAAATGCCAGTTAACACCGCTTTACTGCAATACGTCGATGATCTGCTGATCACCGCACGAAGTGAGCCCGAATGTGAACAAGCATCACTGACAGTTTTACATTTCCTGGCCGACAAGGGACACAAGGTGTCTCCTTCGAAGCTACAATTCTGTGTTCAGCAAGTTGTGTACTTGGGTCACTTGCTGTCCAAAGTGGGGAGACAGCTCACTCCCGATCGCATTCAGTTAATTGTAAATATGCCACAACCCCAGACACAAAAGGAAGTGCGGGCCTTTATAGGCCTCACCTCGTACTGCAGACAATGGATTCCTCAATATGCATTTCTAGCTAAACCACTCATCCAGTTAACGACACAGGAGGCAGCGATTTCGACTGTCCTCCCTTGGACTCAGGAACACACACAAGCCTTTGAGGAATTAAAGAAAGCATTATGTTGAGCACCAGTTTTAGCGACACCATGTTACAGTAAACCGTTTACACTTTTTGTTACAGAACGTGATGGCACAGCATTGTCTGTCCTCACTCAAGACCAAGCAGGTTCACATAAGCCTTGCGCTTATTTTTCAAGTACATTGGATTCAGTAGCCCAGGCACTCCCTGCGTGCTTAAAGTCAGTAGCAGCAACAGCATTAGCAATCAGACAGAGCGATTCAATTGTTTTAGGCCATCAGTTAACAGTACAAGTTCCACATGCTGTAGAGGTTCTTTTAAACAGAACCCAGACTCAGCACTTGACTATAGCACGACTGACAGGTTACGAATTAACGCTATTCCAGCCACACATAGAAATCAGACGCTGCAGCATTCTGAACCCCGCAACACTGTTACCTTCAATTATGACAGATCCAGCCCCGCATGATTGTATAGAGATCATTAATGCAGTAACAAAGCCCCGACGAGACTTAACAGATGTTCCACTGACAAATCCAGACCTGACACTTTATGTGGATGGTTCATGTATGAGAACAAGTACAGGAAAATTAGTGGCCGCGTATGCAGTGACCACTGAAACCGAAGTAAAAGAAACACATCGTATTGACACACTGTCCGCTCAAGCGGCAGAGCTTATTGCTCTGACCCGAGCCTGTATACTAGCCAAGAACAGAAATGTCAACATATACACTGATTCCCGTTATGCGTTCGGAGTTGTACACGACTTCGGAATGTTATGGCAAGAACGAGGTTTTTTGACCTCTCATGGTGCCAAGATCCAACACGGTCCCCTCATTCAAGCACTGTTAGAAGCAATACATCTGCCTTCAGGCATATCCGTCATGAAGTGTAAAGCACATACTAAAGTTACAGATTCTGTTTCCCAGGGTAACGACCTGGCAGACCAGACAGCAAAACATACAGCATTGACTCACACTCAGACAACTGACATGACAAAGACAATAGGACCGACAAATTGTATGACAGTCAGGGATCCCACACTAGATGTAATCGATATTCAGACACATGCTACCCCAGATGAAATAAAGAAATGGACTGAACTAGGAGGGATCCAGACGGATCAAGGTTGGATGACGAAGGGAAAATCTACATGGTTTCTCCCTGATTCTATGGTTCAAGTCATGATCAATACAGCACATAGTCCAGCACATCTAGGAGAGAAAGCGATGTTAGACAGTTTACAAAATCTTTGGAGCAATAAACACTTACGAGCAGCGGCAAAACAGAAAGTGCGTACTTGCATGATCTGTTGTCAGTTCAATCCAGGTAAAAGCGTCCCTGTAGAGCAAGGTGGATTTCATCCTCCCGATCACCCTTTTGAAGTACTCCAGATGGATTATATCCAGATGGACCGTTGTCGAGGATTCAAATATGTCCTCGTAATTGTTTGTGCACTTTCCCGTTGGACCGAAGCATATCCAGTCCCAGATTACACTGCTCCGACCACTGCCAGGCAGCTGGTTCGTGAATTCTTCCCACGGTACGGCATGCCTCGTGTCGTGTACTCAGATAACGGACAGCCATTCTCATCCGAATTAATGAAGCAAGTTTCCTTGCTGCTAGGATATCAATGGAAATTCCATTGTGTCCGACATCCCGAAGCCGCAGGCCTTGTAGAGAGGCATAATCAGACATTAAAGACCCGCCTTGGTAAAATATGTCAAGAGAAAGGGGTCGACTGGATAGTCGCCCTGCCAGTTGCACTGTTCTATATGAGAATGGTTGCCCACTCGAGATCAGGACTATCCCCGTACGAAGTGGTCTTTGGTAGACCACCGAATATGTGGGGGACGCCCATTCCTAAGAAAATTACTGATGTTGATTGCAATATGTTGACAGATTACCTTGCCTCCTTGATGTCTGCACTCCAATCATGTCGTTCACAGGTTGCCGCAGCCTTCCCTGACAACACTGATGTAAAGCCGCATGATGTCCGTCCTGGCGACCTGGTTTTAATTAGGAACTTTGACAGGAAAAGTCCGCTGGAGCCCCGCTGGAAAGCGCCGAAGACCGTCCTTCTTACTACGAGGACAGCAGTGAAAGTGGAGGGCAGAAAGGGGTGGATCCACACGAGCCATATCAAACTATGCAATGAACTGAAACCAGACCCAGGCTCGTCCACCCCTTCCAAAGACTGTATCGAGCCTAGTGACTTTAAAGTTTCCGAACGAGAGAAAACTCCCCAAGAGGAGTATCGATTAAAGCTCCGATCTAGCAAGTCAGACAGTTTAATTGTTTAAGTCCTCCCCTAGGTGAATCGGTTAAATAGTTTCTGACATGTATCCCCTAGATCGAGATAGAGAGAGAGAGAGACAATTCAAGAAACATACATATTGCAAATCACTGCGTAGTCACTGTATAGTGACATTGTTAATCATGTTTTTTCTAAGTCTTCTGATTATTGTTGTAAGTATACTACTTCCTATCTATTGCCCTATTTTCAAGCGTGAACAATCTGCTTACAATGTTTCTGCTGAACATTCTTTTAGCGAGTTACCTCCACATGAACTTTCTTACAGACTTGCGCTGCGCAACAACACATTCATTAGTATGCTACATCATTCCCATCAGACTAATAATGCTACAAATTGTTGGATATGCGGCCGACTCCCTCCCTACCAGAATTACAAGGGAGCTCTGCCCCTCTTTCCGTACCCGTTCACTCACAACGGCTCCTGTGGTGCATGGTTTAAAATAATTAATTCCTTAGATCCTGATATTGCTGTTTTCGAAGGGAGCTGGGTTTGGGGAAACTTGAACTTAGTCCTGCTCGACGTCTGTTACCCTGATAAGGAGGGACTCCCCACTAGAATAGGAACTGATCTAGAAAATGAAGTATATGGATTAAGTAACTACACAATTAACCTTATGATTCTTACTGTTGAATCCGAAGCTGCACCAGTTCTGCCCGCTATGTCAGTATTACCAGTCACTGGTGAATTATGTGTCAGAAAGAAAGGTTCAGTACACTTAGGTCATAGTAAATGTACTACTGTGGTCGAATTCAGTGATCATGGTAAATCGTCCTTTAAAGCTATCCGTCATTCCTATTTTGTTTGTGGTCATACCGCATACATACGCTTACCTCCAGATTGGGATGGTACCTGTTATATTGCATTCCTTCTGCCACCTGTTTTTCTAGCTCCTCCTGATTATCACAGAAATACAAATCTAGTAAAGAATAGACTCAGAAGAGATCTCTCGCTTGTCGACTACACAGAAACGGCATGGGAACAATACACCGATTTCAATAAAGGATTCTTTTTCTTTTTAGGCCCTGTCCAAAATAGTAAACTAATACGCAGATTAACTACAACACTTGAAGCAGTAGTGAATGAAACTGCCTCCGCCCTAGGTAACCTAACCGAAGAGCAGTCCGCCATGCGGGTTGTTGTCCTTCAGAATCGTCTTGTTATTGACGTCATCTTGGCAGATAGAGGTGGAGCCTGTAAGGTCATCGGGTCAAGTTGCTGTGTTTTCATTCCAGAAAACAGGCCATCTGTATACAAAGCTATTACACGTCTTCATAAAATTGCTAATCTGATACATCAGAATCCAGGCACCTGGACTTGGTCCGGTTGGTTCTGGACAACGTTAACCGCTTGGGGATGGAAGATCCTATCCTTCCTAGGCATTGGCCTAGTCCTAGTATTCAGTTGCTGCCTGTGCTTGCAGTGTGGGCCAGCGATTTGTGGACTGTGCGCCACATCATGCATTGAACATTCCAGTTTTCTTTCAAGACGTGAAAGAAAGAAAGAAGAGCAAATGATGTTACAAGAACAAACTGATCGATTCATGAGGATCGATATATCATGAAGGGTCCGTAGGGAACAAGGAGGGAATGAGGAAATATAAATTTTATGGTCAAGTTGTGTTCCCTAGCGTGTACCCCACCGTCTCCATGTACCAGCTTAAAGTGCATGTAACTTCCCTCCTGTGCCAGCTATGAAGACGCAAATACATTTGCGTCCAACGTTAACATGTCCTCTTTCAGACCCACCCTGAATGGGTTGAATAGTCCGTTCCTAAGTATGCTATGCCAACGTCTTTTTGTAGTGTACTTTACACGTTTTTCAGCTCTGGCAAAGTAGGCCCCGAATTTCTGCCATCGAGCCTTTTTCTGGCTTCTGACTCTGAAAGCCTCAGCCCAGGCTGTCTCTGTACCCGTGAACTCTGACTTACTTCCAGCGCGGCCCACCGCGCTTAGCTCAGCCTGCTGCCTGCCAAGACTGACTACAACCTTCAAATTATCTGTTCCGCTCCTCGAAAATACATTCCTGCCTACTAGTTTAAGTAAATATTCCCCAGCTGCAGAGCCGAAGGGCCGGCCTGTCTCCGTGCAAGTAATTCATAGCCTCTGTTACCATGCTCCCATGGAAGGCCCATGCCCCCACGCTTCTCATGCAGACACTTAGGCGCTTATACACGCACTCACAGTCAGTATAGAATAGCTTCTGCCCCAGAGACCTTTTCCGTTCAGATAATATGGTTCCCAAACATCAGATATCAGATATGATAGAAGTAAAAGCTGATCTGACATGCCAGACTTCTGTCTCTTTCCGTCAGTGTAAATGTCAAGCCCCCTGCACCCTCCAGTTTCACGTCAATCACACGTCATGCAGCTGCGCGCGCATCCAAGCCTCCGATTTCTGCTGACATTGCAACATTTCCGTTTAATGCCACCCCCATATGACACCTACCTGTGACATTTCTAGCGCACCCCTCTAGTTCACGCCTAGTCCACGCCTTCTGATTACGTACTAGTAACACGTGGATGCTGTTATCTTGTCTTCTCTCAGCTGTTACGCCTCCTATATTGGTTTCTATGGTGTAGATTAAGTATATAAGCTATGTATTGTCAATAAAATATTGCTCTATCCCTTCCTGGACCCTTTGTGGTTGCAGGAACCTGATATCCAGTTCCGGAACGATTCCTTTTTAAGGAATAAAACCCCTAAGAACTCTAACACCACGGACTCTGTTTCTTTCCTTCCGATTGAGTTATTATTGATTAAGTACTTACCTGCATAGAAATTAAGACGGTAAATTAAATATTTACGACAACCTAACGGTCCTGATGAATGCCCGTAAGTCCTAATCTAGGCCATTGAGGCAGAAACATGTCGACCAATTTTAAACCCCCCCACTAATTCCTATTTCGATACTCTTAGTGCATCTATCACTCATAATAAGTTCATGAGATGCACTACATAAGAGTCTATCAGACCCGAACCCAGATATATTAAATTTTCCTCGATCTGGTTCTCCGGGCCTTTTAAGACCCCTTCCTCACTGGCTCACTACTGCTTCAACCTTGGGTAAGAACCTCCTGGTGGAGGCTGCATAACCTGATCGACCTGATGATTATGCGCACACGTGATTAGACAGCGGAAAATCAAGATATACCACTAAGTTACCACCATACCCATCACGTGCATGAGGGTCTTTTAATTGGGACACCCCACGTTCCTCCTGCATACCGAAGGTTGCGCAGGACAAGTGATCCTCCCCATTTGATTAGTGTATTTACTTAGGAAACTGGGTGGATCAGATTTCCAACTCCCCCTTTCTGATTAGAAAAGATAAATTGGCTATGCCTGGTGTACCAGAACCCTCTTCATACCATACAGAGGCATTTTGGCTATTTGAGGCATATTGGTGACAATACTTGTCATATTGTGTTTTTTTAAATCCATACGTATTGTTTTGCGCAGCATAATTGTGGCCCTGTAACTATGAAGCCCATTCCTGAACAATCATGGTAGTGTCTGACATGCTTCTGAGTATTTCCGTCATAAAACTGACATATAATCAGAATGCACACCTAGCGTTTTAAGATGAGGATGGTAAATGGGCTAGGGGAAGGCAGAATCTGTGCAAGTTTAACAGTCATAAGTTTGACTTATTGGTGACAGTAATGAGATGCCCTTTGGGTCACAGTCACTCTATTTTTGTCTTGAATATGACAAGCTTATTGGGGGAGGGAAACTGAAGTTTTTTACGCAAAAAGAACAATTAACAAGCCTGTATAGACATTTGTTCAGTATTTGACGTGGTGAATAGGGCAAACTAGTGGAACTTTTTGAAAATTAGATTGCCATTGAGAACATTGAGAAGCTGTTCACGGGAGTCATTTTCTTTTAAGTAGAAACTAGAGCACGAGTAATAGGATTGCAAAGCAATTTCCTCACCTGTTACAGTACAAGGCAGGAGACAGCAGTAGAGTTTACAACAATTTTGTTCAATGTCTATTTTAATTATTTTTACAACATCTTCATCTAACACGCGAATAATTAGTAATAAAATGATCATCAGTAATAAAAAGAAAGAGATAAAGCCAGTGGCCTGTAAATGAACGGTAAAATCAAGCCATAAGTATGTAAACGGGCAAAAGGCTGCCTCTTTAAAGAATAATTTTGACTTTGTTTTGAAGCTCAAAATAAAGAAAGTTGGCTTCCACACATAAATAAAATAGATGTTTTATTTTGGTAAACAGGTCAGAGCCTTCTCTCTGAACTATACATTTCAAGGACCCACACATTTATGTCATTTTAGATTAAAATCTGTCCAGGGACCGTATGCAGCCCTTCTTTTATGGAAAAGAACATGGACTAATCATATTACAGAAGTAACAACAACAATTGCCTTTTTGAAAACAAATCAGTCCAAGGAAGTTCCATTGCTGGCAGATGTGAAACAACTAACTTTCAAATCGGGCATAGCTTAATTAGCAACAATGCCACAAAAAACTCCTCTAGGATGTAAATTGACCTACAGTGAGAGCCACAAGTGATGAAACGAGGGTTTGATGATGGCAGGAAACAACGAACAAGTAGGAAACTTCAGAAGAATAGGCGACTTTACAAGATGAAGAGACTGTGCGATAAGTGTGTTGGTTTCAGTGTTCTACTTTTCCCCAAACATCACAGTAGTCATTTGCATGTGGGAGGATCTGTGAAGTCTACAAGAACAATGAGTGACCTACCTTCATTTTTGTATAAATTTCTAACACTTTTAGTAAAGATCAGACCTGCATTTTAATGAAGGCTATGACAATTTATGCAAATAATGTATCAGTGTTTGGATGAAGCCTGTCTGACTGTGTTACATGGTCAAGGTGGGGAACTTTTCAGTGCAAATCAATAAGGTATCCTATGTAGGTTAGCGGCAATAAAATGCTAACACTTTTGCAGCATGCTGCATTTTTTAATTTTGGTCACACGGATTACATTTTTGGATGTGCAAAGAATGCAGACTTTGTAAACAATGTGTTAAGCTGTGGCAAGGACCGATTTAGCAGCATCACCTCCACTCCATAAGGTGTTGGTGTGGCTTTCTAGCACAATTTCTTCATGCAGTGAGCTTAAATACTGCTGGTGCGCACTGTACGTTGTTAAAAGTATAAAACAAGTTATGTGACAGGGTAATTGATAACGCAATAAATTCAATGGTACGTAGTTAGAATGTTGCATAGCTTTTTTTCTGTGATCTAAAAAAATGTCTATAAAGAATATATATCGCAATAAATAATTTAGTATTTTCCTATCCCTAGTGTCACTACCTTCATTTACATAAATTTGCTTAGATTGTTTATGAAGTAGCCTTAGGAACTTCACAGCATCACTTCCCCATATTGCCATCTAAGTAGGTAATTTGACAATCAAGATATGTTAGTTGGATTTTAGCACTGGATGGCAAGCTGCTGTTGTGTACACCTCGACTGGCCACTTTACGAAGTGCTTCAGGTTATCCTCTCAGCAAAAACCTACTAGGACCCGGAGCCTGTCTGTAGTGATGCCTGCTCAAGATGGTCCACTAAGTTCATTGGGGCCCTCTGTGTGGTTGATCACTGGAGTGTCACACGTACACTTTGCATCCATCCTTTAACATTTACAGATGTGGGAGTGGAAACTGTAGCCACCCGTAACTTCTATGGGGCTCGGAGACTAGGAGCAATTTATTTTGCCACTGACTTTCAATCAATCAATCAATCACATAATTTGTATAGCGCACTGCTCACCAGGAGGGGTCTCAAGGCGCTGACAATGCAGTGTATGTGTAGTGATCATTTTTGCGACTATGTGTGTGTGGTTGTTTTGTTAGATAAATGTGTACATTCTATCCAAGTATGGCCAACAATACTGCACTTGTTTTAATGCTTTGAGTAAGAATTATGAGAATACCCAGCCATCTATGTCTGGTTGCCCACCTGTTGCATTTTTGAACTATGAGCATTAGCCTTTCTAAAGGTAGTTGGATAATATGTTACCATGGTTCATCCTAATTAATACATTGGTTGTATTATTTCACATTGGTGGATCAGTGTTTTGCCTCCAATAAAAATTACAGCACTGCTGCTACCAGCAGTCACACCAGTCTCCTGCTAATTTTATAATTTTATCTGCGAAGCTGTTGTTTTTTTTTTATCCTCGTGTTCGGTTTGACTTAAGGAATCTTTAGCACTACTGTTTTGCCTTTACTCTAGTTTAAATATGTTCCACTTTCTTTGAATTGCTAAAAGTGCAAACAGTAATAACATGCATGTTGAGGAAATTTGTGTCCTTTGTTATGAAACACTTTGTTATGAAACAAACATTGAAACACTATCACAGTTTAAATCAAGCTTAGGGCAACCAAACTTAGAAAACGAGCACTATGCTCACTTCAATGCTAGAAAAGCAATCCTTGAAAAAGTCAAATGTCAATCTCTAGCAAGTCAGTGAAATAGTAATTTTTTATTGGAAACATATGCCAAAAAATAAACAGAAAGAAAAAAAGGAAAGCATGATGCTACCAAAACATGGCAGTAATATGTTTGCAAAGAAAATGTTAAATACAAAAACTTACCATTGAATATAACGTTATAGAACAGTGCAGGGGTTTCATTACATGCACTTGCACTTAGAAATAGCATCAACATGATTTTTAAATGCATATCACAGGAGATGTTATTTTTATGGGTGTAAAGATAAGGCACTATTGAGTGTAAATTATTGTAACTTGTAGTCATAGTTTAAAAGCATAACAAAAACTAAACAAATTAAAAAAATATCAACGAAGTTAAGTATTGACCCTCATGGGCTGGCAAACAAATGCGCCTTTTAAGGTGGATGTGCACATCAATCACAGTGTAAGTAAGTCAATATCTAAAGTGGGATGAACCATTGCCCATGTGGTATTCTGTGGTCAGCTGAAGCAAATTGTGAATGAAAGTTCAACACAATAATGGAAGAAGAAGCCCTCTATATATGTAGGTATGTACATTTGTATATTACACCGGAGGCAATAGTTTCAGTATAGTTATAGTTAGGTCTGACTTTCTACAGGAAAGGCATTTTTGATTCCTTAATAACAATGGTACTATTTGATGAATCGGTATGAAAACAAAAAAATGTCTTCCACTTAGGCTACTTCGTGTAAAGGTTTGCAGTGATTCGTCAAGTGGGGGTAAAGAAAAAGGGGGTCCCAAAAGTGTGATTGTCCATTTTAAACTCCCATGGGTTAGTTTGCCTGGAGGCTTGACAAGGAGGCCAACCCATGCTGCACATCGTTGAAGGCTGTTCACAGGGGATAATCAGGCCTCCAAAGGGAATTAGGTGCACAGCTTGGCCCAAGGTTATGCCCTGTGGCTAACTCCTCACTGTGCGCAGCCATTGGAACTATCTATGATCTTAACATATTTTTTTTTAAAACAGAAATTCAATAACAAATAAAAGTTATGTTATAGCTATGTGTTGAAATGAGATAGGTACTACCATTTAAAAAGTGAAACATTACTGTAATCACCTAGTTATAAATTAAGGAACTAACTGTGAACTGTGTCTCGATCATGCACTGCTTAACCTTATGTATTAAATCACTCATAAATGATGTAGCTGTTGACATCTCAAATGACATCATTGAAGACATTAACGAGGACAGTATCCAATAATTGTATCACTATGCTGCTTGTGTTGTCGGCTGGGAGTAATTCAACAAGTTTAAAATGAAACCAGTCTTTTAGAAGCGATTAGCAGACCGTGGACAATAATTTTACTATTGTGTAACAGAGACTGCATATGTGTCAACCCACCCAAACTTAGTGAATGTCACCCTTCTTTTTACTTGACCACCAATGGAACAAGTATTCTGTATTAATTTACTTTAGTTGGAACACTCATCATAACAAGTAGGCCTGGGTGGAACTCGCAAAGTTTCAATTCGGGGAATTCTGTGGCGTTACTGAAAAACTCCGTAGAATTCCGCGGAGTTCCCCAAGCGGGCAGAGTATTGCTCAGTCACCCCTTGTCACGGAAGCTGCGCCCTGGAAGTAACCACTTTGCGAGTGCCGTGCTCGAAATTGGGATATTAACAAGTGCTCGGATGTCAGTTGCAGTTTCCAAGCCAGTAAGATAAGCGAATTCCCAGGTGGATGTGCTACAGCGGCTGCGCTGGGGCCTGATAAATATCTCGGTGACAAAGGCAGATGGAAAATGCAATTTAAGAAATTACATAACAAAAAAGGGGCTGATATCTTGCAGTAGTTTAATGAGTCATCATGGAATAGTTTGCCCTAAAAGTCTTGTCCCTACCTGAAAATGAAAGTGATGTGCGGAGCAGACGGGAAGGTGCCATTGGCACACTGCATCAATGGAAAAACGCACAAATAAATCAGTTTGTCTGAGCAGCCCTTGCGATGCTGCAGTACAGACCTTCCCTCGGCCCCGCCAATGTCCCTTCAAGTTCATTATGGTATTATGCCTTAAGGTGAAGGTGAGGACTATAATTCACACCTCACAATCTTTGTAATGAGTATGCCTTGACAATGCCATACAGTGTCATTACTCGTTCATCCCCCGTATATTAGTGTTACACACATCATCATGCCCATAAGGCTGGGGGGTGCTGATCTTCATGGGCTCTCCCCTCTTTTTAGCACAAGAGATGGTATGTGATGACCGGTGCGGGAGGCAGGTTCACATCGCTTACCTTGGGATCAGGCAAGCGTACCTGGATTCAGTAGAGAATGCATTTGGCGGGCCCTGGGGCGCAGTTCGGTGAACGGCAGGAAGGAGGTCTGACTCTGGTGGGTCCGCCAAAATGAACAGTGGGGCCACGATGTTAGGGGTAGGTGGCGGGCTCGGGGACAGACCACCATCTCACTGCTCCTACAGATAAATGTCAGTTAAGTTTCCAGAGAAAATGTCTGGGCGTCTTCAAATATGGCGGTGTGAACTACAACTCCCAGTTATGTCCACAGTGACTTGTCTCTCCACCCCTGATTCAGCATAGGAAACTAATGTGCACATGTGCAACAGGACTTTGCACACATTTCATTTTGTGTCCCGAAAATGAGAAGCCACTATGCAGAATAGGAGTAGCCCGTGCCGGTAGCCTCCGTTCACCACCACCCCAATAAGAAGTCATAAGACTCACAATTTACAATAAAAAAGTTGACAAGTATGCATTTGTCAATGATAAATCACCTTTTTCAAGTGTAATGGCCAACCCACTATCATTTTGTAAAACATACTACAAAGCTTGCTCAGATTGGAATACAACTACAGATCATGATTAAAATCATCACACTTTGAAATAAAACATGTGTCATTCTTGAATAATGTGGATTTACTCAAAAAAGAGGGAGGATCTGCATGTAAATATGGACACCTTGAAAGCTTTCACTGAAAATACCATTTGTCCATAGCTTGTATGACAACCTTTTCAAAAGGCATTGTGGCCAGACATAAACAGATGGATGAACTTTTGTGAAAACAATCTTTGACTTTTCTCATACATTTTTGTTGACAAGCAGTGTCATTAAGGCATAACCAGTTTTCAAATGTGCCTCTGCAACCCATCCTAGGTGCGTTCAGACTTAACCTTGTTTAAGAAATAGTATTACGTGCACCCCAATATTTACTGGTAGGTAAACTATGCACCATAAGACTTTCACCATTTTCAGCCATACTTGTCTCCAGGGTAAACCAGGTTTCTATTGTACGCACTGGTACATGTAATCACAGTAATTTTAGCGTGTACATGACCGAAAACCCTTTGCTGACAATTGTATTTATGAAGATGACATAAGGGTTTAAGGAGTAATGTGAAGAAGAGTATCATGGATGTTAGGATCAGTGATGTCATCAATGATGTCATTTGAGGTGTAATCGATGAAGTCATTAGTGATGTAATATGTGAGGTCATATGCAGTGCATGCCAGGTTGCAAGTTATAGATAGCTAGTAAACTATAACTAGGGTATTTCAGGAGTCTTTCATTTTTTTCTCATTTCAACACCTAACTATAACTTTACTTTAATCTTTGTTTTTTTGTGAATAGGTATAGATAGAGATACAAAGATATGTGCATATATTGCACAATTCTGCAATAAAGAAAGAGGTGGCACTTCAAGGGTACAAAACACCAAAAAACGTTACTACCTATCAATAGATTGCGGAACCCTCACAAATGACTAATTTCCGCAATAATTTGTCTTCTACTGGACCATAATGTTGCTTGTACTTCACCAATTGAAAAGAGTCCATTATTTTCTCTATTGAAGTACAGCTAGACTATCACCACTTGTTGCCCATATTGTCACTTTTGATGCAGACCGAGTCCAACTTGTTAATCGCAATGAGAGAGTTACTTGTTTCTGAGTGGATTTCATCATGTGTAAGCAACACCATTCATTTGAAATCAGTTCTTCCATTGGCAAAAAAAATCGTATTATTTCAGACTAAAGACATTGGCTATTCCAGTAGTATATTAATGCACCTGTTGCCTGTCTATAGCTTTCTTCACAAGTCAATAATGTGATGCTCGTCCACACACAGACAACCATCCCAGCCATCCCAGGTTTGTCATGAGGTTTGTCATGTGAACCTGCGCCTCACACAGAATGAACAACTCAGAAAGGCATTGTTCTTTACAACACCTTTTTGAATTGTTGTCCATAAGTGATGGCACATTTCAATGTTTTGTTCATGAATGTAATCTGTGAATTGTTCAATGTATTGTTTATTTATGTCATCTGAAATGTGTGTGTTTCTCCTTTTCATACTTTTTGAATTTCGCAAAAAAAAGAAAAAATATGAAAACAATCTCGGATGGAATAGTTTAATAAATAACCCAATCAAACAAAAAAGGCATTGGTTTGATTGATGCTACAAAGAGATAAAGTAGAAGTATTGAAGGAGTCAGGTACCCCTTTGTATTTGATAAGTATTACGGCCCTACCTGGCCCTTGTCCTATGGGCCTAACCCCTCTAGTGGTTTCACTTTTAGAAAGTGGGCATTTTCTTCCTTTACCATCCTGTGCCTCTGCCTGCCATTGAATCAATGTCTGGTTTAGACTGACAGATTGGTTGTTTGTGCATTCACTCTAGACAGTCACACAAAGGGACCTGAGGTGTGCCCTGCATAACCCGATGGCTCATCACCAGACTGACAGGCATTCTAGAGCTAGACTGGTGGGGGGAGTTTTTACTGACACTTGAATAGGGCTGTGCCTGGCCTCTCAAAATACTGTTTCGACCCCCCTGTAGTATGTCAGGAGCCAAGACGGGGCAAGGCAGAGCTTGTGTACTACAAAGATTATCCTTAGGTCAAAAGTATAAATATAAATTGAACCTAAAACCCCAGACTTTTAGAACAATTTTGGATTGAGGACCCTGCTAAGAAGAAAAGCCGAAGAGCTGTCAGGAGGAGTACTGCCCCTTAGCTGTGTGTTGCTTTGCTGGGTTGGCCTGCAGTTGCTGTCTCTGTCTGTAGTCAATGAAAGAACTGGACTTTACTTTTGAATCCTGCTTTTCCAAGGTTCTCCAAGGGCTTGTGTGTGCTTGCTGTTGGAAGTATCAGGGTTATGAAAGACTTCACTTACAGCGTACCTGAACTCCACTGCTGGGCATTCTGAACTACCAAGTGGTGCCAATTCCAGTTCAGGGACTTTTGAGGTCGTTCCTACTGCAGGATTTCAAATTTGATGCATCGCCCTTCCAGCACCTGCTTTTCAAATGCAGCACTGCTGTGAGGGAGAAAGTTCCACGCACCGCTGCCATGCGGCCAAACAAACCAACACAGTCCCTGTCCTCGGTTGAAGAAACCACCATCGTCTGAGTCCAGAGCACAGAGTTGCCGACGTTCAAGACCCCCAATCCGACTGTGTCACAGGTCCTGCTGTGCAGATGAAAACATCAACGCATCACCTGTCTGTGGCTAGAAGAATCGACACAGCACATGTTTTGCCACCGCTGCATCGACTACAAGCACACCCGGATTGCCAAATATCACATCTGTGTGCCACGTTATCCACTGCATTACACACAGCGCAGAACCATCTTCAGATTTCAATGAGTGGCTTTTCCTTACAGTCTGGAACCGATGCAACACTTCTGCATGCAGCGGAAATGAAGCATTGCTTCCCCAGGAATTTGAGAACCGACACATCGCCATGTTTTCCAATGCTTTTCTCCTCTGAGGCTGTTTTTCCTTGTGGATTTTAGCACATCAAAGGTACTTAGTGCTAAAATCACAGCATCCATAGAGTTCTATGGACTGAATTACTTAAAGCTTTAAAAAGTGATATTTTGAGTTCTGAATGTTAGATTTTTGTCCTTTTACTCTTGATTGATTTAGATAAAGATTGGGTTTTTTTCTAAACTGGTGTGGTGTACATTTGTAGTGTATTCACTTTTTTACTGTGTGTGTTATTTACAAATATTTTAAACATTGCCAAGAGTCCCAAATCAAACAGCATCAATTCCCCCCAAAAATGGAGGCGATCATGCAAAAAGAGACATTTTCTTATAGCCATTATCTCCCTATCGTAGTACACAGCAGAGCTGCAGAGGAGTATCATAGAATCAGCTTGCACATATCATGTTTGAATGAGATTTACAAATTGCTGACTCAACATCCTGTGTGTTCTGGTCAAATCAATAAATCTCCCCATGCCTAAATAATAATAAAAATGAATCTGACACTGTGCAGCATATTCTGGTGGTCATGTAAAGCATGCCAATGCTCTTGGGCCAGATTTTTGTGAAATAAAACTGCCAAAAATGTTTTGATTCACTAGATCACTAATAAGATTACAGGTGTGCATGCAGTTCTGCATCGAGATTGTGTCCCCAAAGGGCAGAGTATAATCAGTTTAGATTCCTCTGTCCTCATTTGACTGTCACAACCCCCCCCCCTTTTTAGTGATCCAAGATGTTCTTTATCTCATAGTAATGTTCAATTCTTGGGATTGCCCCATGGTTGCCGCAAAATGCTTCTCCATTGAGTAACTCCTTTCACAATTGATTCACATAGTTGCTCCATGATCCACATTTTCACCTTCTTTGTTGTGCTTCCAATATATTTCTTTCCACAGGTGCACTATACTATAAAAATTACATTCAGTTGTCATCTGATCCATTTCTTTATTTGTAGTTTAATTCCTTCACAGTTTTCATATTTTTATTTATTCATTCCATGGCACAATCTTTGCATGACCCACATTTCCAAAAACCCTTGCTAACCAGCGCTGAACTAATCACGATTGTCTGTTTTCCTTTCAACTCAAGATATCTCTTTTACCAGTATATCACCTAACAATGCCACCTTTCTGTATTTTACCCTTGAGCTTAATTCCAAGTAGTGCTTTAGATGTTCATCTCTACATAGCAGATTCGAGTTCTGTGCCTTATTTTCTTTTATTTGTTGACTTTCCGCATTGAATCCCATAATGAATCTCCATTTGTTTTCCTGTTCAGTTTTCTGCTTGTGTTTGCGGTTCATGGTGTCAAGTAAAAAAAATAAAATCTCTTTTTTGTTCTCATCCTGTCTAATACATCCAGTAGCACCAGTTTTGGATGGCCTCTTTCTTTGAATCTCCTGATCATTGATCATGCATGCTACGTCTTGGTTGAATAACCGAAAAGATGGGGCAAACCAAATATCCATAAGAGCCAGAGAATAGTCTCTAAACCAATGCAAGGGTTCCTTCAGGGGGAATTTCGAAAAACAACCAATAATGAAATTAAATAGAACCAGATGGCAGAGATTACGTATTCAATCTGCTGCTGTATTAACAGAAATACTGGTCTGTGAGATTCAAATACAACAATATATTCAGGTACTCAAGTACAGTGAATTTGTAAGTATCAAGAGAAAGATAAGGAAAATCACATGAATTGTAAGTATGCCATTTTATATCTACAAAAGTTATACATATGCAAAAAGTGATGCAGCAGTGCTAAATTAAGTGACACGAGTTAAGACACAAATAAAAGCAAAACGAGGCTGTTAGGTGCACCACATTACCAAAGATACTGTAGGGTAATAGTTTAGAGTGTAAAATAGCCTAAAATATTTATACAGTAGTTGAGGTCAGCATCACGACCAAACACTTAGAAAGTAGCAACCTTGAGAAGAAAGAACGGACGGAGTAGGTAGCAACACATTGAATAAAGAAAAATGAATGCCAGCAAATCAGAGGCCATGAGCATGTATGCAAGTGCTTGCTTAGCTAAAAGGCATGAACATAGGCGTGCTGGTGCAGTTTCTACATATGAAAACTACACATGTGAGAAGCCAAACATGAAAAACGGTAGTTTCCCCTAAGATGCATCACCCATGATAACTGGATCTCTCACCAATACCAAGGTTGTAAAATGCAAGATAACTACCTGGAAAATGGAAGAGATGTACTGAGGCACACTATGTGAGAAAATAAAAAGCTGTGGCCATGCTTTCCATATGCTATGTCTTACCGCCAGGTCTAGGTGCAACGGCGGTTGCACTCTGAACGCCAGTTTCAGGAAAAGGAGTCAGAAGGGAAGAGTATCCTGGACTTGGAAACATGGCAGACTGCAGTGGGTTGACGTCTGCAGAACAATGAGGCGGGACAGCAATTTGTCTTCTCCATCGCTTCAAATAGGAGGAAATGAGGGCAGGAATTTGAGTCTTGCTCACCACAAACAAGGCAGCACGACTACATCGCTTACAAGGAAGGGAGCCGCAGCACAGGTATGTTGCCCTCTGCCCAGACCCAAGGGGAACTGACACTATCAAGACGGCAACGAAAATGGAAACCGCTGCACTCCAAATGTGTTCAAGTTTATCCCAGTAGTTCAAACTTCACGTGGTTAGGGTGCTGGAGATGTTCACCTCCTGTTCCTAGAGGTGCAATTAGTAATATGTCCGGAAAAACTTACACCGTGTAAGGTTAAAATCTCCAGCACTCCTTAGGGCGACGAAAGTCGCTATGTTTCAACAAAGGTAAAGAAACAAAACGTTTTTTTCTAGGTAGATGCCATATTTATTCTGTCATTGATTTGGATCATATTGCGTCATATGATGAAACATCCGTTAGCAAATCATTCAGGTATAGGACATCAATCATGATTGAGAATTATTTCCATTGATGTCCTATACCTGAATCATTTTCTAACAGATGTTTCATCATATGACGCAATATTATCCAAATCAATGACAGAATAAATATGACATTTACCTAGAAAAAACTTTTTGTTTCTTTACCCTTGTTGAAACATAGCGACGTTCATCGCCCTAAGGAGTGCTGGAGATTTTAACCTTACACGGTGTAAGGTTTTCCGGACACTATCAAGATGGCGGCTCATGCAGGGCAAGTTACTTAGGGGGAGGAGGGGGCGATGCAGGAAATGAGAAAGGCACCAAACAAGTAGTCCCGGTCAGGCAAGTCCCAAAATGTGAGCTGTGCCCTCAGTCAATGTGAATAACATATCCAGCAGAACTGAAGCATCAACAGCATAGGAAAACTGAGAAACCATCACTGACTAAAAAGAGGCGGCAGCATGACCAAGTTGGATGATGAAGAATACCATATGGCACTCCCTAACTAGAGCTGCATGGTTTGTTATAAAGTGAACATACCTGTCCTTACTTTAAAAAAGGTCTTGTGGCTAGTGTAGCATTCTATTTATTCGTTGTTCCCTGTGCTCTAAATGTAACTCCCAGAAAAGAACTGGTTAAATTTCAAATAGGTGCTAGATTCCAGAGTAAACTATGTGTGAATGCAGTATCAGAGAGAACTTCCTGACAGGCTATTTATTAAAAACGTTTACATGAAGATCTAGTATCCAATTTAAACTCCCACTTCAAGGTGGAATACTGTGTGTTTTAATGAGGGTGAAATGATGAATAAAGGTTACTGCTTACACACCCTGTTTTGTAGCAGGGTCTCCTTCGTAAAGGCGGAGGAGCGTCGTGCCCCTGCTGCGAGCAGAGCAGGTACACACACCATAATAAAATGGTCATTACCATTTCATTATTCTGTATGTCGCTGGCCACGCTAGCGCAAGTGTGGTGGTGGAGAAGGGGCAGACAGAGTCCTGCATATTGCAGGATGACTGCTCAGTGCTCATGACAGATTATCGGGCTGTCTACAGCCAGCCAATATGTTATGCGCACTTCAAAGCCTGCAATCCGAGCACTATGAAAATGAAATGAAAAATTGCATTTGTATAGCGCATAACCGCCCTGGGGCCTCGCAGCGCTTTAAAACAACTATAAAACAGCTGAGGGATTGCGGGCACAGACCTCAAAATGAGTGCTGGGTTAGCCTGCTCTAACCAATCCTGAAGCTGCTTTCAGCAGCTCCAGGATTCGTTGGATTTGTATGCAGAAGTATACCACCATCCTTCCTGCTCGTTGTCATCATCGGGAGAGGGGAGAGGAGAATGGTAACATTTGGGTGAGTTTTACGGCATGCTGCTCCCTACCGATTTTCGCAGTTGCTAGCCACCCCTTCTGTTTTGGCTACATTGTGCGGGCCACAGTACTATGCACTCTAGATTTTTCCTGGCAAATGAAAAAGTTTATGAGTTGGGCACAGAGTTCTATTCAGCTCTTCATATACATAGAAAGAGTCTTGCGCATTTCCTTTACAAAAGATTATGGTGCTGATTACGGGTGGGGTGGTCTTCCAACCGCTGCACTCGGGGTGCGGCAGCAGTGGTGGTCCACTGTGTGCTGGATTAAGACCTTCAAATCCTACCGGCGGTGTACTGCTGCATCTGTCAGGGAACCGCCATTCCCTGGCAATAGTGTGGTGGACTCCCAATGTAACATACTGGGCAGGACTGGCGCAGTCCAGCGGAGCATATTACGAGTTCCTTCACCACCAGCCATTTCATGGCAGGCTCCCCGCCAAGAAAATCCTGGCTGTGGAGGAACAAAAGGAGCCCTCTAGGGCCCCCATAGCCCCTGCCATGGGGATGCATTCAGGTGGGCACAACATGTCCTCCCCTGTATGCTTGCATCCCCAGTTCCAGCACGGCATGGATGTCACCGCCCATGCCATGCTGGTACATTTTTGCTGTTCCAATTGCAATACCCGTTTTTCTGGCACCACCAAAGGAAAAGCAAAAGGACCATCCACCAGCATGAGATGAACTCATAATCATGTCAGCGGTCCTTGTGCGACTTTAGTGCAGTTGCATCCATTGCAGCAGTACTGCAGACAAAACAGAATCAAATCTATTACAGCTAGTACAGCCAAGCCATGCAAGAAGCACACATTCTATGGATTTCAGGAAAACCATTTTTACATAGTTTTGATGATTTCAGTCAAATTAATCTCTTTGTTTACAAACGCCTGCATGCCCATGGTTATCATGTTAGTGTAGCTTTCGGATGTTTACATTTGTTAATGAAAGTCAGGGGTGTAGCTTAGTCCGTAAGATTAAGGGAGTGTGAGCACCAGATTTTCCAACAATCATGCTGGCATTTAATTGTAAAATACATCATTCAACAAGGAAGGTGTATAAGAAGTGCTTAACCCCTTCGAAGCTAATGACGAGCTGGGCTCGTCATGGCGCTTACCTGCCGTGCGCGGATGACAAGGCCAGCTCGTCATGATTAATGGTGATTTTGGTTCTTCAGCGCAGGACGGGAAAACGCCTAGCAGCCATGTGGTTAAGGGGCAGTGGAAAGGGAGAGGAATGCAGAATGGAAGGGTTACTAAATTAGTGAAAACACAAGATTTTTTTAACCCCTTCGCTGCGGGGAGTTATTCCCCCGCTGTGCAGGGGGGCGCGTACAGCGCCCCGGCGCTCATGACGAGCTCAGCTCGTCATGAGGCACGGCACTCGGGTGCTCATGACGAGCTGAGCTCGTCACAGCTGCACCCGTTCCTGTGGAACACTCAGCACAGCAGGGGAATTATCAGCGTTCCACGGCTCATGACGAGCTCAGCTCGTCATGAGCATGAAAGGTGCTAAAATAACCAACATTATGAAGACTTCCAATGTTATGTTATGTTATGTTGAGCACTTGGAATGTTAATGATGCTAATCTTAACATACCACTCTCCAGGGTATTTTATGCTAACCCACTGTTTCCAGCAGTCATATTACAGTGGACACCATTGTGCCACCATTTAAGCAGTATTGTCCAAGACAGGTGGCACTTCAGAACATTACTGGCTGCAATAGGATCAGAACATTGTAAGGCAGTGGCCATAGCTACTAAGGATTCCTTTTCTTTGCCTGCTGGGCAATACGGTTTTTGTGAAATGTCACATCTAGAGACTTCTTAAATACATTTTGACTCCCTCTGACAAGCAGTTAATAACACAAAATAATTTTACGATGGGAAGGAACAGCCATGGAAGGACACAGTAGCGCACACAACCACACATTCACAACTTAAATGTGTGTGGTGAGGGTAGTCCAAAAAATGTTTTAAGTTATTCTATTTTATACATATGTCCAATATTAATCAGCAAAAACATTAGCTATTAAGTCATCACAAGGACTTTTAGCCAAAGATACTTAGATTATCAATTACTTCCATGCTATTTCTTAGGATTATCTACTTCCTATATTCATAAACACACTTTACAAGGTTTGAGTTTGGCATTGGAGTTTTAAATCAATTACCAATATGCCCACATTCATTAATCTAATGGATAACTTTTAGGGGAGGCTGCAATGCAGTTTTGGTCAACTTTTATAACAATGTTTTCACGAACACCCGGAGTAAGGTGGTTTTAGCCTTTGAAGGGCAACTGGCATCTCTACTACAGTTGATTGCAAATAACTTCATAGTAATTTGGCCCAGAGAATTTAACTCACGTCTATGTAGACTCTCTGATACATGGGTATGCGGGGTCACTGATGTGGCTGGGATTGGTTATTCACACTTTCCCCACCATGCCTATGGCGACCAATTGAATTCCTTACTTACCAAGTTTGCCTTACATTTATTACAATGTGAACGTGATGGTAATGGGGACCCTATTCAAACATTTATACGGAGGAATTCTGCTTCGGTTATTGATAATATTCTAAAATCGGCTAATGCACGTAAGTGGTGAACCCTACCAAGGGTGGCCTGTCCAGGCCTTAGCGACCATAACTGTACTATATTGTCAGTATTTTTCTGGGGCAACGTCAGTTGCACAACTTCCAGTCACGCTACTGATATTGCCCCAATAAGACCTAATGGAGTCCGCATTAAATGGGATGGGGTGGACCTGACTGAAGTTTTACACTGCATTTGCTTTAAGGGTTCTAATGATATTATTCACTGCTTAGATGATGTGGTTACTCCTGAACAGTTACTTTATAGTTTTATCGGTATCACCAAGTTAATAAACGACCTTCTGACTCGTCCATTTACGACAGGCCCCATTAAACATAGAGGTTGATTTGACCATGCATGTACTACTGCCTCCAGGGACATGAAACTGGCCCTTTGCGAATGACCTAGCGATAATTTGTTGGTTAAATCAGTTAGATTTAAATACAAAGAGGTGCTCTCAGCTAGGAAAAAGGAACTACAAGATGTGGCATGGTCTAAACGTAACCCTGGGCATAGTGGGGCTACGCGGAGCACCACAGAGGTTACAACAAAGTCCGCACACTCCGCGTAGCTCCGCGAAGCGCCACCCGCCTCCCACCGGCCCTATTAACAATTGTTTTACAGTCTTAAAAAAACCCAATATAAAGTATTAAAAACGCCTTACCTGAGCTGAAGCGTCCCCGGGCTGCCCTCTTCCTCCATCACAACTTCTTGAAGACAACTGTGCCTGCACGGGCACTCGGGCATGCACATTTCTTGTGAGAAATGCACAGGTGTACGCGCATGCGCTGTTGTCATCAAGAAGTCGCAATGGAAGAAGACGGCAGCCCGGGTATGCCGCAGCTCAGGTAAGGCGTTTTTATTTACTTTATATTGTTTTTTTAAGCTGGTATAACAATTGTTAATAGGGCGGGCGGGCGGGAGGTGGGGGCTGGTCAACTCTGCCCTGCCGCGGAGTGTGCAGAGTTTTGCCTACTCCGCCTACTTCGCGGAGCGCAGAGTGGGCAACACTCCGCACACTCCGCGGACGGAGCAGAGCTTTGCGCCCACCCTTATCTAAACTGTCATGTGCTTCTGACTTAGGAGCTGGCAAATTATTTTAGGATACTGTTAATTCCCCTTTTCTAAAGGATAAATCCTTCCCTGAATTGTTGTCACATGTCACATGTGATGCTTGGGTTGATCACTTTTTGGGAATTTTTAACTCCCCAACGGCTGAAACGACGACCATTTCAACCAAGGAACAGCTGATTTGGCCCCCCTTACCTCTGGATATTACAAACCAAGAAGTGTCATGGGCCCCGATGGGAAGTAAAGGGGGCAAGGCCCCAGGCCCAGATGGGGTCCCTGCCTATGTTTTCAAGATAGCCATTGACTTATGGGCCCCAATCCTAACTTCAGTTTTTAACATGGCTGCGACAACAACGATCCCGCCTTCATGGGGTACGTCTATTATAGTCCCCATTTTCAAGAAGGATAATGAACCAGACCCTAAGAACTATCAGCCAATCTCATTGTTAGATTCATCTGCAAAAGTGATGAGCGAAATCCTGCTTAGGAGACTAGAAAAATGGGCCTGGGATTGGTCAATACTTTCACCAGCACAGTTTGGCTTCAGGAAATGTGTGGGGACCCTTGAGCAATGTTTGAATCTGGATCTACTTATAGGGAAGTATACACGTGCCAAAGATGGTAGATTATATCTCTGCTTTGCTGACCTGAGCAGTGCTTTTGATCTAGTAGATCATACAATTCTCTGGACCACTTTGCTCGCTATGGGGGCGCCTTTACCAATCATCTGCTTTCTGGCAAGACTATATGAGAATCTGGCGAGTAAAGTACGCTTTGGCCCTCGGGTGAATGTACCAAATACTTCACAGTCAAACACGGCATTCGGCAAGGCTGTGTACATGCCCCCTTCTTATTTTCTTAATTTATAAATGGGGAGGACCACATTTTACAATCTGTGCATGCTGATGCCCCGAAGGTGGCTGGGCACCCCACACCAATGCTCTTGTACACAGATGATGTTGTCCTTCTGGCCAGGACTCCAGTGGGGCTGCAACAATTAATGGATTCCTTTGGGGATTTTATTGCTGCTAGAAAACTGATTATTAACAAAAGCAAAACTTATACAATGGCCTGTGGGTAAAGACAAGCATTGCAGAACATTCTTCATGGATAAGCCACCAGTAGCCTCCGTTGATACCTTTTGCTACCTAGGTATTACCTTTTCATGTAAAGGTTATTGGTCCCATGAAATCACTAATGTTAGGAGCAAAATTAAAAGAAAAACCCATAGAGTTTTTAGATTTTCTGCCAAGTTAAGGAGATAACAACAATTTATAAGGCAAGAGTTGTATCTATTGCCACATATGGGGCTTGTGTGTGGGGCTACCACAACAGTAAAGAGCTTCAGATTGAGGAAAATGGTTTCCTCAAACGCCTGCTTTGTCTGCCTACTGGGGCTTCTTCTGAGATCCTTCATAGAGAAGTAGGGCTCCAGCACCTTGCAGAGATAGTTGCACTTTGTCCTCTGCTGCTCTGACGTTGTATATGGACCAAAGAGGAAACTACTTTAACAAAGTCCATCATTTTTGATTGTTTTACCTTGAACAATGCACTAACAATTCATGGCTTTTGCTACATTGATTTTATGTACAGTAAACTACTTAAAATGTCAGTCCGAACTAAACTTCTGCTAGTTACATCACTTAGCAAGCTGTCTATTAGAGAAACTTTTATGAGTTATAAGAGGGAAGTCCGGCTGGATTGCGAGATAAGGAAACCAACTGTCAACTTTTATCTAACGCTTACTGTAAAGGAGGGTTGCCAAGACTATTTAATTTATATTCCTAATCTCATGCAACGTTTTGCACTAGTTAGATTAAGATTGGGAATTGCCACCTCCTTGTTGCCTTCCCTAAAATGAAAATTTGCCTCCGGATTCGACTCTTTGTCCATGTGATGGACAGAGTAAGCAAAGCACTGTGCACTTTATGTATTTTGTGGTTTTTATTCTGTTTTTAGAAGTTATTACCTAAAACCACTACTGCGTGTGTATGGCAATGGATCGCATATTGCTGCCCTAAAATACTTGTCTGAATTAAATGATGCTAGGGTTTGTCTCTATAAAGTACTTTTTATTATTAATGCAATTAACATCCGTAAAAGCATCGCTGTTTCATTATAGGGACGACTTTACCAAATTCTTAAATGGAGATTATACCCCTTTTAAACATTTCTAAGTTTTTTCAGACATGATTGACTTTTTTCCTTGTTGAATATTGAGTATTACTTTGTACTACTTTGTACTATGTTTTATAACTTTTGTTACCTATGTGTAATGCATCTAGCTTTTATCTATGTGTACGTTTATGGTTGATTTAAACACACCAAATAAGTTTGCAAAATCGAAATCAATTAACCACTGTTAACTTTCAAGAGTAGCAGCAGCCACCAAAGAAGAGGGACTTGGGTTGCAACTTATTGTAAGCATCAGTTCATGAGCGTTCAGGTTGGTTAATGCCGACCCCTTTAATACAGCACCTGAAGGCCATTCTCATAGGACACAAGAAGGCTGTAGCTCCTTGCCAGTTATAGGCACTCATTGATAAGCTGTAAAAAATATTTCTATTAGCTGTAAAATATTCATGATCTACTTGAAATGGTTGTTCGTTCAATGGTTTCCATTTCTGTGAATTGTCAGCAGCTCCATTCTGAGAATGCCCCTCTGATGTTGTTCCCATTGCCTGGTGCAAGGACTGTGCCTTCTGAGCAGATGCTAAAATTAGTCAAATTATTTTTCAAACGTTGACGTCTTGCATCAGTTTATGCTTTCGATATTGAAAACCGTGAAGCAAATGTGCTTTGTGCTATAAATAGTGTGGGAGTGATTGGGCTTTAGGTTTGTATGTGTGGGAAAGTCCTTGTTAGCTATTGACTGGTGCCGCTGCATTAAACCAGCAGGCAGCATTCTCAAGCTGCACAATAAAACAGTACACTTTAGAGAATAGCTTTAAACTTTCAGTTAAAAATACATTTGGATCAAACATTTAGTTCGAAATTGTTAACAGTCTACGTAGTTTACATTCAGTTGAAAAAATATTGCTCCAGACATTTTAAGCAAAGTCTTTTCTTACAACCTAAACATGGCTACAAATCCAATCGTGACCATTTCCCTCTTTTGCCATAATCTCAACTGTGGAGTTGTACTGGTGCAACTGCACTTGCAGCTTCTTTTTTTCTTTTATTCGAATCAAATCTCTTAAGACCAATTTTCTTTTTTTAAATAAGCGTTTCAAATGAATGTTTCATCAAACTGTTGTTTAAAACAATTGCTCAATGAAAAGTCAGTTCTCAAATGCAGATCCATTTGCACGTGCCAAAGCAATTCTCACCAGCAACAAGTAACACTGCAAGTTTTGCTACCGGTGTTTGCCATTTAAGCAATAAATATCCAATAAATATAAAAAGTAATATCAATTAACAGATTTATCCTAATCTAAAGTGAATGTATGAAAAACATGACACAACCTGCAATCTTTCTCCTGAATTATACATATTGGGGCAGCAACCTATTGTCTGTTCCATTAGTGTATCTTGTTTTCTCCCAATGGATGATTCAAAATGAGTATTTGGATAAGGTTCATGATCTGTGTTTCAAAGTAAATGGACATTTAATAACATGCCCTGCACTGGGAAATTAGCCTCTTCATCACTGGTGCATTCATCCCAAAAAGAATCACAATCTAACAAGAAACACCTCAATACTGAAAAAACTGGTTAGGTTGACAACGCCCAATACAATATCACATCTTTCAAAAAGATGCACGCCAAGGGTTCATCAAGAGTTTGGCTGGTGGACCTTATGTCACCACAGTGGGGGATCACTCATGGAGTGGTAGAAAATTCACCCTATTTAGAGTCTTCCCCCAGACCAGCAAAGGTTTTGCACCAATGTGCTTTCATCGACTATGTGAGAAGCCACTTTAGTGAGAATGTGCTGGGGGGGGGGGGGGAGTTGAGTAGGGATGAATAAACAAACAACCCTCCATGCTGAGGGAGTGTCTTCCACAAATATAAGCCCTCAAAATGTACCTGCATGTGGGGACCCCATCATCATTTCCCTCATATGTCACCTACTTAATGCCGGCAGGGTTTCTGAAGTGAACCATAAATATATTTTAATGGAAGCCTGCCACCATTCCCATAGTGACCTTCACAGATTTAGTTTCACCATGCTTCGAGACCACTCTTGAATGAGCATCCAGGCCACCAATATTTATGACTTAGGTTGCAGTTAGTTTTAATAATATTACTCAATGTTCACTATTAGCTCTATAAAGCCCTGAACTCTGCCTTTCTTCAGCTCTGAAAGCCTCATTCAATATTTTATTTGCACTCTTCACCATCTCAACTTTTGCATGTACTCCTTGTTAACCAATAGGCAAATTAGAGTACCTGAATGATTGAAGGGTGAGATTAGGAATGTTAGATGTTGAGACTCAAATCAACCTTCTAAAAGAAAAGGCAACATCTAGTCAAAAACTTTGAACACTTCCTTCCAAATCTATCCTCCAGGGAAAAACACAACAATTCATTGGCCGAAACAGAATCTCACCCAACTTTCTGCTATTCCGTTTGCATAACCATTCCCTTCATGTCACTATGTGTTCTTTTGAAGCCCTTATCTGGGGCATCCAGGAGCAAGTGAAACCTTTTTTCCATTTTCTGCCCAATAAACAGCTACCAACTGGTCCTTTTAGAGCTATTTGTTCATCCAATGTGTTGCCCTTCAGTGGTAATAGCAGGACATCCTGATATTTTTATCACTCTCAAGATCATGACCCTTCCTATGCATGTCTTAAAAGTTATTTCACCTGATGCATTGCAGGGAAGGGGTGCTTCATCTCCCTACTTCTGCCATCATTTTACAGCCAGCACCAGATATCTGAACCTAGCCTTTTTAAGCTTTGCGCACAGCAGCTATGTCCCAACAAGCCCAGTTTAGCCCTCCAATCCTTGTTTTTAAGAACACTAACCTTTTTCTATACATTCTCTTACTATCGCATGCTTCAAAAGCCTCGTAATGAACCTCAATTCCAGGGTGATTAGCCCTACATAATAAGTAGTTTGTTAATTCTGCTTTTATCATAGTTGCAGTACTTTTGCTTCTTGGGATAAAGTATTTCAAGTGAAAAAAATCCTTTGCCTAGACATGCCGTTCTTCAAATTGTATATATCTTGAGTTAATTCAATTTCTGTGTGTTTTGTTTTATTGTAAATTATCTTCATATTTGTTTAAAGCCCTCATCCCACTGCTGCCCCAAAAAGTTGAGATGGAATAACTTGAAGAGACTTCAGTTAATCTTTGAATCTTTAAGCACACAAGAGGGAGGAATAGTTCACCCACCTTTCCTTGCTCACACTTCCCACTTCAAATATAGCCTATAATCTTGGAATTTTTGGTCAGATTTGTTTAAAAAAAACAAGAGACCTATATGTTATTAATGAAGGGTGCCAATACTTTGGAGCATACAAAATTGGACGAAACGTTTCGAAAATAAAACTTGATGGTCTGGTGATTATACCCCAGATACCATAATTGTTCTAATTTCTTTTAACTATGTCAGAGCAGCTCTAAATAAACTCACTTAAAGGGTTAAATGCTCTAGACTGTTTTGTCTATATCCCTGATGTTTTCATAGTACCAAAAAACCTCCTTTTCACTTAGTGATTAAGCTCATCCAAACATGTGTTCTGCATGTGAGTAAGCTTGATGCAGAAGCATGCGACAACATGGGGGCGGGGGTTGTTTTGTGCAGAGATTTGCTTCTTACCCCAAAGGAGTCAATTTAATTTGTCTGTCAAGCATCTTTGTTTATAAACAACTGAATATGGGTACTTTGGTAGGAAGAGTATAGCACATTTATCCTTTACTATTTTTCCCAATTGTACCAGGATAATTATTTTTCACAATATGCCGTTCAAATACAGAAACAGAAGATTTAGACGTATTTTCAGCAAAATTAGAAATATCAATGTACCTTATATCAGGCGAGGACAATAACATCTAAGTGGTATGTGCCTTAAGTGAGGGTTAAAGACAGAGATGGGGTTTCAGTGATGAATGAAAATTGTATATAATGAGATGAGTTAACTGGATCAGAAGACCTTGGGTGAAAAGTACAAAGTGATCAAAGGGTGGAAGGCCCATATATTTTGTTATAGGGCAGATTTAAAATTTCAGAGGATAGATGTAAGAGTTCTATAGTACCACCATGAATATGCTTCATGAGAAATAAGTGTATAGTGAATGTAGACCATGAAACTTTAAATTGGTAGGAGATGTGAGTATAGAAGTTAAAAGGACACTGGAAGGAACTAGCTTGATAAAGAAGATCATGTGTATGTTGTGTACCAAAGTACATGAAAGATAGCCAATTTAAGGTTACAAGTATTGATGATCACTGTACAATGGCTGATTAGGACTGTATGCAATAGGGAAACAGTGACACACTGTGTATTACAATAAAGCAAATATTTAATGTGAACAATTAATTATTGATTAATCAATTGCAATCCCCTTCTTCTTAGCAACAGGGGTATCAAGTAACTCCATTTCTTGAAAATGATATGAATAAAAATCCAAGTACACCTGCCAGGATCTTGTCATTTCAATCTACGTATTAAATATTACGTTAATACACTTAATCACTTCTGAAAATATCCTTATGTCATTTAATGTAATTTAAACAATAAAAGAGTAGGAGTCTTAAAGACTAAAAATACTAGTGATCAATCCACTGTAGCAAAATGTAACATATTATTAGCTACATCTACAAAAGAATCTGTCCCCTAACGATACTTAATAAATTCTGTAAAATTAATGCAGAAATATTTGGAAAGTAAAACTAATAAAAGAAGGCATTTATAATATTAACATACTTAGTGACGACTTTCACATCTGTAAGTAGTAAAAAGACAATCTAAGCCCATTTTCAAATCTACCCTTCTTACAATATCCATTCTGTTTATGTACAGTTTCAGTACCAGGTGCTACTTTTTTTTTTAAGTGCAAAAGAATTAGAAGACCGTAAACATTTACCCCCACATGCATCAATGTAAGGTTTTGGGATTCCTTATTTGTAAAAATTAGGGAATCACAAATAAGGAATCGCAAAACGGGATGCATGATTAAAATCGCATAAAATTTGCGATTCGGTAAAAATCGCAATTTTTACCGAATCGCAAATATTATGCGAATTCTAATTTGAGATTTTGCATTTCCCATTGATTCCTATGGGCCAAAAGGCCCATAGGAATCAATGGAAATTGCGAATTTGCAAATTAGAATTCGCAAAATGTTAATGCATTCCATGGGTACGGTGGGGGGGTCACACACACTTGTCCTAAGGAATCGTAAACGGCCGATTTTACCGAATCGCACCGTTTGCGACTCCTAAATACCTTGATGCACATGGATGTTCGTAGCTAGGGTAAAATAAATGTTATACTTTTGGCAACTTTCGAAAGAGTTGGGGTGTGCTTAATGCAGTGACCACAGCACAGTCTAATAAATATTGTGCTGCAGTCTATTAAAAAGCACAGATAAGCCTCATAGTGGCAGACTCTATCATGTCCACTGGTCGCACACCTGTTACGTCACAGGTGTGTCACCCTAGGCACAAGTATCATCAATTCATCAAAGTTCTTTAATGCTTATTTCCACCAGTTAATTCACATTTAATTCAGATTAGATCATATGAGGGAACGCCTTCAGCCTCTGTCGCCTCCTTCTCATTACGAGAAGGAGGCAACAGAGGCTGAAGGCGTTCCCTGATGAAGGTGCTTATTGCACCGAAATGCATTGGAATGATTTATGTTTACGCCTCATATGATCTAATCTGAATTAAATGTGAATTAACTGGTGGAAATAAGCATTAAAGAACTTTGATGAATTGAACCACAGTATGAACTATATCGTTTATCTGAGCTGGTAACCAGCACATGATACTTGTGCCTAGGGTGACACACCTGTGACGTAACAGGTGTGCGACCAGTGGAGCTATCCAATACACCTCAGGAGGGAGGTGATACCCCAGAACACAGTCTAAACAGTATATAAAAATTCAGGAGCGGTGCGCGACCCATTGTCTAGAGACTCTATCATGTCACATTGAAAGGAATGTCGCAATTGCGCATGCTGACATATTTCATAACTGGTCCTTGCTTCCTTCCTCCAGATGTGTACATTTGGAGAGAATTAGGTAGGGACCTGTATCACATAAGTGCAGGGCAGTGTTGCTGGCTTGGCAGAAAAGAATCAAATATTCCAAGGTAACCAGGTCTTCTTACATGCAGTGGCGTAGCATGGGTGGGCACCCACCCAAATGATGCGTTTTCCGGAGGAGGACAAAACGTCCCCACCTGGCACTCACAAAATTCTGTTTTTCAGATTTTTTATCAATGTGATTAACAAATTGTCTTCATAAATATATATATTGATGTGTAAACAAATGATTAATCCAATCTTCTTTTTATTGATGTAAACGTCATCAATGGTATAGTGTTGGTAATCACACTACATAAACATCATGGTCTTCAGTTGTACATAATTATGCAACACCCAATGCATTTCGGGACTCGCCTTTTGTCAGGGGATAGTTCCTAAAATGTAACATTTTAAATTCATCAAATGACACTAGATATTACCCAACAAACAAATTTCATCCGAGTGACACAAACATGAAAACATAAGGGGGAGTGTAAATTTAAGAAATTGGGCTTGAGAGAGCCCTGAAAAAGTGAAATGAAGATAAAACATGAATAAAATTAAAGAAATGTGTTCAAAGCCAATCTATGGTACTCTTCAATTTAGATGACTCACAAAAGTGAGTAAGGTCCAAGAGTTTTAAAGATACCCCCTTGAAAAAAATTGTGAATGAAAATTTGGACCCGGTGTGCTCGCATTTTAAGGGAAAGTGAAGCATTTTGTGAAACCAAAGTTATGTAAATAGCGGACCGTGATGCGTCTGGCAGTTCACTGTGTACAATGACTGCTTAGGTAATCGTGAACAAAAATTGTTTGAACCCGGTGTGCCAACGTTTATAAAGGTGGGTGAAGCATTCCGTGCAGCAAAGGTCAATGCAATCTAAACTGCAAACCATAGTGCATTAGGCAAAAGCATGGGTGGGACTACAGGGTCAATTGACCCAGGTGCAAAATTCTTAAGGGTGCAAAATTTTAAACAAAAAAAATTCGTACTATACATTTTTTTCTTTTACAATTTTGCACCAATATGTGTGTAATAGAGCATCCGTCATGCCCGAGAATTTCAAGGTGGCCGCTATGGTGTGCCCCGCAAATGACTTCAGCATCATAACCATTGGTCGAGATGACATCAGTCACAGGGTGCTCCTGGAGGATAAAAGGGAAACATGCGAAATGGGAAGAAAGAGACCTACAGGACAGACTGCCACATGATAGGAGGACTCCCAGGTTGGCTATATCCAGAGCGAGCTAGTGTATTTACCAGTGAAAACCAGAACCAAGGAAGAGAAGAGCAATGCAGCTGGCAACAGAGTTAAAGCCAATCTCCCCAGCGGTCCAGGAGCACAGGAGGACACTGAGGACCCCGACGCTATGGCCCAGGAGGATCGTCGCCGAAGGCAAGTCTTGAGAAGGTCAGGGGGCATCTTTGGGTGCTGGGCATGGCTATACACACAGTACAGGCATATTTGGGGGTAGGACAGTTACAGATACCAACACGAACATCACAAAGTGCCAATGGTCCACGGGTTAGGGGTGCATACTTGCCTTACCACGGGTGCTGGCCACCCACGCTACATCGCTGCTTACATGCAGTAGCTTTTCTTAGGATTACTATTCACAGTGACTGACCTTTAGCAGAAAAACATTGCATGCACTTACAGTCTTTGATAACGGAACCCAAAGCAGTGTTCTAGGTGGAATTTAACAAGGACACAACATGTAAAAACCACAGTATCTGCCAGGCCCTACTGGAGAAAGGAGCAGACGAACTCTGAAACACCAAAATGGATAAATGGATGAGGAAAAACTCATGCTGCAAGGTGTGCATGGAATTACATGGACCTCCCCAGCCAGATAAACGCAAGGACTACTTTGATAATGAATGAATTCGAATGCTGTCCCTTGGTGGAAAGTATGACAAGCATGGAAAACTAGTGCAGGTTTAGAAATGTAATTTCTCAATCAGCCTTGCATCTTTCTAGGGCCAATAATAAGAGTGTTATTAAACATGAAGGAATAAAGTGGTGATGTCACTTAGACAGTATGATAAATGACTAAGCCGTGCCTAACAGCTTTTTAGAGGTCTTAGTCTTTCATGGAATCTCCCCCTCTAGCAACTTAATATTTTGATTTTATTGACCCCAAAATTAAAGAAAGTCTAAATTAAGCAATCCTGACATAGCTCCAACTCTGTCTCAGCCCTAAAAACCTTTCAAAGTCAGAAGCTTTTCGGAATAGATCCCCTTTTGCCTTCACACACCGGAAAAAAACGATATTTTGCATATCATTGCAAATAACTGCTTTTACACCAGGGCAATGTCATTAGGAAGAAACCTTCATGAAGAAGTATAATTATGAAAAAAAAACTATGATGAAAAATAGTTATAATAAATGTTATTTAAAGGTCACAATAATTGCATTTAAAATAACATTATCAGTAACAGCAAAAAAACAAAAGCAGCAGGACATAATATAAAGAGGGAAGGATGTTAAAGGTTTAAAGATCATAGAAAGGTTTAGGTACAAGCTTATGCTGATGCATTTTCTTGGTAAACAAATTTGCTATAACGTTTCTTCTTAGTGAGTTATTTCATAATGATATTTATGACTCTCTGTACTTAACCATATCCTCTAATTTCTTTTGGAGTACTCAGCTGACTTCTACAAAATATAAATGCTATAAGGCTTTTTCACACAAATTGCAATGCTGTTATTATTATCCAATAAATGTAAAGCTTTTTTAATTCAATGTATAATATTGACAGGATATTGGGTATATACGTTTAAGGAGTTACATGCCTCTATTGACCAGTCCAGAGGGTTTGCACACATGGACGCTGGCATTTCTGGACACTGGAAGAGAGGTAGCATAGGTACCCTCCTGCTGCAGTTGTAGCATCTCTTATGTGATACTGTTGCTCCAGTGATAGAAATAGAAGAGGGCTAGCAGGCACAAATGTGTGCTTGTCATCTTGTTCTATGATAAGAGTAATAGAATACTCTAACAGTATGATGTTTATTTTAAATAAAATCTGTGGCAGAGTATTCTTGTGAAGGATTTTGGCAGAAAGTTTTTTCAAAGCCAATAATCTTTCCACAACATTCCAGGCAACATTGCGAATGGGTGGGAGAGGGGGGATGGCGGTGCTGTTGCAAGTGTGCATCCGGCTTCCCTCTACTGAGCATCTTTTTTACTAGACGAAAAAATGTCATGGTTCACAAATGTGCCTCTTTGTTCGGTACTATAATGTGCAGTTCTGGCCACACATTATACAAAATGCCAAGCCATCAGAATGGAGAGGATGGAAGGCATTGAGCTCAAGGTTTGTTCGAAAAGCCAGGCTTTCTTTTCCGCTTTTAAAGAGAAGCAGGTCTTGGATGTCTTGAAAATTTTGATAAAGAGAGTTTCATAAGAATACAAAGGATTGCTGTTCCAATGTTGAAGCCTGATCTCAAACTACCAAATAATTCCGCAACAATTTTTTATTACTTGCTCCACTCACATGCAAGCTTTGTCGAGGCAGGAGGCAAGCTCGAAGAGCTTACATGAAGTTAACAACATAAAAAGGGTTCTAGGACACTTGAGGATGGCTGCCAGGGCCGGTCTGGGAACCAAAACCGGCCCTGGCAAAGTGCTCGGCCGGCCCCCCCTCCCCACTCGGGGGGGGGGTTGGAGGTGCCGCTGAGCGCTTTGCTAGGGCCGGTTTTCGGCCGATTTTGTTGCAGGGCCGATTTTGCAGCTATGCTGCAAAAACGGCCCTGTAACAAAACCGGCCCCCAGGGTCTCAAAACCGGCCCCCACCCTTGCGGCGCACCGGGGGATTGCCCGGTGCCCGCTATGGCCAGTCCGGGCCTGATGGCTGCTTGTAATCTATCGGCAACAGGGTATGAGTCGGGGTACACGCGGATGGATGGTATCCACCCACTATTTTCAGAGGGTGGACGCTGTCCACCCTGCCAAGACGTTGGGCCCCACTGAAAAATATGCTGAATTCATCCTGGTGTAATTTGCTAACACTGGGACTCATTCTGCAGCGCCTCTACATTGTTGTCTGCTTTCGATCCGCAACAACGAGAAGGCAGGGGCGGGATGAGGCTTTCTTAGTTCAGACTCCTGCTGGGCCCGTAGCAAAGGCCGAATCTGAGGGGTCATCAGGCCTCCTTTTGTTGGAATCTCCTGGCTGGGAGCAGTCAGGAACATCACACCTAGATAGATGCAAAGGCAGCAGAGAGGAAACAAAGACTCACTCCTTGTTAGCACTACACACATACTTTTGAGAGGCAGCTTTTCACTATGTACAGGCCCTTTTTACAAGATATGCATTCACTGCAAGAATGTCAGATGTGTTGGTCTTTCTCTGTATTTACACCAAATAAATGTAATTTATATAGTGCTTACTACCCCTGAGGAGATGTTGAAATAATTTAAGTACCACTATTTTTTCTTATAAAGCACTATGGGCGGAGGAAGTTTAGGCAGACAAAATGTATGCATGTATACTCGAAATATGCTCCAGTGTACTCATGATAGACATGTTAAACATATATGTGAGGGCTTAAGATCTGATGTCACTTCTTATCATGCCACTTCCTGTGATGTCACTTTCTTTGAGGTCACGCGCTGTGATGCCACTTCCGTTCTGATGAACTAGGTTAGTCCCCCCACTTCTTTTTTTAGGACTTGTGCCCTGCTCTGCAAGCGGTTCACCAAACGTGGTTCTGATGCCTTAATGACTCCTTGTATATTACCAGGGGGTTCAATGGGGCCCTGTGAGTTCAGCAAGCTCTGTAATCAGTGGCCTCTCCCTTTAACTAGTACTCAAACTCTGTTGCTGTACTTATATCAGATTAACAAAAAATGATCGACCCAAATAAACCCTTGAGGGCTTGGGTAATTAAACTGAAAAGGTAAAAGTGCCTTCAAGGGAATTTATTTTAGCATGTATTTTGTAATTTGTGATAGCTTTAAAAGGATGAACTCATAATCCTTAATGTGAACAAATCGAGTGCTATTAGACTCTAATTCAATGTGAACTCAATTTTAACAGGACACAACATATAAACAAAACACGAGGTGTATTAGAAAAATAGATTTTTATCAAAAGGAATTTTAAAGGATACACTTCATATACAGATAAGTAAACAAACAAAGAATAGGTCTGTGGGTACACACAGAAATAAATCAATACGTGACTCAACAGAACCTAAAAGACATCTATCCCCAGTCACATTGAATAAAACAAGATAGGGATAAGATGTAGGGTCGACGTTTCGGTTTCCTAAGAGTTATTTGTAGAAACCTTCTTCAGGACTGCAGTCAATTGAAATCTGTACAGAGATATTGTAATCTGAAATAAAAATATTTACAATTACAAATCTACATTAACTATATCTACTTCTTACACCTCGGTGACATAACAAGAAACATATAAAGAACACTAGAGACATTTAAGAAATACTGACATGATAATGTACACAAAACATAAAAAACATTGTGAACCTAGAGTTCATCTGTAGAAGATCATTTGAATAGTAAAATATATACACATTACTTGGTGTAAACAGATTTTTGTTCAAAAACACAAAAGGTTTTTTATGCACTAGAACATTAGGACATGCGACAAGTTCAATAATCCTGTAGCACTAATGCCAAAATTCAAAAAGAATATAGCTATGACAGTCTTATATTGTCATGATCCTGTAATTTGTCGAAATCTATAGTCACCTGAATGTAACAACAAGAGAATTCTTGTCAATTCTCATTTAAAATCTGAGCATGATAATTTAGTAGCAAAGACATGGATAAACAAGCAAACATGTTTTGAATAAACAGTTCCTTTGGAAATCGTACGGATGTTATATGAAACCAAGGAAATTAATGTTAATAAAGTATTACCTCATTTCCTCGCACTACCAAAATGTAATGCCTTTAGGTGGGCCAAGCTACAATGTCAAAGTTGAGCCACTCCTAAATATATATAACTTGGTTATTATAACCCAATTCATTGTTCCAAATTTTATAGGGAAAAGGCTGGTGGTGGTTTACCTATTCAACGTTTCGAGGTATGCAATCGCCTGATGGGCTGAAACATAAATGATCAGAGATATTGGACCTATCTGTTATTAAGTATGGTCCGATTCTAATCGGACCATACTTAATAACAGATAGGTCCAATATCTCTGATCATTTATGCTTCAGCCCATCGGGCGATTGCATACCTCGAAACGCCACCATTAGCACAGCAAAGTCCACTACCTGCTCTATATGCTAAGAGGGTGCTGAAAACGTCGAATAGGTAAACCACCACCAGCCTTTTCCCTTTAAAATTTGGAATAATGAATTGGGTTATAATAACCAAGTTATATATATTTAGGAGTGGCTCAACTTTGACATTGTAGCTTGGCCCACCTAAAGGCATTACATTTTGGTAGTGCGAGGAAATGAGGTAATACTTTATTAACATTAATTCCCTTGGTTTCATATAACATCTGCACGATTTCCAAAGGAACTGTTTATTCAAAACATGTTTGCTTGTTTATCCATGTCTTTGCTACTAAATTATCATGCTCAGATTTTAAATGAGAATTGACAAGAGTTCTCTTGTTGTTACATTCAGGTGACTATAGATTTCCACAAATAACAGGATCATGACAATATAAGACTGTCATAGCTATATTCTTTTTGAATTTTGGCATTAGTGCTACAGGATTATTGAACTGGTCGCATGTCCTAATGTTCTAGTTGGTAAAAAACCTTTTGTGTTTTTGAACAAAAATCTGTTTACACCAAGTAATGTGTATATATTTTACTATTCAAATGATCTTCTACAGATGAATTCTAGGGGCCTCATTTATGACTTTTTGCCGTAGGGAAGCGCAGCAGGCCTTCCTGCTGCGCTTCCCTACGGCAAAAGAAAAGGGCAGAAATGCGCCGTATCTATAAGATACGGCGCATTCCTGTCCTTTTCCCCTCCGCCGGCGCACAATGGGCTGCCTGCGGCAGCGCAGGCACCCTTGCACAATGGTGCAAGGGTGCCTGCGTTGCGGGGAAGATTATTTTTGTACAGGAAGGAAAACCTTTCTGTACAAAAATAATCACAAGAGGCTTTTCCTCTTTCTATGTGTGCTGTAGAATGCAGCACACATAGAAAAAGGAAATACGAGGAGAAATAAAGACATTTCTCCCTGTTGCGCCTCCCTTACGCCTCCCCTGGGAAGGCGTATGCTTTTGGCACTGCTTCAGAGTTACAATTTCTCGTAAATCTGGGGCAGTGTCAAAAGGCCATGGATGTTGCTGGGAACGCCCCCAGCAACACCCATTGCACGCCCCTTTAACGCAGTACACTGTGTTAAAGGGACTGATATTTATCAGGCAGCAGTACGCCACAAAAACTGGCGTACTGCTGCCTGATAAATACCACGCTGGCTTCTGCGCCACGGAACTTCATGAAAAGTGAAGTTCCGATGGCGCAAGGGGCCTCATAAATGAGGCCCTAGGTTCACAATGTTTTTGGAAAGGGGCGACCACTCGGTCCCCCCGAACGTATGGTAGAGTGCCTCGATCCCCCCGGGAAGCCATTTTGGGCGGGAGGCGCGTCTCGGCTGGTATGCCCGAAGCGGCGTAGCCGGGGCGCGCTTTTTCCCGCCCTAGAGTGGGCTGGCCTAGACACTGACGCGGCTGGCCACGCCCTCGGGGCAGGCAGGGGCGGGTTTACGCCCGCCCTGAAGATGGATAAAAAGGGACGCAAGACCAGAAGACATCCTCTTGTTCCTGTGCTCTGAAGCTGCACCTCCTCGCTGCACGTGAGCTCGAGACGGAACGAAGAGCCAATTTTGAGCGTTTTAATCGTTCTTGTTTGTTTTACAGTTACTTTGTTGGAGAATGCCGAAGAAGGTGGGAAAGCGCATGACTACTGACCAGATGCTGCGTGTTCTCATGAAGGAGATGTCCGAGCTAAAGAAGCGGGTGGACAAGAATGAGGAAGGGGGTCCAAAACGTCCTTTGGCGGGAGCAGCCCCGGGAGGAAAAAACAAGAGGCCCAGGAGGGGGGCAGCGGGTGAAGACATCCCGGGTCCCAGTGCCCCGCTCGGGGCTCCAACTCCCGTGCCGGAGGAGGGGAATCCAATTCCCGTTGTGGTCACCCCCGTGTCCGAGGATGATATGCCGCCCGAGCTGGCAGCACAATTGGCAGCGTGGTTGGGTAAAGGTAACGAGGGCGCCACGGCTGTCGATGCGCAGGCGCTGATAAAGCAACTGCGTGAGAAACGGGAAGCAGCCAAGGTGCCCGTGCCGGCTGCAGTAGGGGACAAGACACCAGGGACGATTGCGACCACAGAGGCAGTGTCAGGTGCAGGTAAGCGGCCATTGCCGATCGCGAGGGATGAGTCAACACCCTCTCGGAGAGAAAAGTTGGGGCAACATGTTCCTTTGGCAATTAAGGAAAAGATTTGGGCGGGGGAGTATGTGAACATTTTCTCACTGCTTGTTGATCATTATGAGGTAGAGCATGTAAAGAGTCAGAAGGATCTCATGCATCCGAGTGTTTGGCGCGCAAAAATGGCCGCCTTTAAAGTGAATGAGAATATCGGCAATTGGGGCAATGCTTGGGGAATCTTTACATCAATCTTGGGGGAACGTAGACCTGAGTTGCTTTCCGAGTTCCCAATCTATCAATCACGAATCATGGGGTACTCGACATCGCACCAGGGTAATCATTGGTTCTGTTACGATAATCTGTTCAGAAAGGAAAAGGAGCATAATAAAAGTTTAACCTGGGATTGTTATGATTCCTTGACTTGGGATAAAATGAAGGAGTCAGGAATGTTGAAAATGCCGTTGGTGGGAAGTAATGTTGGCGAATCCTCCCGGCAATATGCGGGGACGCCCTTTCGATCAGGTACGGGTGCCGACGATTACTCGAAACCTGCCGGCAATACCGGAAAAAGGGGTTTCTGCTTTAATTACAACAGAGGTAAATGTACTAGACCCCAGGGATCGTGTAAATTCAAACATGAATGTAGTGGTTGTGGGTCGTCCCATCCTGAGTCCTCGTGCAGAGCCAAAACGGGTGATAACGGGGGGAGAGGAGGTGCCAAACAGGTCTAATATAGTCCGAGGGGCGCCTTTACCTACCCCAATTGATACCCTGGCGATGATTCCCTGGCTCAGTGAATACCCGGATCGTACTTCTGCTGGGGTGCTGCGGAACGGGTTTTCGTATGGTTTCCGCATCCCGGTAGGGGACTTTCAGGGTGTGGAAAAGTGTAAAAATCAACTTTCCGTCCTGCAGCATACGACCGTAGTACAGGATAAGATCCGGAAAGAGGTGACTCGAGGTCGGGTCGCCGGCCCGTTTAGTTTACCCCCGGTCCAGAATTTTGTTTGTTCTCCCTTAGGGGTAGTCCCCAAGAAAGACCCCGGTGAGTTCCGACTGATTCATAATTTATCAGCTCCACGAGGTCTTTCCGTAAATGATGCAATCGATCCAGAAGTGTGTTCGGTGCGGTACGCATCCTTCGATGAGGCCGTAGCCATTTTAAATCGCCTGGGGCCCGGGGCGCTGATGGCGAAGTCAGATATCGAGTCAGCGTTCCGATTGCTCCCGGTACACCCAGACGACCAGCGTCTCCTAGGATTCATGTTTCAGGGTTGTTATTACATGGATAGGTGTATGCCAATGGGGTGCTCTATATCCTGTGCTTATTTCGAGAAATTCAGTAGTTTTCTACAATGGGTCTTCACAAAGAAAACAGGTTTCCAAGATGTAATGCACTACCTTGATGATTTTCTGTTTCTTGGGGCAGCCGGGGATCTTGAATGTGGCCGGGCCTTGGCCGAATTTTGTGTGTTAATGAAACAGTTTGGTGTGCCATTGGCACCGGGTAAAACAGTGGGTCCTACGACTTGCCTCGGGTTTCTTGGGATCGAGTTGGACTCCATTGAAGGGTGTTTCCGTTTGCCAGCTGAGAAAGTGTTGAAGTTCAGGGCTGCGCTGCAAGTGTGTATAAATGCATCAAAAGTTACGCTGCAACAATTACAGCAGTTGGTGGGACAGTTGAATTTTGCCCTGAGGGTAATACCAATGGCCCGCCCCTTTTCCCGTTCAATTGCCCAAGCGATGGTCGGCCTTAAAGAGTGCCATCATCGCACGAGACTATCGGCCGAGATCCGCCAGGACATGCGTATTTGGTTAGCATTTCTGGCGGACTTCAATGGTAGAATCGTCTGGAATGAACCAGCCGTGTCTTCTGAAGAGCTGGGGCTGTGGACAGATTCAGCAGGAAGCATAGGTTTTGGCGCCATCTTCGGCACGAAATGGTCGGCACAAAGATGGTCGACATGGTGGCATGAGAATGGTCTGACGAGTAATATTGCTTTCCTGGAACTGTTTCCCATCTTGGTGGCCTTGAGAACATGGCCCGATGGGTTCAAAGATCACTCTGTCATATTTTGGTCTGACAATATGACCGTGGTCGAGTGCATCAATAGTCAGGCAGCACGTTGTAAACTGATTTTAAGACTGCTTAAGGAAATTGTTTTACTATGTATGCAATTGAACGTGCTATTCAGAGCAAAACATGTTCCAGGGGTGATGAATCAGGCGGCTGACGCACTGTCTCGTTTTCAAATGCAGGCTTTTTCGGGTTTTCTCCCCTCAGCGGACCCAGAGCCGGCACCCTTTCCCGAAGCTCTCTGGTCTCTCGGTGCCCCGAACTTCGTCACCTCGTGGGAGAGAGTCTAGCACCAAGGACGAGGAAGGCATACGAAGGGGCGTTTCGGGCCTATTTAGCCTTTTTGGGGAGTGATAGAGAGCGACTTTGGGGTCACGAGGAATGGGTAGTGAATTTCCTGATGTCCTTACGTAGGGCTGGGAAATCGGTGGCTACGGCCCAGAGGCATCGTGCTGCCATTTCCTTTGTTGCCAGAGCACACGCTATCCAGGACCCAACAGCGTCTTTCGTTGTACAGAAAGCGCTGCGTGGGTGGCAACGCCTTGAGGGTCGCAGAGTAGATGAAAGGCGCCCGATAGGTTTGGATAGATTGTCCCAGTTGTTGGCCACACTCCCGGCCACATGTACATCTCAGTTTGAGGCGGTGCTGTTCCGAGCCGCTTTTACGCTAGCATTTCACGGAGCAATGCGGGTAGGCGAACTAGTTGCAAGGAACAAACTGGATGTGGCAGGGGGTTTGTGCCAGGAACACGTTCAGATCAGGGGAGAAACAATGACTGTCTCCTTTGTAAAATCCAAGACTGATCAAGATGGGATGGGTGACTGCGTCATCATACGCAGGATTCCTGGGTCCTCCATATGTCCGGTAAAGTGTTTAGAGGATTACCTAGCACGAAGGGTGGCATCATGGGGGGGGACTTTGTTAAGACACGCTGACGCCACCCCACTGACGAAATTTCAGTTTCAGCGGGTGCTTGCGATGTCAATTGCCGCTGCGGGCTTGAACCCGGGCGAATTTGGGACCCATTCCTTTCGGATAGGGGCTGCTACGGAAGCTACAGCCAGGGGTCTTAATGTTGAGCAAGTGAAACGAGTGGGGCGTTGGTCCTCCAATTGTTACAAGAGATACGTGCGGTTGCACATGTTGTGAAGCTGTAATAATGTACTCACGCTTCTTGTTTTTGTTTGGTTTTCAGTTACGCAAGCCTACGAGGCGGGGCGGACTATGCAGTCGACCCTACACCGGGCCAGCGGTCTGACATCACCGGCTGTGAAAAAGGAGGTGTGGGTCGTGGGCCACTCATACGTGAGGCGTGCCGCAGACGTATTCAAAGCAGGTGACATGATTCACGTAGCTGGGGAATACGGGTACAGGATGTCCTTCTACGGAAGGGGCGGTCTCTGTATTGACCAGTTTCAAACATTTTTCGAGGGTTTGTTAGGGCGGACAAGGTCACCGCCGTCTATAGTTATAGTGCATGTTGGGGGTAATGATTTGGTCACCATCGGTAGACGACTACTCCTGGAGGCAATGCTTTCCACCGTAAGTTGGTTGGCGAGGAGAGTTCCGGGGTGCACGATTGCATGGTCCCATTTGATTCCACGAAAGGTGTGGCGGGGGGCTATCTCTATTCCTGCTTTGAACCATTCTGTTAGAAAGCTTAACAATAAAGTGAGTAGGTTGTTCCGTTCCAGGACATTGCATTCTATTTCTCATAGCTGTATTAATGATGACAGTATGTATTTGGGGGATGGTGTGCATTTGTCTTGGGTGGGGAATGAGTTACTCTTAGGAGACTTCTTAGCATGGTTAAAATCGTTGAAACATGACCTTTAGGTAGGAGTTGTGTGGGGGGTCCGGATAGCCGGTCAACTATCCGGCCTGTGGCGGTAAGGTCATGATCGGTGAGCACTAATTGGAAGATCCCTATGAGTGGGCGTCACCCAACACGGATGGGAGCGCTCGGGGGAGGTGGCCTCTGGCCCCTCAACGGGGAGGCGGTCCCTTCTAAGGATGGGTCGCCGAAAGAAGAGGAAAGGCGGTCAAGGCCCCTTCCTGTGTAGGAGGGGTTACAGCCCCCTCCTGGGGAATTTCCCGGGGCCAGTGACATCTGCGACGGCAGATGCGGTAAGTGGTGTGGGGTTGGGGGGAGGTCTACGATACCTTCTAGATACCTCACACGAGTCTTCGAACGACCTTTAACTGGCGTCGAGTTGATAAGTGCCCCCGTCAAGTCAAGGGAAATTGGTAGTAGTTGCACTTGAGTACGCCTCAGTGCTGTCGCCCCTCCAAGTGGGGGGGGTATGTCTGGTTAGGGATCTTGACACCGGTTACGACCTTGCCGTTGGCCCTTAAACGTTAGGATGTGCAATTTCAATATTTCAAGTAAATGTTTTGTAGGATGTTAGTTCGGCTAGGAGAACCTCTGTATTAGAGAATCTGTTAAGGTTAGCCAAACATCGCAATGTGGTATGAAATTGTACATTAATGTTTAAATGTTTATAATTTTTTGTTTTTAATAAATACGGCCGGGAGGGTCACTCCCTCCCACTTCCAAAAACTTCAAGAACTGTTTCCGGTTTCCCTCCTTTGGGGATTGTGTTGAGAGGGGGTGGCGGGTATCTCAGCCATATGGAAAGGGGCGACCACTCGGTCCCCCCGAACGTATGGTAGAGTGCCTCGATCCCCCCGGGAAGCCATTTTGGGAGGGAGGCGCGTCTCGGCTGGTATGCCCGAAGCGGCGTAGCCGGGGCGCGCTTTTTCCCGCCCTAGAGTGGGCTGGCCTAGACACTGACGCGGCTGGCCACGCCCTCGGGGCAGGCAGGGGCGGGTTTACGCCCGCCCTGAAGATGGATAAAAAGGGACGCAAGACCAGAAGACATCCTCTTGTTCCTGTGCTCTGAAGCTGCACCTCCTCGCTGCACGTGAGCTCGAGACGGAACGAAGAGCCAATTTTGACCCACCCACCAGCCCCTGTGGACAGCCAGTTGTTTTAATAAATTTGATCAATTATTCTATTTCGTTTACAGGTTATTGTAGTGTTGTGTTGATGTTGAATGTGTAATAAAGATTGGTCTAATTTGACAAGTTTGCGATTAAAGAACTTCGGATGTAAGGTCCATTTATAAACAGGCTTTTTCGGTCATAGTGGCCAATGTAGTTTCGTTTAGTTAGCATTTGTCGTATTTATTTTGGTCGGGCGGTAAGGTCATGATCGGTGAGCACTAATTGGAAGATCCCTATGAGTGGGCGTCACCCAACACGGATGGGAGCGCTCGGGGGAGGTGGCCTCTGGCCCCTCAACGGGGAGGCGGTCCCTTCTAAGGATGGGTCGCCGAAAGAAGAGGAAAGGCGGTCAAGGCCCCTTCCTGTGTAGGAGGGGTTACAGCCCCCTCCTGGGGAATTTCCCGGGGCCAGTGACATCTGCGACGGCAGATGCGGTAAGTGGTGTGGGGTTGGGGGGAGGTCTACGATACCTTCTAGATACCTCACACGAGTCTTCGAACGACCTTTAACTGGCGTCGAGTTGATAAGTGCCCCCGTCAAGTCAAGGGAAATTGGTAGTAGTTGCACTTGAGTACGCCTCAGTGCTGTCGCCCCTCCAAGTGGGGGGGGTATGTCTGGTTAGGGATCTTGACACCGGTTACGACCTTGCCGTTGGCCCTTAAACGTTAGGATGTGCAATTTCAATATTTCAAGTAAATGTTTTGTAGGATGTTAGTTCGGCTAGGAGAACCTCTGTATTAGAGAATCTGTTAAGGTTAGCCAAACATCGCAATGTGGTATGAAATTGTACATTAATGTTTAAATGTTTATAATTTTTTGTTTTTAATAAATACGGCCGGGAGGGTCACTCCCTCCCACTTCCAAAAACTTCAAGAACTGTTTCCGGTTTCCCTCCTTTGGGGATTGTGTTGAGAGGGGGTGGCGGGTATCTCAGCCATATTATGTTTTGTGTACATTATCATGTCAGTATTTCTTAAATGTCTCTAGTGTTCTTTATATGTTTCTTGATATGTCACCGAGGTGTAAGGAATAGATATAGTTAATGTAGATTTGTAATTGTAAATATTTTTATTTCAGATTACAATATCTCTGTACAGATTTCAATTGACAGCAGTCCTGAAGATGGTTTCTACAAATAACTCTTAGGAAACCGAAACGTCGACCCTACATCTTATCCCTATCTTGTTTTATTCAATGTGACTGGGGATAGATGTCTTTTAGGTTCTGTTGAGTCACGTATTGATTTATTTCTGTGTGTACCCACAGACCTATTCTTTGTTTGTTTACTTATCTGTATATGAAGTGTATCCTTTAAAATTCCTTTTGATAAAAATCTATTTTTCTAATACACCTCGTGTTTTGTTTATATGTTGTGTCCTGTTAAAATTGAGTTCACATTGAATTAGAGTCTAATACCACTCGATTTGTTCACATTAAGGATTATGAATTCATCCTTTTAAAGCTATCACAAATTACAAAATACATACTAAAATAAATTCCCTTGAAGGCACTTTTACCTTTTCAGTACTTATATCAGCACTGGGTAAAGAAATGATAGCAAGCTACAATCAAAATATGCCAAAAAAGTCCAGGTATATGGATGGAAGTAACCACTAACTATGCTCCACACATAGATAAAAAAGCAAATTTGATATGAATAGTATATGTATAATTTTATTTGTGTTCATCATTTATATACATATATATATATATATATATATATATATATATATATATATATATATATATATATATATATATATATATATATATATATATATATATATATACGTAATCTTCTAACCTCCACACACGAGCGGTGAAAGAAGAGGCAGACCCCACGTTATCCAGGCAAGTTGTTTTATTCCGTGCCTTTCAAAAAATGCAACGTTTCGAGTACAGATGTACTCTTGTTCACACACCACATTCTTGTTACGGGAATACTTTTATAATTGCAGTTCTGACCCCTCCTATGGGCCACACCTACCACACGTGCAACACAAAGTTAAACCTTCAGCCTGAATTAAACAGTTTAAAGGCACAGTACGCATTGGTACACTGAAAGGTGTGTTGGGAACATATAAACATTGAACCCATATTTAACGAAATAATGTGTAATGGGGACTTTGACATGAATAATGAAAAGTTGTATTATTGATTGTGCAAATACGTTGAAATGTAAACATAACATAACTGCTTGAATGCATTTTGTGTAAAGTTACAAATAAAGTTATTGAAATACAATGCATGAATGCATAATTCAATTCTCAGTCAAATAACACCCAGAAATGGAACATGCCCAAATTATTTACGTAAAACATTATATGTGGGTTTTAATGTTGAATATAAACACAGTGCCATTATTAAATTGATACAGAACTTTGGCAAAACTATGTGAAAAAACCAAAAATATCTCATTAGAAAGCACCTAAGTGTTAAACTATGAGATTGAGCTACAGTCCTATATACTTATTTAAAATGTATACATTATAAACTTTATACTACATAAATATTAAGGACTATTTACAAAAAGGATGTTTTTATATGTGCTAAACATAAATTCAAGTGCTCAAATTTATTCACAGTGCAATTGAACCACCTAAAGAAATTTTTAAACCAGTGATTTGTTAAAAGACTGCCCTGCTGAGAACCCTGACCGGCCAGTTCAGAAACGAAAATCGGACTGCAGATCACCTAAAATAGGTGCATTATCAGGAATTATATACAGTTTAGGATATATGTGGATGAACATACTTCGCTGTGGTGGTGTAACAGCTGGAGAGCCAAATTTACAATGCAAATGCTGGATGCAGACTAAGGGTGTTGGAGCACTGTTCCTACAGAAAGTTATACATGTCCTCTGTCGCATTCAACCCATTGGGCTGTTTGCTGTCGAGCCTGATAATATATCGCGTTTCCAGTCGGCGTAATAATTTATCACGATCGCCACCGCGCCTAAGAGGAGCAACAGCGTCGATAACATAATATGATAGGCACGACAGATCCCTGTTGTGCCTGCTGTTGAAGTGGCACGCCACTGGATAAGCACTGTCGTGATTAACAATGGCACGAAGGTGCTGCAATATTCTAACATGCACCTGGGCGCCGGTACTGCCTACATAGCGCAGACCGCAGGTGCATGTTAAGACGTAAATAGCAAACTCCGTTCGGCAGTTGTAATTGCCAAGAATTGGAACTTCAATGTCAGAGAACGGAGTAAGATAATGAGTCGTGTTCTGCCCAAATTTGCAGGCTCGGCAAGAGGAACATTTGTGAAAGCCTTTACCTCCCAACCATTGGTTAACTGCGGGTAATTCAGGACTGGATTTGACCAGTTTGCTGTGCATGCTGTATGCACGCCTGAATGTAATCACGGGTCTGTCCGGAGTGATGTCACGAAGAACACCATCAGTTTTTAAAACTGCCCAGTGTTTGGTCATTATGGATTTAATTTGGCGGTGTTGTCTGCTGTATGTAGTTATTAATCTGGTTGTATCAGCATTGGTATCATTCTCAGGGAGTTTGGGTGTCAGCAAAGAGACTCTAGATCTTTCTCGACTCTTTTGCAAAGCATTAGCTAGACAACCTTTGCTATATCCTCTTGCTTGAAGTCTAGCTAACATTGCAGCAGCACCCTCCTCAAACTTCTCTTGTGTGTTACATATTCTTTTTAAGCGCAACAATTCACCAAGAGGGATACTATTGATGACATGCTTTGGGTGACCACTGCTGGCATGTAATATGCTGTTGCCAGCAGTGGGTTTCCTATGTAGGGAAGTGCCAATAACAGTATCATTGATGTTAATGCAAACGTCAGAAATTCAGCAGTTGTGGTACTGATATTGAATGTGAAAAATAAATTAAAATGATTGATGTTGAGTGCATTGACAAATAACTGAGCACTTTCCACATCACCCTCCCATATACAGAACACATCATCAATAAAACGCATCCAATGCTTGATGCGTTCAAAACCTGGAATGCCAATTAGTTCCTGCTCCTCCCACAGCCCCACGTGCAAGCACGTGTAGCTGGGGGAGAAGCAGGATCCCATGGCCACACCGCGTATTTGTCTCCAAATGTCCTTTGCAAACATAAAATAATTGTTATCAAGACACCATTGTACCAAATTGCATATCATTTTGTTATGACTGTAATACATACAGGATTTACGTCCCAAAAAGTGCTTGATCCCTTCAATTCCCTGAGAGTGTTCGATACAGGTATATAAGGAATCTATGTCCAGAGTAATAATGCACCAGTTCTCGTGCCATTGTATTGATTCCAGTTTGGATAAAAAGTCCCCCGTATCTTTGATATAACTGGGCAGTGATTGGACATGTTCCTGTAAATAAAAGTCAATATAACGTGAAATGTTCTCACGTATATATTTATTTTTTGGTTCATCCATTAAGTTCATTTCATTTGTTTCTAAAAATTGAAAGACTATACAATACCAATAAATATTAACAAGAATAAATCACATATATCAAAAAAGTACATTGAAAAAAAGGAGGGCGGTAAACGAATCAACGAATTTATAAACCAATCCTGCAATTTGATCTAGGAAAGTTGAAAATACGGTCGGTGTATAATAATTTTACATAGTTATAGATAATACCGGCTAATTCTAATGTCAGTAAAAACATGATTATATCAAATGTAGTACATTTCATACATTATCTACACATTAGAAAGAAGACAATATGGTAACATTTTGCAAAGAAATATATGTAATACATAAACACAAAAAAGAACCCATACACACTCAGATCTATATACACTCTACTAATGTAGCGATCACTTCTAGAGTATATTGTTGAAGAAACTTCAAACATAATAACATCTTAATGATCAATGTCAAGAAACCTATAAAGCAAGATCAAATGATAAAAAGAAGAAAAAGAAAGAAAAAATATAGTAAGAAAAATAATAAAAAATATTGATAAGATAAATAATGATAGTGATCAAACGGCCCAGTACTGAATATGATCACATACAGAATTTGTTTCTACCAGTATGCTTACAGATTCTCATTCTTCATCATAGACTCCATGTCATAAATTTGAGTAGTGATCCCTCTTATTTCTAAAAGAATTCAAAATTAGACATTATGCTACAGTTTGTGTGATCTAACTTACATTTATGTGCAGAACTTCACTCAGCTTGATTAGGACTGTCAAAATATTTGACAAATTATGGGACAGCTGAAAAATTAATATACCCAAAAAATTATACAATTTGGCTCTATATTATTAAGTCAAAACATTATAAAGCTACTAGTATATATTGCTATACTTACTACAGAGATTTAGGACTTAGGATTTAGGATTTAGGACATAAAGGTTCCTATAATATGCGTGATATCATAAAACTTGCGGTATGGACACAACTTTCACACGATTTGTTGCCACGTAGATAATAGATTCTTCTCTGTGGACAAACAATATGAGTAACTGTAAGAAAAGTTTAACTCGGGATGTCCAAGTGCTACCCTAACATTAGCAATGCATGTTGGAAGACATAAACTTACTTAAAAGTAGGAATGTGGTCACCGACTACCGATATCTGTAAATAAATCTTAACAAAACTGTAACAAAAGTTTAACTCGGGATGTCCTACTTAAGAAGTGCTACCCTAACATTAGCAATGCCTGTTGGAAGACATAAACCTACTTAAAAGTACGAATGTGGTCACCGACTACCGATATCTGTAAATAAATCTTGATATGGCGATATACGTCAAGCGAGCACCTGTTGCTGTTCAATGCAGGCACTCTGTTGATAAAAGGAAATCGATCACTCGTTATATACGTGATAAGCATTAACATTCTCAACATAAACTTTCCATGTAATCAGAGGAGCCAATAGTGTAAAAACCGCTTACTTGGAAACTTAAAGACGCGGCTTGAAAGTATACTGCTTGAATTAACGAATATTAACTTCTTGTTCTAAAAGATTCCTAGATTTATCCTTGGTCTCTATAGAGGAAGAGTGTAAAGAATATATAAGTAGCTATTTTACACTTAAAGTCTTCATGCCTCTCAATGTTTAACAGACTCAATAGTCATGATGCCTATCCTATATAGAGGACCGTACATTAGTTATTGGTAATTGAGACCTCAGCGGAGCTTCCGATGTTGTCTAACGGCGTTCGGCCATACCGGGAACGCTCCGTTTCAAAAGGCCCTCTTTTTATGTCAAATGTTTTGCGCACAAGCGCTAATTAATTGAGACTTTAGTGGCTGCCGGTAGTTCTTTCCATAGGCGCCATCTTAGGTAGGGCAAACACGCAATTGAAAGCAGAGAGGACGGACTACCTCCCGATCCTCAACAACTGCACCCTCGTCGCGTTTCAAATCAGAAGGCACCCAATAGTCCTTTCCATAGGCACCATATTAGGTAAAGCAACGCGCAATCGAAAGCAGAGAGGACGGACTACCACCCGATCCTCAACACCTGCACCTTCGTCACTTGTTAAATTAGAAGGCACCCAATAGTTCTTAGAAATGGGTGCCATCTTAGAGAGGGAAGACGTTTCTATCAAGGACATAGAGAACTGATTAATTCTGACTACATTTGTTTAGATATCATCCGAAGCAGGATATATTATTAGCTTTACATATCATTTTTGATAATTATGTTGTCTCCATATATCAAACAAGCAAACCAATGTGTTAAAACACAGAACAGGTAAATAGGCAAAGGTTATAATGAAGATAGTGTGTCCATATAGAATGGACTATTTCAGACACAGAGTCTATCCTTATTAGTGCAAGAGTTTAAGACTTATTTCCATGATCATGTATGTCTTAAAGATGAATTAGACAGATTTTCTTGTTTTTATGTCTTAAGAATCTATTCGAAATAAATATTATTTCTGTAAAGGAGAAAACAAAATCAGTTGCAGATATGGCTGCAACCTAGTTTGTACATCGTAAGACAGAAGCTTCCCCTAAGGACAAAATTCCGCCAGTCCAATTTGAGACTACTTGGTGGTAACAATCATCATCACGTTACTGAGCTTAGTAAGGTACATCCAGCTGCAGACCACAAAGAACACACTCTTCATACACAATGGACACAGGCTATCATCAGTCAATAGAATACATCTTCAGTATGGAGTTTATTTTTATTCAAGATAGGAGTAATGAGCAGACTTCCAGATGCATTGTCTTCCAGAGGATTATGTACTGGGTGAAGATTAGGTTGTGCCTGGTAACCTCATACATAAGCAACCTTTTAAAGCAGTGCCTCGCGTGCATTTTAGGTAAACATAAACAACATGCCAAAAACAAAGCCAGTAGTTACACAACAGTAAAAGTAATCTGGCAAATGTGTGTACAGTCCTAGATGATTTCGGACCTGATCTAGAATTTGGCGTATGGAGTAGTGTCCATCATGAAAGTGAAGGACATTACCTCCACCAGCACTCCACCTGCCAGAATTAGAGATGACGGCCAGCCCAATGGTCCTATCTGTACCTTGAAAGAAACCACCAACACAGTAGATCCGTTCAATGTGCTAAATGTTTGGTGTATGGCCACAGTGGGATTCGTGGCTGCCCACAGAACCTTTGCCATTTCTTTATTTTTCAAAAGCAAACTCCCAACCCTCACGCCCACAGAGCTCTCTCCCGGGGCGTGGGGGGCATTATTGTTTTTTTCCTGTTCTTCATTGACATATTTTTCCTGGTGGTGACAGACAGGGAAAACACAGCATTGCACCATCCATCCTAAATAGGGCAAACCGTGTAATGTCCTTCCTCCAATAGCCCTACTCTGTCAGGCTGACAGAGGAAGTATTCTGTTGACAGAACCAGCAGGGGCTCCATCAACTGAATACTTAAGGTCCACCTTTCTCTAAATAGGGTGGACAGACTGAAGGGCTGAGGGCCACCCTAGCCACAGAACTCTAAATCGGTACTTTAGTAATTATCACCACAGCAACTTTTGTTTTTATTACTGTTTCAACAACCCAATCCGTAGCATTGTCAGTGGCAGGTACAATCCAAGCAATGGCATACTGCCATCTAGGCAGCAGGCCAGTGTGATCAATGCGTTTCAGTACAACCATTCCCACCACAAGAATCATGACTAATCCTGCCTAGGCACCAACAGACTAGCAAGTTGGCAGTGGAGCTGTTGCCCTACTCATTTGTTTAACACATTGTCTTTGAAACTATTTGAAGACCATCCCCAAGACATCCCGAGTCAAAACTACCTTGCCTGCAAGGCTTAGCCAGAGTTATACCAATATGCAGCTATTCTGTTAAGAAGGGTATTTTACTGGTCAATTGCCAGTAAAGTCAATTTGACCATGGACATTGGGAACAGTGGTCAAAGAATTCAACAGGGCTGTGACTGCTACAGCCCCCTTGGTCATCTTCCTAATATTTGCCACTCACTAGAAACCTCATTTAGTGATACAGTGACCCCAAGCGCAAGCTGCTTGCCAACAAGCAAATGCATGCATCTTTTGTTGTCGACTATCTGTTCTACAGGGCAACCCTTTTTTCAAAGACTTTTGCGCTGCAATTCAGCTATGCTGCTTTTTGCTCTGTAACAGACAGCTTGATTAATGTTCACTCTGTCTTTCTAGCTGTGGATTTATGCATGTGCGATATTGTGCCTTGTCAATTGACGTATACCATATTTACGTAAACCCTCATAAAATAGGGTAAAAAAAAAACAAGCAAATATATGCATGCAAGATTTTGACTATAAATCACACATGCCAGTTGATACATGGAATAAATTGAAGAAAGTGGTATCTAAATGGGTAATTCTCTAAATGTTACAAGTATGACTCGTTGCAGCGGGCTATGGCTTCAATGTGATTGATGCTCTAAGGCTTTAGAAGAAAGTGCATGTACTTTTCTTTCCCTATTTCCTTATTGTGGTAACGTGTTTTGTGATCCAGCCTGTGAAAGAGATGCCTGGTGGAGCTGAGAAAATCTACATATGTTAGACATTCCTATAGAGCCTAACATGCCCTATTATAATTATCAGTTGTAAAAACAAGCCTGCCTATAGGAGCAATGGCAGGCTGTATTTGACTACACCAACAGTCACGCCACAAGACTTGATACAGACGGACCCAGTGGCACCTTGTGAGCAATGTTTGCTGTGTTCCCCGGCAGTGAGGGGGCTGTCACTATATCAGGAAAAACATTCTTGAGCTTAGAAAGGAGCTACTTTTATAGTACCTTTTGGACATTAAACAGTATATGATTGGGAAAGTGGTAGCTGGTGAGCCTGATAGAACAGATCTAGTGAGAATATTTGGTCAGATGTTTGAGCATTAGGCCAGAAATGCTAAAATGAATATTCTGGAGTCACTTCTTGGCCCCTGCTTTTAGAACAAATGGCTGCAATTGAATCTTCAGCTAGTGAGATGTCAGATGAAGGCCAACTCACACTGTACAGGAATGGTCTGCAGAATGATTGGAATTGGAGTTCTTGGGAGAGCAGAGGTGAAAAGTACACACACCAACTCCTAATCAATTTCAGAGTAGGCCTGACAGACATGCAACCTTGATTGAAAGTTCACTGACACTATTCTCAGTTCAATCAGTGTCTAGCTCCTGGACGTGGCTGTTCCCGCTGTTGTTAGGTAGACATTCATACAGCACTTCCCCTGCTGATTGGGTGAGACGGTACTGAGGTTATATTATATCACAAGCTGGGTATACAGATGCAAAGATGGTGTATAACCTTCTACTGGAAACATGGCCGCTGGGTAAACAAGCTGTCCATGTTGTACCTGCCCTTGAGCAATTCCCCATCAAAGGCATAAACTCCACTTCCTCCTCTATAGCAAAGTTTTTATTTTTGCCTGAACAACTCTGCTGTGCTTGACCAGGAGAAAACCGACAGCTCAGTTGTGCCTGATCATGGGAGAAGCTTCATGCTCAATAATAGACTTACATAGACATGAAAATGGTGCTGTGTGTGTACACACCCAAATAAAACCCTGAGAGAGTATTTGCAATCAGCAGATAACGGTAGTTGCCTAATTATCAATTTTACAGCTCTCTCCAGAGGGTAACGCTTGAACAATGTTGCCAGCTCTTTCACAGAGTGATGTAAAACTCATTTTTAAGGCACTCCATCAGAGCTCAGCAACACAAAAAAATGTCCCTGCTACTCCACAGAGCAGCACACAACCAAGGTTTCCGAGTCTCCCGCTGAGAAGAGAGCCACAGGAATTTGTCTTCCCTGCTCTCACGGATGGGTACACAATCCGTTTTTCTGGCTGTGTCAGAAGAGAACATGTGCACAATGTTTCATAGCTCTTTACAAAAAAAAGCGAACTAATTGTCCCTACTCTTCCACAGACTCAAACAATGTTTCTCTGGGGACAAATTGTAAAAGTGGAGATGGGTTGCACAATGAATAAATGATGTCATGTCTGAGCGGATTACCTGAACATAGCAGGACTTATAAAACATCATTAGCAAATTTCATGGGGGCATACTGTTGATGTTGACTTTACAAATACGTCATTGCGCATATTTAATGTAAACTATAGACCTTTCCTGTCATTGGAGATATTTTTTACATCCGACTGTGAGGCACAGGGCGATTTTCAATAACCTCCATAAAATAGAGTTTCAAGCCAATGTTTCTGCCTTTCCACGAAAGAGTGCCTCAAGACAATGTGTCCAACTCTTCCGCAGAAGAGGGCACACAGCCTGCTTGTCCAGCTCACTCGCAGAGGAAAACAGCACCTTGTGTCCCCAGTGCACCACATAAGTACTCACAATCACTCTCAAGTCTGACCCACATATCTTATCGGGTGAAACTTCTTGCACCAAAGTTCAGCTTCTGCCTTGGTACTAACAATGCTGCGGTAATGCAATGGCAACTCATATTTACTGAGTTAAATCTGTCTGGTGGGTAAAAAGCAGCGGCTGCTCCTCTGCTAAGGTGGAGAAGCGTTGCCCACTGCCAGGAGCATCAAAGAAAGGAAAAAATAAAATGATAATAATGGAATGTTATTATCATTTTTTTCCTCCTGCTGTGGGGGGTACATGAGGGGGCAGGGTCGAGCTGCAGGGGAGGAGGGGTAGACACTCCTGTGCACAATGACCTCTAGGGCCACCCAAATGAGTCATGCACACTCCCCAGTTCTCCATGAAGGCTGCATTACAGCCTGCACAGAGAACATGCCAACCCCTTCAGCCCTTGAGAGCCATGCCAGCCACCCCTGGTGAAAAGAACATTGAGGGTCTCTAATTTTGTACAGTCACCAAAAAAGTCCTTTTTCCGCAGTGACATTCATACGCCTTTTGGAGAGGAGACTTTGTTTGGAAAACCATTTCATGTTTTAGGTGCACATCCTATTTCTGGTTATCCTGTTCATAATGCACCGCAGCCTAAGGTTTTAAAAATGTGTAGCTTTCACCCAAAGCCCTCGGACTCAAGCATATGGGTTGTCTTTCTGAGTGATCATGCCTTCCACGCTCCCCTGGCTTTCTTTACCCTTTCCCTATCATTCCTTCCTTTATCTTTGATTTCTAGACTTGTCTTCTGATTGAACTCTAAAACTATTCTTGCTATTTGGTTTCTCTGGAATAGGCTTTTAGGGCCCGATGCAGATAATCCCAGATTACCGAATCTTAAATACCGAATCATACCGATTCGTTATTTAAGAACTGGTAATCGGGATGTAGGTAATTTTACTGATTTAATTACGAATCGGTAATTGGGGGAAACATAGAAGGGTGGCAGGGTGTCACTTTGACACCCTGTTGCACCCCTCAATTGTGCATGTGCACATGTTACAGACATACATGCCCTTAGGGCATGTATGTCTGCAACATGGCACTGTTTTAAAAGCAAAAAAAATGCTTTTTAAAGGGTTTTTATTATTTACCACCAACTTCTAGTTGGTGGTAAATAACGAATTCTTAAACACCTGTAGCACTGATTACAGTGCTACCTACATGTCAAGATACAGATTCGGTAATTTTACCAAATCGTTATTTTACAGAATCGGTAAAATTACTGATTCGGTAAAATTACTGAATCTGTATTTTAACATGCCCCTACATTCCAAACTCCAAATACCGGTCGGTAACTGCCGAAATCGGCTGTTACCGACTGGTATTTGCCTTCCTACATCTGGTCCTTAGTGTGTTTGCTTTCTATGTTTTTGCATATTACAGTACAATTAGGTCAAAACTACTTTTCTTTACCAACTGTTTTTACTTTGGCAGAAACGTTCAATTTCTGTCAAAGTAGCAAAATTAGTTTTGCAATTGTACAGCCACTTTCCAAAATATAAAACAGTACATCTTCATACCATGTTAGCATCATAGGAGCGTCGAACGTTCAGCGCCCAGTGCTGAACGTTCGAAGAACGAATGCTGGCCCGTCGGCCAACGGTCGTGCGCTGCACTGGCAAGGTAGTGCTTGCGACGAGCATTGGCCGACGGCAGCACTTAAGGGGTTATCTATGGTGCAGTTTAGCATAATAGTTACTCAAACCTTGGTTTTAGTACCCAACAAATCTGTGCTTGCGTGAACAAGTAATTTTCCTAAGAATGGCTGACAGGCCATTTTTGGCACAGAAAGAACTTTGTTACCGCACTGAAAGGTTGTATGCACGGATTTAGAGAACAGTAAAAATCCTATGTTGATTCCAATTGATATTTTGAAAAAAAGCTGCGCAACCTATCTTGGTGTCCTAAAACTGTGCCGGGATTGTTTTCACAAGTAAGAATCGCAAATGCTTCCTACGGCTTATGAGAATAAATAAATACATTTTTGTTTGACTGTTGGGGTATACTCCCAAATTTGTGTCCTTCTAAAACTGAAACGTTACGCTTACAGCAGTACATACAACATAGTAAAAATCGAGGTTTCGGTAATAGAAATCCATGGGGGAGGAGGCGGTGGCATAACACAGGCCCCTGCAGCCCCTGCAGTGTGGGGGCCTGAGCTGCAGGGGGCTCCCTCAGTACAGTACTCTGGCACCAAGAGCCCCAGATTAAATCTGGAGAGGGAGCCTTCCATGTACCTTGTTGGGGGGGGGGGCTCAAGTTTTGTTACGCCACTGGGAGGAGAGGCAAAGAGAGGGACTGGTGAACGCTTCAGCGAATTGAAATTAAAAGCCATTTAAAAACCATTTTGTGTTTTATTTACACGGGTAGATGCTATTGATACGCTCTGAGAACGAGAGGAGGACAAAATTACATTTTTAATTAGTGGCACACAATCGCTTTCCTCTATCTCTTTGATTTTAGTTGTGACATCAAGGAACACAGTGAATTTACAAAATAACAGAACTCTAGACTTAATCAAAAAATAAGATACATGACACATCAATAAATGTGTTGGTGATTTTTGAGCTATCATTTCAATATACTTGTGATATGTATATGAAGTTGTGAAACCGAAAGAAATAGTTAAAATGTTATATTTGTATGTACTGCTTGTCTTCTTTTTTTACTATTTTACCACTACAAAAGGGACAAAACACAAACCAGCCTTCTTTTTGCAACACATGCCCAAACATAACATGAACATTTAAGAATAAATAAGTATTAAGCAAAGTTTTTCTAGGCACCTGGCACATCGATGCCGAGATCCCACTGTCAGATTTTTTGGTGCAAGGACCTGCTCCTGACAAAAATCTCTAGAACCTGGTACTCCTCATCGTCGACAACTATGGACAACCATAAATGCCCCCAATTCCCACAGCAAATAATTTTTACAGTGGGGGAATAATATCAAACAGTGTTTACCAAACCAAAGGTCAGTGACGGTGGGGGCGTGGTCAAAGGTGTGGCTAAAAACAAAAGGCCTCATTGATGAGGAATTGGCGTAGGGCGTGTCTTCTTGTTGCAATGCCCCCTACACCAATGTGAAAGGGCAGGAATGCACTGTATTTATTAAATACATTGCATTCCTGTCCTTTCCCCTGTGTTGACAAGCAAATTACTGCCTTGCTCCAATGTAGGCAGGATTGTTTTGTGCAGGAAGTGGCACCTTCTTGTGTAGGGGGTTTTATAGAGCGCTTGGTGACGCACAGCGGCGTGTCCCCGCGCTAAGGAGCTAATATCTGCTGGAACTTACAAGTGCGGAAAGAACTACTGTGTAAATAAAGCAGTCTTCAGCTTGGCTCTGAAGATTGATTCTGAAGGTTCTAATCGCAGAGCCATAGGTAGTTTGTTCCATCTTGATGCTGCGAGGAACCTAAAAGATCTTCCACCCATCCGGGCTCTGGACACCTTAGGAATTGCCAGGAGTCCTGAGCCGGAAGATCTCAAGGATCGAGATGGCTCATAGGGTGTCAGCAATCCTTTCAAAGGGAGCGGAGATCTCCCGTAGATGATCCGGTGCTATGTGCACAGGGCTTTGAATACCACCCTGCTACGGATCGGGAGCCAGTGCAGAGACCGGAGGGACGCTGTGGATCCTGCTCTTCTGGGTAGTCTAAGCACTAATCTGGCAGCGGCATTCTGGAGAACCTGTAGACGGCTCAGATTCTTCTCCAGAGTTCCTAAGTAGAGAAGATTGCCGTAATCCATCTTTGACGTGACTAGTGAATGTACCAGGGTTTGGCGGGCTCTGATAGGTAAGAATTTTAATACCTTCCTGAGACTTTTGAGGGTCCCAAAGCATGATCCAACCACCTGATTGATCTGGGGGCCAAAGGTAAGGTCAGAGTCAAACCAGATACCCAAGTTCTTTGCTTTCTGGCAAGGGGTGGGTGCTGGACCTAAACACGGTGGCCACCACGCCGACGTCCACGCCGATCGGTCTCCCCCCACCACCAGCACCTCGGTCTTGCCTCCGTTGAGCTTGAGGCAGTTGGCGGACATCCAGGCCGCTAGGTCTTGCATGCAAGCTCTGAAGATGTCCGCCGAGGGGCCGGGCGCACGTGACAGGGAGATGACCAACTGCGTGTCGTCCGCATATGACACCATTCGAAGGCCGTAACTCTCTACTAAGGTAGCGATTGGGGCAACATAAAGATTAAAAAGGGTAGGGCTCAGGGAAGAGCCCTGCGGCACCCCTTGATCCAAAGAGATGCGCTCGGAGTACTGGTCACCTTGCCTTACTTGGAAGCCTCGGCCTGCAAGAAATGAATAAATCCATTTCAGTGCTGCCCCTCTTACCCCACCTTTGCTCAGACACTGTAGCAAGATGGAATGTGCTACAGTGTCGAACGCCGCACTTAGGTCCAGGAGGATTAAGGCCATGGTTTGTCCCTCATCAGCACCTTGCCTAAGGGTTTCGGTGGCCCTAAGAAGGGCAGACTCCGTGGAGTGACGAGGCCGAAACCCGAATTGCGTAGGATGGAGGAGGTTGTTTTCTTCCACAAATTTCATTAGCTGCTTATTTACCACCTTCTCTGCTACCTTAGAGAAATAAGGCAGCAAGGAGATGGGACGAAGGTTATCTAACTTCTCAAAGCTAATGTTGGGCTTCTTACGTAGGGGGAGCACCACGGCCTGTTTCCAGTCCTCTGGTATGGAGCTGGATAAGAAGGAGATATCTAACAGGTGTCTGATATAGGGTTCTAGTGTTTCCAGACTATCTCCCAACCTTTTAGGGGAGGCGGGATCCCGAGGGGAGCCAGATTTAACAGATCTGCAGATTTTAATTAGATCCACAGGTGAAGGAGTGGTGAAATTAAGTAGCAGATTTTGGTCGGCTTCATCACTCAATAAGTCTACTGGCATTTCCGCTGCAGGAGGTATGTGGGGGAAAGCCGAGTAAATTTTGGACACTTTATCCCCGAAGTAGTTCGCAATGCGGTTGCATGCTGCTACTGAGTGATCTTCCTCTAAGGTAGAGGTTATTGGGGTGGCCAGAGTTTTATATATGCTGAACAGTTCCCTAGCCGAGTTCTCTGCCTCGTGGATTCTGTCAGCATAATATGTGGCCTTCTCTATCCGGATCTTGTTGTGATAGGTGCGTCTCTTAGCAAGATAGGCCTCTTTCATCCGGTCGTCATATGCCACTCTCCACTGCCTTTCTGCGCGTTTACAGTCCCTTTTGGCGCAACGCAGCGCCTCGCCAAACCAGGGAGCCGTTCTTTGTCTTTGAACCCCTCTGGTAGGACGTCCCAATGGGGCTGTGCAGTCCAGAGCAGCAGTAATACGATCATTAAGCAACCTATTCGCTGTATTCACATCATTGCCTCCTGGGGGACCTTCCGCAGTGAGGGCCGTATTAAACTTTTGCAGGGAGAATCTTGCCCACCTGCGCCGAGGATAGATGAGAGGGGTGGGGGCGTTAGCTTTATATGTTGGCAGGAAGATGGTAAATGGGACCAAGAAATGGTCTGTCCAAGGCAGGGGCACTGGGGGAGCAACTGAGACATCCTCCCAGTTAGCAAATATTGGGTCAAGCAAGTGCCCACGATTGTGTGTGGGAAGCAGCCCCTTTAGTTCCAGCTGTAGGGTGTGAAGTTCATCCCGGAACTCCACCGCACCGAACTTCTTGCACAAAAACAATCCCATGAGAGGTTTTCCTCCTTCTATGAGTGCTACAGAATGCAGCACACATGGAAAGAGGAAGAAATGATAAGAAATGAAAGCATTTCTCCTCATTACGCCTGCTGTGGGGAGGCGCAAGGTTTTGGCACTGCCCCAAGTTTACGTGATTTTGTAACTCAAGAGCAGTATCAAAATCCATGGGTGTTGTGTGGTAACCTCCATACAAAATATTTTGTTTTGTTTTTTAGATCTTTCACCATCAATTAGCTGCATATAAAATAATGGGTAGCTTAAATTAAAAAAAAACATTTTTAAAAGTTGTTACTCGTTGGGAAATGCACTGTAGTACATTATGAAACATCTATTAGTTAATGCACTGCAGAGGTCTGTGTGTAACCAAAGAGCCACAGAATTACATTTGGATGGTGCAGTGCAGAATACTGACTTGGGCATTTTTATTGCTAGGAGGTCACAGCCTGTGAATGAAAGCACTGAGAATGTGTAAGTCGTTATTTTATACATGCATTACACACAGTATACGATAGACAGCGACAACATTTGCAAATAGATTAACGTTAAGTGTTGCTTCCAAAATGTAGATTTTAATAATACTAGACCATAAGTAATGCAATTATTTTTACATAACTGTCCCTTCAACGCCTCTTCATGGGTACTGAGTGCTATGTAAATACAATTACAACTAAAAACACACACTTCACAGCCCAGTTTTTAACTCTTTAGACTACCACTCCAAAAAATTCCGATTGTCTTTTTCCAAAACCAAACACTTTGGATTCCAGGCTGAAGTGACGCCTGGGAATGCACGCCCCCTTTCCCAGGACTCGATGGCCCCCTAGGGGTCGCGCCCCACAGATTGAAGACCTTTGCTGTAGGGGAAGCAGTGATAGGCATGTTTTCCAACACAACTCAAAATGTTGTAGGCTTATACAATTAATCATGGTTGTAATTCCAAAGTACATGAAGTCTTCACACTCCTCCATCACTTACTGCACCTGACCATCTCACTTTGAATCTGTTCGGTCATAGCCTGGCAGAGACTGCAAATAAGAACCACGTGAAGACCACAGTGGCATTGAGTTCATTGATGGAGCTTACTGTCAATCCTACCACCCTAACCACTGTTAGTACCATCAACTGTAATGTGAGTACCATCAACTGTAATGTTTATCCCTCTCCTGGGCTCTAAATTACCATTAGCATCATTAGGAGAAGGCCCAGGTGGAGCTGGTGCTTGAATCTCTATTGTATCATGAGTGCCTCTTCCACCTCACATCTTCTCCTATAGATTTTCTCAGAGCTGCCTCATCAAGCCAGTGTTCTATTAGCACCTCGGAATCTTCCATGAATGAAGCAAAAGAAAGAGTGCACATAACGTCCAACAGAGCATCTCTGATCTTAGCTTAACTGATAGGTTTTGCACTGGATAATGAGTAGACAACCTCTTCCATTTAAAAAAGTCAAAAGATAAACTCTGGAACAGAATGAAATGAACCTTAAAAGAAAACTAGAAATGTCTAAGTCGCAATGAAAAAAACTATTAAATACAAATGGTAAACTTTAAAAGGTTTACAAAAAAAACTCTGTAAAACGCATCTAGGCTCCAAATATGGTGTTCTAAACATATGTTTCTGAATGTATAATACAAACGCACCCTAAAGTTTTTTTTATAACATGCTAAGTCACATAATTATTCTAACTGAGATTAATGGAAGCTATTCTAATATTTGTGTGATTATATTGTGAAGTACAAAAGGTAAAATCCCTCTCACTTTCTCCTTCTCAGGGGCTACCCTGCCATCTTCGTCTGCAGTGCATAACAACCAACAAAGGCACAGCAAGATCCAAAGAATGTTACTAACTCCTCAATCCTTGCCAAATAACTCACAATTGCTGCTATATTTCCAAATGCGTTAAGGCCCCTGATTGGTTGATTAAATTCCAACAAGAAACTCATGCTTGCCCGTCATGACTTACATTTTTCAATCTGATCTGCAAGACATGTCAAACCACTTGGATCTTTTATAAAGATTGAACCCAATCTATCAGAAAAAATGGTTCAGCTCAGAACAACTGCCGTGATATGAGGGAACAACAATTTAGTACCCTGGGGCTAAATACCTTTAGGCACCTTCCCAAGACTGGAATGGGTGGAAAAACGTGTCATCTGAGGACCAAGAGTGCTGTCAGTTGAGTTATATTACTCCTTATCACAAAGGGTCAGAACAGTGCTCAGATGAAGATGTTGATGGCACAGTTTAAAGATATAGAGGTGCTCACGCATTAGCCCTGGGAGGATAGCTGTTTAGGAAGCTGAACAACTCTTTCTTAAAGTTCAACTTGTGCATACCACAATATTGTAATGTATATTTTGTATGGAATTGAATTTATATAGGGCTTACTACCCCCCGATAAGGCAGTGAAACACTTTATGGCGAATAGAATGCTACTCCAATACATAAGGTTAGTTGGTAATTCAATTGCTTTGGGCTATTAGGATTAGCTGTGTGCTCTCAAATGAACCATTGCATGCACATACTCCAGTTTCTCTATCGTAGAATAAATTAACAGGACTTAGGTGTGATCATTAGTGGCACAAATGATTTCTGGCATAGATAGATGATCTAGAAGAGATTTGGTATTGTTAGTTTGCAGTGGTATGGCTTCACAGAAAATAAGGTTATGATATATAAAGTGAGCTGTGGGCAATTTGGAAAAAGTAATGATAGAGATTAAGGCAGGCAAGCATGCAAATTATATTGAACTATACTCGGAAAAAGGAGCTGTGCTGAGGTATACCACAAACTCTAGTCTGCAGGTCATAAATATGGCTGCTTCAACCACAATACTATTTTGTTCTATGCACTGTTTTTGCTGTGTAATATTACCAGACAACAAACCATGTACCCAAGTGATTCATTTAGCCTTGGAGCCTGCCATAGCGGGCTCTACCTGCCAATAAAGGCCAGCTCCAGTGTTAAAAGCCTGAGCCAAAGGTGAGGGCCTTTCACAAAGGAACGGGCCTTTCATTGCCGGTAGAGCCCACTACGTGGGGCTCTAAGAATATTAGAACCTTCCGGCCCTAGAGGGCAGAATGCTCTAATTTGTAAAATAATGGCCTCATGGAGCCCAAGGGGGTTGAAATCCCCTCTGGCTCCGTGAGGCCTTTGTTAAACATTGGAATGTTGATGCTCCGGGCTTTTACTGGCCATTAGAAGCCTGGAGCACTCCATTGTTTTTAATGGAGCTCTCAACATTCCAATGTTCTAATTTAGCTGCTTGCCTGTATTTTTTATAACTTATGTTTACAGGGGTGTAGTGCTTTGTCAACCAGATTCCAAACTGTGGCTTCTTTAGAAAACTTCAAAGGAACGCAGAGATTATCTCTGTTAACAATAAGGCTTCAAAACTTGATAGTAACAACTGTTCTTTGCCTGCATTCTAAATTATGTGAACATCTGAAGCAGGGACATGAAGCATTTGTGCAGCAGATGCAAACAGTAGGCTTGCTTGTCTACCATTGGGTGTAATTGCGGGGTCAATGACTAATAGCCTTATTCTCTACATGATGCCATTGATAATAGCTATATAATTCAATTCCCCCTAATTGCATGCCATTGCATCAGGCTCTGGCCCATTATTGGAGGGCAGGCAATTACCAGAAGTTAACAAACCACAGCAAAGGCCAATAAGTACTAATTATCTTTTATATTTTTTTACTTTCATGGGTTCCTAAAGAATCGTACAAGCTCTCCCACACATTTATGACAGTTGTGGATTTCATGAAGTATCCTTACGCATAACAATTACATTTGCAAATTCCCAACCAAGGTGTGCATGCATGAAGGTGGCACAAGTAAACTTTAGCACTTCTAGAAAAACTGAAAATCGCAAAGATTTGTCACATGGAAAAACCTCTTCATCGAGTGAACTCCATTAAATAAGAATATGTTCTCTTCACATTGCCACCCTTGAAACGCACATGATCTTGCTTTGGACAGGAGAAAACTTAGAAGCATTTCAGGAATAGAAAACTACCTGCAACAGGTGTAGAAATATGCACCAACTTACAAGTTTGTACTTGTTTACCTACCCCTGCAAGAACCCCCCGCAAACTACACAAACTCTAAAGTTCTAAATGGGTGGAACTGTTGTATTTTATGTACGCTCCCCATTCAGAAAAAAAACAATAATAACCACACTTGATTAATTGTGGCATTCTGACTCACAGAATCATGATTGTAATTGTGTGTTCACAAAATGATCTTTTGAGCATCTACATTTAACTTAGGGATGTCAAATGCTTTGTGAATCAGGTGCTTTGGGTACACTCATTTTAACACTTAGGTCTCTATTAAAGTTAAACTTCCAATGTACCCTACTAAAACCTTCTATCTAGTGCCAGGGCTACTGTAATTATGTGATTTTATGGTTTTCCGCAAGCTAATGGATTTGCTCCATAATCTGTAGGTTTCCACAAAATAATTGTTCATAGGTCAAACGGTGAAACGTTATTAAAAATTCACCAGAGCGTCTTGTCGAGCTGTGGTAGACCCTTCACAAAGGTTTTACTGGTCATCTTTCTGTTGCTTATACCTGTGTTTGAGTGTTAATCTGGCACTAATGAGAAGACATATTTGTCCAGACAGTGCTAGCATCTATAAAAATGACAAAATAATGAAGTGACACAAAATGTGATGCTTTGTCACCAAATCTGGCTTTTCTTACTATATAATATAGTCAAGCCTACCGCATAATTTGGCCCTACCCTGCTGCATCATTGCAGTTGCCCTGACCGTTGATTTTTTTTGTGGCTATTAGCATGGTCTCGTCATAGGAACCTACAACTATTGTACCAGTCCATGTGTCTTCAGTTACAGTAACTTCAACATAACCCACGGAGACCCCAATATTATCCCAACTCCCACTGGTAGAAGTAAATGGTGAGATTCCTACTCAGGCTGCCACATCACCAGAGATGATGCACATATTAAAGGTAACTACTGCTGGCTTCAAAATGTTTCAGGCTGATAATGTATTTGCAATACTGTCTAGTTCTTCTTAAAATGATGTCCATTTTCTAGGCTAAAAAACGTAACGACGGTTACCAACATTAAATAGTGTTTAAAAGGTTATGGTGTTTATGAAACCCTTGTGTAGATTAACCGGCATGCAAAAACGCAACTTTTTAATGGCATGCTTCTTTATTTTTACTTTGCAACAAGTTTCTTAACCTTGGTAAACTAGTCCAAAGCAAAATCATGTGTGCTGGTCCAAATTGTAGCTTTATTTGCAAAACTATCTGTGGGTAACTTGCAATCCCAAACCCATTACAGCTAAAAAATGGTTAACCTTTTCAACCCTGACACAAAAAGTGTAATGATGTGCGGTAGTGTTGTCAGCTGAAGGAGTGCTTTCAAAAGTACTGCAAGCTTCGGTGATCTGCAAAGTAGCCGAAGTAAACACTGCATCACAGATTAGTCAGCGGACGCGCTGTCTGCTAAGTTTCTAGATCTGAGGAGGTGACTTTATTGGGTCTATGGGGGCGGCCGGGCCCCTGTTGTGTGTGATCTGGGAAGGGGGTGCCCCTGCGGCGTGTCTCCTCTACTCTACTCCACTGCACGCTCCGGCCCGCCCTTCCTTGTTTGCTTGGTAGCACAACGATCGATATCAATTAATACACGTTTTCTCTGTGCAAATTAATCAATGCTTCCTTTCAACCTGACATGCTTACGGTCTAAACACAAAGGGCTTCTCGGGCGTGTCTCTTGGCGGGGGTTCTGTTTGTTTCTTGCTTATCAAGCTCTGTTTCCGTACAGAGAACGAAAGACAGAAAGAAGTGGCAACAAGGAAGGCTCGAGACCAAATAAATCAGGCACGAGCAGGTACATTAATTTATAATATGTGGCTTTTTTTGTGAATTCTGAAACGAGCAGGGATTGCTCTGATACCGATCACACAATCTCACCAGTTATGGAAAAATGCGTGTGATCTGCCAGTATTTCCCCAATGAACCTTATTTCACTCCCTCGATTAACGCCGAGTACAACATGCTCCACGCGCCTGAGCGCTGGCAGAGGGAAATTCACAGCTGCTTCTGAATCTCGCCTGACCTTAGTGCCTCGTAAAAACGCTCCCACTTTACCGGCGAGGGTAGCTGCCTTCCCAGAACGGAATGGATTTTATGTCCAGAAGGGCAGCCCGGCCACCACGCATGGCTGTGCAGCGTGCTCCGTGGTGTCACTAATGACTAAAACCGGCCATTAGGGCTCTCGGCTCCTTCACCCACGCCTCCCCCCTCCTCGGCGCGGGCTCTCCGGCATCCCACTGCTCATCGATTTATTACTCAACAACCGACCTTAGATAAATCGGTCGACGCGCTTCTTACCTAAATTCCGGCACTAGGTTGGGCTTCAGACCATAAAAGGCTGCCGACAGGGTCAGGACCCAGTGGGGTTTGTAGTTTCCGTTTTCACACTCCAGGAAGGGCGAAGACCAGCGGATGTGGTTCTTGTCTGCTGCAAAGCCATCCCCCTTCTTCCAGCTGTTCTCTAAACTTTTGGGGCCCGTGCCCAGGAGCCGCTTGTGCAGGTGGGGCCTCCATTTGCCCTTGAAAGTGTTGAACCACTCGGTTTCAATGGTGGCGTTGGCCAGCAGGTGGGCAGAGGAGGACAGGTCCTGCAGGTGAATCTGGCTCTCCTTCCTGGTGGCCTGGAGGAAGACGTGAGGGGTGGGGGACAGGGGGTCCATGTGGAAAGTGATGGCTGCCCTCAGGATGTCGGAATTACCTTCCAAGACGCTTCTGACCAGGGCGTGATACCACTCCATGTCCCCCTGCAAGTGCTGCTCCCGGGATTTATTGCTTTGCAAAATCATGTTTAGAAAGTTGGTGGCGTGGATCAGCGTGTCCAGGGCGCCTTGCAGGGAGGGGTGCGACGAGGCGTGGGGCACCCCATTGAGTTCATACCTCCTGGAGCAGTTCAGATGCCTCAGCTCCTGAGAATCCCCCGTGTAGAGAAATGAGGCCACATGTTTGGGCAAAGCCCCGGCGTGCTTCTGTGCCGCAGCCGGGCTGCGCGTGGACCTACCCCAGGGGGAAGATATGTCCGGGCTCCGGAAGTTGTCGTAAATAGAGTCCTGCTCCCTGACAGCTTTCTTCTCCTTGTGCCTCACTCGCCCTTCGAACTCCTCGGATGCGAGGGCACCCAGGTGGGCGAGGAGAAGGAGGAAGACCCGAAGTGGCAGAGCCATGTCCCTCTCCGCGCCGGGAGCACTTTTTAATCTCGCCCCTGGAAAGTGCCCCCTGGAAAGTGCCCCTGCTTCTCGCCGCCTCCGCGCGGCGGATCCGCTCACCTGTGACAACCGAGCGCCGCGCGCAGCCCCGCTCTGGGAATTACTCTGCCCGTCGCCTGGATGTGAGCAGGTTACATCCCATCTCGAGAGGAAGCTATAGTTAGCCTGCTTACGTCTTTAACCCCATCCGCTTCCCTCGCTTTCATTGAGCTAGTCGGAAGCTCTGCGTGCAAACGCGGCTCTGCCGGGTAATCAGGGGCAAGTCCCGCTCCGTCTTCTTCATCCTTCAGGCGCGGCACTTGCAGCCGGGGATCACCAAACACCGGCGCAAGAAAAGAAACAGAGCTTTGCCGATTGTTTGCAGAGCGTGCGCAGGGGGCGGGCGCAAAAACGCCGCTTAATGAAGCACTTGGGTGAGCTTAAGCGCGCACTCCTCCCTCTCCTGGCGCTGGCACGCTGAAACTACAGTTCTGTCACAACCAAACCCTCCTCGTCGTTAGCTCCTACCTAGCAGCCGCTCATAGGTGTGTTTCAGGCGTCTTGGTCTCTGTATGGCCGGATCCTGCGTCAATCACCTCGCAACCATTTGTTAGTCAGGGTGGAAGGAGGATTGGAGGAGCTGTCCAGTGCTGAACAAGGAGCAAACAGTGGAGCCGGAGAATCCATAGAGAGACCGAGAGGGAGGGAGGGCGCAGAGACATCTCACAGGAGAGGGGCGAAAGGCCAGCTCTTCTCGCCTTAAGACTTCCAGTAAGAGGCCAGCTTAGCAGGGGCACTTAAAACAAGAGCGGCGCTCTCGTAAGGCGCTGCAACGCTCCCTAACATGAACAAAGTCCGCGCTAAAGCAACACTTGGTAATGTGCAGGAATGTAGGCACTGCGCCTCACAGCAACTGTAGTGCATGTTTACACCTTTTCTGAGCGACTACACTTTTCGAGCCAATCGTTGAATTAATTCATAATTAAGTCGACTTTGTTATGGCAAGGTAATTGCAGCTGTGTCTTGAAGAGACATCTCCTAGTTGTGCTTCCAATGCCCGTTTGCCTGTGTGTTTATGTGCGTGCGCGGGCGTGTGTGTATTAAATAGAGAGAGAGGGAGCAACAGAGAGCAAGCAAAAAAAAAACGAGCGAGGGAATATCTGGTTCCCGTTACATGCGCGGTTATAAATAGAGTAATAGATAAAATGCATTAGGGTAAAGATGATATTTCTGCGTAGGAGTTTACCCTGTTCTGCTGCAAATGATACGTGTATGTCACAATCTCAGATGGACAGATGGATGAGGGAATGGATATATACATATATATATATATACATATATATATATATATATATATATATATATATATATATATATATATATATATATATAGATAGATAGATAGATAGATAGATAGATAGATAGATAGATAGATAGATAGATAGATAGATAGATAGATAGATAGATAGATATTTCTGCATAGGAGTTTGCTTTTTTTCTGCTGAAAAGGATACGTTATATGCCGCAATTTTAGAAAGATAGATAGATAGATAGATAGATAGATAGATAGATAGATAGATAGATAGATAGATAGATAGATAGATAGATAGATAGATAGATAGATAGATAGATAGATAGATAGATAGATAGATAGATAAACATTTCTGCATAGGAGCTTGCCTTTTTCTGATAAAAATGATACGTTATATGTCGCAATTTTAGATGGATAGATAGATAGATAGATAGATAGATAGATAGATAGATAGATAGATAGATAGATAGATAGATAGATAGATAGATAGATAGATAGATAGATAGATAAACATTTCTGCATAGGAGCTTGCCTTTTTCTGGTGAAAATGATACGTTATATGTCACAATTTCAGATAGATAGATAGAAGGTTAGATAGATGGATGGATGGATGGATAGACAGATAGATAGATAGATAGATAGATAGATAGATAGATAGATAGATAGATAGATAGATAGATAGATAGATAGATAGATAGATAGATAGATAGATAGATAGATAGATAGATAGATAGATAGATAGATAGATAGATAGATAGATAGATATTTCTGCATAGGAGTTTGCTTTTTTTCTGCTGAAAAGGATACGTTATATGCCGCAATTTTAGAAAGATAGATAGATAGATAGATAGATAGATAGATAGATAGATAGATAGATAGATAGATAGATAGATAGATAGATAGATAGATAGATAAACATTTCTGCATAGGAGCTTGCCTTTTTCTGATAAAAATGATACGTTATATGTCGCAATTTTAGATGGATAGATAGATAGATAGATAGATAGATAGATAGATAGATAGATAGATAGATAGATAGATAGATAGATAGATAGATAGATAGATAGATAGATAGATAAACATTTCTGCATAGGAGCTTGCCTTTTTCTGGTGAAAATGATACGTTATATGTCACAATTTCAGATAGATAGATAGAAGGTTAGATAGATGGATGGATGGATGGATAGACAGATAGACAGATAGATAGATAGATAGATAGATAGATAGATAGATAGATAGATAGATAGATAGATAGATAGATAGATAGATAGATAGATAGATAGATAGATAGATAGATAGATAGATAGAAGTTGTGGCTGGCATGACTTGAGGGTGGGGGGGTCACGCAGGTTTTCAGAGGTTATTTAACATTTTTTTAACTTACCTTACCGGGTCACGCGCCGCCTCAGCTCCTGGCCAGGTCCAGCATTTTTCCAACAGGAAGTAGCCACAGGCCGCCCCCGTCCCCTTGCCTAAGCCAATCACAACACTGCAATGGCAGTGTTGTGATCGGTGAGGAAAGCGCCCAGTCAAGCGCCTATTGGGAGCCATTTTCTCTATGTAGGCTGCATGCAGCCTATATAAAGAAAAGTCAGAGTGCGCATGACCAGTCATTTTAAATACCATTTTATGTTTCTGCTTCTGGCACTGCAAGAAAGCAGTGGGGAGAGGCTCCCCCGCCCTAATGGGGGAGCCGCCCCAGATAGATAGATAGATAGATAGATAGATAGATAGATAGATAGATAGATAGATAGATAGATAGATATACAAGTGAATTTTTTTGGGGTTTATTACTGAAATTTACAGAGACACATATATCAGACAAGCAGAGAAACAAAAGGATACGAAAATACACACAGCAATGTAGCCTTAAAAAAACAGTAACAGCTTACTCTAGGTCTGATAGAATTAACATAAAATAATAACTATATTGATTTTACAAACTCAGCATTTGTGCAAAACATGTCAGCCATTTGTTTAGATTGGCGTTCTCTCAAGAAGCCCGACTTTGCCTTTGAGTTCTGTGCTTCTGGACTTTCTCATTGACTAGAGCCACGGTCAGCAATCAGGGATTTTTGTGTCTAATCTGTGTGATGATTGGTCTAGTTTGGGCAGTGCTTAGTAATTGTGCCCTTTGGTTTAATGACAGACCACTAAATGGCCCTCTTGTGTGTGAGTTTCCTTGGAGTCTTCACATTGTGCTTCAGATGTGCACCAGTGAGTGAGCCACATAACTTTGCAGTTTCCCTTTTTCCCAAGAGTGAGCCATTATCCATGGCCTGTAATGATTTGCGTTCTTTGGGCACACGAGGCAGACATTAGTCAGACATCTGTGTAGATGTATGATTTTGCAAGCATGGACTATAAGCATGCTAGTGGGCAACAAAGGTGTTCTCGGAGTTCCTCGGTGGTGTAGAGAGTCTTACCACCTTAATAATATGACTGTCTCAGACCGTTTGCTGAGTCAAATATAGAACTGGTGGTGGACTGAGGGTCCTATTTGTCCAATGGAGGAGGGTGTGGGCACTGTATTCCAGTAGGCCGTTCTAGATAAAGCGGCCGGCGCCCATCCACAGCCCTCGTCCTGACGAAACACCCGCAGCGACGTCGTGTTCACGACGTCGCTGCGGGTGTTTCGTCAGGACGATGCAATTTTGACTCCCAGGTACCTCATCTCATCTTTAGTGTGGTATTTTCCCTTTGGCAGGTTCCAGGTCATAATCTCGATTTTATCTGCATTGATCTCATAACCTGAGACTCAACCAAATTCTTCAGCTAAACTGATGACTAGAGGGAAAGATGAATCTAGATCTGACGAAAAGATGAGAATATATACGTATCAAGAGAGAGAGAGAGGACCAGATAGCTAGTCCGTATCCCCGTGGTTTATATATATTTAATCAAAAGGAGACTAGCTCATCAACTACTAAGTTAAAGGACTCAAATATGTTTTGTTTAACTCGCCTCCTACATCCAAAAAGCCTTATTTTTAACCGCTGACAGAGGCCCAGTTATTAAAGTTTAATTTACCCTCGGGTACTGGGACCCCCGCCAAGCCGTTTTAACATCACTATACCTTACACCTCACACTGCACACTCAGCAATATACCTGCTCCGCTGTAATCAGGCGTCGAAGCACACCCGGGACACGCTAGGTGTTACTGGGTGGGCCCGATGATGAAGCATGCCACTAACTAGGTTGGTGGGTGAGGGCTTCATGAACACACCTACAAGGTGTTCCTACCCCCTGACAAAACATCTTTGAGTCCTTTAACTTAGTAGTTGATGAGCTAGTCCCCTTTTGAAAAGATGAGAATATCATCTGCATAGAGGGCTATCTTCCTCTCCCATATGCCACTCTTAAATGGTAGGATAGCTGTCTCCTCCTTGAGACACCGAGCAAATGGCTCAATGTACAAATCAAAGAGGCGTGGAGAGAGGGGGCAGCCCTGTCTGGTTCCACTCTTAATGCTGAAGGGGTTAGTCAGTGGAATACAGTGCCCACACCCTCCTCCATTGGACAAATAGGACCCTCAGTCCACCACCAGTTCTATATTTGACTCAGCAAACGGTCTGAGACAGTCATATTATTAAGGTGGTAAGACTCTCTACACCACCGAGGAACTCCGAGAACACCTTTGTTGCCCACTAGCATGCTTATAGTCCATGCTTGCAAAATCAACTTTTGATTGAACCAATACATAACAGGATTACAGTAGCCGGGAAGGTGATCCTTGGACCCCGATTCCTTTCACTCTTTTCCCCACAAGCGACGTCCCAATAATTGAAAGCCCTGAAGAAGTCCCAGCTTGGGACGAAACGCGTCGGCTGTATGTGTTTTACTGCTTATTGAAAATAAAGATTTAAAGAAGAACTTCAACATCTCTGAGGAATATCGCCTTATTGTGCTTAAACACAATTTGCACTTATTGTTTCATGTTTTGTGGTGCACCTTTGCGGTTGTTTGATTTGAATTAAAATTCCCTAGGGAATAGGCACGGTGATGATGGGTGCCATTCAGTGTGCACACAACCCCCTTGATTAGTTTAAGGGTTAAGGAACCTTACGGGGGAAAGCTAGTCAGGTGCTGACTCTAGGAAGGGTCCATCATTTATTCAGTCTTTTATCTGTGTAGATGTATGTCTTGAACGTATTGAACATTTTGTCTAAAGTGTTCTGATGTATCGGAGCGCTGAAATGTGAAGTGCATATGTTGTGTTTTTGGGAGTCTGCCAGAATTTTTTATATAGCTATGTTGCTGTGTTGTGATGTGTGCACGAGGGAGGAGGAAGGTATATCTGGCAAGTTCTGCTGTCTTCTATGAAAGATGGCTGTGTAAATTATTGTGTTTTTCTGTTGGGGAACAGTATTTTCTATCCAGTGATATGCAGCTGTGTTGTTCATCTGAGGATGCTGAAAGGGCTGCAAAAATGTTGGTAGGCTTGTGGTAGTGGCTGGTGGGTCACAGCCTATGCATGTTGAAGTGTGTTCCCCATCCCCAAAATAACACTGGCGCCGAACAAGGGTAGTGGGTGAAAACTGTTTATGTAAGTTTACATGTACTGTATTCTCTTAGCAATACTTGGAACTGCTAAATAAACACCAGCTCTCACCTTCAATCAATAGTTCTATGTACTGAGAAAATGCCAAGGGCACGGGCATACATAAAACCATCGAGAACATCAGAGAAGAATTTGGGTTATTTTAACACCAATGGTGTTGTTTATTCAGCTCCTAACCATTGTTCTACCGCAGCTTCTATTTTTTTTTTTATACCTAATTCGCCTCTGACCTCAGCTAACTGGTGATCCGCGAGTCGCCACTGTTACTCACTTGGAGAGGTAGGATTTTCTTTGGTTTAGATTGGGGTACTGCCCCAACCCTCTATCGCCCGCCTATCAGTGGCGCACAAGCTTCCAACCTGTTGCTGACCTCTCGTTGTTGAGGAGAGGGTGGTCACGCTCTCCCCTGATTCGGAGGGACAAAAGATTATAGCTGGCCCACCTTAACTCAGAGTAATCTAATAAACCAGTGAAATCGGCAGGGTCCAGCACAATCTGAGAGCTTCCCAGGAGGCTTAATCATAGGACAAAAAAATAAAAAGATGGCCAAATGAAGGTATCGAAGCATAATCGAAGTGGCTATCTAGACTGAAGTCCAATTTACCAGGCAATCCCAAATGGCTCTCTTCTTGCTACTCTTTAATCTGGCCAGATCCATCTTAGATGTTTTAAGCAGTGAGGAAAGCCAGTCGGAGTGTGTAGGGGGCAAAGCCTCAACCCATCTCTTACATATTTCTCGCCTGGCCATCAATATTGCAAAAAACAGAAAGCCTCTATTAGGACCAGTTATTTCCTCTTCGGAGCCAACAATTATTAGAATAAGTGTGATGCATAATGGGTATCCTAAGATGGACTTTATGGTAGCCCCCACTTTTTCCCAGTATTCCGAAATTGCAGGGCAAGTCCAGAACATATGTGTGTCTGGTGCTCTTTCCATGTTACATTTTTTACATTTGGCCGATGGGCCATTTGACATCTTGGAAAGTCTCGCCGGGGATAAACAGGCCCTGTGAGTTGTGAAAAAGTGATTTCTTCTCAGTCATGCTGGTTTCACGGTTGAGAACAGAGTCCCATAGAGCTCAGCACAATCTACCTCCGGGATTGATTCCTCCCATAATTCTCCCACTAGTCCAAAATCCCCATTAATGGCCTCTTCAATTGCCCATTAAAAAGATGATACCTCCTTTTTCCCCGCTAACTTTTTTGCCAAATGTTCTGCTAGGGCATTTCCCTGTCCTATCAGTGTTTTTTGGTTCCCAGACCAGCTCTTTAGTTGTAGATATTTAAATCTGGACATACCTTCATCTAATTTCTCATTAAGAGTTTCCCAAGATAGGAGAAAGCTGTCTTCAGTTAAATCACCCCCATGTTAATATCCCTGCTGTTTTTAAAGGTACTGCCAGCGCATCTTTTAAGCAACTTGGTGTCCCTGGGCTATCCCACAGTGGAGCTAACCTTGAAAAGTATTCGATACCCGTTACTGCTCTGAGTCTAGTCCATATTTGGATTGCACCCCTTAAAACCTTAACCTTCAGCCTTACTTTCTTAAAAAAAATGTGTTCCCATATTTAAAAAGAAAGCCTTCTTGCGGAAGCCCAGCCTGGTCTAACATGGCTTTAAACATCTTCCCTCTAACTGATGAATCTGGAGATTTCAGCAACATTCTCGAGTGGGTCAGTTGAAAAGCCCATGCATAATACTGAATGTCTGGTAACGCGAGACCACCCTTTGCTCTTCTGCATCTTAGTTTTTTCCAGGAAATCCTGGTTGCTTTATTCGCCCACACAAATGAATTGATTGATTGCTGGAACCTATCAATTATTGATTTATCGAAATTTAGTGGTATGGTATTAAAAAGGAATGTTGCCTTAGGGAGAATTGTCATTCTAATCAAATTTGCTCTACCTAAGATAGTTAAGAGAAGGTGAGCCCAAGTTCTCATTAATTTTTGACTTTCTTTTAGGGTGTTCGGGAGATTAACCTCAGCTATTTTATCTATGTTAGATACAATTTTGACTCCCAGGTACCTCATCTCATCTTTAGTGTGGTATTTTCCCTTTGGCAGGTTCCAGGTCATAATCTCGATTTTATCTGCATTGATCTCATAACCTGAGACTCGACCAAATTCTTCAGCTAAACTGATGACTAGAGGGAAAGATGAATCTAGATCTGAAGAAAAGATGAGAATAAATACGTATCAAGAGAGAGAGAGAGGACCAGATAGCTAGTCCGTATCCCCGTGGTTTATATATATTTAATCAAAAGGAGACTAGCTCATCAACTACTAAGTTAAAGGACTCAAATATGTTTTGTTTAACTCGCCTCCTACATCCAAAAAGCCTTATTTTTAACCGCTGACGGAGGCCCAGTTATTAAAGTTTAATTTACCCTCGGGTACTGGGACCCCCGCCAAGCCGTTTTAACATCACTATACCTTACACCTCACACTGCACACTCAGCAATATACCTGCTCCGCTGTAATCAGGCGTCGAAGCACACCCGGGACACGCTAGGTGTTACTGGGTGGGCCCGATGATGAAGCATGCCACTAACTAGGTTGGTGGGTGAGGGCTTCATGAACACACCTACAAGGTGTTCCTACCCCCTGACAAAACATCTTTGAGTCATTTAACTTAGTAGTTGATGAGCTAGTCTCCTTTTGAAAAGATGAGAATATCATCTGCATAGAGGGCTACCTTCCTCTCCCATATGCCACTCTTAAATGGTAGGATAGCTGTCTCCTCCCTGAGACACCGAGCAAATGGCTTAATGTACAAATCAAAGAGGCGTGGAGAGAGGGGGCAGCCCTGTCTGGTTCCTCTCTTAATGCGGAAGGGTTTAGTCAGTTTACCATTAACCACCAACCTTGTAGAGGGGTCACTGTATATAAGATTTATAGTTTGACGGAACTTTGAGCCCAAATTCAGTTTCTCCAATACGGCAGCAAGGTAATTCCAATTAACCCTGTTGAATTCTTTTGTTGCATCTAGTGTCAGTACTGCCAACGGTAGAGAACATTTTGAGGCGAAATCTATCGCACCTATTAGATCGTGCGTGAGATCACAAAGATTTCTGCCTTTTATAAAACCCTTCTGATCAATATGCAAATGATCTCCTGCCACTGTACCCAGCCTGTCGGCCAAGATCTTAACCCCTTGCGTGCGGCGGGAATTCTCCGCCCATGCTGACTCCGCCTTGCGCGGCGGAGTCATGACGGAACGGTTCCGTCATCAGCACAGCTCACCCGTAGCTGATGACGGAACCGCTCCGTCATCAGCATGCAAGGGGTTAAACCTTGTAATCGGAATTGAGAAGTGAAATAGGTCTATACGACCCACACTTCGTAGCTGATAATTCCAACCCGGTCGTAGTCGGGTTAAGTTAAGACACGGGCCTTTGGCGGCCAGTACGAAGTGAAAGGGAAGCAAAGTCTAAGATTTGCGAGACAGGTGGGTAGTGCCGTCTAATGATCAGCGGTGGTGGTGTGCCAGGCTGAAGTGGAGCTGTGCGAGGTTTCCGTATCCGGCAACCTCGCACAGCTCCACTTCAGCCTGGAATTATGTAGCAGTGGTGGACCAAATTACATGGCAGGGATGACAAAATTATTCAGGAAGAAATGGCAAATTAAGCAGCATAAAGCAGTATTTGGCAGCTTTGGTTCATTATTTTGCTATTTTAACCCCCAATAATACTCTATGGGCAAAGCTACATGTCATTCGTACTACTTAGTTATATATTTTTTATTGTCCGATTAATTAAAATCATTACAATAAAGCAACACAGTTCGTTAAAAATGGCAATTTCTTACATTCCTTAAAGATAATGAGGAAGTGTTAACATATCTTTATAATTGTTACATAAAATATCATAAAAAAGTATTTTGTTCATAATCAAATATAAACATTACATTTCATTATTATTCACCATACATATTAATAAACCAATTCGGACAGATTATCTTTGAGTACCCGCTCTATTTCTTTTTATTTTTTATATCAGCCCCTAAAAAGAAGCAGAGCATACAGTAACAAGTGTTTGGTCCAGTTGTGATCTTAGTACTTAAAATATAAAGTGCATCCACGCTTCTTAAAATTACCCGAACCTCAGATGCTTTCTAAAATGTATCAAGTTACATTGCCAGTATAGAGGAAAACAATATAATTTGAATCATAGGGATCACTGACAGAATATCGACAGTCAAAATATCGACTTACCAAAATATCGAGGTAAAAATATGGAATGCCAGAATATCGACTTCCTATCTACAAACAGGTAAGTACAAAAATATCGACTCCAAAATATCGATAGGAAAAAATATAGACAGTCAAAATATCGAATTTTTTAAATATCTTAAAAGTAATTTAAAAGTAATATAATAATAAATAAAAATAATTTAAACATACTAATAATACTTAAATAAACGTAAAATTAATAAATAATTAATGTAACTTTAAAAAAATATATATTTTAATTTAAAAACATATATATATATATATACATATTATTAACAAAACATATACAATATTTTTTCCATAGAATAGCGAGAGGGTTACATTTACTATTCACACTCCAAAGAGGGCAACAGTAGGTAAATCGTTGGATAGTGTAGGGGTAAAAATTACTATTCCCACTCAAGTGAGCACAACAGTAGGGAAAGCGTTGGATATCGTAAGGGTAAAAATTACTATTCCCACTCCAGTGAGCACAACAGTAGGGAAAGCGTTGGATAGCATAGGGGTAAAAATTACTATTCCCACTCCAGAGATTGCAACAGTAGGGAAAGTGTTGGATAGCGTAAGAGTAGAAATTACTATTCCCACTCCAGTGAGTGCAACAGTAGGGAAAGCGTTGGATAGCGTAGGGATAAAAATTACTATTCCTACTCCAGAGAGTACAACAGTAGGGAAAGCGCTGGATAGCGTAGGGATAAAAATTACTATTCCCACTCCAGTGAGTGCAACAGTAGGGTAAGTGTTGGATAGCTTAGGAGTAAAAATTACTATTCCCACTCCAGTGAGTGCAACAGTAGGGAAAGCGATGGATAGCGTAGGGATAAAAATTACTATTCCTACTCCAGAGAGTGCAACAGTAGGGAAAGCGTTGGATAGCGTAGAAATAAAAATTACTATTCCCACTCTAGGGAGTGCAACAGCAGGGAAAGTGTTGGATGGCATAGGGGTAAAAATTACTATTCCAACTCTGGAGAGTGCAACAGTAGGGAAAGCGTTGGATAGCGTAGGGGTAAAAATTACTTTTCCCACTCCAGTGAGTGAAACTGTAGGGAAAGCGTTGGATAGCGTAGGGGTAAAAATTATTATTCCTACTCCAGAGAGTGCAACAGTAGGGAAAGCAATGGATAGCGTAGGGGTAAAAATTACTATTCCGGCTCCAGAGAGGGCAACAGTAGGGAAAGCGTTGGATAGCGTAGGGGTAAAAATTACTATTCCCACTCCAGTGAGTGCAACAGTAGGGAAAGCGTTGGATAGCATATGGGTAAAAATTACTATTCCTACTCCAGAGAGTCCAACAGTAGGGAAAGCGTTGGATAGCGTAGGGGTAAAAGTTACTATTCCAACTCCAGTGAGTGCAACAGTAGGGAAAGCGTTGGATAGCGTTGGGGTAAAAATTACTATTCCCACTCCAGTGAGTGCAATAGTAGGGAAAGTAAATACTTCATATATAAATATAACTAACATAAATATGAATACCGATTACAAAATAACTAAAATATTTTACAATTTTATAAAATATAATAATTAATCAATTAAAATTACAAATAAAAATTAACTAATAATAGAAATTACCTACTAATACTAATTATTTACCAATTACCAATAAATTAATTTACAATATAAAAATAAATAAAAATTAGACACAAAAAAATTCAAAAAATGTAATTACTTACAACTAAATTACTTGCCGAACTATTCCCCTATAAACACACAACCCACTACAGAAAACAATGTAATAAAAGTAACATATTTATCAATTAATCAATTACAATAAATTACAAATTATATTTTAATTAATTACCAATTAATAATTAATTAATAATTATTTAACAAGTAATTCTAAATAAATAACAATAAATTAAATAACATAGTTAATTATGTTATGTTATAAAAATTTATAACGCACACAGCTGCTCCAGCGAAGGAGCGTCCTGGCGCTTGCCAAGGTATCAACATAACACAGCTAAAAGAGGCAGCAAACTAAGAGGAGCGACAGTTTAAGAAAATAGAAAGGTCTTAATGGCCCTACGAAATGAAAGAAGGTCATCCAGGGCACGGATCTTTAAAGGAAGGGAATTCCGCAGGGCCGCAGCACGTACTCAAAATGAGCGGCCTCCAGCTCGACTACGCTTGAACCGAGGAACTACTGCAAGTTCATGGCCCAAGGAGCGTAAGGAGCGGGCAGGAACATAAGGAGACAAGAGATTCGAAAGAATCTGGGCAGAGGAGCCCTTGAGGATCTTATAAGAGAGACAGAGCACTTTAAATTGGATTCTCTGCTTAACCGGCAGCCAATGGAGGGAGCGCAAGGTGTTGGCAGCGGAGCAGAACCTGGGCAAACCCACCACTGCTCTAGCTGCCGTGTTCTGCACACGTTGTAGACGAGTGATTTCAGCCTGGTTAATCCCTACCAAGAGGGAGCTGGCATAATCGAGCCGGGAAATCACCGTCGCCTGCACCACAAGCTGCCTGGTCGAAGCGTCAAAGAATTTCAACACTGGTCTTAGACCACGCAGGATGCCGAAACAGCATGCAGCAGTTCTCTTAGTGTGGCCGACAAAGCTAAGGGCAGGATATAACCACACCACAAGATTTTTTATCTCCGTAACCGGAGTCGGGTGGGCCCAAGTTCTGGAGGCCACCACATATCGCCCCAGAGTTCCGCCTGCTTGCCGATGATCATGATCTCTGTTTTTTTTGCATTCAACTGGAGACAGTTGGAGTTCATCCAGCTGGCAACTGCCCGAAGTCCATTCTGGAATCTAGGGGCATCCAAACGAGAGTCCCCGCTGAGCGTGACCGCCAGCTGAGTGTCGTCAGCGTATGAGACCATGGTCATGCCCCACTGCTTGACGACATCAGCCAGTGGCCTCACGTATAGGTTGAACAACGTGGGGCTCAGCGAGGATCCCTGAGGGACCCCAAGGTCCAGAGGATGTGATTTTGACTGGTGGGGCGGAATGGCCACGCAAAAAGATCGATCAGCAAGAAAAGAGCGGAACCACTGAAGGGCGGGACCGACGACGCCAGCTTCCTCCAGGCGCTGAAGAAGAATCCTGTGCGAAACGATGTCAAAGGCGGCGCTAAGATCTAATAAAACAAGCGCCGCCGTTTGACCCGAATCTAGCACAGTGCGCAGGTGTTCCACCATAAAAAGGAGGGCTGTCTCCGTGCTGTGGTCAGCACGGAAACCGTTCTGCGTGGCGTCCAGGATATTGGCCCGCGAAAGATGGTCTGAGAGGGCCATATTCACGTGGGCCTCCGCTACTTTTGCAGGCCACGGAAGAAGCGATATAGGACGGTAGTTCTCGGGTTTACGAGAGTCCAGAGAAGGCTTCTTCAGGATGGGCATAACCACCGCCTGCTTCCACTTGGCGGGAACCAAACCTGAGGCAAGCGACCTATTCTCCTATAAACCCACAACCCACTACAGAAAATTAATTACTAACATTAAAATATTTATCAATTAATCAATTAAAATTAATTACCAATTATATTTTAGTTATTTACAAAGTAATAATGAATTGACAATTAATTTTAAATATATACCAATAAATAAAATAACATATTTAATTAATTATAATTAAATGACTTCCCACCATATTCCCCTATAAACCCACAACCCACTACAGAAAATAAATTACTAAAATGAACATATTTATCAATTAATCAATTAAAATAATTTGCCATTTTTTTTAATTAATTACCAATTAATAATTAATTAACCATTAATTCTAAAAAAAATACCAATAAATAAAATAACATATTTAATTAATTATAATTAAATTACTTCCAATGCTATTCCCCTATAAACCCACAACCCGCTACAAAAAATACATTACTAAAATTAACATATTTATCAACCCGCTACAGAATTATATTACACAAAAATTAAAAATTAATATTAACTTACTTTAAATTCGATATTTTTGTTGTCTATATTATGTCTAGTCGATATTATGTCCATTCTATATTTTTGATTAGATATTATGTCCATTCTATTCGATATTTAAATTTTCTAGTCGATATTTTGGTAGTCTATATTATGTCTAGTCGATATTATGTCTATTCTATATTTTGTACTCAATATTATGTCTAGTCGATATTTAAAACTCGATATTTTGACTCTATACCGAATCATAGCCGCTTTCTATTCCTATTAAATGGCCACACCTTTATCCTGAGCCAGTTTTTTTCTCAGCTATAAGAATACATTTGACAAAGTTAACTGTTAAATTGATGATACGCCCTTGAAGGCACAGTATTATCGCTTGGCGAGACGTTCTCACCCCTTGTTTGTTGAATATTGGTTTTAAAAGTGTTAATCTTTCTTGACACAATTTGGGACAAATGCATACAATGTGCAATAACGTTTCATTAATATAACCACATAATCTACACTTTTGTCATTGCCAACCTTGTACCCATCTAGGTGTACCAACTTTTGTTCGGTAGTGTCCTAACCTAAGCTTGAGCAATATATCCCTTACCGCCGGTTTCAAACAAGAAGGTAGATAGAACTGAGGTTCAATTTTATTATATGAATTGATTACCGACCAGGCATGCTTTTTTTTATAGTCTGCTCCTGATCCAATTTTAGTGATACCAATTTAGTTGATTGATTTAAAATCTGTTTTAAAATGGTTTTATTTCTAATCATTTTATCAAAAGGTTGGAGCTTAAAAGTATTCAAACTTTCCGTTAAGTATGACCTCCATGGTCTTGTATACTCCTTATTCATTTCTTGCCAACACATATATGCAAGGGACTCTGGGTCCGATAAATAAAGTTTGAATAGACATTTTAAAAATGCAGCTTGTCTTACCAATGTTTGATTTTGCAAACCAAATTCCAGACTAACTGTAGCGTGTCCAACATTTTTTGAAATCCTACAAATTGACTTAAAAACTTTTATTTGTAATTTATCCAGCAGTTGGGTATCTTTTCCTTGAAAAATTATTGACCCATATGTAAGCGCAGGGATAGGTTTTGCCTTCATTACTTTTAGTAAATGATTGTAACTAGAGCATGAAAGTTTGTCACGCAATGATCTAAAGGCAAAAGACAATGAAGTTGCCATGGCCTTTAAATTATCAAAGTGTGGTTTAAAATGCATTCTATCGTCCAGCATAACTCCTAAGTATTTATACTGCTTTTCAATTTCAATAGATAAATCCTTCATTTTCTATAATGTCTTATTTGATTTTGTTGCTCATATTATCATAATTTTTGGTTTTTTGGCATTTATTTGTAAACCATTTGCCAATATATATTGATCAAATGACTCTATCAATCTTTGCAGCCCTATTTGCGTGTGACTCAGCAGAATAGTATTGTCTGCATATTGCAAATATTTTACACTTTGTCCAGGAAGAATTTGAGAGTGTGTATTGACACCATGTAAATGATGCGACAAATCAGCCATAAAAAGCTAAAAAAAGACAGGGGGCAAGTATGCAGCCCTGTTTAAGGCCACTATATGTTTCAAGATGACGAGTGATACATCTTCCATCCCCCACTTTGACCTGTACCCACATATTTGTATACAATAGCACAAACATATCTAAGAGGTTTTTTGGTATGCCCCATGCCGATAACTTTGCCCAAAGAAGGTTACGTGGAACAGAATCAAAAGCTGCCTTTAGATCTACATAACAAATATATTGTTTTTGCTTTTTGGATTGGGTTTTCTCTGCCAGCAAGGTAACTGTCAGCAAATTTGTTATTGTTGATTGTCCACTACGAAATCCAGTTTTAAAAATTGGGATAAATGTCCTTGCTATTGCCCATTTCTCTAGTTCTTTGAGTAATAATGTTGCAAACATTTTTGCCTCTACCTCTGTTAGGGCAATTAGCCTATAGTTTGCTGGGTTTTCAGGGAGGCCACTTTTATAAATCGTATATTTTATGCTGCCTTGCCAAGATTCTGGGACATGCTTAGTTTTTACGATGTCTTCGAACATTTGGGTAAGAAATATTGACCAAATGTCTGTTCTTGCTTTAAAATCAGCATTCAGGATCCCATTTGGACCAGGTGCACCATTTGTTTTCATCCTACTTATCAATGACTTTACCATGTCCACCTGCGGTGTCTCAAATATTAATAATTGATCATCACAGTGTTCTTGCCTTCTATTCTCATTATATATATATATTAATTATCAGCAATGGGTTACATATGTTGTTAAAGGAGTTTGGTCCATTTGCAGTATTCAACCCATACAGAGTAGGAATAAAAGACTCCCAGGCCATTGCGGAAATATTAGTACTAATGGCTCTCATATTGCCATGCTCCAAAGAGTTAATAATACCCCAAAATGCTCTTAAATTATTTGTCTTACTTAGATTGTGTAATTTTATTCACAAGTCCTCCTTATATTCTCTTTTTGCTTTCCAAATCTCATCTTTATACGATTTCCTTAATTTCTTCATTAAACATAATTGAGTAAATTTAACTAGTCCATGTGATGGTTTACAAAAAGCACGAGAAGCTTTATTTAGAGCCTTTTTATATATGTATAACCTATGTGAATACCCCATTTTCCTTTTCAATGTATGGGGTTTCCCCTAAAAGCTGGTTTTACTGGAAAGCGATCGACCAGTAAAGAGCAAATACCTGGCCACGTTTCCACTATTGAGTTCCCGTGGCAGCCCTCATTTATTACTTGATCTACTAAAGGGACAAAAAAGTCCAAAATCTGATCTTGTTTTACTGAATGCCACGCCAGCCTTTTCAAATTATAAACAGCTGTCCCTTTATCGGGAACACTTAATTTTGGTAGGTAATCCACTGCCAAAGATAATGAAATTATTTGTGGGTTATGATCACTTTCTACTCTAGGGGTCACATGTAATCCAATAAGGCTATTCATTAATTTATTTGAAATAATGATATAGTCAATAGTAGAGTGTTGCCTAGAATTTTTAAAGGTTGGAACACCTGTTGTATTGTATTGAGTATCCTGTAACAGCACAAGATCCCATTTCTCATTAGTACTAGTTTAACAAGTTATACAGCGCTCAGCAGCTGAAAGGCCACCAACACCACATTTTGGCTCTTATTCGAGCAATTTTTGATCAGTTTAAGAAAGATTTTTGGTGAAATTTGCAGATTTTGCTGCAGACATTGGAGTTATGCGGCAAATGAGGCAAATCCATAACTATGCAGAAAATATTTTCAAGGCCCTACATGTGTTCTCAAACTAGCTTTCATGATTTCAGCTACACCTTAGAAGTAAGTAGCTGACACTACTCAAGACCTATTGGTTTGCTAGTGGCACTCGTCAATAGAAGAGAAAGTTATTATAATTTTGTATATGCTGTTAATTTTTTTTTGCTCTCTGGCTGTAGCATAATCAGTCTTAAATCAAGTATGCCCTACTTTTATCTCGCCCCAGTCCAGCCTTAAGACCTTTCCACTGCTTCTTAAGAGTTCTCTATTACCTCTGCAAAGCCCCAGTTTCAATCCTGATAAATATTTCCTAGGCTAATGTGCCTCCTGCGGAGATGATCATGTCACAAATTATAATCTCAGCTGATCCGGCATAGCCTTACACTGTTCAACAGAGCTGGAGTGCTTTTGACAAGACCATACGGCACTTCTCAGGATGCTGCATCACTATAAAAGGAAGAGTACCCACCTTTCCCACCAGTGCTGTGACACATTAATTAGAAGAGCACTTGGCTCCCTCGAAGAAAACTGCAATACATGTAAGGGACAAGCTCTGACACTTCTTAATAGGATTGCCTCACAATGATAACCAGGCCTACCATACTCGTAATCAGAAAGAACAGGTAACAGCCATTACAACCTAGCTATAACCACATGATGCAGTCACTACGAAGCTATTACCACGCATATTCCATTACCATGCATGCTTATATCACACAAGCTTTTATGACGAATATCCCTTTTCCACGCATGCCTTTACTACTAATTTTGTTCTAAAGGCATGAATGATAAAGGCATATGTGGGGTAAAGGTTTACGCATATGCGTAGTAACATAATGCAGGTAACGATAATATTCAAACACTACAAAACCAAATACAGATCCCCCTCCACCCCCACTTATGAGCTGTTCACCTATGGTCTAAGTCCTCAGCTGCTCGACAGTCATGGTCTGGTCTTCGGTGTTGCTGCTCTCTGGTTTTTAGGCCTCTGGGTCGTCCCAGGGGTCAGTTATAGGGGTAGATGGGCCTGGAATTCAGGCTTGGGGCTCAAGACCTGGGACAGGACGGTTTCTAGGGTTGCAGTCTCAGGGGGGTGTTGTCACAGGGATGGGTAGGAGGGCTCAGAGCTGGGGGTGGGTCTGTTTTTAGGGCTCTGGGTATTGTCTGTTACAGAGCTGATGCACACCAGCAGCAGAGCCAAGGAGAGCATGTCCCGGACCCTGCAGCCTGCCTTTTAGTTCGTGACATCTGGCCAACGGGGCTTCCGGGTATGTGGAGCTACTGCGCAGCATTTAATACCATCCCAACCCCGGTGTGGCATTTCCTGGTCCCGGACTGTGTGTATGCTCGTTCGTGTGGAAAGGGGAGGATCCAGGACTGATCTCTACAGTAAAGAGATTGTTGCTTTTTCACCACCGGCATCATCTGCTCACTGACCCCGGCTTTCAACGTGGAGCACTGGGAGGCCATCTAATGTGCACCACCCTGCAGGTAACAAGGTTCCTCTGTACACTTGGCGGACGGGCCTTGTTGGCGGCACTCAAAACGGCCTATTGTTAATAAGCCCACCTCTCCCACGCCTTCTTAACACAACCTGCAAAGCACAGAAAAACAATCCCACATTCACTGTGTAGCCCAAACCGTCCATTACCATGCATGCCAAATTTAGAGCATGTATATGCCTTTACCAACCATGGTTTTACAACGAAACGTTTGTGCTAAAGGCATGCGCGATAAAGGGATATATGCCTTAAAACAATTAGTAGTAAATGCCTGCGTGGTAATGACGCATGCGTTATATTGACAACGTAGTAAAGGCATGCATGGTTCCGTTTGAACTGAAAGAACTGCCATTTACCAGTAGGACTAGCATCTAATTAAGAACGCAGTGTGGGATTTTTCAACAGGGCGACTATATTTGTATAGGAACCCTATAGGTTCATCACAACAGGGCAGCTATACTAGGGGGGACATCCTGTCTTTTACATGTTTGGTAAATTAAACGTGTTAACGAACATTACAGGCACTCTCCATCTTCAGTGGTCTGCAGCTGATGATTATTAATCCTGGTAAGGTCAACTCTACCTGCACCCTTCTGAGGTTGGTACCAGTACATTGTGTCACAATAACCATGGTCACGTACAATATTTCATCATTTGTTTACAATGTTGTAAAATGACATATGCATACCAAGTGCTACATACAAACAATCTATTATTATGATTATGATGATTTATTATTATTTTTATTATGCATTTACTCAAAGTGTACCAACACTTGTCAGAGGGTTACTCTGTTTATAATGTCCTTATTGCGGCTTATTCAATTTGGAGTTATATTTACAATGGAGCGTACCGCCACTTCCTAGCAGGGAATGCCTTGCTTTTATTGGGAAATTATTGTCATTTCTCAGCAAGAATGCCCTGCTTTTCATAGGGAAAAAAACATCACTTCTCCGTAGGGCTGTCCTAAATAGATTAGTTATAAATAAAATGCTTATATTTGTCCCTGAGCCAGGCATCATGTGGAAGCACATCACCTTTCTCAAAATTCAGGTGAAGGAGTGATGTGTAGTTCTCACACTACACTGGCTTACCCCTAGAAGCTCTTTGACGATCCTGTTAATGTGCTCTTAAAACCTTGATCCAATTTACACATCAAACACACAGCATGGCCGTGAGTGACCTGGGCTCTTCAGGAGAAGGTAAGTCAACGGTCTAATTGCAAAACACGTTTTTGCTGCAGTTGGTGGATCCAAAGGTCCAACTGCGCTGGTGGAAGGTACTATTTTACATACCATTCCCTAATATTTCCCTTAATTTATACTATATAATATTTACTCAGGATTCAGAGAGCCAAGATTCTTTTCAGTTAGCCCAAAACAATAGATTCATATCCAGTGCGTAGCACTCAGGGACAGACAAAAGCAGAAGGGACATAAAGAGAACAGTAAGATGATGAGAGAAGCAGAAATAGAGGAAGAAAGTGTGAGGGAGAAGCAGAGAGAAAAAAAGAAAGAGAATATAAAGAAGCAAAGGAGGGCATTGAAACAAATATGCTGAGAGTGGGAGTAAGAGAAAGAGCGACAAATGGAGACATAAGAGGAGAGATGAGAGAGGCAGATAGAGAAGAAAGTTAGTGACAAGAAGTGAGGAGCATACAAAAAATATAGAGAGAGAGGCGAAATAGAGAAAAGATTAATAAAGAGAGTAAATGGAAGGAAGATGAAGAGGGAGGGCAAGAGTGAGAAAGGGAAACAGAGAGAGCAATACAAAGAGTGAGTCGGAAATTGGAGGAGACAGAAAAATGAGAGATGAAAGAGGGACATGAGAGGAAGAGCAATGGAAAGGTGGGCGATCGATAGCATGTGAGACATGAAGACAGATACAGAAGGCAACAGACGGTGTTTATTTGGAAAGGAAAGTGGCAGAAGGTAGAAAGGGAGTGCAAAAGGATGTGTGTGTGTCTGTGTGTGTGTGCATGCATGTGTATGTGAAAAGGAGACAATGCGGTGGAGAGGCAATGTGAGCAGGAAGACAGGCAGAGAAAGAAGGAAGGGCAGTTACATGGCATTTGAAGCATTCCATGTTTTGACCCTTGTTACTGATCCACTGTGTTTTCACAAACAGGATTTAAAATTCAATAGTGAACGTTTCCTTTAGAGAGAGGCCAACATCTTCCTGCAAAGTGTTATCATATTTGAAAGTTTGTGTACTGTTTCTGGTCTCACATGGCTTCTATGAGAATTTGTTAATAACAGAATTGTCCTAGACTTATCCCTGCTGAGATGCTGGATGGCTATTCCATTAAGATATGAAAACCCTGCTGGGAAGTGTTGACACTGTCCTATTAAAGGCAATGAGCTTTTCTCAGAAATGCTTTAAAGTGTCAGACAACTGAGCGACTGGATAAGTGCTGGTGCAATGACTGTCATGGTTTTACAGGATGCTATTCGATTTGACGAAAGTCACTTTGAAAGAGTTGTATAGGAAGTGGGAGACAAATGTGAGCAAAGAACTGGATGACAACAAATGGAGAAAGTGTATGGCATTTACGCACACCCAGGGCTTGTCATGAAGATAATTTACATTGGTGAGTCATTGAAACATATAAGATGACTCTTACATGTTTGATTAACTGTACTACTTTAGGGTATTTGCCATTTGCAGATGTAAATGTACTCAAAAGTGTAGACTTACCTGTCTCCAGCCCCTGAAACAGGAGATGGAGCAGTAGAGAGTCCAAAACCACACATGACCATCCACTGATATTATAACACTCTGCCATAGAAAATAATGAAGGCCGGGGCTTAAAACAGAAACTGCTTTTTAAACCTTCAATGACCCCAACAAAAACTTTTAAAGCATTCTAAAAACAGGTCCATTCATTCACACATATGCCTTATTTAATCAAACAAAAGATATAACATACATTTTAAAGTACATGAGATCCTGCATTTAATTAAAGCATTTAACATATTAAATAAAACCAAAAACAATAATGTTTTCTCTGGTCTGAGGGGCATGACCATCACAGTTAATAGAGAGCATTTCAATATATTTCACATTAGATTGTTTAATCATGTTATATATTTGATTGTACTTGATCTGAAGATTGAAACTTTGCAGTGTAATCATGCACTCTTCAGTACTCTGAAACTACCCCATTTCAGAATAAGGCACCATTAAAAGAATTGACCCAACATTGGTATGTCGGTCTATATGAAAAACATCAAGAAATGCAATATATATATATATATATATATATATATATATATATATATATATATATATATATATATATATTCACAGAAAAAACCATAGGTTATAGACCATATATAGTTAGGAATTTGCATTTACAAAACCTTGAAAATTCACTGAAAAAACCATAGGTTATAGACCATATATAGTTAGGGATTAGCATTTAAAAAACCTTATTTTATTTGCACAAAACCATTGAAATTCCATATATAGTTAGTTGCACTAACTATATATCGCGGACCCGCAATCCACTGCTAATGATGTCACATATTACATCATTCATGACATGGTCAGTGACATCACTGATGACATCACTGATGACATCTCAAATGACATCACTGATGACATCACTGATGACATCACTGATGACAACACCCAGTGACTGTATGTTTCTGTAAAGTTAAAATATGTCTTACATATTGAAGAATGAGTGGATGTATAAGTGTCTGGATGAAGGATTTAGTAGGTGCATGACTGACTGTATGAGAGAATGATTAAATGTGTCTCACTGAGTGTATGGGTTAGTGATTAAAGTGTCTTAATTTGGCAATCATTATTTATGTTGTCCTGTAAACTGCTGCATGTTTAAATCAGTAGCTATATCAGTAACTATATGGGTTATTGAATGGTTGCCCAAGTATTTGTATGGGAGACTGAGTATGTGTGTGGGTGGCTGGGAGGTGTATAACTCTGTGCATAGATGTGTGAGCAGTTGATTCCCTAGGTGTATGGGTTCAAAAGTGCATGTAGAAACAGCTGTATGGACAGTTGACTGTGTGCATGAGTATATTGGTGAGTGAATGGATATCTCAGTGCTACATGTCAAAGTAAGTACATATGTAAAACACACTCCATGTGAGAGTTGACATATATAAATAACTGAACATAAGAGCCAGTGAATGTGTGAGTGGCTGTATGAATCATTGTGAACTTGTATCAAGGATTGTATAAGAGAGTAAATATGTGTTACTATATGTTTGAATAAGTAAGGTGTGTATAACTGTATAGTTGAGGAAATGGAGATGTGATTGATTCTTTGCATGACTGACTAGGTGTGTGAGTAACTCCATGGATGTGTGACAGTCTGTGAGTGCCTGTTTACACTGAGTGTATCTAAGGTTATATTAGAGTCTGAAGATGTATTATCACATAAATGATATCATCAGTGATGTAATCAGTAATGTCAAATGAGATGTCAGTGATGTCATCAGTGATGTCATCAGTGATGTCATCAGTGATGTCATCAGTGATGTCATTTGAGATGTCATCAGTGATGTCATCAGTGATGTCACTGACCATGTCATGAATGATGTAATATGTGACATCATTAGCAGTGGATTGCGGGTCCGCCATATATAGTTAGTGCAACTAACTATATATGGAATTTCAATGGTTTTGTGCAAATAAAATAAGGTTTTTTAAATGCTAATCCCTAACTATATATGGTCTATAACCTATGGTTTTTTCAGTGAATTTTCAAGGTTTTGTAAATGCAAATTCCTAACTATATATGGTCTATAACCTATGGTTTTTTCTGTGAATTTCATTGGTTTTTTAAAAGCTAATATCTATAGCTGTAAAATATATTCTTTATTAAGTGACGTATCACGTAGCCCGTGAGACGCCTCATGATGCATCGCATAACCGTGACGTATCGTCTCTGCAGCGCAAACCAAACCCAAAACGTAAGCGCGCCAGAACACGCTTAAAGATATATATATATTTTTTTAACCTTAATTAGACAAAATCCACACGTGCACATATCACAAACGTTCAAAAAACACAATATGTCGGACTCCCGTTACGCTGCAGGTTAGCTGCCCGGTTAACGTACCAGGAAGCACCTTTACCGCGAAAAATCGCAATTTTTTTTTTTTTCTTTTGCCCCGCAGGGAACTTTAATAGCCCCCTCATCAATCCTAGGGGTTCAGGAGGGGTCTGCCTTACCCCTTTCATTCATTTACACCTTTTTTTTTCCACCTCTTGTCTCTCGATCCTACCGAGAGACAAGATGGCGGCCGCTCTGGACTGTTTACAATGTTGACAGCCAATCAGCTACTCCTCAGGATTTTTTTGGGCCCGCGTGGTTTTATAATATCCCCCTCATCAATCCTATGGGGTCAGAAGGGGTCTACCTTGCCCTCTTTCCTTCATTTCCCCCTTTGTTTTGGTCTCCTCTTGTCTCTTGATCCTACCGAGAGACAAGATTGCGGCCGCTCCGGACTGTTTACAATGTTGACAGCCAATCAGCTACTCCTCAGACTCCCGTTACACTGCCGGTTAGCTTCCCGGTTAGCTGCCCGGTTAGCTGCCCGGTTCGCTTACCAAGACGCGTCTCTACGGCGAAAAAATCGGATTTTTTTTTTTTTTTGGGGCCCCGCGTGGCTCTATAATATCCCCCTCATCAATCCTAGGGGGTCAGAAGGGGTCTACCTTGCCCCCTTTCCTTCATTTCCCCCTTTGTTTTGGCCTCCTCTTGTCTCTCGATCCTACCGAGAGACAAGATGGCGGCCGCTCCGGACTGTTTAGAATGTTGACAGACACCGGAGGGCCAATCAGCTTCGCATCGCAAAGTTCCGATACGCGAAAAGTTCGCTAACCGGATCGCTGCCCGGAGCGCTGTTACAGATATATATCTTGATTTAAACGTTAATTTCTCAAAATCCACTGAAGCACATATATTGAGACCTAGCAAAGGCACATCGGGCTAACAGTCCCTACAATTTTGCCAAGTTTCGTGGAAATCCATTCAGCCGTTCGGGCTAAAAGTGAGTCCAACCGCCCTATGGAAATTAACATGGGAAAAACGCGTTTTGGGACCCCCCTTTTTTCTCGGCCCCCCCTTGACGAACCCCCCCCCCAAATTTCCAGGAGCTGTTCAGAAACAAAATGTGCCATTTTCCTGAAAGTTTCAGCCGATTCCGTCCACAAACGCCAAAGTTATTAGACATAGAATTTTCAGAAATCCCATAGGGAAAAAATCCTAACTATATATACCTACTGGCGACCGCCAGTAGGTAATATATATATATATATATATATATATATATATATATATATATATATATATATATATATATATATATATATATATATATATATATATATATATATATATATATATATATATATATATATATATATTTATATATATATATATATATATATTTATATATATATATATTTTTTTATATATATATAAAATCGCCAGCATGCGCTGTGAAACAAATTACGCTTCTTTCATGTTTAAGTGTAAAGAAGGAGGTGTGAGTCTTCGTGTAATATCACATTTATTTTAGTGTGGGCAGAACACCGTGTGCCTGCACATACATTGTATGTGTTATAAACTCAACTGCGGCAACCTGTGTTTAATAATGAATGCTTCAATCCATTAAAACACGCTGCCAAGCTTCACATTCATAGAGGCTTCCATCGCTCTGACGTATTAAAGGCAGGTGCGGTGAATAGTCACTATAAGCCCTCTCCCCTCGGTCCCTCCCACCCATGCTCCAATCCAACATTTCAGAACCCTTTCCGGGCACAACATTCAAGTAGTAACCACAGTCCTGGAAGGCCTAGACAACCCCAGTGCACTGCCTGGGTGGGTATTGGGCAAAATATGTACTATATGTGATGCAAAACTACACTTAGATATTAATTGCAACTCAAGCGCCCCTGGGCCTGAAAAGTGACTCAAAGGGAACACTAGCTAGAGGCTGGGTTTGAAGGGGTTGGATACCCCCACCCCCGCGCCTCACCCGGACTGGTCAGCATTCAACCTTAATGGGAACAGTCGTACTCAGCCACAACAAGTCTGTGTGTGTGTGTGTGTGCATGCGTGCGTGCGTGTGTGAGAGAGAGAGAGAACTGTGCAGAAAAAGGGAAACGGGGAAAGGTTCCTGTTTAACCTGAAAGGAGATACATTGTTTCAGTAAATGGGCTGCTCCGTTTCTAATTATATGGCACATTGTTGCTAATGAAGAAGAACAGTGTTCTCGGAGAGCGGATAATGTTTCCATGAAGGAGAGACACAATGCTTCTCCGTTTCCCTGAGTCAGCATCTGTGCTCTGCCTTCCGCTCCCAGCAGATTGGAGCCAGGAGTCGCAGCGCTACTGCAGCCCTGCACAGGGAGCGGCACGGATTGGGAGCGGTGGAGAAATGCGATATTGCTAGTAGCGTCGGTAGAGGGGAGAGCCTGGTGGGCCGGTGCCCTATCTGTAAATGTCCTGCCCTCCCCCCTCCGCACCTCCCCACCTTGTGCCCCACCACTGGTGTCAGCCAGCAAAAACAACACTGGTCTCCTCAGCCTGGGAAGAGTGATGTTCTTGTGTACACTCACGTTTTGCTTGCTCTTGCATTCCCCAAGAGTATTTGCTTTTTCCAAGATATTGTGCTTCTTAGTTTTTTTTTTCATTCAAAATATTGCTCATTATTGTGTGAAAAAGTCATTCTTGTGAGTTTTGGGTGTGACACAAGCGAGAGCTGTGTAGTTTACCATTTCACAGTGCCTGTCAATGGATCATAAAGAGGTTCAGAATGCATGCTCATCCAATCCTTGGCCTCTCCGAAGAGAGCACTGAACAAAATAAGAAAGTGTGTGAAGGAGGAACCCAGTTATATATATATATATATATATATATATATATATATATATATATATATATATATATATATATATATATATATATATATATATATATATATATATTCACTGAAAAAACCATAGGTTTCACACCAGTTATAGTTAGCTGGAAATTTTACTGACATAAAACCATTGAAATTCCCACGTTATAGTTAGTTGGACTCACTATAACTTGCGTGCCTGCAATGCACTGCTGATGACGTCACATATTACATCACTCATGACATGGTCAGTGACATCACTCATGACATCTAACTACCTCCAATTTATAAAAAAAGGCTACATTTTTAAAAAACTCTGTCATTCTTCTTTCCCCATGGCCCCCTCCCCGGTGCGCGTACCGGCCTCCATTTTATAGCCCCCACGTCAAACCTAGGGGTTCAGGGGGGTCTACCCTGCCCCCTTATGGTCATTTCCCCCTTTTTTTTCCCACCTCTTGTGTCTCTATCCTACCGAGACACAAGATGGCGGCCGGTCCGGACTGTTTCGAATGTTTACAGACACCCGAGAGCCAATCAGCTTTCCGTGCGCACCTCGCGTGTCACGCCCGCTGCGCTCCCCGGTGCACGTACCGGGGCGCGGCCATAGATATATATATTTTTTTTAACCTAAATTACTCAAAATCCACTGGAGCACATATCATGAGACATAGCAAAGGCACATCGGGCTACCAGTCCCTACAATTTTGCCAAGTTTGTTGCAAATCCATTCAGCCGTTCGGGCTAAAAGTGAGTTCGACCGCCCTATGGAAATTAACATGGAGAAAACACGTTTTGGGACCCCCCTTTTATCTCGGCCCCCGCTTGACGATTCCCCCCCAAACTTTCAAGGAAGGAGCGGGCCACGAACTTTGAGAAATTCACGAAGATTCGTCCACCGGCGCCAAAGTTATTCACAATAGAATGTTGCGGATTTCCTATGGAAAGTAGATCCTAACTATAACTACCTACTGGCGACCGCCAGTAGGTAATATATATATATATTGCTGGTGGGTAATTATAGTTAGGACCTAGTTTCCATAGGAAAAGCTTTTTTTGTTCTGCCAAAAATGTAGGCACCGTTTGATGAATCTCCAAGAAATGTTCAAAACTTATTATTATTATTATTATTATATTTCTTATATAGCGCCTGAATCGACCCCCGAAGGGGTATCTCCGCGCTTGCCTTGGGAACCCGTCCTGGCTTTTCCCTGTGAGATAGCCCCTACAGTGCATCCCCAAGGTAAAAGCCAGGTATCCCGCCGCGGGGGGGCCGTTGTGGAGATTAAGCAAGCTTAATGCCCAGAGTTGCAGAGTGTGAACCCATGATTAGGTCAGGCACCGAAGCGAGAATTATCGAGTCCGTGGACATTTTGAGCTCAAGACCCTGCCGCGTCGGGAATTGAACCCTGGTCCCAGGTTTGACCTCTGCTTCAGGGTCTGCCTGCTCTAACCAGTGAGCCACACTTCTCCACTCACTCCCCACTTATGGTTCTATGGATAATGTCATCAGCAGGCGTGGCTCCTCCGCTAAGGCGGAGGAGCGTTGCCTCACCGAGCAGGTCAAAAAGGAAAAAATAAAACGATAATAATAACTTCTTGTTATTATCATTTTATTTCTCCGTTGTTGCTCAGCTGGGTAGGGGTGAGGCAGGGCTGGGCACTGACAGAGGAGCTAAAGGAGGAGTGGTTCGCAGTCTCTTACGTGCACATGACTGTTTAGCTGGCCATCTCATGCCGGCCAAACCGTCATGCTCACTTTGTAGTTCTCCACGCAGACTGCATTACAGCCTGGGAAGAGAACAGGCCCCGTCACCCTGTCCTGTCTGATCACTGAACCATAGCGTGTAAACAATTATGCATCAAAGATGTCAATAAATTCATAAATAACATAAATATATATATATATTATATATATATATTCACTGAAAATACCAAAGGTTACAGGAACGTTATAGTTAGGGTCAGATTTCACAGGTGAACTTTGGGTACTGTAGTCAAGATCCAAAGACTACAGAAGGTGTGCACGCTTACAACAATGGGTGGAGCTCTCTGACCAATGAGAGAGCTGGAGGAGACTTTTAAGGAGGAGATGGAATAGTGTTCCTTATGTGGAGGCAACTGATTTCGGCGAAGGGTCGCCGAAATGCATAATGCCCAGTGTCCACATTAAAGGCTCCCAACAGGATTCCCCCATGTAAACTCTTACTTTTCGGCATCAGAGGGGTGTTTTTGGATGTTTGTACACGCTGGCCAGCAGCGGTATACAGAGGCCCGTTCCATTTTGAGGCCAGAGCATTGCTGGCACAGCTGTAGACTTCACCAAGATATTGACCTGCCTACCGACCTAAGGCACACCACGAACTACCTTCAGTTCCGAAAAAAACTGAAAACACACCTCTTTCCCAAAGCGTAACCTCTCAACATATGCCTTCAGTAGTCCCTCTTGGTTCATAGCGCCGTGATATCCCTAGGGATGAGTGTCGCGCTCTACAAATACCGCAAAATAAAAAACTTGGTAGCTCTGGCCCACCTCGGACTGCAGAAGAAGGGACAGGGCTGTTGCCAGAAGCAGCTTGACACTGTGCGAGGAGACGGGAATCATTGCATTCCTACTCGCAACCCACCCGGTTCATGCAGGAGGGGCTGGAACGTCAGTGAGGGCCTGAGGGAGTCAGAGGACACCATTCCTGCACAGTGCCAGCCATCAAAAGAGCAACCACCATTTCTTCCCAAGGACATTAACATCCATTTGTTACCCCCGTGCATCGCCTTCCCATACAGGTGAACTCTGGGTACTGTAGTCAAGATCCTAAAACTATCGCAGGTGTGCACGCTTTCAACAATGGGCGGAGCTCTCTGACCAATGAGAGAGCTGGAGGAGACTTTTAAGGCAGAGATGGAATAGCGTTTCGTGTGTGGCGGCATCTGATGAGGCGAAGGGTCACCAAAATGCATAATGCCCAGTGTCCACATTAAAGGGTCCCAACAGGATTCCCCATGTGGCCTCTTACTTCTCAGCATCGGAGGGGTGTTTTTGTATACATATATATATATATATATATATATATATATATATATATATATATATATATATATATATATATATATATATATATATATATATATATATATATATATATATACAAAAACACCCCTCCGATGCTGAGAAGTAAGAGGCCACATGTATATATATATATATTCACTGAAAAAACCATAGGTTTCACACCAGTTATAGTTTCCTGGAAATTTTACTGACATAAAACCATTGAAATTCCCACATTATAGTTAGTTGGACTCACTATAACTTGCGCGTGTAATGCACTGCTGATGAAATCACATATTACGTCACTCATGACATGGTCGGTGACATCACTCATGACATCACTGATGACACCATCCAGTGAATGTGTGTCTTTCTGAAAAATATATATGTTTTATATATGTATTTGTAAAGGACGATGGAAGAATAAATGGTTAAATAAGTGTGTAAATGGATGTTTTTTTAAAAAAAGAATTGATTGTTTAACTGGCTTATTAAGTGTATCATAGTGAATACATATATTAGCGAGTATTGTTTAAATATTTAAATATTTGTATCAGTGTTTCACTTTGTGTATAAGTGGCTGCATGGGTTGGTGAGTAGCTACATGTGTGTGTATATGGGTTATTAGATGTTTTTTTAGTATCTTTATAATTGTCTGTTTGATTTGGTGGGGGTGTTACTTAGCACATAGATGCATCAATGACTGACTCACTGTTTGTATGTGTTTTGAAGACAGCATATGTGCCGGACTGTATGGGTGAATGAGTGTGTATATGTATGTGTTAGTAAGTGAATGACTGTCTCACTAGTGTCTTTATCAGTAACTACATATGTTTTAATCTAGTATATGTGAGTATTGATGTATATAAGTGAGTATATGTGAGAGTGAGAGATTGAAAGAGTTCTTGTTTTAATAAGTATGTGTTTCTATAAGTGATTGTTTAAGAGAGTAAGTATGTGTAAGTTTCTTTAGAAGTAAGGTGGTAGTGTGTGTATAGCTGTATATGCAAAAAAATGGATGTTGAATAGTTTATTTGCATGTGTGAGTATGTGTGTGAGCAACTTTTGGAAGACTGTCGGTGTGTTAACAGATTTAAAGGTGTCTCACTACATATGATAAGTGAGTATATGTATGAATGACTATATAGAACTGTTGGTGAATGAGTGGATGTGTATATAAATGGTGGAATTACTGAATTGGTTGTTGTAACTGGTATTGGTATCTCCAATTTTTTGTAAATGTTAGTTTCTATTTTTGAATATGTGTTTCAAGGGTTACTTTACAGTGAAAGGAGGTCAGTCACTCTGTCACAAGGATGGTGTCATCAGTGATGTCATGAGTGATGTCACTGACCATGTCATGAGTGATGTAATATGTGATGTCATCAGCAGTGCATTACACGCGCAAGTTATAGTGAGTCCAACTAACAATAACGTGGGAATTTCAATGGTTTTATGTCAGTAAAAGTTCCAGGAAACTATAACTGGTGTGAAACCTATGGTTTTTTCAGTGAATTTAATAGGTTTTTTAAATGCTAATTCCTAACTATAACTGGTGTGAAACCTATGGTTTTTTCAGTGAATTTCATAGGTTTTTTAAATGCTAATTCCTAACTATAACTGGTGTGAAACCTATGGTTTTTTCAGTGAATTTCATAGGTTTTTTAAATGCTAATTCCTAATGATAATTGGTGTGAAACCTATGTTTTTTTCAGTGAATTTCATAGGTTTTTTAATGCTAATTCCTAAGTATAAGTCTCACTTTATAAGTAAGACTGTTAGCGCTCTAGTTGTTCTTTAGAACACTCTGGTACATTCTGTCATTGGGCTACAGTTGGGCTACATCTGGCTGATATTTGGGCTACATTTGCTTTTTTTTGTCTCTGGTGGCCATCTTTGGGCTACATTGGGCTACATTGGGCTACATTTGGGCTACATTTGGGCTCTAACATATATATAGCCCAATGTAGCACAATATATATTTTTTTCAAAGTTAATTTTCGTAAAAACCACTTGAGAATAGCAAAGGCACATTGGGCTACCAGTCCCTACTATTTTTCCCAATTTTTTATTTATTTTTTTGCTATGGAGCGCTCCCGGTGCGCGCCCCGGGTAGCGCCCCGAAAGCGTACTTTTATAAAGCGCCCCGGAGCGCGCACCGGGAAGCGTCCCGCAAGCGCCATTATTGCGAACGAAAACATGATCGTGACGTATCGTGTAGCCGCGTCCGCGTGATATGCACGGCGTAAGCGCACCCGGAAGCACTCGAGCGAATACGATCGCGCAACGTAAACATCCGATGCGCTTACGTGACGCGACCCGGGGCGCGCGGCGTAAGCGCGTCGGGTCATGTGACCTGAAAATAACACTTTTTATTGGTTCATAACAGTTTTGGTTTCATAATGATGAAGCCCCTGGTCATGTGACCTGAAAATAACACTTTTCATTGGTTCAATAATTTTTTTCTAAATTTTGAGAAACCCACCCATTTCTCTCACTATTGATTTGCACTTGGAGAGAGCAAGAGGTGTTTTGTGAATTATCTACTCATAATTTTTCTGATCTACAGCAATGGCTGCAAGAGTGTCATCCAGCAGTGATTCAGATGGTTTTTTGCAAGAGGACCCTCCTCACCAGAAAAAAAAGAACCACTTCATCTGGAAATTTTATGACATCCCTGAAGGACAAAAAAAGTTAATGCAAGTAAAGTAACTTGTAAAATATGTGGCAGCATTTTATCCAGAGGCAATCCTCAAAAAATTATAGCTTTGAAAATGCCAATTTAATTAGGCATGTCAAAAGAAGACACCCAAAAAATTATTCCAGGGAGAGTGTCAGGGAGCTGACACGGAATTTACCAAGAGATGGCGGCAGCACCTCCCCTGGTGGAGCAATACCTTCAGGAACAACACGTGCAAGAATGGTCCCTAACGTGCAGCCGGTCTCTGCAGGCATAACATTTTTATGCGTGGACTGTGACAAACTACTCTGTTATGGGGAGCAGAGCGTTGAACTCATTGCAATAAAGAGACAGGAACACCAATGCTCTCCCCGTCCCTAAATTTTCTCATTTTTTTGCTCCTGTTGAGCAGTTTTTGAATCCCTGTTTTTGTTTTTCCCCTGAAAAAAATCCAAAAAATATATAAAATCGTTTTAAAAAGTATAAAAAAAATATAAAACAACAAAAACAAAAAAAGTTCTTTTCAGAACTACCTCCATTTTATAAAAAAATGCAATTTTTTTTTAAAAAGTGTCATTCTTTTTTTTGCCCCGTGGATCCCTTTTATGGCCCCCACAACAAACCTAGGGGGTCAGAGGGGGTGTACCCTGCCCCCTTTTGCTCATTTCCCCCTTTGATTTGTACCACCTCAATCCTACCGAGGCACAAGATGGCGGCCGCTGCGGAATGTTTCGAATGTTTACAGACACCCGAGAGCCAACCAGCTTTCCGTACGCAAGTCGCATGGCGCGCTTGAAGCGCTCCCCGGTGCGCGTACCGGGGCGCGGCTCTAGATATATATTTTTTTTTTAACCTAAATTACTCAAAATCCACTGGAGCACATATCTTGAGACATAGCAAAGGCACATCGGGCTACCAGTCCCTACAATTTTGCCAAGTTTGGTGGAAATCCATTCAGCCGTTCGGGCTAAAAGTGAAATCGACCGCCCTATGGAAATTAACATGGGGGAAACGTGTTTTGGGACCCCCCTTTTATCTCGGCCCCCGCTTGACGAATCCCCCCCCAAACTTTCAGGGAAGGACCGGAACGCCGCGAGGCCATTTTGGGGAAATTTTTAGGCAGATTCGTCAACCGGCGCCAAAGTTATTCCAAATAGAATTTTGAGATTTAAGATTGAAAAAAATCCAAACTATAACTACCTACTGGCGACCGCCAGTAGGTAATATATATATATATATATATATGAGAAGCAGTTTTAACCCAGGCTGGTGTCGGCGTTCTGTTGATAGCGTGGTGCAGTTTTCTACGACTGGGTTAGTCGTTGCAATATCGCTCAGGGTTCACAGCAGGGAAATGAAAACGCACTCTCTCGTCTCAGGTTAATTACAGCGGTTTATTTCAGCAACCAGTACCTAATGCGTTTCGCTTCTTACAAAGCTTGCTCACGGGATGTTGAGCCAGTTTCTAAGTCCTCCTTTTAAACACAGAGTCATGTGACTTCCTCTGTAGTCAATGGATGCATGCTGGTTATTGTAGTGTCCACTACATTTTTATAACCGGTTTGCACCATTTTGTGTCCTTGTGCAGTTCTTAACAGAAAGAAAAAAGGGGGGAGTGCATTTATTCGTATGCAGACACATTAATTAACTCTTTTGCTGTGTCTTTTGCTGTGTTTGTATATGTATAGCCCTCTAGTGGGCTAGTTTGCATTGCTGAGTTCAGGGGTCTGCTTTTGCAACTTACTACCAACAAAGTTAGAGGTGTACATAAAGTTCTTCAGTTAAGTTGAGACCTCTAGGTTCTAGAGTCCTGAAGTTGATGATATGTTTGGACTCTTTACGTCTCAGGTTTTTCAGGCGATCACCGCCTCGCTCAGTATGTGGGACTTGTTCTATGGCACATAATTTAAGTAATTCCCTGTTGCTTTCATGTGATTGTTCCATGTGTTTCGCCACTGCATAGGAATGATCTTTGTTCGTTGTTGCCCTCGTGTGTTCTAATATCCTCTTCTTTGCTTCGAAGGTTGTGCTCCCTATGTATTTCTTGTTGCAGGGGCATTCAAATAGATATACCACATATGAGCTTTTGATCGTCAGATGTTGGGGTATTGTCCATTTTGTTCCTTTTCTGATTTCTATTTCTCTAGACTGTTAACCCTTTTGTTCTATTCGTATCTAAAGGCCGTCATTATTCATCATTTTTACTTTTTCTGCTGTGACAGAAACGCATTATTGGTAAAGTACCAGAGGACAAAAAAGGAATTGTTCTAACATCATTTTTGCCTGGTTAAAAACATGTGGTTAAAATTCTAAAACATCGGAAGAGGGGGAATTATACAGATCAAAGAGTATCATGTGAGATGTTTGATTGTAGTAGTAGTATAAGAAGGAGAGGGAGAAAAGAGAAGAGGAAGAGGAAAAAGTGAAAGAGAAAAAGACAATTTCAAAAAACAGATTCAATTATAACAGTATTATTTTAGTGATCACAAGGGTAAAATTAACAAGATAAGCATATACTACTATCTATTGAAATCATTTCTTTAAAACTATCTTTTTCAAGAATTGTTTGAGTTGTAAGTCTCTGAGAGGGAGAAGGGCAGAGAAGAGTTGGAAGAAAAAGTGTCATGTGCATTGTGCAAAACATTCTGTGCAGATATTCTTCATGTGCAAGGACGCATTATAGTTATCTTTCTCCCTATATCTAATTATTCTAAAGTAGATATATATATATATATATATATATATATGTATTTTTTTTTTTTTTCCACCGGATTCCTTCTTCACTTCAAAGAAGCACGAGCCACACCGATCAGGTAAGTTCAAAGGATTTTATTCTTGGTTCTAGGGCACAAACAACGCGTTTCGAGCACACAGGCTCTTGGTCACATGACCAAAGTTCAGAGTCAGGTGTTCAAATACTTTTACAAATCAAAAAATAAGGAAAAGACTCTGTGTTTGTCAACATCACACAGGTCTTGTGTCATAAAAATAACCAAAATATTCGAATACATTGTTTATAACACACTTTAGAATTTCATAAGATAGTATGCATAATTCTCAACATTTTTCCTTTAGAGCTAATATGTCCTAGTATCAACAATTGGTTTTTGGGTATAGTACCCTCTGTTTCAAAGTTGGTGTTCCTGTCTCTCTTAACTACTTACAAATAATGCTGGGTATAGTACCCAAGAGTTAGAATTGTTCATCACTCATATATATTCTACAGAACTGCAAAAATAGTTGTTGTTATGTAACTAATGTAAACAATGCTGTAATCTTCCCTCAAAAATAACTCAGTTAAATTATCAATTTAGAAGACAACCTATGCTCAATTCATTTGTTCATTTTCTACTGATTCAACTATCAATCCTAAAAGAAAAAATAGTAGAAGGAATATAATATACGAGAAAAAGAAGAGAGGCGGCAGTGTGTTACTTTAGTGAATATGCCCCCTTACTTCGTGCTCATACTTGTATAAAGACGGTGTCTTCCATTTCGTAATAAATCAGTAATTGTAACTCAATTGCTCCACCGTACCGGAGTAATCTATAATGGGAGGGAGAGAGATAATGAATTAATAAACATCACTAAAGTTACATTTTACAGTTAACAGTCATAAGCGCAGTACTAGCTAATCAAATATTCAGCTCACAAGTTACCCAGTCAAGGACAGTCTATATCCATTTCAATTTCAAATCAGTCTTCAATTATTGATACCAACAACATCATCATTACATCTTAGCTGTTGTGTTCAATCAGGTTTAAGAATTGTTCTAAAGTGCGTATTCATGATTAGTGATGGTTAAAAACAATCGGAACCTAGTTCTAGGAAGGTGCGGGAAGCTCATGGTCATATTTACAAGTTTATGTACATCTCTTCATCGATGTTCAATCCCATTGGTGCCAGAGTACCGGCCTGAAGAATGAATCTAGATTCCGCTCTTCTCAGTGCCATCTTCCTGTCACCTCCTCTTCGGTTTTTGGGGAATGAGTCCAAGGCAAAATACTTCGCCTGTGTCCAATCTCCGTCATGGTGTGAATCAAAGTGTTTTGCTGTGCTATAGGGGAAGTCCTTATTTGTGATGGCACGCCAGTGCTCCAATATACGTTTCTTCACGGGAAACGTTGTGGAGCCTATATACCATTTGTTGCATGGGCATGTCACCACATATACTACATGGTCAGTACTGCACTGGATGTCTTTGTTTATTTTCCATCTCTTGTTGATTCTACTCAGTATCACCTCCCCTACATTCACACTATAGCTACAGGCTTTGCATTTCCCACATTTGTGGAAGCCTCCCCTCGCTGTCAGCCAGGATTTTTTCTTCTTACTTTCAAAGTGGCTGTTCACAACCAAATCTCTAATAGATTTCCCTTTTCTATATGAGATGGCTGGGTGGGAGCCTAGCTTGTCCTTAAGGATTTTGTCCTGCTGTAAAATACTACACCTCTTCCTTACTATCTGGCTGAATAGGGGTGATTGTGTGTTGTAGGTTGTTATCAGTCTAATGGGTGTTTCAGTTCTCGTCGGAGTGGATTTTGGTGCCTTGTACAGTGCTACATTCTTGTCAATGATATCAACTTTCTTTTCACCTTTTCTGAGCATATTAGGATGGTATCCCCTGGCTGTAAATCTTCTTTGCATCTCCATTTTTTGTTTTTCAAATGCCTCATTGGTGCTGCAGTTCCTTTTGGCGTGTATAAATTCGCCAAAAGGGATCGCCCATCTGAAACTAGGTGGGTGGCAGCTTGAAGCGTGGAGTAGAGAATTGCCTGCTGTTTCTTTCCTGTGTATCTCTGTTTCTATTCTGTTGGTTCTTATTTTGAGTTTGATATCCAGGAAATCAATACTCACCTGACTATGCTGCATTGTGAATTTTAGATTGAGGCTATTTCTGTTTAATGTCTCAATGAACATTAAAAGGTCTTTTTCATTCCCCTCCCAGACAAAGAAGATATCATCTATGAATCGGAGCCATACATTCACCCTGGTTGTCCAGTTTTCCAGGGCATCTCTTCTGAGCACCTGCTCCTCCCACCAGCCTACCAAAAGGTTGGCGTAGCTGGGGGCAAAGCAGGTGCCCATAGACGTGCCCTGGATCTGTTTGTAAAGTGTCCCATTGAACAGGAAAACATTCTCCACCAAGCATAGTTCAAACATTTGTAGGAGCATCTTGGAATTTGCTTTCAAGTACACACTTCTGGATTTGAGAAAGTGTTTGCAAGCTCTTAAACCATCAATGTGTCGAATGCTTGTATATAAGCTTTCGACGTCTAAACAGACAAGCCAAAAGTGTTCCTCCCAGTTGATATTTTCTATTATTTGTAGGAAATCTTTAGTGTCATCAATATGTGAAGTTAGATCTTTTTACATAAGGTTTTAAAAAGTGATCAACATATTGGGACACATTTTCAAGGAGGCTATTGATTGATGATACAATTGGCCTTCCTGGAGGCTGTATAGGATCCTTATGAACCTTTGGAAGGAGGTAAAAGGTAGGTGTAGTTGGATTATTGTTGATGAGAAATTTAGTCTCATCCCAATTCAAAAGTTTGTCATTCACCCAATTCCTAATGTGTTGATGTATTCTGCCCTGTAGGCTCGTGAGATATGTATGATTTACTTTTTCATAGCATATGGTATTAGATAGCTGCCTCATGTCCTCTTGTATGTATTTACTTTTCTCCCAAAGGACTATATTACCACCCTTATCAGAGGGTTTAATGACAATGGTATCATCATTACACAAATCTGTAAGTGCAGCTCTCATCTCGGGGGTAAGGTTTTGTTTTGCCAGAGGTTTATTCAAAAGTTGTAACATATCGTGATTTACCAATTCATGGAATAAATCAATATTGTCTTTAGGTAGTTGGGGTCTGTATTTAGATTTTACTCTAAAATGTGTAGGTACAGTATTACACTGAGATATAGTCTCTGGAAGAACCCTTCCTTGAGTCTCCACTGGTTGTGTACTGTTCTGTGAAGTGAGGGACTGAGTCATTTCTGGTGACTCTTCTTCCTCTAGGCTCTCTGGTGTTCTTAATAGATCTCTTTCTCTAGAAGGTTCACTCTCACCCATATCTAGTGGTGCTAGTCTGGATGTTCTATTATGGTGTGTTTTATACAATTTCAATTTCCTGACAAACATATACATATCAATACGTGTTTGGGTGTAATCAAATTGCATATCTGGGCAAAACGTAAGTCAGAGTTTAAGTACTTTCTCTTCTCTGGGGGACAAATGCCTGTTAGATAAATGTATTGCCGTTAATTCTGAAGTTTGCTCTTCCATTACTTGGTCTTTGTTGTCTGGCTTTTGCTTCCCACTCCAGTATTGTTTACATTTGATCCGTCGCTGTTTCCTTCTCTCGGATTTCCCCTGCCTCCTCGGCCTTGATAGCATGTTCTGCCACGTATAGACTGTTTGTTGGCCACAATCATGAGGCGCATCTCCTCGGAAAAAAAACATAGGGCATTGGGCATTGTTGTCAATCGAGCTTGCTTCTGAGCTCAGACTAGTTCCGGACTGCCATCTATCTTTGTCCGCTACCCCCAGCGCTTTGTCCTTGGCTAGAGATGCCCGCAGTTTGTCAAATTTTCTTGCGAAAGTTAGGATCCTTCCAGATTTATAGTCTCTTTCATCTCTGTCGAATTTGCACTGTTTCCTCGCAATTATATCTTTTTCAAATGTTACAATCTTTTCATTGACCGCTGAAAGGGTCCTTGTAACTTCTGCTTGGTCAGACTCTATTGCTAGATCGTCAAGAATGTTTTTAATCTCCTTGAGTAATTCACCGTGCTCTTCCCACGCATTCCTTATCAGTATTTCCATCATTACTTTCGAACAGGCGCTTGTGTTTTCCAGCCACGCCTTCAATACTTCCGGTTTTGGTTTATTAAGTATGGGCACAATGAAGATTCTGAGCCCTCTGGGGACATGATCCACCTCCACGTAATTTTGGAGGGATGTCGCCTCCCACCATCTGCTCAACTCTTTTTTCCTCAGCCTTTTCAACATATTGCCTTTTTGTTTAATTGTTGATGGAACTGAGCGCGCAGTATCACTAGATTCGTTTTTGCTGCTTTCACTTGTTATTTTCTTTTTAAAGATTTGGTCTCCCGAGGCTCCCCGCCCTATCAAGAACTCCATTGCCCAGAACTCCTTTCGGTCCTTGGACCGTGTCCGTTCCTGATCGCGCTCAAGATGTTAGTAATCAAGCGCGCCCTGGCAGCCTCTCACCCGTGTCTCCCGTGTTCTCCTCTTGCCTTCTGCAAATCTCGCTCGGCGTAGAGCACTTCTCCGCTGTTTTTCGGGTTCAATTCCCTGGCTGCCGGCGAGTAGAGATTACTTGACTTGTCGTCACTCTTTCCCAAATGGCTCAGGTCTCCTCCCTTGCAGGCGGGCTGGGGCTCGGTTTTCGAGCAGGCGCTGCCGTCCACGTATATTCACCGGATTCCTTCTTCACTTCTAAGAAGCACGAGCCACACCGATCAGGGTAGTTCAAAGGATTTTATACTTGGTTCTAGGGCACAAACGACGCGTTTCGAGCACACAGGCTCTTGGTCACATGACCAAAGTTCCGAGTCAGGTGTTCAAATACTTTTACAAATCAAAAAATAAAGAAAAGACTCTGTGTTTGTCAACATCACACAGGTCTGGTGGCATACAAATAACCAAAATATTTGTATACATTGTTTATAACACATTTTAGAATTTCATAAGATAGTATGCATAATTCTCAACATTTTTCCTTTAGAGCTAATATGTCCTAGTATCAACAATTGGTTTTTGGGTATAGTACCCTCTGTTTCAAAGTTGGTGCTCCTGTCTCTCTTAACTACTTACAAATAATGTTTGTACACGCTGGCCAGCAGCGGTATAAAGAGGCCCGTTCTGTTTTGAGGCCGGAGCATTGCTGGCACAGCTGTAGACTACACCAAGGTATTGGTAGCTCCGGTCCTTCTCGGACTGCAGAAGCAGGGACAGGCTGTTGCCAGGAACAGCTCGACCCTGTGCGAGGAGCCGGGAATCATTGCATTCCGACTCACGGCCCGCCCGGTTCATGCAGGAGGGGCTGGAACATCAGTGGGGGCCTGAGGGAGTCAGAGGACACCATTCCTACACGGGGCCAGCCATCAAAACAGCAACCACCGTTTCTCCCCAAGGACATTAACATCCATTTGTTACCCCTGTGCATCGCCTTCCCATACAGGTGAACTCTGGGTACTGTAGTCAAGATCCTAAGAATACAGAAGGTGTCCACGCTTACAACAATGGGCAGAGCTCTCTGACCAATGAGAGAGCTGGAGGAGACTTTTAAGGCAGGGATGGAATAGTGTTTTGTGTGTGGAGGCATCTGATGAGGCGAAGGGTCACCGAAATGATTCCCCGTGTGGCCTCTTACTTCTCAACATCGAAGGGGTGTTTTTGTGTATATATATATATATATATATATCCACAGCTTTGGCTCCAAACTCGTAGTCCAATGGCGCTCTTGTCACCGGTGCCGACTACAAAGCAGAGCCCCGCTTTAATGTAATCTCCAAAAGCTATCAGACGATAGCGCAAGTCAGCACTCAACAAAGGATATGTTTCCCAAATTCTCACAATTTATTTTCAGAAAGCAGCATTCATCGCACAACACCAACGCGTTTCGCAACCCACTGTTGCTTGATCACGGTAGGGATACAATGTTACGGTTCTCTTTTGTATTTTTAGAAAGAACCGCCTCAACAACACATAATGCTGATCTCACTTCCTGTCCCACGACAGGAAGTAACCTGGGAATTGTAGTTTTTATAAAAACAAAGTGTCTTGGTAGGGAACAGCGATGTTATTATATAGCAATTGCATTGTTACAACGTATATAACATTTCAGATGTGAAATTATAACCTGGCGATCCATACGTATAACTCAAATTTTATAAACATTAAAGGGTAATGCCTACGCTCTGAGTGTGTTTATCGATTAAACACACGAAGGACAAAAGGAAGGGGGTTTAATGCCCTCTGGTGGGCAAAGTAATTTTAACATGGGATGTGAAATAGAGCTCTCTGGTGAGCATATATGCTGAATTGCACACTAATCAAGGCCCTCTAGTGGGCTAATGGTCATCATATAAATACCCCTTCAGTTGTATTCATTGTAACCTTATTTGATTATAGGCTGTTTTGTTACCCCAACATAAATCCATATATTCTCGTATTCTCTACCAGTTATTATATCATTATTAATTCATAATGCACACAAGAGGGTACGCTGGTCCATGATGTTCCAACCCATTCCCACTCACACACATATTTTCATTAAACTTGTCTTCTATTAGTCTCTATTTCTCATTGCAAAGAAATTATTCCGGTACACAAACAGTTCTCAAATTGTCCACTTAATCATAAATGTACATAGAGTTCCTCACTCTGATTTAAACCCCAGGGGCTCATCGTTCGGAAGTTTAGAATTTGTCTAGATTCTCTACATCTAAGTTGTTTCTCCTGATCTCTGCCCCTTTCGTGTGGCAAGACACATTGCAGTGCATATGTTTTCAAGAGTTTCCAATCACTATTGTGCATCAACTCCATATGTTTCGCGACAGCATTGTTTTTGTCTTTATTTACTGTGGCTCTAATATGCTCCAGGATACGTAATTTGAATTGTTTCTTCGTACTCCCAATATATTTCAGTGCGCACGGGCATTCGATTACATATACCTCGTGCGTGCTTGTACAGTCTATCAATTGGTTGATCTTCCACAATTTTTTTTTACAATTTTTTGTTGGGTAACATTGCTTCTTTTTTATTGATGGCAATTTGGCAGACCTTACACCGTTGGCATTTGATGAATCCTTTCGTATTCATCCATTGGATACCCTTTTTCTTTTTGGTTCTGTCCTGGAAGTGGCTCTGTATCAATCTGTCTCTAAGGTTTTTAGCTCGGCGATATGTAACTAGCGGGTGATTGCCCATTATCTTACCCATAGTTTGGTCTAATTGCAATAATTTCCAGTTCTTTCTCAGAGTATTAACAATTTGTTTTGATTCTCTCGTATAGTCCAGTATCAATCTCACTTTTCTTTCATTCGGCGCTTTATTTTGGGTGGTGTTTAATGCTGTTTTTTTAGTTATCAGAGCATCTTTTCGTTCTTTTTGGTTTGCTCTTTGCCATCCTTTTTCGATAATAGCCTTGTGGTATCCTCTGGTTTTGAACCTTTGAGCCATGTTCTTACTTTTTGATTCCCATTCTTTTTCTTCTGAGCATATTCTTCTTACCCTCAAAAACTCCCCATACGGTATATTCTCCTTAACAGAGGGTTTATGGAAGCTGTCGAAGTGTAAAATTGAGTTGGTTGCCGTATCTTTTCTATGGAGTGTTGTCTCCACCTTGTTGTTTTGAATATAGATTTCTGTGTCAAGAAAAATTGCTCTGTCTTTACTGATATGATATGTAAAGCGAATGTTTGAAGTAGAGGAATTAAGAATCTGAAAATAGTTCTCAAATTCCAAGGCTGTTCCTTCCCAAATTATCAGAAGATCGTCTATGTATCTGGTCCATTTGGCTATTTTTTCCACATAAACATCATTATCAGTGTGCCAAGCAATCTGTTGTTCCCACCACCCCATTGTGAGACATGCATACGCTGGGCTGAATGAGAAACCCATGGTGCAGCCATGGATTTGTTGGTAAATTTCATCTCCGAATAGAAATACATTTTCGGTTAGGCACATCTCCACCATGTCAATCAGCATCTGATTATGTTGATTAAATTGAATATTCCGTTCTTTCAAAAAGAAAGCACAGGCCTTCAAACCAATGTCGTTGTCAATATTTGTGTACAGAGACACAACATCCATTGTGACCAATAGATAGTTAGTTTGCCATGGTAGGTCATCTAGATGTTTCAGGAGGTCTGTTGTGTCACGTAAGTAAGAGCTTAAGCTGGTAACAAACGGCATAAGGAAAAAATCAATATAGTTTGCAATTGGCTCCATTAGGGACCCTTTCGATGACACAATGGGTCTCCCTGGTGGTTTTAGTGGGTTCTTGTGCACTTTCGGTAGAAAGTAAATTGTAGCCATTTTGGGATGATCCGTGCACAAAAATTTCTTTTCATCTGTGTCAATTAGATTTTGATTGTTCCACATTTGAAGTTTTTGATCCAGTTTTTCTTTAAATATTTTCGTTGGGTTTGTTTCTAGTTTTCTGTAATATTTTTTGTTGTCCAACTGTAGATGTGCCTCAGCCACATAGTCAATGGTATTTAGGATGACAATGTTTCCGCCTTTATCGGCGGACTTTATAGTTATTGTTTTATCATCTTTTAAGTTATTCAAGGCGGTTCTTTCATCTTTAGATAGGTTGTCTTTATACTTTTGTCCCTTAATTTTGTAGATGTCTTTAACAATAGCCTCTTGAAAAAGGTCAATCTTGTTCCCTTGAGGTAATTGGGGGTAGAATTTTGAGGGTGCTTTCATCCCACTTAGGCCTGCGCCTTTTTGATGTACTGTTTGAGATTCTGAGATATTATCCCCCTCATTGTCTGTGTCTAAATTTGTGAGTAATGTCAATGCCGGTATACCACTGAGGTTAAACTTTGTTCTGTAATAGATTCATCTGATCTTTTCTGGTTTTTATTTTTTACATATGTTGCCATTTTTTCATTTTCCTCAAAGGTTTTCATAAGTTTAAGTTTCCTGATATATTTGTATACATCAATTCTCGTCTGTGCTATGTCCATTGATTCTGATGGACAAAACGTTATTCCTCTTTTTAGTAAAGATGTTTCATATTCATTAATATTTCTGTGAGATAAGTTCAAAACCACTAATTCATCTTGCATTGTGTTATTTATTTGCCCCTCTTCTGACGCATCAATCTCGTTTCCGTGCCTATAGTTTCTGATCCATTTTTTTCTTTGTCCCCTTCTGGTTGTTTTTTTTGTGATGTTCCTGATCTGGGTACCCATCTGCGTCCTCGACCTCTTCCTCTGGTGCTTTGGTTTTGATTGAACTCCCATGTCCTTTGTTCTAATACCAGTCTCATATCTCCTAAAAAATCCTTATTGGTTGGATCTAGGTTTTGTACTCCATCTTCACTTGTTCCAGTAGAGGTCAATGATGTCGCACTTGATGAGCTTTGTTTGTTGAGACCTTTGCTTTGTTTTTTGAAAATATCAAATTTTCTGGCATATGTGAAGATGCATCCATTGGTGTAATCCTCCTCATCTCTTTGGAATTTGGATTGCTTGCGGTTTCTTACCACTTCTTCATGTTTGCTCACATATTTTTCCAACTCTTCTTTGAACTTGATTTGTTCTGGGGTAAATTCCAAAGACGCTAGTTCTTTTTCTAACTCTGCCAATTCCTCTTTTATTTTAGCAAGCGCAACCTCCAGATGTTTCACAAGGATTTTATTAATCCCAAAGATGATTCCAATATGAATTCTCCCCATTCATTTAGCAGTTCATCCGATACATCCTGTTGACTTGGCATTAATGAGATCCGTAGTCCTCTCGGGACTCTTTGAACTTCAATATATTTTTTCAATGTAATTAACTCCCACCATTTGTTGATTTCTTTCTTACTTAGTCTTTCCCACATCTTAAGCTTGCTTTTTGTATCCGTTTTATCATCCTTGTTTTTATTTTTATTTTTGTCTTTGTCAGTTTCAATCTTTCTTTGTTCAAAGAAACGTGAGTCTAATAGTTCAGTTCTCTCGGCGTCTCGTTTATCCATTTTGTATCACAAAAAACAATTGTGCTAAGGCTGCTTCGGAGAAAAAAGGACCGACGTACTTTTCTCCTTTTTTTCTGTTCTGATCAGATTGGTTGAACTCCTATTTACCTTGTTTATACAGGAGTGATAGGGAATCCTTTGTGCGAGAAAAACCGTGCTTAGAAGTTACTGTGTCAAACTTTTGTTCCGCTCATGTGTATTAACACAATCCATTGCGGTATTATAACTGTTCAGTACTTCCGACGGTTCCAATTCACAATGTAGCCAAACCCTTGCTATATTTTCAACAGCATACTCTGTCAAGAACGTATATCAGAAGTACCGCGCCACAGTTTCCCGTGCTTACCTCCACCCTTCGATGTTGGTCCGCCGGGTCCTGTGCGTTTCCCTCGTCCAAACGTCCCGCGTTTTTGCCGATAAATTTAACTGGGTTGGCGTTCACCAGGACCACCTCCTAGAATCCACAGCTTTGGCTCCAAACTCGTAGTCCAATGGCGCTCTTGTCACCGGTGCCGACTTCAAAGCAGAGCCCCGCTTTAATGTAATCTCCAAAAGCTATCAGCCGATAGGGCAAGTCAGCACTCAACAAAGGATATGTTTCCCAAATTCTCACGATTTATTTTCAGAAAGCAGCATTCATCGCACAACACCAACGCGTTTCGCAACCCACTGTTGCTTGATCACGGTAGGGATACAATGTTACGGTTCTCTTTTATATTTTTAGAAAAAACCGCCTCAACAACACATAATGCTGATCTCACTTCCTGTCCCACGACAGGAAGTAACCTGGGAATTGTAGTTTTTATAAAAACAAAGTGTCTTGGTTGGGAACAGCGATGTTATTATATAGCAATTGCATTGTTACAACGTATATAACATTTCAGATGTGAAATTATAACCTGGCGATCCATACGTATAACTCAAATTTTATAAACATTAAAGGGTAATGCCTACGCTCTGAGTGTGTTTATCGATTAAACACACGAAGGACAAAAGGCAGGGGGTTTAATGCCCTCTGGTGGGCAAAGTCATTTTAACATGGGATGTGAAATAGAGCTCTCTGGTGAGCATATATGCTGAATTGCACACTAATCAAGGCCCTCTAGTGGGCTAATGGTCATCATATAAATACCTCTTCAGTTGTATTCATTGTGACCTTATTTGGTTATAGGCTGTTTTGTTACCCCAACATAAATCCATATATTCTCGTATTCTCTACCAGTTATTATATCATTATTAATTCATAATGCACACAAGAGGGTACGCTGTTCCATGATGTTCCAACCCATTCCCACTCACACACATATTTTCATTAAACTTGTCTTCTATTAGTCTCTATTTCTCATTGCAAAGAAATTATTCCGGTACACAAACAGTTCTCAAATTGTCCACTTAATCATAAATGTACATAGAGTTCCTCACTCTGATTTAAACCCCAGGGGCTCATCGTTCGGAAGTTTAGAATGTGTCTAGATTCTCTACATCTAAGTTGTTTCTCCTGATCTCCGCCCCTTTCGTGTGGCAAGACACATTCCAGTGCATATGTTTTCAAGAGTTTCCAATCACTATTGTGCATCAACTCCATATGTTTCGCGACAGCATTGTTTTTGTCTTTATTTACTCTGGCTCTAATATGCTCCAGGATACGTAATTTGAATTGTTTCTTCGTACTCCCAATATATTTCAGTGCGCACGGGCATTCGATTACATATACCACGTGCGTGCTTGTACAGTCTATCAATTGGTTGATCTTCCACAATTTTTTGTTGGGTAACATTGCTTCTTTTTTATTGATGGCAATTTGGCAGACCTTACACCGTTGGCATTTGATGAATCCTTTCGTATTCATCCATTGGATTCCCTTTTTCTTTTTAGTTCTGTCCTGGAAGTGGCTCTGTATCAATCTGTCTCTAAGGTTTTTAGCTCGGCGATATGTAACTAGCGGGTGATTGCCCATTATCTTACCCATAGTTTGGTCTAATTGCAATAATTTCCAGTTCTTTCTCAGAGTATTAACAATTTGTTTTGATTCTCTCGTATAGTCCAGTATCAATCTCACTTTTCTTTCATTCGGCGCTTTATTTTGGGTGGTGTTTAATGCTGTTTTTTTAGTTATCAGAGCATCTTTTCGTTCTTTTTGGTTTGCTCTTTGCCATCCGTCAGAAGAGGGGCAAATAAATAACACAATGCAAGATGAATTAGTGGTTTTGAACTTATCTCACAGAAATATTAATGAATATGAAACATCTTTACTAAAAAGAGGAATAACGTTTTGTCCATCAGAATCAATGGACATAGCACAGACGAGAATTGATATATACAAATATATCAGGAAAATTAAACTTATGAAAACCTTTGAGGAAAATGAAAAAATGGCAACATATGTAAAAAATAAAAACCAGAAAAGATCAGATGAATCTATTACAGAACAAAGTTTAACCTCAGTGGTATACCGGCATTGACATTACTCACAAATTTAGACACAGACAATGAGGGGGATAATATCTCAGAATCTCAAACAGTACATCAAAAAGGCGCAGGCCTAAGTGGGATAAAAGCACCCTCAAAATTCTACCCCCAATTACCTCAAGGGAACAAGATTGACCTTTTTCAAGAGGCTATTGTTAAAGACATCTACAAAATTAAGGGACAAAAGTATAAAGACAACCTATCTAAAGATGAAAGAACCGCCTTGAATAACTTAAAAGATGATAAAACAATAACTATAAAGTCCGCCGATAAAGGCGGAAACATTGTCATCCTAAATACCATTGACTATGTGGCTGAGGCACATCTACAGTTGGACAACAAAAAATATTACAGAAAACTAGAAACAAACCCAACGAAAATATTTGAAGAAAAACTGGATCAAAAACTTCAAATGTGGAACAATCAAAATCTAATTGACACAGATGAAAATAAATTTTTGTGCACGGATCATCCCAAAATGGCTACAATTTACTTTCTACCGAAAGTGCACAAGAACCCACTAAAACCACCAGGGAGACCCATTGTGTCATCGAAAGGGTCCCTAATGGAGCCAATTGCAAACTATATTGATTTTTCCTTATGCCGTTTGTTACCAGCTTAAGCTCTTACTTACGTGACACAACAGACCTCCTGAAACATCTAGATGACCTACTATGGCAAACTAACTATCTATTGGTCACAATGGATGTTGTGTCTCTGTACACAAATATTGACAACGACATTGGTTTGAAGGCCTGTGCTTTCTTTTTGAAAGAACGGAATATTCAATTTAATCAACATAATCAGATGCTGATTGACATGGTGGAGATGTGCCTAACCCAAAATGTATTTCTATTCTGGGATGAAATTTACCAACAAATCCATGGCTGCGCCATGGGTTTCTTATTCAGCCCAGCGTATGCATGTCTCACAATGGGGTGGTGGGAACAACAGATTGCTTGGCACACTGATAATGATGTTTATGTGGAAAAAATAGCCAAATGGATCAGATACATAGACGATCTTCTGATAATTTGGGAAGGAACAGCCTTGGAATTTGAGAACTATTTTCAGATTCTTAATTCCTCTACTTCAAACATTCGCTTTACATATCATATCAGTAAAGACAGAGCAATTTTTCTTGACACAGAAATCTATATTCAAAACAACAAGGTGGAGACAACACTCCATAGAAAAGATACGGCAACCAACTCAATTTTACACTTCGACAGCTTCCATAAACCCTCTGTTAAGGAGAATATACCGTATGGGAAGTTTTTGAGGGTAAGAAGAATATGCTCAGAAGAAAAAGAATGGGAATCAAAAAGTAAGAACATGGCTCAAAGGTTCAAAACCAGAGGATACCACAAGGCTATTATCGAAAAAGGATGGCAAAGAGCAAACCAAAAAGAACGAAAAGATGCTCTGACAACTAAAAAAACAGCATTAAACACCACCCAAAATAAAGCGCCGAATGAAAGAAAAGTGAGATTGATACTGGACTATACGAGAGAATCAAAACAAATTGTTAATACTCTGAGAAAGAACTGGAAATTATTGCAATTAGACCAAACTATGGGTAAGATAATGGGCAATCACCCGCTAGTTACATATCGCCGAGCTAAAAACCTTAGAGACAGATTGATACAGAGCCACTTCCAGGACAGAACCAAAAAGAAAAAGGGAATCCAATGGATGAATACGAAAGGATTCATCAAATGCCAACGGTGTAAGGTCTGCTAAATTGCCATCAATAAAAAAGAAGCAATGTTACCCAACAAAAAATTGTGGAAGATCAACCAATTGATAGACTGTACAAGCACGCACGTGGTATATGTAATCGAATGCCCGTGCGCACTGAAATATATTGGGAGTACGAAGAAACAATTCAAATTACGTATCCTGGAGCATATTAGAGCCACAGTAAATAAAGACAAAAACAATGCTGTCGCGAAACATATGGAGTTGATGCACAATAGTGATTGGAAACTCTTGAAAACATATGCACTGGAATGTGTCTTGCCACACGAAAGGGGCGGAGATCAGGAGAAACAACTTAGATGTAGAGAATCTAGACAAATTCTAAACTTCCGAACGATGAGCCCCTGGGGTTTAAATCAGAGTGAGGAACTCTATGTACATTTATGATTAAGTGGACAATTTGAGAACTGTTTGTGTACCGGAATAATTTCTTTGCAATGAGAAATAGAGACTAATAGAAGACAAGTTTAATGAAAATATGTGTGTGAGTGGGAATGGGTTGGAACATCATGGACCAGCGTACCCTCTTGTGTGCATTATGAATTAATAATGATATAATAACTGGTAGAGAATACGAGAATATATGGATTTATGTTGGGGTAACAAAACAGCCTATAACCAAATAAGGTTACAATGAATACAACTGAAGGGGTATTTATATGATGACCATTAGCCCACTAGAGGGCCTTGATTAGTGTGCAATTCAGCATATATGCTCACCAGAGAGCTCTATTTCACATCCCATGTTAAAATTACTTTGCCCACCAGAGGGCATTAAACCCCCTTCCTTTTGTCCTTCGTGTGTTTAATCGATAAACACACTCAGAGCGTAGGCATTACCCTTTAATGTTTATAAAATTTGAGTTATACGTATGGATCGCCAGGTTATAATTTCACATCTGAAATGTTATATACGTTGTAACAATGCAATTGCTATATAATAACATCGCTGTTCCCAACCAAGACACTTTGTTTTTATAAAAACTACAATTCCCAGGTTACTTTCTGTCGTGGGACAGGAAGTGAGATCAGCATTATGTGTTGTTGAGGCGGTTTTTTCTAAAAATACAAAAGAGAACCGTAACATTGTATCCCTACCGTGATCAAGCAACAGTGGGTTGCGAAACGCGTTGGTGTTGTGCGATGAATGCTGCTTTCTGAAAATAAATCGTGAGAATTTGGGAAACATATCCTTTGTTGAGTGCTGACTTGCGCTATCGGCTGATAGCTTTTGGAGAATATATATATATATATATATATATATATATATATATATAAATATATATATATATATATATATATATATATAATACCTACTGGTGGTCGCCAGTAGGTAGTTTTAGTTAGGACCTAGTTTCCATAGGAAATCTGCATCATTCTATTTGGAATAACTTTGGCGCTGGTCGACGAATCTTCGTTAAAGTCTCCAAGAAGATGGCCTGCTCCTCTCTGGTCCTTCCCTGAAAGATTGGGGGGAGATTCGTGAAGCGGGGGCCGAGAAAAAAAGGGGGTGCCAAAACGTGTTTTCCCCATGCAATTTTCGATAGGGACCTTTAAGACCGGCTACAGCCCGAACTGCAGAACGAATTACACCAAATTTGGCAAAAAGATAGAGTTTGGTTCGCAGATGAGGCTTTTTGTTAAATGTTGTAAATTCGTGCAGCAGTTCCTGAGAAAATCAAAAGTAAAATCATAGATATATCTATGGACGAAGTACCGTCCGAGGATTATACGCGTACCCGTACGAGCACGAGCTGCATGATAATTGGCTGTCAACTGTCTGTCAACACTCAAAACGAGGAAGTTTTGGCAGCCATCTTGTGTCTCCGTAGAACCGATGCACAAGAAAACTGAAAAACAAGTGCGCAAAAGACGTAGGTACACCCTGACACACTAGGCCTGCTCAGGGGGATGGGCGTGGGATACGCATATCGTGTGGAATAAAAACCCGAAGCACGCTTTAGTGCTAATTAGCGTCCAGGGGCTTTTTAAAAATATATGTGTGGGGGGCTCATGGTCCCCCCACAGTAAATGTAAATGTATATGGGTGGGGGGGCTCTTAGGCTCCCTGAGCCCCGGGGACCACCACCCCCGGGGCTTTAAAATATTAATTTAGGGGGGCTCTGAGGCCCCTCCAGCCCTGGGAACTGCCACCCCACCGGGGCTGTAAAATATTAATTGAGGGGGGGCTCGGAGGCCCCGAGTCCCGGGGACTGCCACCCCCGGGGCTTCTTGAAAGTGTTGGAGGCCCCTCCTGGAGCCCAAGATGGCCCTGGGGACCGCCACCCCAAGGGCCGGCTCCTGCAGTGTCTTGGGTGCCCATCCTGCCGTCCCATAGCAAGGAAATATGTTTTCTCTTTCAAAATTTAAATCAGATTGCTTTTGCAGATGGGGAGTTGCATGTTAGTAGTTCTTGCTGTGGAAAAGTAATGGCGGCTCCCAAACGCGTAGAAGTTGTGCACCAAAGGTGCTGCAGTTGCACACCCTACAGATTATAAGTTGTGCATTCAGGGCATGCACTTACGGGGGCCGCACTGAGCTGGGTGCGCGACTTTTACTTTTTCTGTTAAAATATAGCCCCTATCAGAACTTTCTAATATTCCTGGGGATCGTATCCCCCGGGTCTAATAAAAAATATTTGGGGACCGTGAGGAGAGCCACTATGCCCCCACTGTCCGGCCGGCTTTCCGCGTTCTTCGGGAGCCGGCATTGCTTTTACACATGGGGAGATGCTAACTTGCATGTGGAAATACAATCTTGTTTGAATTTTGAAAGTAAGAACAGATTTCACTGCTCTGTCTTTCAAAATGCAAACTTGGGGCCATATTATCAAGAAAGGGCGATACATTATCTGGAAACGTAATTTAAAGATAATTCAATAAAGAACTAGAAACATAATTTTAATAAAACAATATAATAAACAAAATGTGATGTGGACTCCAATAGACGTAAGGTAGGTAATCTGCAAAACAAAAAAGAAAATTAGTGTTTAAAATTAGATTGATGTGACTAAATGAGGTCAAACATTACAAGTCAAGGTAACACTTCCTTCTTTTTACATGTCCAGTGTGCCTGGTACATTTCACTTGTGTTATAGGCCCGCGCTCAAACGGTGTCTGTATGGAAGTGCCTACTACGTCAGTTTTACTTTACAGATCAAAAGGTCTTTAAAATGATAAAGAGATAATACAGAATTAAGTGAGAGATTAAGCGTTATGCAGGACAATATTCTTTAGGGCTTATTTACAAGACTCTTGCAACAGTTTGGTATTACTTTTCCCATGTTGAAAGTGACGCAAAAGTGGCGCAAGGGGTTTGTAAATAAGCTTTTATTTCTAATGCATTTAATTGGAGGCCACTCTGATTACCTTCTGTAAACACTGTGACCAGCAGAATTCAACACTTGAATTCTTCTTTGGTTCTACACGGCAGAGTGGACAGCAGCGTCCATTATTTTAAAAGGGAAAGAGAAACGATGTGAGAGAGAGTGAGAAAGAGAAAGAGAGAAAAAGCGACATTAAAACGTGGGAGAGAGAAAGTTATAGATGGAGCAGTTAATACTGGAGAAAATACTCACAGTTCACCTATTGCCTCCGTTGTGTGTCCAAGCATGTGCTGGTTCATGGTGCACTCTCCAGTTTAGTGATCTGAAAGATAGTATATAGAGTTAGTAATAGCATAGTATATACAACTGCACACGTATATTTTTGCTTTATTTATTATGTATACTCAGGATAATGTATTTTTTCAACTTCCACTGTAAAAAGGTGTCTGTGCGCTGTTTTTCTTCCAAAGTAGTATATCACATACACTCTCACTGCATAGCGGTGAGTTCTCAATATTGCAGGGCAGATTTACAAGCCCCCTGCGCCACCAGTACGTCACTTTTTGTGACGTACTGGTTGCGCAGGAGACTCCTCCATATTTACAAGGAAAGAAAAAGCCACCCTGCGTGACTTTTCCTCTCCTTGTAAATATGGCCCCTTCACACGCAGCACTTTGCGGTGAAGGGGCGTTTCATGGGTGTTGCTGTGGGTGTTCCAACGCGACACCCATTGAACAAGACATCTCCAGATTTACGAGAAATCGTAAATCTTGGAGATGCGTCTGAATGCTACGCCACCCTAGAGGTGGCGTAGCAAGGCGCAACGAGGAGAAATGTTTTCATTTCTCCTCTTTTTTTTCCTCTTTCAATGCGTGCTGCATTCTACGCATGCATTGAAAGAGGAAAAAGCCTTTAGTGATTGTTTTTGTGCAGGAAGGTGCCCCTTCCTGCACAAAAACAATCTCCCCTTGGTGCAGCCATCCTTGCACCATGGTGCAAGGGTGCCTGCGCCTGCGCATGGCAGCTGTGTGTGCGCCAGCGGAGGGGAGAGCACAGGAATGCAACATATTCTTGTAAATATGTTGCATTCCTACACCCTGAAAGTGCTGCAGTGTGGTCCAGCCAAAGGGCTTACGGTGCCACGCTGCGGCACTTTCTTGTAGACCTGCCCCTGCGTACCTAAACTGTTGCACCTCATTGACTCGCAGAGTCTGGAGGTGAGTGTTTTTCTTGAGAAGTCAGAGGCACATTTACAAGCTCCTTGCGCTACTTTTCTCATGTTAAAAGTGACACGAAAGTGGTGCAAGAAGCTTGTAGATCTGTTTGTCAGACTGTTGTAACCTATCTATTCTTACTGCTCGGAGGTAATTGTATATTTCTACGCAGTGAATGTGCTGGACACTACCCACTCTCTCCTTTCACAGATAACTTGTTATTGTTTCGGTAGCAAGCTTCTTTGCTCACCCAGTGCCATTGGCGTGATTCAAAGAGGGTGCACTATGTGTCGAAGCAGGCTTCACTGTGGCCAACAGAATTCACTACTTGTAGTTAGCTACGGTTGTGCACGGCAGAGTGGACAGCAGTGTCCATAACTTTAAAAGAGAAAAAGAAACGATGTGAGAGAAAGTGAGAAAGTGAAAGAGAGAAAAAACGACATTAGAACGTGGGAGAGAGAAAGTTATAGATGGAGCAGTTAATACTGGAGGAAATAGTCATAGCTCACCTTTTGCCTCCGTTGTGTGTCCAAGCACGTGCTGGTTCATAGTGCACCCTCCAGTTTAGTGATCTGAAAGATAGTATAAAGAGTTAGTAATAGTATAGTCCCACTTTCTCCTTTCTCTGATGACTTGTTGCTGTTTCGGGAACAAGCTTCTTTGCTCACCTTGTGCCATTGGCCTGCTTCAAAGAGGGTGCACTATGTGTCGAAGCAGCTTTCTCAGAAGTTGTTGTAATGGCCATGCATCATCGTAGAATCCTTGAACATTGAGTTTTAGAGGTGTTAGGGGGGGAAGCCAATTTGTGAAACACTACCTGTAAGATAAAAAGGAAGTTAACATTGTGTGTAATCTTTTTATCAAAGAAGAGAGGAAGTGAGAGAGTGACTGCGAAAAATATTTGCAGCTCAACTTTCTGTCACCAGTGTGTTTTTCACTACGTGCCGGGACATAATGCACCCTGAAGCTCTATATCTAAAAGATAGTAAAAGAAAGATGTTATGATTGGTAATTGTTACTATCTAAGGGCCTCATTAGGATGGCGGACGGACCTTCTTCCGTCCGCCACCCCAGAGTAGGAGGGACCGTCCGCAGGGGCAGCGGCGGTCCCTCCGTGCAGATTAGGATGTGACCGCCACCCTGGCGGTCACATCCTGTATGTTTAACATTGTGGCGGGTGCTGCTTGAAGCAGCACCCGCCGCAATATTAAAAATGCATTCTTCGCATTTACATGCACAAAGCGGCAAGCACTGTGCGGTGCCTGCCGCTTTGTGCATGCAAATGCAGGGGGGTACCATAGGTACCCCCCATGTGCACCCGTCACCCTGGGGGCCCGCAACGGGCCCCCAAAGAAATCTCTGTATGCCTTTCCACGGCGGAGAAGCCGCCGCGGAAAGGCATCTGTTCACCCCCATCCTAATATGGCTGGCGGCGTCTGTTAGACACCGCCTCCATATTAGAGCTTTTCCGCCGCGGTCGTAAGGCGACCGCGGCGAAAAACCGGCGGATGGTCTTCCTGACCCCCCAGCCATCCTAATCTGGCGGGGGTCTTTGAAGGCTCCGCAGCGGTTTTTCCGCATCCTCCGGGCCGGCGGACACTTCTGCCGGCCTGAAGGATGCGTAAAAATCCCAATTCTTAATAGGCCCTTAATGTGGAGTTGAATAACATCCCCTTCCACACATGTTCCTTCTCACATTTAAAATAACTGTTTTTATAGTTTATATTCCAGTCGTTTGAGCAATTATAAAAACGTTCCTGCTATTAGAAAAAAAATATGTACATGTAATTTGATACACTATATAGGACTGCACATGTTATAGTTAGCTGGGCATTTCACTCATACAAAACCATTGAAATTCCCTCGTTGTAGTTAGTTCAGCTAACTATAACTCGCCCGCCCGCAATCCACTGCTGATGACATCACATATTACATCACTCATGACATGGTCAGTGACATCACTCATGACATCACTGATGACATCTCAAATGACATAACTGATGACATCTCAAATGACATTACTGATGACTTCATCCAGTGAATATGTGTCTTTCTGAAAAATAAATATTTTTTATATATGTATATCTGAAGGTCGATGGAAGAATAAATGGGATTTTTTTGTGTAAAATTGATTGTATAACTGACTTATTAAGTGTAAGTTAGTGAATACATGTATTAACGAGTAATGTTTAAATATGTAAATACTTGTATCCTCCTCCCAGCCAACTACAGACCGATTAGTCTGATAGACGTAGCGCAGAAGCTGTTCGGCAGGGTTCTCCTGAATAGGCTTCAGGAATGGATAGAGGAGGTGGGTGCCCTCAGTCCCTATCAGGCAGGATTTAGGAAAGGGGTATCGACTGTGGACCAGGTCTTTAGATTGAATCTGGTCTATTGGAGGACAGTGAGGTTCGAGGGCGGTAGTTTGTACACGATTTTCGTGGACCTACGGGCCGCCTTCGACCTTGTGCCCAGGGGAAAACTTTGGATCATCTTGGCAGGGATGGGCGTACCACCAGATATTTTATTGACCTTGCAGAGGTTGCATCATAACAATTATGCCCAGGTGAGGTGTGGGAGGTCGGGGGAACTGACTGATAGATTCCCCGTTGGCAGAGGGGTAAGACAGGGCTGTGTGCTGGCGCCGACCCTGTTTTGCCTCTTTGTCAACGGGGTAATCGCCCATCTTAACGCCACCGACTACACAGATGCCCCCAAATTAAACGGCAACAGTGTGCCCGCAATAATGTTCGCGGACGACACATTGTTAATATCTAAAACACCCATTGGCATCCAAAGGATACTCGATGCCTTTGTGGCCTTCTGCCAGGATAGAGGGTTGGAAATCAACGCCACGAAAACCAAATATATGGTATTGAATCCGAGCCCCAAACAGCGCCTGAATCCCCAACTGGGAGCAGTGCGGCTGGAAAGAGTAGCCACGTTTGAATATCTCGGCGTGACGCTCAACGAAAATATGACCTGGGGGACCCATCAGAGCAGGGCTAACCTTAAATTAGTGCAAATTACCGGGGGTATATCCCGGATAATGACTGGTTCGACCTACCTCCCACTGGGGGCCTTAATTCAGATATATAAAGCCCAGGCCAGGGGGGCGATCTTGTACGGGGCTGAATTGTGGGGCCACATTCCATGTCGGAACCTGTCTTCCACGGAAAATAGGTTTATAAGACAAATAACAGCACTTCCCCCTAGCACTCCACTCCTTCCTCTGAGGCTTGATCTAGGGCTACGGCCACTTGCCGACGAGATAAGTCTAAGACCCATTGCCTTCTGGCGCAGGCTATGGAGCGGCGATGATCTCGCCGACTATAGGGCGGAACTGGCCGAACTATTAAAGCACCCCAAGGCGCTCAGTATTCCCTGGGTCCAAAACATCCAGTCAATTTGCACCGATCTGGGGCTCCCTGAATTGTGGACCGAACCAGCGAATGCAGCACCAGGAATCTCTAAGAGATCCCTGGCGAATCTGTATCACGAACACAAAAGGGCAAGGGCCTTAGCTACCCAGACAGAGGGGTCCCTTTCTTCCATATTCCTGCAAACTAAGGATCTCTACAGATTTGAGAAGGCTTTCGATCCCATATATCCCATACTCACCAGAAAGTTATTTCTCCAGTGGAGATACGGTACATTGCCTTTTCGGTCCTTCTCAAGCACCTGGTCACAAGTCCCTTCCACCAAATACTGTCCTCTTTGCGTTGATAAAGAGGAAAATGATTTGCATGTGATCTTTTTCTGCCCAGCCTACAAGGCAGCCAGAAAGCATTGGCTGCTTCCCTTGATTAAGAATTTGGGTGGCAGGGAATATACACCTATGTACAGGATTTTAAAATCCGATGTTTCTGGCCCAACCGTTTTTGCACTTTCCAAATTCTTTACGAATGTTTGGTATACGCGTATTCGTCTTTTAAAAAATGCTGGGTAGACTTTAGAATCGCTTCAATTCTTAATAACTGTTTTTATTGTCTGTGTTGATCTTAAAATCATGTATTGATGTTTTAACAAATCTGACAGAATTCATGTGATTTTATTGTATGTGCATCTTTTATGACCAAATGGTCGAAATAAAGATTGGAAAATGAAAATGAATACTTGTATCAGTGTCTCACTTTGTGTATAAGTGGCTGCATGGGTTGGTGAGTAGCTACATGAGTGTGTATATGGGTTATTAGTTAGTTTTTTGAGTATCAGTATGGCTGTCTGTATGGTTTGGTGGGCGTATTACTTAGCGCATAGATGCATACATGACTGACTCACTGTATGTGTTTTGAAGACAGCATATGTGCAGGACTGTATGGGTGGATGAGTGTGTGTATGGGTGTGTTAGTGAGTGAATGACTGTCTCAATAGTGTCTTTATGAGTAATACATATGTTTTAAACTAGTATATGTATGTATTGATGTATATAAGTGAGTTTATATGAGAGTGAGAGATTGGAAGAGTTCCTGTATAAATAAGTATGTGTTTCTATAACTTATTGCTTAAGAGAGTAAGTATGTGTACTTTTATGTAGAAGTAATTGTAGTGGTTAGTGTATAGCTGTATATGCAAGTAAATGGATGTTTGATACTTTATTTGGATGTGTGAGTATGTGTGTGAGTAACTCTTTGTATGAGGGTAGGTTTGTAACAGGATCTATAGGTGTATGAGTACTTATGATGAGTGAGTACATGTATTAGTGACTATATAGAACTGAAGGTGAATGAGTCGATGTGTGTGTAGATTTTGGAATTACTGAATAGGTTGTTCTAACTGGTATTGGTATCTCCATTGTTTTAAAAATTGTAGTTTCTATTTTTCAATGTGTGTATCAAAGGTTATGTTAGGGTGAGAAGAAGTCTGCTACTCTTTTACAAGGATGATGTCATCAGTGATATCATCAGGGATGTCATTTGAGATGTCATCAGTGATATCATGAGTGATGTCACTGACCATGTCATGAGTGATGTAGCATGTGATGTCATCAGCAGTGGATTGCGGGCGTGCGAGTTATAGTTAGCTGAACTAACTATAACGGGGGAATTTCAATGGTTTTGTATGAGTAAAATGTCCAGCTAACTATAACGTGTGAAACCTATGTTTTTTTCTGTGAATTTCTAAGGTTTTTTAAATGCTCATCCCTAACTATAACGTGGCTGAAACCTATGTTTTTTTCAGTAAATTTGCAAGGTTTTTTAAATGCTAATTCCGAACTATAACATGCCTAAAACCTATGGCATATTTTTAATGTAAAATAATTTTTTTTTATATGGTGTTTAAATATATGAAAATTAATTTCCATATTTTTTTGTGGTAAACGTAGGGTACGCGTACTGTCCTCTCACACTGCTGCACAACTGTAATCGTACTGTACGCGTACCCGCGCATACGTCACAGATACTTTAAAGCACTCCATCCCCTAAAGCCTGCCTCACTGCATGAGTACATGCTTACTGAGTGAATGATTACATTAATATAAGTAAAGACACTGAGTAAATTCTTAACTGGTTCACTTTTACTTTACTGAATGAATTACAAAAAAAGGGAAGTTACTACAAAAATAAGTTAAAAAAAAGGGGAACGAATGTTAATACTCGTGTTAAAAAAAAGTAACCTATAGAAATGCTTTAATAAGAAAAACAAGTTTAAATAAAGCATTTTAGAAATTAAACGAAAGTTAAAAAGTATGGAAAGAAGCACGTTTACATAAACATGTGGCGCACTAAAACAGTAAAAATGAGAACACCTGTCAACTGAAAAACGTGGCTTAAAAGTGGGAGAAGCAATAAATTGATCCCATAGACTGTTAAGTAACCACAAAGTATTTAAACCACACCCGTGGGATAATTAGTTTCAGAGAATCAATATGGGCGAAGAAACTACGAGCAAGGTAATGATTCGGGACTGATGAAGCATCTTGACAATATCTTTCATTTTCTCAGAGGGAACATATTGTTAATGTATATTTAAAAATACATAAAACATTATATCCCCTTCAGAGGAGTTGGATGAATTTCGACGGAGGAAGGAAAGAATATTGAAGAGAGGTAAATTATCTTAATGTGTATATGTTATATATATTTAAGAAAGAAAGCAAAAATATTTAAATGATTATAGAATGTGATAGGATTACATTTAAATAGAATATAATAACGAGTTCAGTAAAAAACAATTACAAGAAATATAGGTTATTTAAGGAATTACTATGTGCAAGGTAATGATTAGAAGCAATGTCATAATCTTCAATGTATCTTTCATTTCCACAGACGGATCATATTGTTAATGTATATTTTAATTTATATTCAATTTTATGATCCTTCAACTGGAGTTGGATGACTTACAACCGAGAATTTTTTGTTTTTTTTTAGTATACAAGTATTTCTTAATGATTGAAAAATATAGTATAAATAAGGTTTGGAGAAAATACTTAGCAATAAAGGAGAATACTCTTTAACTTCTGGAGTGAAAATGGGCTAAAAGTATTTATATTGAGTAGTGCTTTTAGTAATTTTCACTTGTGAAGAACAAGAGGATTATCTTCGCAAGCACTTTTTTTCAACAAAATAATATAATTGTGTTTTCAAATGTTAATGTGAATATTCATTCTTTAAATTTTTAAAAATGATTGTAAAATGTAATAATGACATGAAATGTACATAAAAAGATGAAGTAGTGTGGGAGTGTTTGGTGTAGCACTTCTATTCTACTTAATCTGAAAGTAAAAAAAGCCCAAACATTTAAAAAAAGATGATGGAGCAACACTTATATAATGTAAACTTAAGACATGAGTGCTTATGATAAAATAAAATAAATGTGGTCCAACGCGTGATACCAATGAATGAAGAAAAAAAATTGCATTTCACCCATATGATGAATATAAAAGACTCAATAAAAATATTTTGAAAGCTTGTGCATATTTTTAAATACCTTTATAGTCAACAAACTTGTAAGCAGAGTACATAGTTTAGATTAAAAACAGTTACCACAACTAGTTTTTGAAACGCATTGTAAAATAAAGTGCGCCACAAAATGGGCTACATACATGGTGAGTGTATCGTAACGTCAAATAGAAAAAAAAGCCAATCAAAATTAGGATCAGGAAGGTAGACATAACCACACAACAGCCAATCATTTTTTTTTTCAAAATCGGCACAAGGAAAGGGATTGGTCACTAATACATCTTCTTACAATGCTTCACAACCAATCAAAAAGAGGTGTTGAAAGTCTCTGTTTTTAACATATGAGCAAGTCAGATAACCTTGCAAGTACACGCAGCGAGAGTCAATTATTAAAGATGAATTGCTTTCGCAAGACCCCGAAAGACTTCTTCCAGAATAAGTGCGCGCTTCACTGCCAGGCCCCATTTAATGCTTATCCAGGCTCTCAAGCCGAAACACGTCACAAATCATCTCTCATCACTTGCTCTTCTTTTTTAGTGTATTGTGTGAGGCAGACTGCGTGACCCTATGCCTAGAGCCCTCGAAGGCCCTGGAGACTGCCACACCCCAGGGCCAGCTCCTGCAGTGTCCTGGAGCCGCGCGGCCCCCCTCCCAACATTTAAAAGCCCGGGGGGGTGGTGGTAAGTGAATCGAGGCTGAATACATTAGTACAGCCCACTCCGCGTATGCTACTAGGAAAACACAACAACACTACATGGCCCAGATTTCCATTGTACTGATTTCTTAGATCCAGGTGTAGTTGTCAGATCGGCATACACAGTCCCTCATGGCTGGTATACACCCACACCACACCCATCCAGCGTATCTGTCACTACACACGTGACCCTACCTATAAAAAAGACGGGGCACACGTGCTCTATGCCATTTTAGAGTTGCTCCCATCGCAAGCACTGTGATGGCCCGTCCTGGGGGTTCGCACGCTTCATGTAGGCCCAAACTACCGAACAAGGGGGCCCACTAGCACATACATGGCCTCTTTGGTCACTGAGTTAGTGGTACCCGAAGCACTGAGCGGGTGAAGAACCTGCGATGATGATGGGAGCACGATTATGTCGTTAGCCATAGAGATATCAAGACTCCATTGTGGCAGATCGAGACTACATGATGCAGAAGGTGTCCTGTCCACGAAAAGGTGAGCAATGAGGTCTGGGTACGCATCGGAGGGAGTCGAAAGGCTGTAGCAGACTGGATACAAAAAAATTATTATATATTTTTTGCATTTTTTTGTGGTAAACGTAGGGTACGCATACTGTCCTCTCACACTGCTGCGCAACTGTAATCGTACTGTACACGTACCCACGCATACGTCACAGATACTTTAAAGCACTCCATTCCCTAAAGCCTGCCTCACTACATGAGTACAGGCTTACTGAGTGAATGATTACATTAATATAAGTAAAGACAGATTGAATTCTTAATTGGTTCACTTTTACTTTACTGAATGAATTACAACTACAAAAATAAGTCGAAAAAAAGGGGAATGAATGTTAATACTTGTATTAAAAAAAGTAACCTATAGAAATGCTTTAATAAGAAAAACGAGTTTAAATAAAGCATTTTAGAAATTAAACGAAAGTTAAAAAGTATGGAAAGAAGCACATTTACATAAACAGGTGACGCACTAAAACAGTGGAAATGAGAACACCTGCCAACTGAAAAACGTGACTTAAAAGAGTGAAATGTCCAGCTAACTATAACATGTGTGAAACCTATGGTTTTTTCAGTGAATTTCTAAGGTTTTTTAAATGCTAAATCCTAACTATAACATGGCTGAAACCTATGTTTTCTTTCAGTGAATATATATATCTATCTATACTACTATTATAAAGGAAGAACTTTGAGGCTTTGAGGCGGGTAAACTCGGGAACCACAGCGCCAATCCACACACCCGATACATCGTTCGAATCCTCAGGGTGTGCAGATGGACATAGGCTATATAAAGTTAAAAAAATACGTTATATTAAAAAAAATTACATTATAAAAAAAGTAGTCCCCTCGAAGAAGTAGCGCCGGCTGCGACCTGCGTGCTGACGTCAGGAGCATGGGGAGGAGCGGCGTCCAGGAGCGGCGGACATGGCGCGGGGGAGGAGCGGTGATGAGTGGCGAGGAGCAGTGGACTGAGGAGCGGCGGCTGAGGTAAGGCAGCGGGGGTCGGGGCAGGAGGGGGGACGGGGTGATGTAAGGCTCCAAACTACCACGATCACACTCATTAGTTTTACCTCAAACTCAGCTCAGGAAGTTGAGCTGCAGAGCACCAGCGTTTCACCGTTTCAGCTTTAAGGGTTTAGGTTGACACACGGGCATTATATTACCATGCTGGAATCTCGGCACTCCGAGCTCCGTCAAGGGTAAACCCCGCTAAAAGAGACCCCACAGGCGAAAGTGATCTGTCAACCTCGGAGACGTGTTTAAATGTGCCCTCTTTTCGTAGTACTTTTTATGTGGATGGGGAAAGCAAGCAGCCCAAAGCACACTGCTGTGACTATCATATGTCACCTTTTTAAGGCTCCGAGGGACAATGTCGGTGCAGGCGGGGGTCGGGGCAGGCGGGGGACGGGCGGGCGGGGGGGGGGGGAAAGCAAGCAGCCCGAAGGAAAGCCAGGAAATCTGGTTCGGTTTATCCCCACTCTAAACACATGAAAATGGTAATTTCCAGGCGAAGGCTGGAGTAATAGCTGCAATACAGTGAGACGGTTTTACATTATAGTGCACTGCTGTGACTATCATATGTCGCCTTTTTAAGGCTCCGGGGGACAATGTTGAGGCAGGCGGGGTTCGGGGCAGGCGGGGGACGGGGCGGGCGGGGACCCGAAATGCTGGACAATGTCAGAGCAGGCGGGGGTCGGGGAAGCCTGATTGCTCCCGGACAAGGTCGGGACAGGCTGCTAGTACTAATATAATAAAGAGAGAGCCCAAACCTTTGAGGCGGGTAATCTCAGGAACCACAGCACCAATCACAACACCCAATACAGCGTTGGAAAGGGCAGTTGCAGCATAAGGACATAGGCTATGCAGACGCCCACCATATACATTTAAAAGGTAAAAGAACTGTGCCAGCAAAGTAGTCCCTTGTGGGCGTGTCTGCGTTTTGCTGTGGGCGTGTGCTGGGGGCGTGGCAAATGCTGGGGGCGTGTGGTATGTTCTGCCCTTTATGCCATGTCTCATATCATGTGCTGTGGGCGTGTGCTGGGGCCGTGGGCATGTGCGGAGCGTGGGATTATGGAAAAAAAGCGAGCGTTGTGCCCAATATTTCATTGTTTTTTCTTCCCAGGTTCTGTTCATTCCAGCTCCGGGTGTGCTTGCCCCGCGCTCCCAGTGACGTGCACCTGCTTTACTGTATGGAGGTCAGGCATGGTGCTATTCCCAAGGGCTGGAAGGAGCGCAAACAGGGGCCATTGTGCAGGAAATGTAATCTCGCCTTAACTTCCGGGGACGCCCGAAGCGCACACTGGAGATTTTCCACTTCTGTTGCGCACAGGCCTTGTGCCACGCACATCCGAACACAAGGCCCGCCTCCACAGAAATAGCAAGAAAGGGACTATCCCTCCCCCGGGAATATGTGATTATATTCCGCAAAACAACATCCCGCATACCATCACTCCCCAATTTTTATAACGCGGAACTATTACTCCGTAAAGACATCATTTCTAAAACTTTTACAATGCATATGACTTTATCACGCATGCCATTATAACGCAAATGCATGTGTGGTAAAGTCATATACATTGTAAAAGTAAATTTTTAAAACATCAAATATATGTTTGTATATATGTGCATATATATATATATATATATATATATATATATATATATATATATATATATATACATTTTTTAAAAATTTAAATAAAACATTTATTCTTTTAAATTGCATTATTTATATTATTTTTATTTATTATTTTATTTTATTACCCTTTACACCCTAAAAACGAATTCCACCCTGCTCCCTTTAAATACCCCTGCACCCCATAATCATAACCCACCCTTACTCCTTAAAATACCCCAACACCCTTAAACACTAACCCATCTTAACCCTATAAATATACCCTGTACCCCAAAACCCAAACCTATCCCTAAACCCTAAAAATACCCCTGTACCCCAAAACCCAAACCTAGCCCTGAACCCTATAAATACCCCTGTACCTCAAAACCCAAACCTACCCCTGCACCCTAAAAATACCCCTGTACCTCAAAATCCAAACCTAGCCCTGAACCCTAAAATAGCCCCATACCCCAAAACCCAAACCTAGCCCTGAACCCTAAAAATACCCCTGTACCCCAAAACCCAAACCTACCCCTGAACCCTAAAATACCCCTTTACTCCAAAACCCAAACCTAGCCCTGAACCCTTAAAATACCCCTGTACCCCAAAACCCAAACCTACCGCTGTATCCCTAAAAATACCCCTGTACCCCAAAACCCAAACCTAGCCCTGAACCCAAAAATTAACCCTGTACCCCAAAACCCAAACCTACCACTGAACCCTAAAATACCCTTGTACCCCAAAGCCCAAACCTAGCCCTGAACCCTAAAAATACCCCTGTACCCCAAAACCCAAACCTAGCCCTGAACCCTTAAAATACCCCTGTACCCCAAAACCCAAACCTACCCCTGAACCCTAAAAATACCCCTATACCCCAAAACCCAAACCTAGCCCTGAACCCTAAAAATACCCCTGAACCCCAAACCCATACCTAGCCCTAAACCCTAAAACTACCCCTGTACCCCATAACCCAAAACTATATCTGAACCCTTAAAATACCCAAACACCCCAAAACATAAACCCCTATACCCATACTTACCTTATCCAAACATAAAAAAAACATGCTTTCACCATTCATGCATTTACAACGAATTTCGTTGTAAATGTATGAGTGGTAAAAGCATATAAAATGTAATGCCATGCGTTATAATGGCATTGCGGAGTCATGGTACTTTCGTAAAGAAAGTATCCGGAGTGATGGTATGCTGAAAAAAAATTGCAGAATAATGGATGTTTACCCTCCCCCAGTAAGTACATTGGTGGCACGGCGGCCCACATCTCCAGCAACATACTCATATTTTTTCACCACCCATTTGAAAAATGCACAGGTCTCTCTCATTGATGGCCAGCACCGACGTACACTTTTAGACACACCTCCCGCCACAAGTTCTAGAATTGTGAATTTTAGAGCTGGGGAGCTACGCTCGAATCTCGGCATCAGCTCAACATCCTGTGATTCCAGGCAAATCGCTTTGTCTCCCCGTGACTACCACAAATGAATGTGTTCTTCTGTAATGTAAATTGTGCTCATGCCATGTTGTCGAGTTTGCGCTATATAATATTGCAAGGAAAAATAGGGAAACTCGAGTTCACACACTACTGAACGCGCACTCTTTAGTGCATCAGCAGTGCATTGTGAATCGTAGCGTTTCACAGGCCGGTCACAGATAAGAAATGCTATCAATACAAAATCCCACTAAACAATATACTACTGGCCAGCAGCAATTCATACCCGGACAATGTCGGGATGGGCTGCTAGTATATATATATATTAATACTAGCAGCCCGCCCCGGCGTTGCCCGGGGCAGAAGGGGGCTAGGGGCAGCATTGCAGCAGGAGAGGCGTAACAGAGCGGCCGGGAGCAGCAGAGCGTACTTACAGTGTTTCCTTGCTCCGGTTTTGTTGGTCCTGGCCGCTTCTGCCCACGTTCGTTTCCTCTGTTTCCCCCGAAATCCCGACTTTGAGGAAAAGGTTTCCGAGCACTCATGGCCCCCGCCCGTCCCTCCGCCCGTCCCTTGGTGCGCACCCGCGGCTCTTGTCCGCTGTTTCCCCCGACGTCCCGACTTTGAGTAAAAGGCTTGCGAGCACTCATGGCCTCCGCCCGTGCCTCGGTGCGCACCCGCGGCTGCTTCACTTACCTCAGCCGCCGCTCCTCCCCGCGCTGCTGAGTTTACCGCTCCACTGCTCCTCCGCTTCTCGCCGCTCCTCACCGCTTGTCCGCCGCTCCTCCCCACCTGTCCACAGCTCCTCCCTGCGCTCATGTCCGCCGCTCTTCCTCTTGCTTCTGAACGCCGCTCCTCCCCGCGCTCCCGATGTCATCACATACGTCGCGGCCGGCGCTACTTGCAAGGGACTACTTTTTTTTTATTCCTAAATTTTTTAAAGAACGTATATTTTTTATTTTTATATAGCCTATGTCCTTCTGCTTGCCCTGAGGTTTTCAAAGATGTCTTGGGTGTTTGGGTTGGTGGTGTACTTTTCGAGTTTACCTGGCTCAAAGGACACAGTTCTCTTGCTATATTACTATCTTTGTGGAACCTCCCCTGTGTGTGCTACTTTCCTGAAGGACCGACGATCCTGGGATGTTTGGAGCGTAATATATATATATATATATATATATATATATATATATATATATATATATATATATCCGAAAAATCGACACGCTGCAAGCTGGCGCTGCCGATTGCCCAAATGACGAAGAGTAGACCCATCAATTTCTGGTATATAAATATTTATATATATATATATATATATATATTTTTTTTTTTCTCTGAAGATACAAAAGGTTACAGGGACGTTATAGTTAGGGTCAGATTTCACTCATACAAAGCCAGTGAAATTCAGCAGTTAAAGTTACCTGAGCTAACTATAACTTATGCCCCTGCACGGCTTATGACCTCACATATTACTTCACTCATGACATGGTTAGTGACATCACTGATGACATCTCAAATAACATCAATAATGACACCATGCAGTGAAGGTCAGTATTCTGTAAAACATTTTTGAGTGTTAAAGATATATACTAAGGTACCACAAAGCCTAAAGTAGTATACTAGGTGTACTACTGAGTGATACTACTTTTAATATATATATCACGTGAGAGGCTTTGTATGTATCATACTGCATATGGGCGTGTGAGTGATTGTATGGGTGTATAAGTGGATGTGTAAGTAGCTGTGTGGTTAAGTGAGATGCTGCGTGAGTGGCTGTATTAGTGAGTGGGTGTGTCGTGGATGTATGGGGGGAGTGACAGTGTAAATGTCTCTATCAGTGGGTGGGTAGTGACTGTATGGGTGAGTGAATGGGTGTCTGAACACCTATATGAGTAAGTGACTGGGTGTGTAGGTGGCTGAATGGGTGTGTGAGATGACATCAGTGATGTCACTGAGCATGTCATGAGTAATGTAATATCACTAAAATAAAGGCCCCTTTCGGCCCCCGGGGATACCCTCCCAAGGGCAAGGACTTCATGATTTTTTTTTAAATGGGAACAGCGCCCACGCTGCCCCCCTCCCTGGGCCAACATTGCCCTGGGGGCCTCATCACCGGAGCATGGCCACAGCGTTGGAGACCGCTATGGTTTGGCGGAAGAAGTGCTCCCACCAAGCCATAGCAAACTGCAATATCTCAGAGGTGAGCACCCCAAGACATTGCTGGAGCTGGGCCTGGGGGGTGGCGCTCCCCAGGGCCATGTAGGGCTCCATGAGGGGGGCAGTGCAGCCCCCTCCTTCGTTAAGGAAGCCCTGAGGAGGTGGTGGTCCCAGGGGCGGCATGGGGGGCCAGAGCCCCACTACTCATTATCATTTATTTTTGCCCTGGGAAGGCCGCTATCTGCGGGGAGGCCGGCCTCCCCTGCATTGTTTTTTAGAAATTAATTAATGTATGTGCCCTGGGGAGGTGGCAGTCCCCGGGGTAGTGGGGAGGGGCAGCAGACCCAAAAGTGCCCCAGGGAGGTGGTGGTCCCCAGGGCTGCGGGGGAGGCCAAAGGGGATCCCTTGCATTATTTTCTTAGCACATTTGTGTGCTGGGGAAGTGGCAGTCCCCTGGGCAGCGGACTAGTCATGAGGCTCCACCACATATAATTATATCACTGCCCTGGGGAGGTGGCGGTCTCCGGGGCTTTCACTAGCCCAACTAATGGGCCTGTGCACCCTCTCCTTTATGTGTACCATGCCTCCGGGATTTGGCCCACCGGGGGCTTTAGTAAAAAGACACACGAGAGCCAGCACGTCTTTTTTTTCTTAAAATCTTGCAGCCGATTAGAGTTCCCACCCACAAGTCCACATCAAAATTAAAAAAAAGCTTTTAGACCCTAGCGCTGTCCCTGTGGGACCCCCGCCCCACCATATCTGGGGTGTCAGGGTATTCCTGCCCTGCCACTTTTCTTTCTTTTTTACTTTTTTTTCTGGGACTCGCCTTCAAGCCAAGTCCCAAGATGAATGCAAACACTTACTGGTTGAAGTGTTGGCAGCGAATCAAATTTTAGTAGGATCCGCAAGTCCACTGCAAGGCTTCGCACCTCCCAATATCTACATCTTTTTAAACTTTAACCCCTCCGCTGCCGCGAACGTTCCTCGCTGGTGCGGAACGTTCTATTGCGCGGGCGGGGCCGGAATGTTCAGCGGACGTGCGCAGCACTACTACCGAGGTAGTGCACGCGGCGTCCGCTGAACGTGCGCCGCACGGAAGGGGTTAATTTCTCTGAAACTACTGAATGAATTTACGCCAAATCAAGGGCCAGCATCTAGCTTTCTGCCAATTTGGTTTAATTCCATTCAGCTGTTCGGGCTGTAGTCATGTTAAAAAACTGAAAAATCCCTATACACATAAAATGGGGAAAATGCATTTTCGGACCCTCCTTTTTTCTTGGCCCCGCTTGATGGATCACCACAAAACTTCCCACACAGCAGCTGAACTAAAAAGAAGTTTTACAAAAGTTTAGTGGGGATTTGTCTAGCGGCGCCAAAGTTGTTGTCAAAACAAAAAACGCCTTTCCTATGGAAGCTTTGGTCCAAACTATAACTACCTACTGGCATAGGTGATATATATATATCCAGGTAGACCAATCATCTCGGCGATCAATGTGTGAGTGAACACATCTCCCAGTACATTGATTATTTTTTACAAGATTTGGTAAAAAACTTCCTAGCTAGATAAAAGACACTGGTGACTTTTTAAATAAATTGAACAATGTGATGTGGCAGGAGGGTTGGTGTTTAATAACGATGGACATCGAATCACTGTACACCAGTATTGATCATGAAACAGGGATGAAAGCTATCCAGTATTTTCTAGGCAAAAAATCTTGTGAATACTATAGCTACAATCAAATGCTATGTGATTTGGTGAGCTGGTGCCTAAAAATTTTTTTTTCATGTTTGGGAAAGACATTTGGAGACAAATGAGAGGTGTGGCTATGGGATCCTGTTTCTCCCCCAGCTACGCATGTTTACATGTTGGCTGGTGGGAGGAACAGGTCCTAAGGGGCGCTCAAAATTTCAATTATGTACGTCATTGGTTACGATTTATTGATGATGTTTTTTGTGTGTGGAAAGGGGATGAAACCAGTGCACAGAAGTTTGTGAACAATTGCAATTTATTTTTTACATCCAATATAAGTCAAGCCAAAGGAGAATTTTTGGATGTTCAGATAACTGTGACAAACCACACACTAGAAACTACTTTGTTACGAAAGGCCACTGCTGGCAATAGTATTTTAAATGCCAGTAGTCGGCATCCAAAGCACCCGATAGAAAGCATCCCATATGGGGAACTATTAAGATTAAAAAGAATTTGTAGTTCCTCCATAGAATTTGAAAAATGTGCCAAAGAAATGATGGGGCGATTCAAATTAAGAGGATACAGTCAGAAAACTCTATCTAGGGCCCTCACTAGAGCACAAGAAAGATCTAGAGAAACCCTGCTAATGCCAAATAACCCAAATGAGACAGATGAGGATGATATTCCCAGACTCATCACAACATTCAGCAGACAGGAAAGGCAGATTAAGGCAATTATTAAGAAAAATTGGCCAATTGTCCTTACTGATGGGGTATTGGGCAGCAGATTACCAGAAATGCCCATCATCACGTATAGGAAAGCTAGGTCCATGTGTAGTCAACTGGTAAAAGCAAGTCCAGACATGGACATTAGCAATACATGGTTAAAACCTAAAGAGGGTTTCTTCAAATGCTCATCTTGCCGAGCTTGTACATTCGGCAAGAACACAACCCATTATAGCACTCCATTTTCCAAAAGTCAGATAGCCATTAAGGGTAACTATGGCTGTAGAACTGAGTTCGCTATATATGTTCTGGCGTGCACCTGTGCTTACTTTACGTGGGTAGCACAAAGTTGCAGGTGCATGTTAGAATTTTGCAGCACCTCAGGGCGGTCGTCAACAACGATAATTCATATCTGGTCGCCAAGCATTTTAAAGCCATTCATGGTAATGAGTTGGGATGCCTTTCGTATTTTGTAATTGACACAGTGGCTCCCCTCAGGCGGGTTGGCAATTGAGAGAAACTGATGAGGCAATTGGAGACTCGCTATATTCTGGAATTCGATAGTAAAAGTCCAAATGGGTTGAACACGACAAAAGATTTACATAATTTATTGTAATCAGATAATACCATGAGCCCCTGTATTAGAAAAATATTTAATTATCTGGATGTACATAATTATGTTCTAAGGAGTTTTCTATTCTTGTCATATATGTTTACTGTGCTGGTGACAAATGTATCTGATGAAATGAGATAAACAGCTATTATGAGTAATGAATAATAGATGATGAGCAGCTTCACAATTGCACAAACTTTTTTAATCATTTTTTAGATTTTTTACACACTGTGGGTTTTAGAAAGAAGTTTTGATTTTAGGGTTTATTTTAAATTAGTGAATATAGAGATTTTATAAACAGTCCCGAATATATAGAGTACTGTAAAGAACTTTTTCTAGTATGGATCGCATTTTTTGTACATAGATGTTGATAGATTTACTCATGTTTTTAGGCTAAGTAGAATGGCAAATCGAGTTTTGCATTTATGCAGTTTAAAAAAATCAGTATTCTACAGTTAAGTCTTTATCATGCTTTGGTGCAATGACTAAGGTATGTCCAGAGGAGGATATAAACAATAAGGAGAAAAAATTATTTTATATGGACCGTTTATACTGCTGAAATTTGCACATTGAGCAAAATTTGCACTAAATTTGTACAATAGCATTTTACACTAATTAATTGATTTTTAGTGTATAGGGTATAAGGTTTTTATTATTATTGCATTTTATAGGATTTTTTAAATGTGGTATTAATCAATTATTTATATAAATGACCATGTGATATTTATTTTGGAACATTTTATATATTTATTATAAAGTAATTGCACTTGTCGCTTTATAAAATTTCAAGCATTGATGCTGTAACAATAAGTGATATAAATGTTTAAATATTCAAAATGTTTAAATTGTTAAGCATTATAACACTTAATACTTGGAGGAAAATATAGGAAGCCTTCAATGAGTAAGTTTTCTATGTCCACACATACGATCATGTGACTCACAGGGGGGTGGATCACTAAGCAAACATAAAAAAGAATGGCTGTTGCAGTATCCGCTGTGTGAGCAAGGGCACTTGGTGCTCGAAATGCGTCAACAGAGGAAAGGTTAAACAAATAAAGAACAACTACCTGCCGAATCCGCTGGGTCCGTGTATCTCATTTCACCTGCCTGGGAAGTGATGAGATTGTGCTTACTTGATATATATATATATATATATATATTACCTACTGGCGGTCGCCAGTAAGTAGTTATAGTTAGGATCTACTTTCCATAGGAAATCCACAACATTCTATTGGGAATAACTTTGGCGCCAGTGGACGAATCTTCGCGAATTTCTCCAAGAAAATGGCCCGCTCCTTCCCTGAAAGTTTGGGGGGGATTCGTCAAGCGGGGGCCGAGATAAAAGGGGGGTCCCAAAACGTGTTTTCCCCATGTTAATTTCCATAGGGCGGTCGAACTCACTTTTAGCCCGAACGGCTGAATGGATTTAAACAAAACTTGGCAAAATTGTAGGGACTGGTAGCCCGATGTGCCTTTGCTATGTCTCAAGATATGTGCTCCAGTGGATATTGAGTAATTTAGGTTAAAAAAAATATATATATCTATGGCAGCGCCCCGTTAGGCGCACCGGGGTGGGCACCGGGCACGACCTGCGACTTGCGCACGGAAAGCTGATTGCCTCTCGGGTGTCTGTAAACATTCGAAACAGTCCGGAGCGGCCGCCATCTTGTGTCTCGGTAGGATCGAGACACAAGAGGTGGCCAAAACAAAGGGGGAAATGACCATAAGGGGGCAGGGTAGACCCCCCTGACCCCCTAGGTTTGATGTGGGGGCTATAAAAGGGCCCCGCGGGGCAAATTAAATTTTATTTTTTCGTTTTGCGCGGGGGGAGCGCCCGGTACGCGCACCGGGGAGCGGACCGGGGAGCGTACCATGAGGAAAAAAGAATGACAGAGTTTTTTAAAAATGAAGCCTTTTTTTATAAATTGGAGGTAGTTCTAAAAAGAACTGTTTTTTTTCTTCTTTTTGTTGTTTTATATTTTTTTAATGTTTTTTGAACATTTTGTACTTCTTTTGACTTTTCAAAACAGTTTTATATATTTTTAGTATTTTTTTAGGGGGAGAAACAAAAAAAAAGGGAATTGAAACTGGCTCAACTGGAGCAAAAAACAAAAAAGGAAAAAATTACTTCTTTTTGGGGCACTTGTGATTGTCCCCAGCAAGGACGATGAGCTTTACGCTCTTTTCACCATAGGCGATAAGCTTGCCACATTCAGTACAAGTGATTTTAAAATCAGCAAATCGTTGCTGAATACAAGGCATCATCTCTGATGTTTCTGGTCCCGATGAAGTGGGTTCGTTTGTTTTGGAGGTGGTCCTTGAAGACTGGGGGAGGTTACTGGCCAGTTCCCGGAGCTCTGCACGAGAATAGTTGTTAGTTAGGGTCCTTACGGATCATATGTCGAATCATGGTATTGTTACCAAAGGAATACTTTTTGTTTGGGTGGCCCCTTGAGAGTTGTTCTTTACAGATTAGGCAAGTTACCTTGGCCGCATTCACTTTTTTCTTGCCCTCTGGGAGTGAAAAAACTCCCATACAATGTGTGACTTGGGCTTGTATGGGGTATTTTGTTCAGGCAGCCATCTTCTCCCATCCTTCTCTTCCTCTTCCCCCTCCTCCTCTTCTTGACCACCAATGTACTGTTGTGGTGGTCCTCTTGGTGGTTGTGGTAGTGGTGGTGGTGCAGATGCTCCAGCTGTTGCAGCTACAGTAGCCATTGGAAAGTACAAAATAGTTCTCTCTCTATTACTGAAATAGGTCTTCCTCAGTCAAAGGACAAAGTCAGAATAAGGAAAAAAGGTGGGGTCTTTCATCATTTGGAAAAAAAAAGGCCTGAACCAATGAGAAGTGTTATTTTCAGGTCACAAGACCAGGGATTACATCATTATGAAAGTAAAACTGTTCTGCACCAATTAAAAGTGTTATTTTCAGGTCACATGACCGACGCGCTTACGCGACGCACCCCCGGGCGCGCCCCTGGTCGCGTCACGTAAGCGCGTCAGAAGTTTACGTTGCGAGATCGTATTCGCTCGAGTGCTTCCGGGTGCGCTTACGCCGTGCGTATCGCGCGGACGCGGCTACGCGATACGTCACGATCATGTTTTTGTTCGCGACATTGGCGCTTACGGGACGCTTCCCGGTTCGCGCACCGGGGTGCTTCAAATGACTACGCTCTCCGGGGCACTTAAACCTAATAAATTCACTGAAAAAAACATAGGTTTCACACCAGTTATAGTTAGCTGCAAATTTTACTGACATAAAACCATTGAAATTCCACGTTATAGTTAGTTGGACTCACTATAACTTGCACGTGTAATGCACTGCTGATGACGTCACATATTACATCACTCATGACATTGTCAGTGACATCATTCATGACATCACTGATGACACCATCAAGTGAATGTGTGTCTTTCTGAAAAATAAATATGTTTTATATATGTATATGTAAAGGTCTGTAAAGGTAAATATGACTGACCATGTCATGAGTGATGTAATATGTGATGTCATCAGCAGTGCATTACACGCGCAAGTTATAGTGAGTCCAACTAACTATAACATGGGAATTTCAATGGTTTTATGTCAGTAAAATTTCCAGTTAACTATAACTGGTGTCAAACCTATGGTTTTTTCAGTGAATTTAATAGGTTTTTCAAATGCTAATTCCTAACTATAACTGGTGTGAAACCTATGGTTTTTGGTTTTTTCAGTGAATATATATATATATATATATATATATATATATATATATATATATATATATATATATATATATATATATCCATCCAGCAGAAAACTCCTTCTGGATCCCAGGAGACCCGTGGAAGGTGGCGTACGTGTCGGCGGAGTGAAGCCGACTTGAATCAATTTCCAAAAACGATAAGTCAATAAAGTACGCTCTCAGGGCAGAAACAGGCAGACACCGGTATGTTCTTTAGTGCTGTTTATTCCACAATAAACAGCACTAAAGAACATACCGGTGTCTGCCTGTTTCTGCCCTGAGAGCGTACTTTATTGACTTATCGTTTTTGGAAATATATATATATATATATATATATATATATATATATATATATATATATATATATATATATATATATATATATATATATATATATATTACCTACTGGCGGTCGCCAGTAGGTAGTTATAGTTAGGATTATTTTCAATGCAAAATCTCAACATTCTATTGTGAATAACTTTGGTGCCGGTTGAGGAATCTGACTGAAAATTTCCTCTAATTTGCCTCGCGGCACTCCGGTCCTTCCCTGAAAGTTTGGGGGGGATTTATCAAGCGGGGGGCCGAGATAAAAGGGGGGTCCCAAAACATGTTTTCCCCATGTTAATTTCCATAGGGCGGTCAACCTCACTTTTAGCCCGAACGGCTGAATGGATTTCCACCAAACTTGGCAAAATTGTAGGGACTGGTACCCCGATGTGCCTTTGCTATGTCTCAAGATATATGCTCCAGTGGTTTTTACGAAAATTAACTTTGAAAAAATATATATTGGGCTACTTTGGGCTATATATATGTTGGAGCCCAAATGTAGACCAATGTAGCCCAATGTAACCCAATGTAGCCCAAAGATGGCCAGCAGAGACAAAAAAAAACAAATGTAGCCCAAATATCAGCCAGATGTAGCCCAACTATAGCCCAATGACAGAATGTCCCAGAGTGTTCTAAAGAACAACTAGAGCGCCAACAGTCTTACTTATGACAAAAGTATGGCACACCTGAAGTCCTCTTGATTGGAATAAAGTGTTAACACTTAAAACATTTAATTTGCAAAGGAACAAAATGAGGGGGTTCATTTTGCCATAGAAATTATGATTAGTGCTGAAGAAAGAAAAATTAGGGCACATTTTGAGTGACTTCTCAAATCCTCTTATATTTCATTAAAAAAATTCTGATATGCAGTCTCCCAAGATGGCCACCAGAGACAAAAGAGCCCAAATATCAGCCAGATGTAGCCCAACTATAGCCCAATGACAGAATGTCCCAGAGTGTTCTAAAGAACAACTAGAACGCTAACAGTCTTACTTATGACAAAAGTATGGCACACCTGAAGTCATCTTGATTGGAATAAACTGGTAACACTTAATACATTTAAATTGAATATATATATATATGTTCACTGAAAAAACCATAGGTTTCACACCAGTTATAGTTAGGATTTAGCATTTAAAAAACCTATTAAATTCACTGAAAAAACCATAGGTTTCACACCAGTTATAGTTAGTTGGAAATTTTACTCGCATAAAACCATTGAAATTCCCACGTTATAGTTAGTTGGACTCACTATAACTTGCGCGTGCAATGTACTGCTGATGACGTCACATATTACATCACTCATGACATGGTGAGTGACATCACTCATGACATCACTGATGACATCTCAAATGACATCACTGATGACATCATCCAGTGAATGTGTATCTTTCTGAAAAATAAATCTTTTTTATATATGTATATCTAAAGGTTGATGGAAGAATAAATGGGTAAATAAATGTCTAAATGGATGTTTTTTTGTGTAAAATTGATTGGTTAACTGACTTATTAAATGCATCTTAGTAAATACATATATTAGCGAGTAATGTTTAAATATTTAAATATCTGTATCTGTGTCTCAGTTTGTGTATAAGTGGCTGCATGGGTTGGTGAGTAGCTACATGAGTGTGTATATGGGTTATTATTTGTTTTTTTGAGTATCAGTATCAGTGTCTGTATGGTTCGGTGGGGGATATTACTTAGAGCACAGATACATGAATGAGGGACTCACTATTTGTATGTATTTTGAAGACAGCATGTGTGCAAGACTGTATGGGTGGATGATTGTGTGTATGGGTGGGTTAGTGAGTATGTGTTTTTATAATTGATTGTTTAAGAGAGTAAATATGTTTCCGTTTCTGTAGAAGTATGTGTAGTGGTGTGTATATAGCAGTATAATCAAGTAAATGTTTTTTTGATAGTTTATTAAATATTTGCATGTGTGAATTTGTGTGTGAGTAACTATATGGATGAGTATTAGTATGTAACAGGATGTATAGGTGTATGAGTACATATGATGAGTAAGTACATGCATGAGTGACTATATAGAACTGTTGGTGAATGAGTGGATGTGTATGTAGATGTTGGAATTACCTAATAAGTTGTTGTAATTGGTATTAGTTTCTCCTTTTTTAAGAAAATGTTAGTTTCTATTTTTGAATGTGTGTGTCAAAGGTTATTTTATGCTGATAGGAGGTCTGCCACTTTGTCACAAGGATGTTGTCATCAGTGATGTCATTTGAGATGTCATCAGTGATGTCATGAGTGATGTCACTGACCATGTCATGAGTGATGTAATATGTGACGTCGTCATCAGTGCATTGCACGCGCAAGTTATAGTGAGTCCAACTAACTATAACGTGGGAATTTCAATGGTTTTATGCGAGTAAAATTTCCACCTAACTATAACTGGTGTGAAACCTATGTTTTTTTCAGTGAATATATATATATATATATATATATATATATATATATATATATATATATATATATATATATATATATATATATATTCTATCCAAAATTCTCCTCAGTTACGAAGAAGTGCGGGACACCCAAAGCTTCTGTAACGGTATTTTATTCAGGCAGATGGAAAAAGTCTCACAACGCGTTTCGCCACTTAAGGCTTGATCACGCTCATCTCATTTGTGTTGACAGCCATATTTAAACCCAACAACACCCTTGTGCACAATGAATAATGCGCGAAGCAGAAGACATCTTATAAAAGACAAAACATGCTAGCAAATTACCTGTAACAATGTTGTTAGCACAGTAAGAAAGTGAAATCCATTTCATAACAGTTACTATTGTAATATTCTGTGCAAGAAACATTATCGTAACATCTTGGTAAAATTTGTGAATAACTAAAACAAATTATACTACAATGTTATTCAAAGCATGGTTGTCGTAGCGGAATTCGTATTTTGCATACTGGCATCTTTTCCACCCCAATAAACATTGATTCAGTGTCTATCTCGTGGCATATACAATCTTAATTCTGATTGGCCGCATTACAAAAAGCGCTCCTGTGATTGGGTGTACAGTCGCTATGGAAAGAATATACATAAACACTGCGGGTCGCGTGTCTTTAAATCCACATATGCCGACACAACATTCCAAAGGATCGCACAATTAGCTATATCAATAGAATTCATGTCGTATTGTCCGTGTTGCCCCAGTGGGCTAATGCGAAAAAAGACCTTAAAGTATTATGCCACAATCTTAATTCTGATTGGCCTTCTTGTGAAGCCACTCCTGTACTTAGTATACAGTTGCTAAGATACAATAAACAGTGTTGTATTATTGAATCTACATAAACCGATTTCTTAATTCAAAAGGACATGTAGTTCATGATATCAAAATAAAAGGGTTGTCGTTAAGCATGGGCGGAAAATCCGTTTCGCTCGCGGATTTTGCGGATTTTCGGTAAATTCGCAATCCGCGAGATTCGCGAATCTCCCGCAAAATCCGCAAATCCGCGAGCAGCGGATTTTGCTCGCACTGCTCGCACTGTTCGCGTGAGTTCGCGGCTTCCCAGTACAACTTCGCGCCCCGCGAATAAGTGCAAAATTGCAGAAATACGATCTTAGCAAAACTGAAACTACTTACCAGGTTCAAAAGTTCAGGCTCATCATTAGTAGCCATTTCCTGTAGTGCTTCCTGAGGGGCCCCTCCAGAGTACAGTTGCCAGTTGCAACTATTATGTGACCCTGCTCTGAACCTCAGAATAGTTACACATATGCCACAAAGGTCCTGAATTACAGCTAAGGGAGACAAGCAGGAGCCAGGCTGGAAGTTCAAATCCATTAATCAGCCCCTAATTCATTATTGTCAGTTGGGGCAGGGCAGGTGTTGTAACTAATTTTGCAACAATGAAAGCACTTAGCACTTAGCAAGTGCAAAAGATCACTAATCAGGAAGCACTAAGGAAGCAGGTGCCAGCTAAAAAAATATTCTGTGACACATTAATCAGCCCCAAATTAATTCAGGTCACTTGAGGCAGGGAAGGTGTGCTTGCGTTGCCACAATAATGTACACTGCCTGGACAACCAGAGGGTGCTGTGATGAAACAAAGGGTGGCATGGGTGGGCCAGAGGGTGGCATGAGTAGTCAGAGAGTGGCAGTGGTGACAGAGAGTGGCAGTGATGAAGAAGAGTGTCCCAAACAGGCTGGACACGTAGAAACAACAAGTTCGCGAAACTTGCGACCCGACAGGTAAGTTCGCAATTTGCGAAATTGTACAAAACCCTCGCGAACTGGCAGAAACCCGCGCAAACACAAAAAAAAATCCGCAAATTCGTGAGAATTCGCGGATTTTGCGGATTGCGAGTTGGCAAATCCGCAAAATTCGCGAACGCAAGATTCGCAAAATTCGCCCATGCTTAGTTGTCGTATCAGATTGTCAATTATGCCCCAGTGGGCTAGTGCAACTGTAAATAGTAATTCAAGAAGCGGCATCAAAATACCGCCCCAGTGGGCAATTGAAACAAGCACCATATCTGGATTCAAACAAAGTGTCTACCATGGTGGTATAGATTCCGCTTTGTCATCAAAAAGTCTTCCGCTACATCGCATAATGTGAAATCTAAGATAATGAAAAAATAATAATAACTTTAAAAACTTTAAAGTTGAAGACCACAGACAATATATACATAATTCACAATCTCATTCATGTAAATGTATTGCTAATTCTTCACTATTGTTCAATCCTTTGGGGGATAAACAATCAAATCTACAATATATTTAGACTCCAATTTTCTGAGGGACAGTTCTCGATTACCTCCTCTCACACCAAGATCAACATTGTCAATTACCACCATCTGAACCTGCTTTTCATTCTGCATATGTTCTGTGAAAAAGTGTCTTTCTTGGCCTCATGTTTGGTACTGCCAACGTACCATTTGTTGCATGGACAGATCAAAATGTAGACACTATACGGTGTGGTGCATGTGAGACGTTTACGTATCACAAATTCTCTATTGGTGTTAGGGACCGTGAGTGACTTACAATCAGAGCTATTCTTACATGCCTTGCATCTACGACAACATTTAAAGCCTCCCTCTTTGTGGGTATTATCGGTGTCTCTATTCCAGGCGCTCTCGGGGACTTTCACTGCATTGTGATTTTTCTAATTGCTAAAAGGAGGCCCAAGTCCACAAATCTCAGCTTAGGTTTTAAAGGTTTAGGGCGAGGCCGCGCACCTGCCAGGCAATACAGCGCACTCTCCCTCACTTGTATCTGGGTCACCTCTCGTAGCGTCTGGCACACCTCATTCCAGTACCCACTTAGCCGTGGGCACGACCAAAGCATGGGGAGGAAATCTGTCTTGTCCGCTCTACATCGTGGGCACTGGTGGGAGGCAGTGGGGAACATCTTGTGAAGTCTGACCGGGGTAAGGTATACCATGTGAAGAATCATGGACTGTATGTATTTAAATCTCACATTTCGAGAGACTCTCTTTGGGTGTTCCAGGGCCACCCGCCAAGTTGTGTCCGTGAAGTCCACCCCCGTGTCCCGCATCCAGGACTCCCTCAGCGCGTCGAGGGAGAGTGAAGCGTGAGTCCTAATCTCGGTGTACAGCCATCTTACCAAGTGACCACCGGCCCCCATGTAGTGCATCAGGTGTACTAGTTTGTGTTGTTGTGGGTGAATGCGTTGTGGCGCCCAGGTCATTCAGATGTAATGAGAGACAGAGGCATGTAGCATGTAATGTCTGTCCGAGGTCCCTGTCACGTGCACGAAGGTGGGGTAGTCTAACAATAGGTCGTCACTGAATAAACTGCCCACGCCTTCAATCCCGTTCGCCGTCCAGTCCCTGAGGGCGCGTTCGGTTAGTTGTCCCTGTGGAGTCGGTATGCCCAGCAGTGGAATGTTATCTGCATATGGCTTGGTCGTGGACGTGTAGGCTAAAGCCTTTCTCCAACATAGAAGAGCAGTACGGAGCAATGGGTGACACTCTCGCAGGATTCTGCTCCTGGGTAACAATAGGGCGTGTAGGTCACCCTGTGCAAGCTGGCTTGCTGTCCATCCAATTTCTTGGAGATTCCTCCCGGCCAGCCAATAAGACAGCCATTGGAGTTGACTGGCGTAGAAGTAGCCCTGGAAGTCCGGGGCTCGCAGTCCTCCCTGGGATGTGCTGAGTTGTAGTTTCCGCAGGCTAATCCGCCGTCTGCCCGTCCCCCAGATAAGGGTGATCAATAGGGAGTTGAGGAATTCAAAGGTATGGTGCGGAATGTATATGGCCAGGTTCACGAAATAATATAGCAGACGTGGTAGCATTACCATCTTTGCTATTGCAATGCGTCCCATAACAGACAATGGGAGCGATGTCCAAAAGCCAACAATACCCCGAAGGCCAGTAATGGCCCTAGAAATATTACCGTCCAGTTGGCAGAGAGAGGAGACTAGGCCCCTCGCGGAAATAAAACCCCACAGATTTGTCCGAGTTAATGGCCAGTCCTGATGCTGTCTCAAATCGGCGGAAGGGGTCACTTAATCGCGTGTGGTCGGCCTCCAGATCTCGGAGGTATAGTAACATATCATCTGCATATACAAATAGAATGTGGGACGTCCCTGCCACGGGAATTCCCAGGGCCACTGCGTGTTGGCAAAGTGCAATGGCTAGTGGTTCCAGCGCCAACACGAACAACAGCGGGGACAAGGGGCATCCCTGCCTGGTGCCCCGAAGGACCGGGTACTCAGCTGACACATGGCGTCCGGTTCTTGCACTGGCCGTAGGAACAGAGTATAGCAGCCTAATCCATCGCATCAGAGGGGCTGGAAAACCAAGTCGGGACAGGGCTTCGAACATGAAGGGCCAAAAGAGCGAGTCAAACGCTTGTCTGAGGTCTAATGCGATACACCCCGCCCGCGTCAACTCGACAGGTGACGCTGTCATGATAGCGTGCAGGCGCCTCGTGTTGAGGGAAGTACTGCGCCCCGGGAGGAAGCTGCACTGATCGCAATGAATAAGTGTAGTCAAGTGGGGTTGAATGCGTAGGGCAATAGCCTTGCTTAGGATTTTATATTCCGTGGCCAGCATAGATAAGGGTCTATAGTTCGCAAAATCCAGGTTGTCTCTGTCTGGCTTAGGGATAGAAATTACTATGGCTTGAATGGTTGTGTGCGGCAGATGACCCCTCTCGAAGGCCTCCCTGTAGATTTGTTCCAGTACTGGTACTAGTATGTCGGCATAAGTGGAATAGAACTCCACCGGGAGTCCATCCATGCCCGGAGTCTTGTTTTTATTTAGGTGTGTGATCGCCGCGCGTATCTCATGTTGGGTAATGGGGCCCTCTATAGATTCCTGTACCTCCGCAGTCAATTGGGGGAAGGGGAGGTCCCTCATGAAGTCAGGTATATGTGTAGGGTTGTCAGTCTCCTTATGGGCATACAGAGCCTGTAAGTGGTCATGGATTGCCCGGTTAATGTCAGATTGAGTATTCACTAGGTCACCTCTGTGGTTTCGGATTTGGGTAATGACTTGGGTGTCCGGCTCTTCGCGGATTACTCAGGCCAGCAACGCCCCAGAACGGTCTGCCTCTGTGTGTTGTCGTTGTAAGTAGGCCTTATAATCAATGTTGCGCAGTGTTTCTAGCATCTCGGCGTGTGTGATATTCTGTTCTTGTAGAGCCTCTTTTTTCCCTGGATCTTCCACCGCCTCCCGCTCAAGCTCTGCTAGACGGTTCTCCACCTCACACAGTTTCCGGTGAATCACCTGCCTAGCGCCCACCAACTTCCCAATCGCTACTCCCCGAACAACCACTTTCATTGCATCCCAAACCACCAAGTTGGAAGAGGCAGTGTCCCAGTTAACCTCCCAGTATTGTGTCAGGGCCTCCAAGATAGTCGCCTTGAAGGGGCCGTCTTCCAACTGCTGGGGGTCGAGCTGCCACGTAGGGAGTGGGGTCGGGACTCTACCCCAAGTAATTGTGCATTTGAGGGGCCTGTGGTCCGAGAAAGTCTTTGCTAAGTATTCTGGGGCACTCATCAGTGGGGTCAGCGAGCATGTGCATAGGAAACGGTCAATACGTGTGTGCAAGCCGTGTACGGGGGAGTAGAAGGAGTACTCTTTGTGTGTGGGGTGTACCTCTTGCCATATGTCACTAAGTCTCCAGCCTTCCACCCACGCCCCGAATGTTTCAGTGAGCTTTGCGACCCCGGCGGCCTGTAGGGGTAGGTGTGATCTATCCAGGGCCAGGTCTAACACCACGTTCCAGTCCCCTCTGAGCACCCAGGGTATGCCCGCCCACGGGGATAGGGCTCTGCCAACCATCCGTAGGAATGATTCCTGATCGTAATTCGTTCCACACAGAAGTACGGGGAGAGTCCATCTGTCGCCACATGTTCTCTGAACCACTGCTCCATGAACTCCTCGGCCCGCGGTTACTCACATTTCTCCGGCAGACCGATGACCTGTATATTGTTCCTCCGATTGCGGCCCTCCGCGTCCTCAACTCGCTCCATCAACGCGGTCACCTGACCCTGGATGTCCCGGATGGATGTGTCGTGTTCAGTCACCTTGGGTGTGAGGTCTACAATAGCAAGCCCGTGGTCCTTGACCTTGTCACCCAGCTTACCGTGGTCCGCTTTTAGGAGGGAGAGGTTATTAGTGAGGGTTCCCAACTGGTGTTCCAGCGCTTGTCGGGAATCTCGGATCTCCTGAAGGATAAGGTCCAGTTTATCAGGTTGTTGGGCACTCGATCCCATCCGGTCTCCCAGGCCAGGGTCGCCACCGCTTGCTCCCGCACCCGGCTGTGGGCCGGCCCTCGTCAGCTCCCCTAGGCCTTCCACGTGCCTCAGGCCCTTCCGGAACATGGTGCGCTTGACTTTTAGGACCGTTTCCGCCTCCCGGAGCTGTTTCTGCCTCTCCGGCTTCGCACTTCAGCCAATGTGTCCCCAGCTCTCCGTATGCCAGCCGCAGAAATGTCACCTCGGCTCCCTGGGTATAAGAGGCCGGCTAGCAGGTTACTCCAGTTCGCAACCAGGGCCTTCTCAAGGGGTACGATCCCCCGCCGGGCCGCCGCAAGCAGCAGGCCGATCAGTGTTACAGTCTGAGTGCAGCGCGAGGGGCAGCTCCCCTCCCCGGCTGCCACCCGGTGTACAGGCCCGTGGACACCAGGCCGTGTCCTCCCGTCCTCCGGCTCACGCGCCCCGGATTCCTCAGCGGGCCGGTCCATCAATTATAGGAGGTCCGAGAGGGGAACAGGGTCGCGGGGGGTCCTCGGGGGTCCCCCTCTATAAGGACCGATTTGCTGTCCCAGGCGGGTTCCTCAAAATGGCGGCACTTCCCAGCGCTGGGCCGCTTCCACAGGTTCGGGTCCAAGCGCGCTTCCTATCACCCCCCTCACCGTACATCTACGGTTTCGCCGCCATCCAGTGGGATCTGCGGGGTCCCAGGCCTCCGCCGTCAGTGTTCTCCAGGCATCGGCCCCGCCCGGCAAATCCGGCGCCCACCTCCGGACAGGACGCAAGTCCCGGAGGGCCACCACCGGACCTCCGACTCACTCTGATCCCCGGATTCAAAGGCCCCACGCCCGGGTCTCCGCTTGTCGCTCCGGGAGCATTTTCAGTGCGTTATCCCTCCGCCGCCTCTTGTCTCTTATTCCTTTCAGGATTCCGCCTCCAGGCCACCTCTCTCAGCAGTCCGATGGACCCTGCAAGACTGTATTTTTCAGGATAAAGCCCGGCCGGGCACGGAGCTCTAGAAGAAGCCGTCCGCCATCGTGGCTGTTCGGCCACGCCCCCCACCACAGCATTAGTGTTAACACCACACTTTCGCTTTGCCATCTGGTGCTGGCGAAATGCCTAGACGTGAAGGGTGGATAGTAGCACCCAATAGAGCCAAGGTCCTCGCCGCGCAGCCCACCAGGAGGTAGGCAGGGCCTCAGGATGTGTCTCCCCAAGTTAGGGCCCTTTTGCAACAGCGAAGCAAGTTGGCTTATGTTTCGACAACTGCCTCCCTCCAATCAACCACCGCAGCTGCACCAGTTGATCGCCTCGCCAATCCTGGCAAATGTGCAAAATGGTCCCAGCTCACTGCATTTTCAGGCAGGGGTAGGCCAGGAAGGTGTTATTTGCTTTATGGGTACTCCTAATTGGCAGGGTCTGTAGCGGTGCTTGGAGTAGAGCATGTCTTGAGGGGCCAGCTGCTGAACTCCAGCCGGATCACCCAGGGGAAAGCTGCGGTAGCAGATCAGGCTGCATGAGCCCAAAATGGCGCCCTCGTGTCTCGGAGCTCCTTGCAGTCACCTCACTGCTCCGGCTTACCCGTGTGATGAGGCGCCGTGTAGCTGGGTCACACCGCTGGGCTGCCCTGCACAGCAGGCTCATCCAGTACTGCAGCGGGAGGCGTCCAGGCTAGAGGACACTTGTCAAAGCAGCCAGGTGAGGCTCGTATCGCATCCAAAGCCTCGGTCTTGAGTAGCGCGGGTCTCCCACCGTGCGATATCGGGACCCGCCCTTGTCTTCAATCCTCTCACCTCAGGGAATGTATCTCATCGCCAGGGCTGGGTAGGCAGGCAAATCAATTACATTTTTTATTGTGTTTTTCCCTTGTTACTGTGGATTATGCTCCTTAGCATAAGAAAATAATTTTTAATATGTTCTTATTAAAATTATAATGTTTTTATAACTGTTGTTTCCTTTTGCTTTTCCTTCAATCACTTGTTTCCATTGACAATTGCCTAGGAAATCACACACACAATTTTCTTTCCCTGTCCTAGGAGTTGGATAATTTACTGTTCAGGGGGTCCTTGTTTTCTACATTTTGTTTACCCACAGCTTGTCTGTGCAGGGCTGAGTTATTTAGAATTTATAAATGTGATAAATTTGATTGCTTATTTGTAAATCTGAGTACTCATATTGTATATAGACTTTTTCCAGGTTATATATTTGGAATTAGTCATTCTCTAGGAATTCATGGCTCAACTGAAAACATTTGGTTTTACTGACGAGAGTTTGCCTTATTGGTGGGTACTAATGCATCATTTAATAGTAACTGTAATACCAATAGTCATAGTATTGATGATAGTAGGAAATTACTGGATCTTAAGAAAAAACTAAAGCGCATGGAGGCTCATGGTGAATTCATGCTGGCTTACTTAAGAACCGGGATTATCCCAACGGGTCTACCGGTCCATAATTTTCCTGGTCTTTTTGTACACCATAGGCCGTTTCTCGATTAGTGGAGCATGATAGCAAGTAGGTGCTCCCGCGACCTGATGATTTTAATTGTAGAGACTGCAAAGGAGCTGGCAGCCACAAAAAAATGTGAGGTTGATGAATTAGAAGAAAAAATTAAGCAAATGAATGGAGTAGAGGAGACTACTAAAAAGATACAAGAGTCCAATAGGGAGTTAGAATCATTCAGTAACTACCTTAATAAACTTAAAAAACGACAAACTGACCAAGGACAAAAGATTTTGTACATTGGAAAACACTTACCCCTATCTAGGGCAAGATTTTTACAAACAGAATCACTATGTGGATGACATTAGATCTGCTCCTCAAAGAGTTAATAATTTATCTGATACATCAGACTCTGATGGTGAAAGCTCTAATGCCTATCATGAACATGAGGGGACTTTTTGTCCCTACCCTGGAACACGCCCTCAACAACCTTTTTTATCCAATCGAGGGCCACGCAGGGGCCGTCCCAGAGTTCGGTTTCAGAGCCAAAACAGGGGGAATTTTCAACCCAATCACCATCAACATCAACAACACGACCCACAGTTCATCCGAGAGACATGCAACGGCAGTATTGGAGACAAGGGATGTAATCCCGATTTTCAATCTTTCCTATTTTGAATTAGATGCACATAGTGAAACGCTGCTCTCTAAGGGTCTCTCATATGTACCCCATGCTCATGTCAATATCTTTGAATTATATCAGGATATTATGTCTTTTTTTCGCAAGATCAGACTAAAAATGTTTTTCCATATTAATGATGATCAAGACAACCTTATTAATACACATAGGCAATTAGCGTTACCTTCTACCTTCAGCCCCTCGCTAGATCAATTAGGCCCTTAAGTGGCAGCATTTGAGCTGGTAGTTCTCTAAAAACTAGAACAAGCTTTGCGCTTTATTCCTAAACCCCTTTACAACCTCAATAGGGAAGAATCGCTGGCTCTAAAAACATTAAGTGATAATAAAAATATTGTATTAAAAAGTTGTGATAAGGGTGGAGGAATTGTTGTCATTGATTCAGAAAAATATGAGCAGAATATGATTACTATGCTTAATGACAACACTACCTACTTGAAAATAAACTCTAATCCCTCAAACCAAGTTTTTAGAAAAATCCAATTCTTAACAAAACAGGCATTATCATCTGGTGAAATTACACAAAAGGAATATGATTTTTTGAACTCCAATAAAGGTAAAACGGCATGTATTTACGGTTTACCAAAAATACATAAAAATGTATCCAATCTGCACTATAGACCCATCGTTTACACGATTGGAACCATCACTGAGCCTTTATCTAAATTTATTGATTTCTACTTGCGACCACATATTCCCAGAATCACTTCATATATTAAAGATACTTGCGAAGTGATTAATAAAGTTGAAAACGTAAGTTTCAATTCGGATAGGGACATCTTAGTGACTCTGGACATCGAATCGCTTTATAGCAATATTCCCTTAAAGGAAGCAATAGTGGCCACTGATTGGTTTATTGATAAATATAACATATCTTGTCCCAAAAACTTCATTATTGACTGTTTAAATATTGTCTTAACAGAGAACATCTTTAAATTTGGCAGTACTCTTTATCGCCAGATAAAAGGAGTTAGTATGGGCGCGTCAGTTGCACCGTCCATAGCGAATATATACATGGCAACCTTTGAAAGTAAATTTATTTATAATGAAGTTGCCCCCTTTTATGAGTATGTTTCCCATTGGTCCAGATACATAGATGATATCTTTTTTATCTGGACCAATGGGGAAGACTCATTATTGGAGTTTCTGGAATGGCTTAACATGACAGATGTAAATATTAAGTTTACTGCACAGTACAATATCGACAAAGTGGAGTTTCTTGATCTTCTAATAAGATACAAAGACAATAAACTGGAGGTGGATCTATATGTGAAGCCTACGGCACGGAACACGTTGCTCTACTACAATAGCTTCCACCCTAGGAGCCAACGTCAAAGTATCCCTTTTTCTCAGTTCTTGAGAGTGAGAAGGAACTGTACTAACCTCATCGATTTTGACAGACAGGCTGCCATGATGAGGATGAAATTCCTGAATAGAGGTTATCCACATAGGTTAATAAGGGATTCATATAAAAGAACTGGGTTTTACGATCGCGATCATCTGTTAAAATCTAAAGCGATAAAGGAGAATGCCCAGCTGGTCTGTATTACCAAGCAATCAACACTTGACAACAAAGTCAAACAGATTATCAATGCCAACTGGCACATTCTCAACTGTAATCCCACCCAAGTGAATAAGTTAGTTAAACCTCTTTTCGCACATAAAAGAAACAGAAATATAAAAGATCTGATCGTTCATTCACGGTTTGATAATAGATCAACTACCTTAAGATCAGGTCAGAGATCTATAACAAATAACCTTCCAGTAAAAGGAACTGTTAAGTGCTCCTCTTGCAAATCTTGTGATAACATCTTGGGAGGTGAGACTTTTACTCATAATGGTTTTTCCACAAGTGCCACTGACATGTGGAATTGTAAGACTGCTAACATCGTCTACTTGATCTTATGCTCTGCCTTCTTGGCTACATTGGCGAAACATCTAGACCCATTCAAGTTAGATTGACGGAACATCGATCAGCAATTAGAACAGGCAAGACCCAAGCACCTCTTGTGAAACATTTTGAGGAAAAAAATCATAAACCAGATGACTTTAAATGGCGTATTTTAGAAAAGATTAGGACACCTGACAGCAAAGGAGGTTGCAAAATACGGAAGAAAAGGGAAGATTTTTGGATTTTTATGTTGGATACTTTTAGGAACGGTTTAAATAGTGAGATCCCATGGGAAAACGCAATAGTTTAATAGAAGAACTTGATCTATATATGTCTTCTATTTTGAGACTGACTAATATTCTCTCATTCTGATTTATCTTGTAGGTATTTTTGGAGCTATAATTCTCTAATGTTGAGATATGAGAATGACCCTATTGGGTCATCACCACTTTCATCATAGAAGTACTTAGCGACTAACATTAGGGACAATGGTTCAACATGGAACTTAGAATTTATGTATGTCTATTTTCCAGGCATTGTCCATTGCGAGTCCCGTTTTATGGATTTTATTTTGAGGGCAAAAATATGTGAATTATGGAGTATATTGATGGGATGTCGATCGTTATTTTTATTCTGTTAATCGGCATTGTTCACAATATTAATATCTTTCATTTAAATAATTTGGATGGCCATCCTTATCGGGGATTTATTATGTATTCCTCGCATGTGTGTTAATTAGCCCAAAGATCTATCAATAATGACACGGCATTAACACACTCATGTGTTTGGTGCTTGGCTCTTTAATAAACGAAGGTTCCTGAGAACCAAAGTTGCTATAGTCCTCTTTCTTTGTCTTCCCTATTTGTAGGAAGACGTTTTCTTTCTTGTCACTAACTATCGATCTATTTTATCTTTCGCGTTAGGTTGCAGCTATTATTATCACATTGAATTGGTTATTTTATTCCTACCAACTCATTGCATTTACGAAATCACATTCGATACCCGATATATATATAACACGTGATCACCTGATATTGGCTACTTAAACTCCCGTTCCGCGATAGTAAGTTGATACCTCCCCTAACTGACGGAAGATGCCGTCGGCCATCTTTTGCCCCGAATTTTTGCATACCAGCAACTTGTACTACGAAGGTGAGCGATTCATATAATGGCTCTGTTAGCCTTAGATAAACTACGTATTTAGGGAATCTGACACTTTTCGTATATATAAATTGCTGGTCTCCACGATCTTTTTATCTTTAGACTCACATATCCTGAGCTCTCGTCAATATGCGCTTTTGCAAGATAGGCCACTCCGGGTCTTCTCAACTTTGCTGACTGGTAATACTGCCTGGTCATATATAAAAGGTAACTGAATAAGACATATTTGTTTGGTCATAATAAATTATATTGGTATCCCTGGAAATTATACCTTATGTTAATGGTTTTTTCATTAGGAAGAAAAGATGTGTTTTAATTTGCAATCTGCATTTTTTTTTCTTTAAGAACCATATCCTTGGAACTTACATATTTATCTGGAAGTGAATAAAATGGGTAGTAGGACTTATAACACGTAAGTTTCCGTTTTATAGATAAGATGACTGTTTTAGTATAAGTATGATCCTCCTTGCACATGCCTATACATGGCTATATGTCAATATTTTTTAATACAAGGTGGCTTTTGCCCCATTCATGGCAAGATACATTTTCTAAAGTGTTTATCATTTACCAATTATGGTGTATCTCTCATGGAATTATTGTTCCGCCTACTTGGTGGAATCAGTCGACCTTAGAACTATTCATTTTAATACACTATTGGGTCCCAGTACAATATCATGATACTAAATATGAGTACTCAGATATTAATATATAAAGAATATCTCGCTATATGGAAACTTGATATATTATGAAGGGAAGCAAATAATATGTGGAATGTTTTTATGATTAATGTGTTATGAATTTTGTTATATAATATGAATGAATTATATTTTTATGTGTATTGACATTGTATTTTATTTACTGTGTATTTCAGATATTTGTGTGGCTCCTGAAGAAGGCGTTGACAACGTCGAAACGCGCATCGAATTTTATTGCCACTGTTCTGTTAGATACAACTGCCTTTCCTCACTTGTATCTGACCTATCAATTACATTTTTTATTGTGTTTGTCCCTTGTTACTGTGGATTATACTCCTTAGCATAAGAAAATGATTTTTAATATGTACTTATTAAAATTATAATGTTTTCATAACTGTTGTTTCCTTTTGCATTTCCTTCAATTACTTGCTTCCATTGACAATTGCCTAGGAAATCACACACACAATTTTCTTTCCCTGTCCCAGGAGTTGGATAATTTACTGTTCAGGGGGTCCTTGTTTTCTACATTTTGTTTACCCACAGCTTGTCTGTGCAGGGCTGAGTTATTTAGAATTTATAAATGTGATAAATTTGATTGCTTATTTGTAAATCTGAGTCATATTGTATATAGACTTTTTCCAGGTTATATATTTGGAATTAGTCGACTTTAGGAATTCATGGCTCAACTGAAAACATTTGGTTTTACTGACGAAGAGTTTGCCTTATTGGTGGGTACTAATGCATCATTTAATAGTAACTAATGCCAATAGTCATAGTAATGATGATAGTAGGAAATTACTGGATCTTAAGAAAAAACTAAAGCGCATGGAGGCTCATGGTGACTCCATGCTGGCTTAATTAAGAACCGGGATTATCACAACGGATCTACGGGTCCGTAATTTTCCTGGTCTTTTTGTACACCATAGGCCGTTTCTCGATTAGTGGAGCATGATAGCAAGTAGGTGCTCCCGCGACCTGATGATTTTAATTGTAGAGACGGCAAAGGAGCTGGCAGCCGCGAAAAAATCGGAGGTTGATGAATTAGAAGAAAAAATTAAGCAAATGAATGGAGTAGAGGAGGCTACTAAAAAGATAGAAGAGTCCAATAGGGAGTTAGAATCATTCAGTAACTACCTTAATAAACGTAAAAACGACAAACTGACCAAGGACAAAAGATTTTGTACATTGGAAAACACTTACCCCTATCTAGGGCAAGATTTTTACAAACAGAATCACTATGTGGATGACATTAGATCTGCTCCTCAAAGAGTTAATAATTTTTCTGATACATCAGACTCTGATGGTGAAAGCTCTAATGCCTATTATGAACATGAGGGGACTTTTAATCCCTACCCTGGAACACGCCCTCAACAACCTTTTTTATCCAATCGAGGGCCACGCAGGGGCCGTCCCAGAGTTCGGTTTCAGAGCGCACAGGGGGTATTTTCAACCCAATCACCATCAACATCAACAACACGACCCACAGTTCATCCGAGAGACATGCCACCGGCAGTATAGGAGACAAGGGATGTAATCCCAATTTTCAATCTTTCCTATTTTGAATTAGATGCACATAGTGAAACGCTGCTCTCTAAGGGTCTCTCATTTGTACCCCATGCTCATGTCAATATCTTTGAATTATATCAGGATATTATCTCTTTTTTTCGCAAGATCAGACTAGCAACGTTTTTCCATATTAATGATGATCAAGACAACCTTATTAATACACATAGGCAATTAGTGTTACCTTCTACCTTCAGCCCCTCACTAGATCAATTAGGCCCTGAAGTGGCAGCATTTGAGCTGGTAGGTCTCTAAAAACTAGAACAAGCTTTACGCTTTATTCCTAAACCCCTTTACAACCTCAATAGGGAAGAATCGCTGGCTCTAAAAACATTAAGTGATAATAAAAATATTGTAATAAAAAGTTGTGATAAGGGTGGAGGAATTGTTGTCATTGATTCAGAAAAATATGAGCAGAATATTGTAGTGTAGTTCCTATATGGCCGGGATGCCTGTCACCCCCTCCCAACACAATCCCCAAGAATGGGAAGTCGGACGCAGTTGCTGAACTTTTGGAAGGCGGGAGGGAGTCACCCTCCCGGCCGTGTTTATTAAAATATGAAACAAAATTAAAACATTAAATAAAAGTTTCATATCAAGTACAATTTTTATTTATTACATTTCGATGAAGACATGTTCATTAGCTAACCTTAACAGATCTCTAATACAAAGGTTTCCTAGCCGAGTCTAACATCCTCCAAATGCATACATTCTAAATTAAAATTGTACATCCTAGCATTAAGGGCCAACGGCAAGGTCGCAACAGGTGTCAGAACCCTACTACCAAAAACTCTCGCCCTCACGATGTGAGTGGCGGCCGCGCAGAGGACTGTACCCTCTGTGCCAACTCCAATTTCCCTTGTCTTGTTGGGGGCCCCCACTTCCGCTAGACGCCATCTTAAAGGTTGTCCGAGCACCCGTGTGAGGTATCTGTAGGAAGGCAGCGTGGACTCCCCCCCCCACCCCACACTCTCTATCACATCCGCCGTCGCGGATATCCGGGCCCCGGGAAATTCGTAGGAGGGGCATATAGCCGCCTCCTCCCTTGGAAGGGGCCTATGGCCGTCTCCCCCTAGGTGACCCATTCTTAGTGGGTGCCGCCTCCCAGTGGGAGGGGCCAATGGCCGCCTCCCCCCGGGTGCTCCCATCCATAGTGGGTGGCGCCCCCCTCTAGGGACCTTGAAATTACTGCTCACCAATGATGACCTAACCGCCCGACCAAAAAATAAATACGACATTTGTTTACCTACTAAGGGAGAAAAAATTATCACGTGTCTACTCGCATCATTTGTTTATTCCTACAAGAAAACAGTACCTTCAGACAGAAGTCACATTCTTGAGCTAAACCTTCATTCTACTAAACGGAGGGAAGATGATGTTATCAGAAAAAGACTTTATTGCGAAACTAACATTGCCATTAGGGGCTGGTGGGTGGGTCAAAATTGCTCCTTGTTCCGTCGAGGGCTCACGTGCAACGAGTGGGTGCAGCTTCCAAGCACAGGAACAAGAGGACGCTTCTTCGGGTTCCCGCTCTCTTTATTCCTCTTCAGGAGGGCGTGAACCCTCCGCCGGTACGCCTACTGGGCGTGGCCATCGGTGTAGGTGTCTAGGACAACCCCTCTTGGGCGGGAAAAGGCGCGCCCGGCTACGCCACTTCGGGCATACCAGCCGGGACACGCCCCCCGTCCAAAATGGTTTCCCGGGAGGATCGGGGCCCCCAACCATACGTTCGGGGGGACCGAGCGGTCGCCCCTTTCCATATGGCCGGGATGCCTGTCACCCCCTCCCAACACAATCCCCAAGAATGGGAAGTCGGACGCAGTTGCTGAACTTTTGGAAGGCGGGAGGGAGTCACCCTCCCGGCCGTATTTATTAAAATATGAAACAAAATTAAAACATTAAATAAAAGTTTCATATCAAGTACAATTTTCATTTATTACATTTCGATGAAGACATGTTCATTGGCTAACCTTAACAGATCTCTAATACAAAGGTTTCCTAGCCGAGTCTAACATCCTCCAAATGCATACATTCTAAATTAAAATTGTACATCCTAGCATTAAGGGCCAACGGCAAGGTCGCAACCGGTGTCAGATCCCTACTACCAAAAACTCTCGCCTTCACGGTGTGAGTGGCGGCCGCGCAGGGGACTGTACCCTCTGTGCCAACTCCAATTTCCCTTGTCTTATTGGGGGCCCCCATTTCCGCTCGACGCCATCTTAAAGGTCGTCCGAGCACCCGTGTGAGGTATCTGTAGGAAGGCAGCGTGGACTCCCCCCCCACCCCACACTCTCTATCACATCCGCCGTCGCGGATATCCGGGCCCCGGGAAATTCGTAGGAGGGGCATATAGCCGCCTCCTCCCCTGGAAGGGGCCTATGGCCGTCTCCCCCTAGGCGACCCATCCATAGTGGGTGGCGCCCCCCTCTAGGGACCTTGAAATTACTGCTCACCGATCATGACCTTACCGCCACAGGCCGGATAGTTGACCGGCTATCCGCCCCCCCCCACAAACTCCTCCTAAAGGTCATGCTTCTTCAAACCCTTCAGCCATGCTATGAAGTCTCCTATGAGTAAGACATTCCCCTCCCGGGACAGGTGAACCCCATCATTGAGATACATGTGATCACCCCGAATACACCCATGCGGAATGCTATGCAACTGCGCAGAGCAAAACAATCTACCAATTTTGTTGTTAACCTTCTTCACGGAATGGTTCAGTGCTGATACTGAAAGGCCCCCCCGCCAAACCCTTCTGGGAATAATGTGGGACCAGGCAATTGTGCACCCCGGGATTCTTTTCGCTAACCAGCTAACGGCCGACAAAACTCGCTCGAGTAATACTCGTCTACCGAGTGTCACCAAGTCATTGCCCCCCAGGTGTACTATGATTACAGATGGCGGTGACCTCTGCCGCCCTAAGAGACCCTCAATAAAAGATTCGAACTGGTCAATACAGAGCCCCCCCTGCCGTGGAAGGCCACTCTGTACCCGTATTCCCCAGCTGCGTGAGTCACGTCACCTGCCTTGAATATATCCCCGGCCCGCCTCACGTATGAGTGGCCCACGACCCACACCACTCTCTCCTCAGCAGGTGATCTCTGACCGCTGGTCCCCTGGTGCAGGGTCGACTGCCAATTCCGCCCCGCATGACATGCTCGCGAAACTGTAAATCAAACAGAAGACAAGAAGCGTGAGTGCATGTAACTTGACTTCACAACATGTGCAATCGCACATACCTTTTAAAACAATTCGAGGACCATCCTCCTAACTGTTTCACCTCTTCCGCACTCTGACCCCTGGCTGTAGCCTCAGTAGCAGCCCCTATCCTAAAGGAGTGGATCCCAAAATCGCACGGGTCCATGCCCGCCGCCGCGATTGTCAGTGCTAGCACCCTCTGGAACTGAAACCTCGTCAGTGGGGTGGCATCCATGTGCCTCAGCAAACTCCCCCCCCATGTATCCGCCCTCGGTGCCAAGTATTCTTCAATGCACCTTATTGGGCACGTGGGGGACCCTCGCATGCGTTGGACAACAACACTGTTTCCCATAGCTCCCTGGTCTGTCTTGGACCTAGCTATCGTGACTACCATCGAATCACCCCTAATTAGGATGCGATCCCTGCACAAGCCTCCTTCCACATCTTTCTTATTCTTTGCGACCAGTCCGCTCACCCGCATAGCCCCATGGAATGCTAATGAGAAAGCTGCCCGGAATAGAACTGCTTCGAATTGGGAGGAGCATGTCGTGGGTAGTTTCGCCATAAGTAGGGACAACCTGTCTAAGCCAATCGGGCGCCTCTCGTCTTGCTTACGACCCTCGAGGCTCTGCCAGCCACGAAGGGCTTTTCTTGCCAAAAAGGAAGCTGTTGGGTCTTTGATGCCATGCACCTGAGCCATGAATGAAATGGCCGCCCTGTGTCTATTGGCCGTCGCCGATGATCGGCCTTCCCTGTGCAATGCTACTAGGAACCCTAAGAAGGAATCCTCCTGACCCCATTTCTGATTCCCTGCCGGACCCAAAAATGCACAATAGGAACGAAACGCCCCTTTGTATGCCTTCCTCATCCTGGGGGCTAAACTTGCTGCCACGAGGTCTTGTAATCCGGGGCACCGAGTAGCCAGAGTGCTTCGGGGAATGGTGCCGCCGCTAGGTCCGCTGTAGGTAGATAACCCCTGAACGCCTGCATATGTGAACGAGAGAGTGCATCAGCCGCATGATTCAGTACACCCGGCACGTGTTTTGCCCTGAACTGTACATTCAGTCTCATGCAAAGCAGCACAACTTCCTTCAACAATCTCAAGATCCATTTGCAGCGCGCTGCCTGATTGTTAATACATTCGACAACAGTCATATTATCAGACCAAAATACCATGGAGCGGTCTCTGAACTCGTCCGGCCATGCCATCAGAGCGACAAAAATAGGGAATAGCTCGAGGAACCCTATGTTACCTGTGAGACAGCTGGTGTGCCACCACGTCGGCCATGTTTGCGCCGACCATCGATTACCAAAGATGGCGCCGAATCCCACGCTACCCGCCGAGTCGGTCCACAAACCCAGCTCCTCTGAAGACGCTGGCGGCTTGTTCCACACTACTCGACCGTTGAAGTCCGCCAGAAATGCCAACCAAATGCGCATGTCCTGGCGAACCTCTGCAGACAGTCTCGTGCGGTGGTGTCCTTCTTTGAGACCAACCATAGCCTGTGCAATAGAGCGTGAGAAGGGGCGGGCCATTGGTATCACTCTCAAGGCAAAGTTAAGCTGACCCACTGCTTGCTGTAACTGGTGCAGGGTTACTTTCGCCTTACTAAGGCACAGTTCCAGGGAAGCCCTAAATTTAGATACCTTTCCCACTGGCAAACGGAAACATCCCTCCACAGAATCGAGCTCAATTCCCAGAAACTCGAGTGAAGTAGATGGTCCAACCGTCTTACCTGGTGCCAATGGCACTCCAAACTCCCTCATAAGGATGCAAAAGACGTGTAGCGCCTGCGCACATTTCGTGTCGCATGCCGCTCCCAAGAACAGAAAGTCATCTAGGTAATGCATAACATGCTTATGCCCCGTGGCCTCGGTGAATGCCCACTCTAAGAAACAGCTGAATTTTTCAAAATAGGCACAGGAAATGGAGCAACCCATCGGCATGCATTTATCCATGTAATAACTTCCTTGGAACGCAAAACCTAGCAAACGCTGATCCTGTGGGTGTACCGGGAGCAACCGGAACGCCGATTCGATATCGGATTTCGCCATCAGCGCTCCGGGGCCCAGGCGATTCAACATGGTGATGGCATCATCGAAGGATGCGTACCGCACCGAACAGACTTCTGGGTCAATCGCATCGTTCACTGAGAAACCCCTTGGAGCTGACAGATTATGGATCAGCCTAAATTCCCCCGGGTCTTTTTTGGGGACCACTCCTAATGGGGAACAGACGAAATTCGCCACTGGCGGGTCCTGATATGGGCCAGCAACCCGGCCCAGGATGACCTCTTTTGCAATCTTTTTCTCCACCACACCTGATTATGTTGTGCCAAAGCTGGTTTTTACAAAACGGTTCCCCCCGAAAATCCCCCGCCGGGATGTGGAAGCCATATAGGAATCCCTTCCTCAACACCCCAGCGGAGACATAATCAGGGTATTTGTTTAGCCAAGGAGTCATAGCCATGATATCAACGGGGTAGGCAATAGTACACAATGATCCCCATCAGTCTTGTTTGGACCCTCCTCTACCTCCCGACCCGCTATTTTTTGACCTGCATGAACTCTCCGGGTGCGAGGAATTCCCACAACCCGCACACGCATGTTTGAACTTACATGCCCCTTGCGGTCTGGTACAGTTGCCTCTATTGAAGCCCCAACAGACCCCCCGCTTTCCCCCATTCCCGCCGGTTCTCGGCTGGTGATCGCCACCGGCGCCCGCTCGAAAGGGCACTGCAGGCTGTTGGCGGGAAACCCCTGATCCATTCCCACCCAGCGAGGATGTCCTCGCCGCACCAGGCAGGAGCTGCTTTTGCCAAGAAATCGAGTCGAGGCAATCCCATGTCAGAGATGAATCGTACTCTTTCGCTTTACGGAATTTCATGTCGTAACCCATCCATTCATTCCCCTCATATGTTTCATAAAAATCCATTATACGTGCCTGATAACAAGACCGTTCGGGCAATACCTCGGGCTTACGCTCGCCAATAATCGCAGTAAACATTGCAAAGGCCTTGGCCCAATTTGTTATCGTCTCATCCACCCTGAATCCCGCCATTTTGGCTCGCCAGACACTCGGGTGCCACAAATCTTTCTGCGTTTTAGCATACTCCATCTCGCCATGGTCAGTCAACAATGAAAACATATTAACATACTTGTCTGCCCATATCAATTCTTTCGTGGCCAACGGGATATTTTGAACCACTCTCTCCCGTCTAGAGGGCAATGAGCCCTCCCCTGCCACTGGCAAAGCGAGCTTACCCGGTTTGGTCGCTGTTCCCGCCATTTTCTCGCGACCAGCTGCCAGTCCTTCCTGGGTCACCTGCGGGGGGACAAGAGGGAGATTCGCCTTCGCGGCATCTCGCGACTGCCGCAACTGCTTTATTAGTAACTTGGCCTCTTCGGCCGCGTCTCCGGGCGCCGTAGCACCCCCTGACTTTTTGTTGAGCCATGCGGCCAACTGGGTGGCCAATTCGGGAGGCATGTCCTTGTCGCTGGCGGGCGTAATCACAACCGGAATCGGTTGACCCGCATCTGGGGTTGGCACCGGGGTATCCAGCCGGGACACGCCCCCGCATAAAATGGTTTCCCGGGAGGATCGGGGCCCCCAACCATACGTTCGGGGGGACCGAGTGGTCGCCCCTTTCCATTTTCCCTATATGCCCTGCGCATTGGAATAACATAAACAGCAGTGTAGACGTAGAAGTGCGGTCTTCCAGATCTCTACTGACTATGCTAAACTTAATTGGGTTTGTTACCAACTAGCTCAGAGGTCACTGGAAACTTTCTTGACTGAATAGGAAGTGATCAACTTCCCTGGTACAGACAAGAAGGGATTCAGTTTTCCAACAACCGCATAAACATGACAACTTTGCTCCTTAAAATAAGAGTCAATCTCTAGAGTCGTGTGAAACAATAGACAGTTATTTTACTCAGTCAGTTGTGCAGATTACTTTCACCAAGATGCAGAGAAATAGAGAGACGGGCGTTTTCAATAAAAGGTATTATTTATTGAACAGTCTTTCTTCTCATTCAAGAGAAATGAATTGCCACAATTGCAATACTAGTTATTATATAAAGTGCGTACAGTAAAATGAGTATTGAGAAATAATACTGTAAAAGCATTGATATGGTTTCTTAGCCATACAATGGTTAAAATGAATAAAATATATACATTCATATATACATTAGGCTAACGTACTCAACTGGTGCTTCTAACTACGCCTACCCCAGTGTACCTGACCTAAGCCTAACACGTGGAAAGGAGTAAGTAAGTAGCTTAAGTTAAGTTTGTTTTGCCAAGGTTTGCTTCAAGAATTCTCTCTAAGGGTTTAGTCAACACCATACCTCTGGAATAGAATGTTGGAGGTCTTGTATCTCCTCTCAGGACTCGATATCCCAGTCACTACGCAAGAGTAGGCTGGAAACGCCGGAGCTGGATTTTCTCGGTAGGAGAAAAGACAGCGTCTCTCTCAGCGCGTCAAAGAGGAGGAGGAGGGGCAGCGTCCGTGGGCTGCTTGCATCTGCTGGGCTCTGCAAGGGACAGCTGTTCGGCTCCTGTATTCACCACACCATCGTTGGCGCTTTGCTTAAGGCAACGCTGGTAATATTTATACCTGAAAGGTGCCTTGTTTGACGTAAGTTGTTGGACATAAGACGTCAATAAAGATGTCACTAGGAAGTGAATGTCCTTTCAGTGCTCATTAGAGTTCTATTACTAATCAAAACATAGCAAGCGGGGCTTTCCCAGGTTGCTAAGTTTTATCTTGTTGAAGAACTCGTAGTGTAATCTAGGAATCTAAGATAGTGGCTTCAGCTGTGTCATCTACTGTAATGAGCTGCAGAGGCGAGTTTCAGAATATGGCTGAAATATGGCTCTGATCGTTTATGCCATTATAGGGGTATGAATGGATTATAGCCGTATAGGGGCATAAGGTCACAGTATTGATCGGGGTCCTAGATTAGAACACGACAATATGATTACTATGCTTAATGACAACACTACCTACTTGAAAATAAACTCTAATCCGTCAAACCAAGTTTTTAGAAAAATTCAATTCTTAACAAAACAGGCATTATCATCTGGTGAAATTACACAAAAGGAATATGATTTTTTGAACTCCAATAAAGGTAAAACGGCATGTATTTACGGTTTACCAAAAATACATAAAAATGTATCCAATCCGCCCTATAGACCCATCGTTTACACGATTGGAACCATCACTGAGCCTTTATCTAAATGTATTGATTTCTACTTGCGACCACATATTCCCAGAATCACTTCATATATTAAAGATACTGGCGAAATGATTAATAAAGTTGAAAACGTAAGTTTCAATTCGGATAGGTACATCTTAGTGACTCTGGACATCGAATCGCTTTATAGCAATATTCCCTTAAAGGAAGCAATAGTGGCCACTGATTGGTTTATTGATAAATATAACATATCTTGTCCCAAAAACTTCATTATTGACTGTTTAAATATTGTCTTAACAGAGAACATCTTTAAATTTGGCAGTACTCTTTATCGCCAGATAAAAGGAGTTAGTATGGGCGCGTCAGTTGCACCATCCATAGCGAACATATACATGGCAACCTTTGAAAGTAAATTTATTTATAATGAAGTTGCCCCCTTTTATGAGTATGTTTCCCATTGGTCCAGATACATAGATGATATATTTTTTATCTGGACCAATGGGGAAGACTCATTATTGGAGTTTCTGGAATGGCTTAACATGACAGATGTAAATCTTAAGTTTACTGCACAGTACAATATCGACAAAGTGCAGTTTCTTGATCTTCTAATAAGATACAAAGACAATAAACTGGAGGTGGATCTATATGTGAAGCCTACGGCAAGCAACACGTTGCTCTACTACGATAGCTTCGATAGCTTCCACCCTAGGAGCCAACGTCAAAGTATCCCTTTTTCTCAGTTCTTGAGAGTGAGAAGGAACTGTACTAACCTCATCGATTTTGACAGACAGGCTGCCATAATGAGAAAGAAATTCCTGAATAGAGGTTATCCACATAGGTTATTAAGGGATTCATATAAAAGAGCTGGGTTTTACGATCGCGATCATCTGTTAAAATATAAAGCGATAAAGGAGAATGCCCAGCTGGTCTGTATTACCAAGCAATCAACACTTGACAACAAAGTCAAACAGATTATCAATGCCAACTGGCACATTCTCAACTGTAATCCCACCCAAGTGAATAAGTTAGTTAAACCTCTTTTCACACATAAAAGAAACAGAAATATAAAAGATCTGATCGTTCATTCACGGTTTGATAACAGATCAACTACCCTAAGATCAGGTCAGAGATCTATAACAAATGACCTTCCAGTAAAAGGAACTGTTAAGTGCTCCTCTTGCAAATCTTGTGATAACATCTTGGGAGGTGAGACTTTTACTCATAATGGTTTTCCACAAGTGCCACTGACATGTGGAATTGTAAGACTGCTAACATCGTCTATTTGATCTTATGCCCCTGCCTTCTTGGCTACGTTGGCGAAACATCTAGACCCATTCAAGTTAGATTGACGGAACATCGATCAGCAATTAGAACAGGCAAGACCCAAGCACCTCTTGTGAAACATTTTGAGGAAAAAAATCATAAACCAGATGACTTTAAATGGCGTATTTTAGAAAAGATTAGGACACCTGACAGCAAAGGAGGCTGCAAAATACGGAAGAAAAGGGAAGTTTTTTGGATTTTTATGTTGGATACTTTTTGAAACGGTTTAAATAGTGAGATCCCATGGGAAAACGCAATAGTTTAATAGAAGATCTATATATGTCTTCTATTTTGAGACTGACTAATATTCTCTCATTCTGATTTATCTTATAGGTATTTTTGGAGCTATAATTCTCTAATGTTGAGATATAAGAATGACCCTCTTGGGTCATCACCACTTTCATCATAGAAGTACTTAGCGACTAACATTAGGGACAATGGTTCAACATGGAACTTAGAATTTATGTATGTCTATTTTCCAGGCATCGTCCACTGCGAGTCCCGTTTTATGGATTTTAATTTAAGGGCAAAAATATGTGAATTATGGAGTATATTGAAGGGATGTCGATCATTATTTTTATTCTGTTAATCGGCATTGTTCACAATATTAATATCTTTCATTTAAATAATTTGGATGGCCATCCTTATCGGGGATTTATTATGTATTCCTCGCATGTGTGTTTATTAGCCCAAAGTTCTATCAATAATGACACGGCATTAACACACTCATGTGTTTGGTGCTTGGCTCTTTAACCCCTTCAGGGCTGATGACAAAGCCAGCTCGTCATGGGTGTTACCTGCGCTGTGCTTATGACGAGCTGGCTTTGTCATGAACAATGGGAATTTCAAGAATGCAGCACAGGACGGGAAAACCCCTTAGCACCCAAGGTGTTAATAAACGAGTGGTTCCTGAGAACCAAAGTTGCTATAGTCCTCTTTCTTTGTCTTCCCTATTTGTAGGAAGACGTTTTCTTTCTTGTCACTAACTATCTATTTATTTAATCTTTCGCGTTAGGTTGCAGCTATTATTATCACATTGAATTGGTTATTTTATTCCTACCAACTCATTGTATTTACGAAATCACATTCGATACCCGATATATATAACACGTGATCACCTGATATTGGCTACTTAAACTCCTGTTCCGCGATACTAAGTTGATACCTCCCCTAACTGACGGAAGACGCCGTCGGCCATATTTTGCCCCGTATTTTTGCATACTAGCAACTTGTACTACGAAGGTGAGCGATTCATATAATGGCTCTGTTAGCCTTAGATAAACTACGTATTTAGGGAATCTGACACTTTTCATATATATAAATTGTTGATCTCCGCGATCTTTTTATCTTTAGACTCACATATCCTGAGCTCTCGTCTATATGCGCTTTTGCAAGATAGGCCACCCCGGGTCTTTTCAACTTTGCTGACTGGTTATACTGCCTGGTCATATATAAAAGGTAACTGAATAAGACATATTCGTTTGGTCATAATAAATTATATTGGTATCCCTGGAAATTATACCTTATGTTAATGGTTTTTTCATTAGGAAGAAAAGATTTGTTTTAATTTGCAATCTGCATTTTTGTTTTTCTTTAAGAACCATATCCTTGGAACTTACATATTTATCTGGAAGTGAATAAAACGGGTATTAGGACTTATAACATGTAAGTTTCCGTTTTATAGATAAGATGACTGTTTTAGTATAAGTATGATCCTCCTTGCACACGCCTATACATGGCTATATGTCAATATTTTTTAACACAAGGTGGCTTTTGCCCCATTCATGGCAAGATACATTTTCTAAAGTGTTTATCATTTACCAATTATGGTGTATCTCTCATGGAATTATTGTTCCGCCTACTTGGTGGTATCAGTCGACCTTAGAACTATTCATTTTAATACACTATTGTGTCCCAGTACAACATCATGATACTAAATATGAGTACTCCGATATTAATATATAAAGAATATCGCGCCATATGGAAACTTGATATATTATGAAGGGAAGCAAATAACATGTGGATTGTTTTTATGATTAATGTGTTATGAATTTTGTTATATAAAATGAATGAATTATATTTTTATGTGTATTGACATTGTATTTTATTTACTGTGTATTTCAGATATTTGTGTGGCTCCTGAAGAAGGCGTTGACAACGTCGAAACGCGCATCGAATTTTATTGCCACTGTTCTGTTAGATACAATTGCCTTTCCTCACTTGTATCTGACCTATCAATTACATTTTTTATTGTGTTTGTCCCTTGTTACTGTGGATTATGCTCCTTAGCATAAGAAAATAATTTTTAATATGTACTTAATTTTTATAACTGTTGTTTCCTTTTGCTTTTCCTTCAATTACTTGTTTCCATTGACAATTGCATAGGAAATTGCACACACAAAAACTCCTCAAATATCAGGACAGAGATATAATTTTGCAAAAGACGCGTGAGATGGGAAAATCACGCACAAAGGGAACAAGATCTCCTTTTATCCAGACTTTACACCAGCAGTTCAGTCGGCGAGACACAAATTCCTGCCAGCTAAAAGGATCCTTATGCAGACATAGATCCCCTATTTGCTGCTGTACCCCGCTAAATTTAGGGTGTCACATGATGGATCTTCCCACCTATTTACTGATGCCAAATCCGTGCTTAAATTTGCAAAACATGTAGGCGGTAGAAACGCGCAGCGAAGCCCTAGACTAAGTGACAATGATTGAGGACACTTGGGACTTGATATGTAAGCTGCGTAGGACCTCTCCTATTTTATTATGAAACTTTATGGTCCCTGTTATTTGAAACCCAGTCTTTTGTCAAATTATCTGCTAGCTCATATTGGTTTTAGTTAGCGTATTTGTATGTCAATATTTATTTTTAGGGATAGATGTGCCTGTAATGAGAAGGCCCTGTTTGATGTGGAGAATTGTTATTCTATCTGCTATCAATCTGAGGACTGTTTCTCTGTGATTGCTGCTGTGAGGCCATGCTGGGATGGGCGGTGTTGGAATGCCGTGCATGCGACTCATGATTTTTTTACCACTGTCCTATTAGCTAGTTACGCTGCATGCCTAACTCTCTGCAGTTTTTAGGTGGGGAAGTGTGCCGGCGTTCCCACATCCCCAGTTGAAGTTTCCTGTATCTCAGTTGTTTCTATTTATGTTGTAGGGTGGGTTTTCTTCAACCTGATTGGGGGGTTGAAGTGGGTGGCGAGAGGAGGGTTGGGACTGTTGATGCATGTTTCGGCCGTGTACCAGAATGTTATCGGACTAAATGCACAACCACATTTGCGATGATGAGTGTTGCCCTAGACAATGTGATCTCATGCATATTGTATTATTGTATACCAAGCTAACAGCCTGAACTTTCTTACATGGAACATTAGAGGTTTATACCTTTTTGTTAATCTGCCGATCATACTTACGAATGCTTTCTTTAATACATTAAGTTTCCTGCTGATATCCCTCGTGTGGGCAGGCCGGCAGGCTAGAGTGTTGTGGGAATTACTGTCCCTTCCGTTAACACAGGGGAGTATGGGTGCTCAAGATATGAAACTATATTCACTGTACGCAAGCACAGTTCTTACATTACTGGGTTCACCCAACACCCTTTCAACCCCATGTGGCAGTGGAGACCGAAGCTCCTGTTCCCATACTGTTGGCGTCATATCAGCCATATAGACGCCCTAGAGAAGACATTGACACCACAGAAACTCTACGTTGGGTCTGGGATCGGTTGCGGAGACGGGCGGGCGCCAGGAAACTGTATGCCCCATCTATTCCGTTAGCACAAAACCCCATGTTGCTAAACGTTAAGGACTGGATAAGTAGGACAGTCACACAGAAGCTGACATTGCACACAGTTGCGGACCTTTACCCAGACAACAATTTCAGGGGCCCCCCCGGTTGCGGTCGAGGGTCAGGGAGTACCGTTTGCTGAAATGTTTCTCTATCATAAATTAAGTGCCGCCTTTCATGCTCTACATGACGACTTCCCGGCTCCCCCGCCAACCCGATCAGCCATAGAAAATTTGCTGCATTCACCGTCACCACGCAAACTTGTTACACACCTTTAAACGCGCATGCAAACTACTTCTGCACTGATGCGACCCAGAGCATTGCAGGGGTGGAATGAGGAGCTCCCCATCCCCATAACAGAGGAACAATGGATGTATTGCTGCTGCCAACTTACTGGGTTATCCCCCAACTATAGGCTCAGCTTGCTTCATTTCAAATTCCTCCATAGGTACTACAGAAAACCTATAGGGCTATATATTATGGGGCTAAGATAGGATGAGAGCTGCTGGCGCTGTGGGTTTGCCTCTGCTTCTTTCCTACACATGGCCTGGGACTGTCCAAAACGTACCGCATTTTGGCCCACGGTTTTCACATCAATTAATCAGATTATCGGTGTGTCCTTGTCTCCGTCCCCCCTATTCAGATTGCTGGGCTACATCAAGGATATGCCAGTTAAGAAACGCAAACTACATGCACTACTTCTGTTATTTGCTAAACGCCAGATAGCCGTGCACTGGGGGAGGGAGTGGAAACCCTCAGCTGAGAAATGGATTAACGACGTAAGGACATTCCTAACTAAGCACATTTTGGGATTTGATGCCAGCCTCTTCGAGACCAAGAGACATCTGGGAGCCTTTCAATGTTCCGGCTTGGGAGCGGGTGGGTGAGGATGGGGCCGCACTGAACCGTGACGTCCCCACTGAGATAATGTAATGGTCCGATGGGATTATCAGATGTGTTTATAAAAAGGGTCATGTCGGGCGGGGGCTCTGCTACTATACTCTTAAAACTGTAAACCTCATATTCGCTGCTGCATGAAAAGCTGTTCTTGATATTGCTAGCTGTTCTTGGTATTGCTGGGGCATATTGCTCCATTGGGTGCACACTGTCTTATACTTGCAATGAACAATATGTGCTGTTGACTGATTATGGACATGTATAACTGGTGTTCTGGTCTGTTGTATTAAATGTATGCAGAATTTTCTTGAAAATACCAATAAATTAATACAAAAATAAAAAAAGAATTTATGGACAACTGGATTAGAGGGACTCACAGAGTCCTGCAAGCACAAGTTACAAAAATGAAGCATTTTGGTTGGCCAAGAGGGCTTATTTTACCTTAGGCATTCTCACACCCACATGAGCGAGCACTCTGATAGGCTGGCCGCATCATGAAGAAAAATGTTGCAGCAGTCATTACAGGACTTGGGGACTCCCTGTCCTGAGATTGTTTTTAAAAAAGATACAAGGGGCAGGGTAGGGATAACATGCCCTGATAGCACTTGTGGGGGTCACCAGATATACCCCCACAGGGACAAAATAAAAAAAGTAGTTTTTTGCTATGATCCTGCGGGACTTTTGAAAGCACTTGTGGGATCGTGGCAAAAAAAATATGCCGGCATTGTATTATTGTTAAATAATGATCGTGGGAGTGAGTCAAGACCCGGGAGTCATTATTTATATATATGAGGAGGAGGCAGTACTGGCTGGTGACATTTGAAAGTGGTAAGGCATAAAGGTTTGGGATGAGCGAGCCTGAAAGCCATAAGGGTGGTTCAGGGGGGTTCTCCCCCAAGAATATTTTTTTTAAAGAGTGGGCAAATGGTGCATTTTCAGAAAGTAAAAAGGTTAATTACACAATTGTTGAAAGTCTAGCTCTGACATCAATAAAGATTTCGAAGTAGGTAGTTGCTTATTCAGTATAACCACAGAACATCTGAACATTTCCTCACCCTGGCTGAGAAAGTGGCTGCTTTTGGGCACTCTGGCTTTTATTAGCTGCAGGTACAGGCGTGAGGAGGTGTGATGTAGCCTCTGGTACAAGATCGGAATGGCAGAAGGCACTCCTAGCATGTCCCACTCACTCAGCCTCTTGCTTTACTCTGATGTCCCCTCCTCCCCATCATTCGTTCAACTGTTCTTTTTATCTTCAACAACACAGTGTGGTAAAATAAACTTATCAGCCCTAATTTAGCTGCATCAAAGGGAGCTGAAGGCTGCCACACCACTGCCCAGCCTCCTGTTTGGGCCCTGGGTTTTTGTTCAGTGTTTTGTTCTGTGAAAGCTGCAGGTGAAAGATATGGCAGGGAGAGGGCCAGGCTGAACACCTCTTATCAAACCATTTGCTGATGGTCTGTGCTGAGGTGATCATCAGAGCAGAGCCGAAAAGAGGCATGATCAAAAGACTTGTTTTACATTTGTCGCCATTCCACATCCTACAGTTATACAAATACTATGTCTGCTGCAATTTATACCCAACTCTAATGTCTTTACTTTATTTAAATGTAGCCACATTTTAGGATAATGTAATCATGTGTCTTATGTAATGACTTATTTCTACAGGAAAGAACTTTGACAATGTCTGCCGCTAGGTAAAAATGCAGAAATAAATACATTAGCAAGTTGCACTATATAATAATGCCTAAATAAACAAATAATGTGTCTGACAAACAGGTACATCACAGAAGAATGGAGCAAAAGAAGGCAAAGGCCAGACTAGCGCTCTGAGATTGCTCTGCGTGGATAGCGCTACAAGTGACTTAAAAAACACAATAATTCGTAAGATTTATGTGTGTGGAAGGCAGTATTAGCATGGGTGCTTCTTAACAGCAATCTATGATGTTTGACTTTACCCCTTTTTTATGTAATACTTTTCTTAGTTATTTCTACCGGAATCTAAATCAACTTGCTGGGCTGCTATTGGACGAGGCTATGCTTTATAAATTGCATAACATCTGAGCTCTCTGTTACAGTGTGTGCGTTTATTCCACATGTTTATCAATACAATAGGTGCCACTGGAGATGCACTCTGATATCTGCCTGGTCAGACCCCATTTATGTGCTTTGTGCGCGTCAGTTTGACTGGATAAATTAGTGTGTTGTGTGTCTGTGCCTTAAGAACACATGTGCATTTCTGCTGGGCTCAAATCTATTCTGTGCGTGTGCTCTGTATGCGTGGCGTTCTCAGTACATGTTATATGTGTGCATGCGGTGCACTGCTTCAGAGTCATGTGTGCATTTTTTATTTGGACATGTCACATAAGCATTTGTTTGTGACAAGTAACGGATCTTAACGACTGTCATGTTCTAACACATACATGTAATGTAAGCGAAAACAGACTAACTTGTCTGTCCCAAGTAGGGCAAGGGACAAATTTTGAATTACTCAGGGGCCAACTGAAACTTCCATACAAAAGTTATGCAAGGGCACATATGCATGGCATGCCCGCCCCCCTCCCGTCCCCATCATTCGCCTCAGCTGTTGCTTCTAGTTTCTGACTTTCTACCTAGAACAGCAACAGCTACTTTAATCAACAAGTACAACTGATGAATACAGTCAGTCACAGCACCAGCGAGCTGGCAGAACCAAAGGCTGTGAATGAAAGACAGTAGTACGTGGCTGGGAGGGGGCAGCTGAACAGCAAGTTACATTAGCAAAGTAGCAAACCAAATTGGGTACTTACTTAACTGAGCAACAAGAGAAGACACATGTAGAGATGTCACTGTGCGTGTGTCCCACTCTGGAGAGAGACTTCAGGCAAAAGAGGCCAGCGCTGCAACAGCATAGTGACCCAAGGAGGCCACAAGACTGGGTCAGGATGACGGCAGGTCGGGTGGTCTCACTCTCGTTCATCTTAGTCCATCACAGTGCTCTCTGACCGTTGTGTGCAATGCCAACTGCAACACTCACGTAGAGGGAAGCAGGAGAGAGGCCGGGTTAGGCAGGGCTGCAAGAGCAGAAAATGGCCAGTCACTGCACAGCTTAACATTAAAGCCATACAGTGATTTGTCATGTCATGCTCTGTGGACAGGAGCCGAGTTCCACCCGCGATGTCTTACATGCAGAAAGACACTGCACCAGAGGCCTAGTTACCGTCTCAGCCAAACCATACACTGCTCCTATACTGTCATGTTACCAACACAGCATGAGAGCAGAGTCAGTACTGGCTCGGTCAGGCAACCTCACCGCGCATCAGGAGGCCAGAGGCTACAGTTGTATTTCCCCTAGGCTCACTAATGGAGCAGGTGGAGAGGCCTCTAGCGCACATGTTGGGCTGGCCGAGATAGGCAGCCATCCAACCAGACTGCACACTTTGTGCCCAGGTGCACTGACCAATGCGTCTGCTCTGTTGTCAATAGTTTAAATTCCCACCCCCTCCAGCCCCCATCATTGTGCACTGGCTTGCTGACTCAATTAATGCGGGCCCCAGAGACCCCATCCCCTGGGCTACATTTTGTAAAAATAGGGGAGGAGCCACACCCCTCCCCATGCAGGTATCATTCCAGGGACCCCATCCACCAGGGTATGATACTTCACAGTGTCCCGGGTACCCTAACCTCAGAAACCTGTGGTTTGCTGCCTGGGAGAGTGCAGGCATACCCTGCACTGCACAGTGGCTCCCACAACAAAGCTAAGTGGCCAGCTGCCACACAGGGAGTTGGCTGGGGCCGCAGGTATCCAGAAGCTCCCCCCACAGCCCCTAAATAAAATAAAGCATATAGGTGTCCCGGGTGAGTACCGGGACAGCCACAAAAAGTTTAAAAAAAGATTTGTTTTATACTAAATGGTCCTCGGGAGCCGTTCATTTATTATTCACTGCTCTGTGAAGAAGCACCCCATAATGCCATGAAAGGGGTATTTAAATGTTTTTTAGTTTGTTGGTGTCCCTTGATGGGGCACCAGCAAACATTTTTTAATGTTGTGGGGCAGAGGTGCAAGGAGTGTAGCAGCCCCTCAGTAAAATACATATAAAAACAGTAAGTCTCCTGGGTCATTAAATTCATGGCCCGAGGAGAACTTACAATATTTTTGAAAAGCATTCCTAGTTGGAGCACTGTGATCTTCAGCTGGTGTGCAAGGACCTCTTGTGTTTTTTTTATAATTACATTTTGTGGGTTGAAAAATGTTAAATGAAAAACTCAGAGACTTGTTGGTTTTATTTAAAGAAAAAGCCACTATGTCTTTGAGTCTTACTTTCAAATATTTTCAGCCCACAAAATGAAAAATTCAAAACTATGTCAAAAAAGGCTCATAGACATGTTTCTTTAATTATGACTTCTTGGAGACGGATGATATATATATTTATCAGATCTATCATATATATATATATATATATATATATATATATATATATATATATATATATATATATATATATATATATATATATATATATATATATATATATATATATATTTATTTATTTATATATATATATATATATATATATATATATATATATATGTATATATATATGTATGTATGTATATACACATATATATATCCACAAGGTCCTCTCGATCCAGAAAAGGATGACAAGCCACACCATCAGGTACTTGGAGAAGTTGTTTATTTGGGCATAAACAAACGACGCGTTTCGAGCTCACGGGCTCTTGGTCACATGTATATATATATATCAGATCTTTCATTCTTCTCCTAGAATAACCTATATTTTTAATCTAATGTGTATTTCAATAATTCACAGAATGCAATGTTATATATTGATATGATCACTCCTTGAGAAAGGCAATAGGCTCATCTTTTTATATTTTGGTGTTAATACTCTTTGACAGTCAGTAAGTCTGCCTGAGTGTGGCCAGGTCCTGCAAATCCAACTGCATGCTGCACATGCCAGATGGCCGTGCATGGCGAGTGTTGGCTGCTTGCAAGTGGCTGGATGCTGGGCCTGGATCCAGACCAGGCCCTGCAGCCAACCCCACACTGTGCGCAGTCAAAGGCCATGCATGGCGGGGGGTTGGCTTTATAAATGGTAATAAAATATTACTTTGTTTTGAAAAGTCCTAGAAATTCACAGAAAAAAGCAAAGGTTAAGCTGCTGTTATAGTTAGGAATTGTAATTATATCTTACTTTACATTAAAAAACAACCGTAGAAATTCACTGAAAAATACAAAAGTTATAGAGGCACTATGATTAGATGAAAATATTAATTAAAGCATTTTAAACTAAGAAAAACACTGACATTCACCAGTTATAGTTATCTCTAGTAACTATAACTTGTGCCCGAAAGTAACTATAACTAGTGCCGACTCCATGCATTGCTAACTACTTTACATATTACATCACTCATGACATGTTCTATAACACCATTAATAACATCACTGCAACATCTAAAATGACATCAGTGACGACAACGCTGTGTATGGTGGGGGCGCGAGCTAAAGTTACTAGTGGGCGCAAGTTAAAGTGTTATTGCCTTTCTCCAGTAATAAGTCATATGTAGGGGATTTGCTGTCTTAAATGTAGAGCACATGCCCATATACATTGAATACCATTACCTGTCACAAAGTCTATAGTATTACTAATTTACAATTAAGTACCTTAATTTGATGAGGTTTGGAAGGTCACCTAAATGCATTTGCTCCATCAGAATCGGATTGGGAGCGTGTATTTCCATCCAAACTGGAACGGTTTCCGACCGACCAAGTACAACGCAAGTTAGGCTTTAGGAATATCCCAATCCGAACCCGCTGGTATTTGGGGGTGACCGAGCCGTACGCCTTAGAATCGTACATCTCTACTGGTCGTGTTTCCGAATGACTGATTACGATGCTGGATTCAGACAGCCTTTCCGAATCGTGCCATCCAACTCAAAACGGCAGTCGGAATCAGACTTTGGGGGAGCCTTCCCAATGGGGCCTGTGGGGATACCCATGGTTCCCCTCTTACCAGCCATCCACAGTGTGGCAGACATCAGGGGGTGCCCACCACAGGGTGCCCGATTTTCCCCAGCTGCCCCTTTCTTCAAAGGGAGCCTATGCATTTGGTCGGAACATAGGCTCCCATTGAAGTCAATGGGAGTCCAACCAAATCGTATCTGGAAGCATACGGATGAATCGTACTCGGTTGGTTGGACTCTGCCAATCCGAGTCGATCGGAAAACATACCCAAATCGATTTGGTCGGAATGATTTTCTAACCGCATCAGAATCAGGCCAAAAGTGTGCCAGCCATAGTTATAGTTAAACCCATATAGGCCACAACCTGTGAGTTTTATATCCATGAAAATATGATACCGCATTGCCTTTAAGATATTTACATGGTATGCAGAGCACCACTGATGCATTTGAATGTGAGCATTCCATTATACCACTATCTTAGACATAACCTCAGTACTTATGTATACCTTTGGAACAGTGTTGATGTTCCAAATCATTTGAGTTACTGATCAATGGATCCTGTTTAATAATGGACGCCAGGCCTGAGGAAAGAGTTATATTTATACAAGGAACTGAGACATATTGACGAGGAAGATATACCGGGTCTGATACACAGATTCTCATAGTTTTAATCTTGTGGCTAATAGACAAGACTAAAATGTTTCACCACTGAATCGGCTTATACACAATGTTAACTATTTTATGTATTTTTCTATTTACACATTTGCCTGCACATTCTATCATCATAAAATATACTCAAAATACACAACAACATAGTTACATTTTAGATGCTTCCCAGTGCTAGACAGAGGACCAGATGATGAAGCATCCCACAATATGTGGGTGAGGGTCTATCATCTTATGGCTATTATTAGTACGAACTACCCAGAAGATAGTGATGTATAAATTAAACTGCATCCAACAATTCTAAAAAAAAACAAATGTAACATTATATGGATCAGATGAACTTATTTCTGTTTTTTAAAAATTATTTATGATAATATTTGTAATTTAACAACAATTCTAGTTAATACTAAAAACCTGCAAGATTAAACAAACAATAGTGAGACCCACATAGCAGGAATATATTTGATTATTGTCCATAGCATTTTAAAGACAAAAGGTTGCATGTCATTCATTCTAAATGATCACTTTAAGTGAATATTTAAAACACTGATTCAGTGTTTACATTGATCATACAATTACAGAGGAAAAGAACACTTCCAGAACATTTGCAAACATTTGACATATTCCTTCTGAAGGGTATTATTGATATGAATCATAACCAGTATAAATAAATATAACCCAGATACTCTTAGACAGCTGCATATCAATCTTGGCGAGACTCATCTCAAAACACATTTATCAGTCACTGAATGTATTCTGGTAAACCCTTTTGAGATTCCTATTTTTAGTTTTTATTTATGAGAAACTTACAGATTAATTTTATGAGTTACCCAAAAATGGCACAAGTCTTCTCAAAGTGAAAGTGATTTTTACCAAAAGGATTTTCCAAGGAGCCCATGTTACAGCTTGCGTCTAACATTATGCATAAATATATCTAAAATTCTACATGGCTTCACATTTGAAATGCTATATTAGAAATGAGATTCAAGCCACAACAAGTGAAAGTTAAAGTACCTCCCTTATCTTAGGTTCCATTTTACTGCCCCATTATGTAGGGCTCACTTTTAAAAGTACATGTTCCTGCCAACAATAGCTCATGGAGTTCACTGTCTGAAATAAGCACAGACTTTGGAGTATTTATTGTGTTATCCACATTATTTTTTTCATTCTTATTCTGTGTTCCCAATCTCCCTCTCACCTATCTTTATGAACATGATGTGCACCAATGAAGTTGATATGTTGAATGACAGTTGATTTTAATCCTCATGGCCTTACTGTGTTCTTACCACCTCTCCTTAAAACATCTTGTGATGGAATTAAAAAATTCCAACCCACATGCAATGAACCAAGTACACAAACTCTGATGTGTTACAATTCATATAACTGATTATTTAAAAATTATTTATGTGATTAACATCACTACAATTCACACATGTATCAATTACAAATAAGCAACAAACATTCTTGCTGTACGTAGCAGCATTCAGAATGTTTAGGTAACCAACCAACTTCACTATTAGTAGCCCAATATTTGATGGTGCACTAGGACTCAAACTTTTTTTAATGTTATGTTTCTATGAAATGCTAATAAAAGTTAATGTGGCTATGGGTCATATGTAGGTAAATACTATTTACCGATTCTAAAAAACCGAATTTTACCGATTCGGTATTTTAGAATCGGTAAATGGTATGTAGGTATTCATTCTGTAATTTTTACAGAATCAGTAAAATTTGGTAAATACCGATGCAGTATTTACCGATTTGGTATTCCCCATTAATTTCTATGGGCATGCAGGCCCATAGGAATGAATGCGAATTACCGATTTGGTAAATACCGAATCGGTAATAGGGGGAAGACTTACAAGGGTGGAAGGGTGTCACATTGACACCCTGTTGTACCCCTGAATAGTGCATGGGTGCACATGTGGCACACATGGATTGGTGTCAGTACAACGCGGATTTTTACAACGCATTCCGTTACAACGGAATTTTTACAACGCAGGATCCATTACATCGGATGCCATTACAACGCATGGCATTACATAGCAGATGCTATTACAACGCATGGCATTACATCGTAAGTATAGGTAAGTATACTTTTTTTAAAAAATGTTATTAAGTTAATTTAATTAATTTAATTTAACTAATTTAATTAAAATATATTTTAAAATAGCCATTAATTTAATTTAATAAAATAATATCTATTTAATAAATGTAATTTTATTAAAAAAAGGAAATAATTTAATTTAATTAAAATAATGAAATTAATTTAATGTACATATTTTTATAATTGAAATTAAATAAAATTAATTGAAATAATTTATTTAATTTAATTAATTTAATTTAAAAATGTAATTAATGTAATAAAATTAATTTAATTTATTAAATATATTTTAATTAATTTAAAAATGGTAAATATAATTTAATTATCCCAAAACACAAACCTACCCCTGAACCCTACAATACCCCTGTACCCCAAAACCCAAACCCTGCCCTAAAACCTAAAAACACCCCTGTATCCCAAAACCCAAACCCTGCCCTAAAACCTAAAAACACCCCTGTACCCCAAAACCCAAACCCTACCCTAAAACCTAAAAACACCCCTGTACCCCAAAACCCAAACCCTACCCTAAAACCTAAAAACACCCCTGTACCCCAAAACCCAAACCCTGCCCTAAAACCTAAAAACACCCCTGTACCCCAAAACCCAAACCCTGCCCTAAAACCTAAAAACACCCCTGTACCCCAAAACCCAAACCCTACCCTAAAACCTAAAAACACCCCTGTACCCCAAAACCCAAACCCTGCCCTAAAACCTAAAAACACCCCTGTACCCCAAAACCCAAACCCTGCCCTAAAACCTAAAAACACCCCTGTACCCCAAAACCCAAACCCTACCCTAAAACCTAAAAACACCCCTGTACCCCAAAACCCTAACCCTGCCCTAAAACCTAAAAACACCCCTGTACCCCAAAACCCAAACCCTGCCCTAAAACCTAAAAACACCCCTGTACCCCAAAACCCAAACCCTGCCCTAAAACCTAAAAACACCCCTGTACCCCAAAACCCAAACCCTGCCCTAAAACCTTAAAACACCCCTGTACCCCAAAACCCAAACCCTACCCTAAAACCTAAAAACAACCCTGTACCCCAAAACCCAAACCCTACCCAAAAACCTAAAAACACCCCTGTACCCCAAAACCCAAACCCTGCCCTAAAACCTAAAAACACCCCTGTACCCCAAAACCCAAACCCTGCCCTAAAACCTAAAAACACCCCTGTACCCCAAAACCCAAACCCTACCCTAAAACTCAAAAACACCCCTGTACCCCAAAACCCAAACCCTGCCCTAAAACCTAAAAACACCCCTGTACCCCACAACCCAAACCCTGCCCTAAAACCTAAAAACACCCCTGTACCCCAGAACCCAAACCCTGCCCTAAAACCTAAAAACACCCCTGTACCCCAAAACCCAAACCCTACCCTAAAACCTAAAAACACCCCTGTACCCCAAAACCCTAACCCTGCCCTAAAACCTAAAAACACCCCTGTACCCCAAAACCCAAACCCTGCCCTAAAACCTAAAAACACCCCTGTACCCCAAAACCCAAACCCTGCCCTAAAACCTAAAAACACCCATGTACCCCAAAACCCAAACCCTGCCCTAAAACCTAAAAATACCCAAACACCCCAAAACATATACCTCAGTACCCCAAAACATATACTCCTATACTCATACTTATTAAAAAAATTACTTAAATTAATATATTTAATTTATAATATTTAAAAACATAAATAAATATTTTTATTTATAATTAATTATAAATAAATCAATTATATAATATAAAATAAAAGTAAAAAAATTATATACTTACCAATACTTACGATGTAATGGTATGCGTTGTAATAGCATCTGCTATGTAATGCCATGCGTTGTAATGGCATCCGATGTAATGGATCCTGCATTGTAATAGCTGCGTTGTAACAGCATTACGACGTAAAAGTTGCGTTGTAAGTGTTACATACCGGCACACATACATGCCCTCAGGGCATGTATGTCTGCCACATGGCACTTTTGGAAAAGCACAAATTTGCTTTTTCACAGGTTTTCAATATTTACCACCAACTTATTGTTTGTGGTAAATACCGAATCCTTAAATGAAAAATGCACTCACTTGAGTGCTCCCTACATAAAGGAATCAGTAATTTACTGAATCGGCATTTCAGAATTTGGTAACTTACCGATTCCTTAAATAACCGAATCTGTAAATTACCGAATCCTTAAACTTGGCCCCTACATCTCAAATGCCTAATACCGGTCGGTAACAGACGAAATTTGGTAATTTTGGCTGTTACCGACCGGTATTGGGTTACCTACATCGGGCCCCTATGTTTCTTAAGTACATTGTCAAGTGTTTTTGCTCCCCCAGTGTCTGCTGAATCTTTTGTATAGGCTCTTACTCCTTGTCATCTAATTTTTAATTCTACCAACTAAGGGCTTGTTTACGAGTTTGGTGGAAAGTTTACTCCGCCACAAACATGATGGATATTCCATCTGTTGTATTATATTCCATTATATCCCACGGAACGTATAATACGGCAGACGGGATATCCATCACATTTGTTACAGAGTATCCCATCCACCAAACTCGTAATCAGGGCCAAGTCTTTTTGAGATAATTTGCTAGAAGGTGAGTTCACTTGACTCTATCCACCTTCTCATTAACCTTACACAAGTAATGTTTGCCATAGCCCTTTCCTGAAACCTACTGATAATGATTTGGTTTTCCTATTGGTATATCATGTCTTGCCTGCAGTAGTGGATTGCTCAAAGAATTTCCCAATAAGTGATATTATTAATATTTATGATCGATGTTGTGGACCTGCATGTAAAATACTATTCACTAAAGTTGTTTTATGATAAACTTGACTCAGAGGATTGCCATAGAAAACATACACTAGGAAGATATTTCTTTCAGGATGGTATTCAAGTGTTAGATTCATATTAAGCGGATTCTCATGGAGATATTAATGATACATTATCAGTTCTTCAAGTGTGCCATTTCATAACATAAAGATTTCTTCAATGATTCTCATGCAGAAAAAGGAGATGTTGTCCCATTACAGGCATGCTCCCTCACATACTAAATCATGAATAGATTCCAATAAGCGGGAGCACACCTGAATCTCTTCATTGGTGGCATGCAAAAATTTGACACAAGGAATAAGATTTGAGAAATAATAGTTCTTGAAAACGTGGGCAATCAGAGTAAATACCATTCTAAAATATTCCATAAAGCTAGCGGGTTCATAAATGAGAACGTTTTTAATGATTCCAAATCCATCAGTTGATCAATAATTGTTGATTAGATAATACCCACCTTAATCAGAAAGAATGTTTTTCCAAAGGAATGCTACATATCTCTAAAGAAAACTCTTTGTATCTTCACTGTAATATGGATCTGTTATCACTAGAGCAATTGAAAAATTGGTGTAAATGCAAAAAAAAAGTGTGGGACGGAATCTCCAAATTTTACGTATCACTAGAGCGGCCACATGCATATCAATGTATTCCAGTACCTTTTCAATGTGCAAATCTATTAAAGAAATTGTCGGTCTATAATTGGCAGGTTGTGCACCCTTGTTTTTTTTTTCTACAAGAAGTATATGATGGGGAATTTTGGAAATTGTACTCCAATATATCTTATTTCATCCTTAAAATTGAAGTTACATTACATAACCATATTTTAACAGTTCATGCAATTCCAGTTTAATTTTGTATCCATATTCCAATACACCCTGATCACCTTGATTTATAACAACTTAAGAAGGGGATTTAATGTCATGTAATGTTTTTTCTCTCATCTTTACTGAGATTATTTTACAGAGGAATCTATTTATTGAGTAAAAGTGTTCCGTAATCAAATTATAAAAGACAGCAATCACAATATTGTTTGCAATTGGTGGCGAAAGCCTGAATTTTTGATGCACAGATCTCTGGCTATGGTTCACTATCTACATTTTCAACTTTATTTAAAATGGTTAATAGACGAGAGCCAGATATACTAAACCATTTAGCTGTTACAAACTCTACAATTCATTAAATCGTAGAGTTGCTAGCTGCTAAATGGATTTTTATATTGCCTTAAATCCATTTTGCAACTTGGAAGAAATGCAAGCCAAAATTCAATTTGGAAGAGGCATTTTTAGGGCATGCTATTCACTATTAAACCTGCAGTGCAATGTATTATTGGTTTCCAACTACAATTTTGTACATTGTCTGGACAATTGTCAGACATATATTTGTGCAATATTCTTGCACGGTGTATTACAATCCATTCTTTTGATACATTGATTTGTCTACACAATGCATTTTCCTACTTGTAGAGGGTCCATCAACACAATTAGCAATATCATGATCAGAACCACTAATGATCTCCTTGCTTGATGTTAATATGATACATTTTCTTGCCAGATTGCTTCACGTTTATTGATTCATCAAATTTCTTACCATGTGTGTATTCGCTATTATCCTTGAGAGATATGATTATCTTCTTATTTTTAGTTTTCTCTTGAAACTTTGATGTCATCCCTTCTGGGATTTCCAGATTCTTCCTTGTGTTTTCTTCTAGTATGAGGTCCTTCTTTTCCTTTCTGACCTCATGTAGATCCTCCTACAGCCTAGTTCTATCAACATCCCAATATGGTTTGAAAAATTCTGTCAGACCCTGGTCAGGGGTCCCAAGACAGAAAGGTGCTACTGAGTCCCAACTATGTAAGATGGGGGTCATATTCCACTGGTGCAAATCCAGCTATGGCGCTGCCAATTGAGTTTGCAGAAACTCTCCTACACTTGACTCGGAGGCTAGCGAGGGCAAGCAGGCGTATGCATTTCAGTGAGAGGATGTGAGGTGCTTGAGCTCAGCGCTGAACAATCAAACAACAGACACAACAGCTTTAATGTCCTCTGTGATTATCTCTGTAAGCATGTTTAATCACACAACAGTAATAAATACTTGGGTTGTGCAAAATGTATATAATTTGACCAATTACATGACATTTCAGAAACATTTTACATAATTTCTCAAAATGCAAATCTGTCATTTAGTATTTTAAACTGCAATGCAACCACATATCAATTGTTTGATTGATTGTTAATTTAACCATTTGTCTGGATAACAAATTTCAAAGATCAAATAAATCTATCCCATTCATAAGGCATTTTCCTTTATCCTCTATTTTCAAGCATCCCCAATCCCTTGTTAGTTTATCTGTAGCTGAAAGCAAAGCTGGAAGATCAAAAGTCAATTGTCATTTTAACTAATCAGGGCTATCAATAGGAAACGTTCTGTTCGAGTTATGTGCTAAAATACATGAAATATCCCCATTGCATATATACAACTTCTCTCAGTACAAGTCAATGTAATCTTACCACCTGAGAGAATAATGAGGAAACTTACCTAGTATGCATGTGTAAGGATTTACCCCTCAAGGAAGCAGAGGATGGCATTAAAGGGAATATATTTATATCCACAATACCAGCTCTACTCTTTTTACAAAATCCTACTTATCTTTCCAGGTTTGATAACAAAGTTACGCTTACTGTAAAATGTGCAATGCACAACATTGAGCATTATGACTTCTGGGCCTGTAATTATTACAATGCCATGAGAAGCTTCAAAAATAGAGAACAACTTTCATATATAATTAACAATGAGTAAATTCATGAACATATATACGGTTAGTGGTATTTCTCTTTATGAGTGTATATGAACATAATACAGCACAATCTCAGCCGGCTAATATGCTTCTAGGCACTTCAGGAAGATCCTCAGCTCTTCCTGCAGAAAGTACAGACTGCAGGTGATATTCCCTCACCTATTGGACTCTGGCTGGCAGGCAGACACCAGTGCTGATTGCAAAGCAGTCTATCAAGTACTCTGCAGAGAACTCCCTTTCCTGGCCACTATCTTCTCACACCTCCACTCACAGTCCCATTAAGACACATGCGAATGAACTGCTACATCTTCCACAATCTTCCTCCTAGGACTCTACAAAACATGTTAATTGAATCAAATGGCTAACATACGCAATATACTGAAATCCTCAATCAAACATAGAATATATTATATTTGTTTAATCAAAACTCAATAACACGGAGAAAACTAGAAACAAATAGCCTGATTCACGAAGACAAGTTACACTTTTTAGTAAGTTTACACTCTTGAATAAGTTTACTACTTTCCAGTATTCACAAACTCTGGGGCCTATTTATGAAAAAGTCACACAGGGCAGCACAGCAAGTCACCTTGCTGCACTGTGTGACAGGGAAAGAGCAGGAATGCACTGTATTTAAGACAATACAGCACATTCTTATCTTTTCATCTGCGCTGGTACCATTTTGGTAGCCTAGCAACAATGCAGGCTGGTGCAAGGGTGCTTGATTGCATGCAGGAGTGTTTTTGTGCAATTAGGAGCACCTTCTCGCAGAAAAACAATCCTTAGAGGCATATTCCTTTATCAATGTGTACTGCAGAATGCAGCACATTTAGAAAGAGGAAATAACAAGGAGAAATAGAGATATTTTTCCTCGTTACACCTTCCCTGGTAAGGAGTATCATTTTGGTGCATTTCCAGTTTTACTAGTTAAGGTAAATCTGCGAATGCGTCAAAAAACATGGGAGATGCATGGGAAAATCCCCGCAACGCCCATGGAATGCCTTCTCAGGGCATAGTAAGGCAACACAGTGATTTGCACTGCGTTGCCTTACTCCAGATTTATGGACAATGGAAAGTGCCCTTGCGTGGCTTAATAAATCTGACTTAAGGTTTGCGTTGCTCTTGCACCATGTTGCATGGCACAAGACCAACGCAAACCATCTCGTAAATAGGCCCCTCTGAGTGTAAGTTACTACTTAAAAAAAAACAACAATAGCAAGTCCATCATTACCCATGGCCAACCAATATCCCTGAAACATCCTCCAACAGAAAATAATGGAGGTAAGGACCTAAAATAAAACCCTATCAATCAATTAATCAATCAATAAGGTTTATAAAGTGCAGTAAATTATCTTTGAGGGTCTCAAGGCACTGTGGTTGCTAGCTGCTGCGCGGTGATATGTTAATTTGAATTGCCAAGTCTTGAGTCCTTTCCTGAATTGCTGGATCGATGTGGTGGTCCTGAGGTGCAGGGGAAGGTTGTTACATGCTTTGGCTACCAGGTCTGAAAAGAAGCGTCCTCCACTGTTGGCTCAGCAGATCTGGGAGGCATCTGAGAGGAAGAGGGAGGCTGATCATTGGTGTCTGATCAGTTGGTGGAAGGTCATGCATTTGTTGATGTATGCTGGTCCTTCGTCGTGCAGGGCTTTGTATGCGTGGGTCAGAATCTTGAGCTGGCATCTCTTTTGGATTGTGAACCAGTATAGCTTCTTGAGGTGGGTTGTAATGTGGGTCCTTCTGGGCAGGTCGAGATTGAGTCATGCAGCTGAGTTTAGTATTGCTTGTAGTCTTTTCCGACGGTATGTAGTGACTCCTAGGTAGAGTGTGCTACTGTAGTCCTTAGAAAACTATGGTTAAAAACAAAGGAGGCTCTGTTGGGTAAGGCAAATCACTTTGAGAATGCTGATTAATGCAAAACAAACGTGTAAAAGACTCTCTGAGACAACTATAAATTGAGATAATGAATCCTTAATCAAAATCAATTGCTTGAAGCCAAGGGGTAGTTTTCAATGAGTTTATATTGCGATGCAATCAGGTTACATTCTAACAATCAAACATAAGTGAGAGAAATGTGACAATTGGTGACAAGTGCTCGGTGCATGAAGCAAAATGCATTGAGATCAAAAATTATATACATATATACAATTATGTACAGGGGTATACTTGGCCAGAATATATTTCACATCCAAGGAATCATAGCGCTCATTTCAAAGATCCTGGAGTTTCTGGACCATAGGTGAGCGTCGACGTTTCGACCCTAAAGATGCCCCAGTTGGTGGTTGTGTCGGGTCTTTATCAAGACAGAAGGGGAGGGGTGGTTGAGAGTATAAGAGTCAGGAGGAGGGTCTCTGCCTGATCTTGGGCCAACCGGTCATATCTGGTCTAGGTACAGAAGAAGACATGGTCCGTGACTGGAGATCCCTCTCTGAGTAGCGGGGAGGGCTGCTTGTTTGAGTCAAAGCGGCGTGCACGGCTGAAAAGTCCATAGCTAGAAAACTATGTTAAAATAAATTATTTAAAATATAAATAAAAACAAATGAATGTTATTAAATTAGCACATATTTATTATTAAATAAATGTTTTCATTTTTCCCTATACTTTACCGTGCAGAGATTTCTGCTCCTGGCTGACTTTTTCATGGACAAAGTTGTCTAGATTTTTAACAAGTTTGACCAAAAGCTGGCTAACAATTTGGGAGGGGTCGGGGGCGCTAGGTGGCGCCGGACCAAGATGGCCGCACTGTGGTGAGGCTCTCGCCTAGCCGAGCCTAACTTTATCCTTTTTACCATCCTGACCTGAAAACAACACCTTGCCTGCAGCGGGACCTGAATCGCCTTGCTGAGAGGAACGTCCCGGTACCTTCATCTCCCAGGCAGCACCCCCGGAGCCGGAGAAAACTGCCCTTCTTCCCGTGAGCGGCGCCTCGCGCTCTCCTGCGGTCCCGCCCTCCCGGGAGAACAAGCTGGGAAAGGCTGGGAATCTGGGGCCTAGACGGAGGTACCCGCCCCCCGGACGGTGGTGACTTGTGGGCCCCATCCGCAGCCGCGGGGCTATCCGGGACGAACTTCTGGGGAGGTGAGAGCCCCCCGAACAATGGAACCGCTTGCCGACCATCCCCCCTGCCTGGCGTCCGGCATCGCGCGGCCTTCCCCTTGCTGGAGCCCGCCAAAAGACACCAGCCCCGACCTGGTACCAGGCGCTACCTGGTGAACGAATACACTGCCTGGTCCGCGCGGCCACCACAGGACCCCTGCGGCGCCACTGCCTTTGGGGCCCCATACAGAGACGGAGGGGGGACTGCCACCGCAGAGACATGGACACACATCGCGGCATAACGCCCGGACAACTATCTTCGGCGGCTGGACTGTATCAGACTGCCGCGAATATCCGTCAGCAATGGAACCTTCATTGTACAACCCCCCCACCACCGTCGAGAGGAACAATGCCTCGGCCATATTCTCAACGGCAGACGCAGCCATTTTAGAGTGAGGCCAGGACTGCAGTGAACCGCCACGATTGGAGTTTGGGAGACAGGACACACACTTTGGCTACTGCTTACCCACCAGCGGTCACATTCATCTCACCTTCTTCTACCTACTGGCTGAGGGGCCCCCCTCCTCCCGCAACACACGACTCAGCCTGCACTACGGGTACGGCTCAGCACCCGCACTTCAGTGCCGTCAAGAACACTTACGGGACTGCTCTGGAAAGCCTTCCATGGTGGCCTTCCTCTGCCCAGAGGGGGTCGAACACTACCCGGCCCGGCGAAACACTTTTATATCCCCCATGTGATCCATGCCACGCACGCATGAGTGCCCTCTCTGCTGACCCGCCACAATTTTCACAGAACGATCTCACCCACCAATGTAGAGGGGATCAACGTGAGGGGGGGATTCCTTTCTCTTGTGGTGCAGGCGGTGTCGTGAGGGTCGGAATATACGCTTACTGCATACTTTGGGGGCCGGGTGACCTGCGTACAGCCTTCTCCCGATCATCGAGTCCGAGGCCTCTTCCCCAACTCTCGTTTTTTCGGCCACCACGAGTCTGGCGGATCCCACGGCCGCGACATCGCGGACGCCGAGGCGTGTTATGAGTCGTGGCGACACTACGCAATCCAAAATTCCGTTTGAAGACAGAAAGACAACCAAAACGATGCCTGGACCGGAGGGGAGCCCTACTACGCCCACTCCGCCGGACGACGACTGGAAATCCCTACTTTTAGGTATGAAACAAAGCCTGTCAACAATAGATGCCAAGATCGACACCATAAATTCCCGCATGGATGGGGTAGTGGCGAAACTAGACCAACATGATACCCGCATAAAAGAGGCCGAGGACAGGATCTCTGGACTGGAAGATGGGGCCATTTCTGCGAACCGACAAGTCACTCAAATGGACAGACTCCTCAAAGTCATCGCAGACAAGAATGAGGACTTGGAAGCCAGGTCCCGCCGAAATAATGTCCGTATCTTAGGCTTGGCGGAATCTACAAATACGGGGAAAAGGGAGCTCTTCGTTGAAAACCTGGTGACTGAACTGTTCGGGAAAGAATCCTTCTCCCCACACCTCATCGTCGAGAGAGCGCACAGGTCTCTTGCAGCTCGCCCTCCTCCAGGGGCTACACCTAGACACATCGTTGCACGTTTCTGAACTATAGAGACCGCGACGCGGTGCTACGCCGTGCCCGCGAGCTTGGCACGATAAACTACAGCAAGACAACCTTATCCTTTTTCCTGGATTTTACCCCCTCGGTGCAGGAGGCACGGCGTAAATTTGTGGCCGTGAAAAAGAAGTTACAAGTTCAGGAACTCTCATACGCCATGCTCTACCCTGCGAAACTGAAAATCTCCTACCAGGGCAAACACCACATCTTTGCAAATCCACAACAAGTTGAAGACTTCCTCAAGCAACATAAACGAGACCGCGCCAGGGAAGATATGGATGGGCGCCGCTCTAGATCACGCTCGCCACTGGAGCAACAGGACTGAAATTGACTAGGCTTCTGCCTGGTACAAGAGACTCGTATGCCTGGACATTGCTGCTCATGATGCACTGTATTTCCGGTGAAGTACATTTAATGACTTACTATCCACTGGTCTGAATGATAATCTGTGCTCGGCAACCCACCTCCGTCCCAGGACAGACGACCGGGTTACTACCTGGTGTCTAGTGGGTGCGAATTGAGAGGTGGGAGCCAAGTCGGGCGCCCCTAGACTCGTTTCCCCAATGGGTGAACCCCCTTGCAGCCTCTCCTTCCACAGGGTAGGGGTAACTGTGGGATGTTGTTTTATTTTTTCTTGGCTTTGGGTGGGTGGGTGCTCTTTGCCCGGCAGGTTGGGGTTGCCGGTGTGGGTGGGTGGAAGTTCCGACACATCATGAACATAGTCACAGCAATTTTAGTACGGATTTGGATCGAGATTGCCAGACTGGGATACGGGGTTTCTAGATGCACTGATGATGTTGTTTATTGTATGAACCTTAATGTCATGCTTTTACATTGCACATTTCTGTATTCATTGGGATGGGTGACGTAACAGACACACAACCTATCCAACAACTGCAACTGATCTCGTGGAACGTACGTGGACTTAACAACCCGAGGAAAAAAAGTAACCCTGGGCGGAGTTCGCGGAGTGGGGCTTCGCGGAGCTACGCGAAGTGGGCGAGAAACTACGCCCACCTCCGCACTCCGCGTAGCCCCACTCCGCAAAACCACTGGCCGCCAGCCCCGCCACCCGCCTCCCTCCCGCCCTCCCTAAATACTTTAAAATAAAGGAACGCAATAATTTTAAAAGCACTTACCTTGCCGCCGCTGGCCGCCGCGTTCCCCGGGGCTCGTTATCTTCCGTCTTCCGTATTTTTCAATAATGCGCATGAGCGGGCGGCCGCGCATGCGCATTTTCTCGTGAAAATGCGCATGCGCACCCGCCCGCGCATGCGCATTACTGCAAAATACGGAAGACTGAAGATAACGAGCCCCGGGGAACGCGGCGGCCAGCGGCGGCAAGGTAAGTGCTTTTAAAATTATTGCATTATAAACAACAGTGGTCCCAAGGAGTCTGTGGATATAAATTTATCAGATAAAATACAGTCCACAATAGGAGCTATATTGGCCACTGTCCAGCCGGACAGGGTATTTTTTATTTTTTAATGAAATATATAGTGGAGTAGACAAAGGCACAATCCTGTACCGTTTTGTGAACAAACAAAGAGGGTTTTTAGGCAAGAAAGAGCATAGTTGGCCACTTGTAATTCAGTAGGGTTTTTAAGTAGTGCCAAGCAAGTGCTAGACACAGCATCAATCAAACAGAATCGTTAGGCTGTGAAAACACTTTTAACAAGTCGACGTTTCGATCCCTTATGCTCAATATTACGGGATCATCATCAGGACTAACAATCCATACATTTGCTTGCCTGGTATAAACATTTTAACACACAACCGCCCAGTGGGGGTCGGAAGGGTTCAGGGATAAGATTACAAAGGTGGACACTGCTTTAAAAGGAAACCTGGTAAATACCGGTTGTTATGTGCACTCTGCCTCGTCTTCAATTAATTAAGAAATGTCTTGAAGTTACTGTTGGCCCGTGTGGTCAATTGCTTGCTCGAGATCGAGTCTTGGGAGGAGAGAGCCTCCTCGGTGTCCGTTGCCCTGGGTGTTCTGTAGAATTACAGTCACTTAAAATTATTGCATTCCTTTATTTTAAAGTATTTAGGGAGGGCGGGAGGGAGGCGGGTGGCGGCCAGCTACGCTCCGTCTGCGGAGCGTGCGTAGTGCCGCCTGGCTCCGCCAGCTCCGCAAAATGCGGAGTGGGCGGCACTACGCACACTCCGCAGACGGAGCGTAGCTGGCCGCCCACCGTTAAAAAAAAGGCAGATAGGCAGGGAGTGTCCATTGCCATGCTTCAAGAAACATATTTAATGTCAGGTAGTCCCCCACTGTTTGCGTCCCGCTGGGCCTCCAGCAGACTATTCTCGCCATATTCCAACTACGCTAGGGGGGTAACGATCTTGGTCAGACGAGGGGTGCGCTTCACTCCTGCTGGTACTGAAGCTGATACGGGCGGCAGGTATTGCATGGTATGGGGCAGGCTCTATTCACATACAGTCTTATTTGCATGCTACTATGAGCCTAATACAGACGACCCGACCTCGCTTCTTACACTATGGGGTAAAATTCAATCGATGGAGTTTGCTCACGTCATCCTTGGAGGTGATTTCACCACCGCACTTCGGCCAAACATGGACAGATCCCACCCACAGGCGACACATTACACACGCACTCAGCGTGCCCTGTTGGACATTGTTGACGACCATCGCTTGGTCGACGCTTGGAGACGTATGCACCCCGCAAACACACACCACCCACTTCTCAGCGGTGCACTCCACCTGGGCGCGTCTGGACTACATACTTTGTACTGAGGGGCTTTTCCCTTGGCTAGTCAGAGCCTCCCACCTCGCCCGTACCTTCTCTGATCACTCCACAGTATTAGTGACACTACTCATTCCTCTAGACGTTTCCCCTTACTTAAACTGGCGTCTCAACCCTGCACACCTGACCGATTCAGCCTTTAAAGCGGAACTAGAACAAGACAAAAGATTTTTTTGACCGCAACATATCTTCGGTGTCCAGTCTGACAACAGTTTAGGAGGCCTTCAAGGCCACCGTAAGGGGCTGGTGCATTGCTAAAGGGGGTGGTGTCCTTAGATCCCTACGTGACGAGCTGCGCAAACTTGAATTAGAGCTGAGACAACTTGAACAGGATGTTGACAGTACCACACACGGACACACAGCTAGAGCTCAACTCCGAGAGAAGCTTAATGAGTATGCAGAACTATCAGAGAAAGAATGTAAGTTCCTAGGGAAAACACACTGCACGCAGATATGGTGAGGGTGATAGGCCAGGTAGAGCGCTTGCATCCACTGTTAACCCCCCTCGGTACCACAATTATATAACTACCTTGCTAGACAACAACAATGTACCCCAGCGGAGCCTACCAGACCAACTTAGGGTCCTCACTGAGCATTACTCTACGCTCTACACCTCCCAGAGATCCACTCCGATAAATTTAAATACTTATTAAGATGACACTGCACTAGCATGGTTAGGTCCATCCCAACAGAAATTCCTACATCACGTAATCGAATTGGAGGAAATAACAGACGCCATAATGTCCATGAAATCAGGTAAATCTCTGGGTTCAGACTGTTTGCCAATTGACTTTTACAAGGCCTACATGCATATTCTGGCCCCGATACTACAGCAAGTGTATTACACGGCTCCCGATTAGGGTATTCTACCAACCACTATGCGTGAGGCCCTGATAACATCATTACTGAAGCTGGGCAAGCCGCCGGAGTCTTGTGACTCATATAGACCCCTATCCCTGTTAAACTTGGATATTAAAATTCTAGCTAAAGTTCTTGCATCGCGCCTCAATCTGCTGATGGAAAGGCTGGTGCTACCAGACCAAGCGGGCTTTGTCCCAAACCGCACGACTTCCCACAATTTCCGAACACTTCAAGCAGTGATACAAGACATATCTCCCACATGCGAGGCGGCCGCCATTTTTCTCGATGCCACGAAGGCTTTCGATTCGCTAGAATGGGACTACCTGCTGGCGTTACTAGAACGGATGGGCTTTCCTTGTAGTTTCCTGGACTGGATTCGATTACTATATCGTCAGCCCCAGGCCTCTGTTGTGCTGAATGGTTCCCGCTCAGCCCCCTTCGAGATCCACCGTGGTACGCGGCAGGGATGCATATTATCCCCAGTCCTATTTGCAATAGCGATCGAACCATTAGCAGCCAAACTACGCCAACACCACAATCATTGTTCTCTCATATAGTGGAGAAGTATGGCTCAGGGGTTAGAGGCGGCAGACCCGGAAGCTAAGATCGGCCCTGGACCGGTCTTGGGCTAAAAATTCCACGGACTCGATAATTCTCGCTTCGGTGCCTTCTCGACTCATGGGTTCACACTCTGCGACTCTGGGCAATAGCTTGCTTAATCTCCACAATGGCCCCTCGTGGCGGGATGCCTGGCTTTCACCTTGTGGATACCCTGCCGGGGCTATCTCACAGGGGAATACCAGGACGGGTTCCCTAAGCAAGCGCCGGGAAACACACTGTGGGTAGCTGTGCGCTATATAAGCTCAAATACATACAATACATACATACATATCCGGAAAGACAATTGCTTATTGCACTATATGCCGACGATATGACTCTTTACGTACATAAACCTCAGGAAAATCTGAATCCTCTGCTGCGCAAGATTACCAAGTTTGGTTGTATTGCAGAAATACAAATAAACTGGTCGAAATCAGCACTGTTCCCACTGACTGACAAAACCACGCAATTCCCCCTTGATTACCCTCTAATATGGTAGGCAGAGGAGATCAAATATTTGGGTATCAACGTGACTAGACACTGTGATACTCTCATCAGGGCTAACTACGGGACAGTTCTGGACAAGCTGACTGACAACATCACCAGGTGGATTCATCTCCCACTATTGATGGCGGGACGCATCTCCCTGATCAAAATGGTAGTGTTACCTAAACTACTGCATCTCTTCACTAATATCCCGTATAATCCGGGTTCCCACTTTTTTCGTGCACTTAACTCACAAATGTCACAACTCATTTGGGGTGGTAAACATGCCCGTATCGGCATGAAGACACTAATGCTACCTTACCACCAGGGAGGATTCGATGTAGCCAACTTCCGGCGATACTATGATTGTGCGCAGGGCCACTTTGCCGCATACTGGCTTCATTTCCCCCCTTTCATGGCACATCTGGCGGTCGAGGACGGCTATATGAGGCCAGTACAACCATCGGGCTACCTTTACTCGGATGCTAAGATTGTAGACCGTGATCCAACCACGGTTGACTGTACAGTACTTGCCTGGAGATGCTTAGCGGAAGCCATGGGAATGCCGTTCCTATACTCGCCTCTCATGACCCTAGCACATGACCCACAGCTTAGAATAACTTGTGAGGAAATAGGTCGTAAAATGCTCACGAGACTGGCACTCCACACATGGGGTGACCTATATCTTCAGGGCAGCTTCTGCACATCCGTGCAATTCCTTGGTGATGAATCCCCCTCAGTCATGGATACGTTTCTATATGTGAGACTAAGGCAGAATGTTAAAGCGGTCACCCCCAACTTTCTGGATGAACCAGACACTGTAATGCCCCTCCATTCCCTACTCCAGTCAGACGCCCCGAAACATGTTGTCTCCATGCTTTACAGGCATACACATGCAACCCCATCCCCTCCCTCCCTTAGAGTGAGACGTGACTGGGAATGTGACCTAGATGCCCCAATGTCGGACGAACAATGGGAAGAGAGCTGCGTACACACTACCGCAGTGACAGGTAAGACACGCCTCAGACTGGTACATTATACATTTTTGTACCTGCTATATTATACACCGGCCAAGCTGCAACGCTTTCGACTCCGGGATGATGACCGGTGTTCTCGTTGTAAGGCCGAAGGAGCGGATTCTTTCCACCTCGCATGGACGTGCCGGGCGGTGGCGTCTTTCTGGGAGGAAGTGTTTACAGCCATGTCAGACATGGTTGGAGCGAGTGTGCCACCCTGCCCGAAGGTCGCATTGCTGGGGCAAGCATGCCCTGCATTGAAAACTCATCGTAAATTGTTCGCGTTGGGCCTTCTCCTTGCGAAGCGACATGTGGCATGCCGTTGGGGACGCAGACGAGCACCCAAGTTCAAGGATTGGCTGACTACAATGACCACATGGCAAGACCAACTGCACAATTACGCGGAGCTCCTTCCCCACAAATCAAGACCAAAGGACATATGGGGTCCGCTTACTGCATAGCTTCTCCGACTCCAAGCCAGTATTCAGTCGGATGATGACAAGGCACACCAGGGGGATGCCCCTTTGATACCAGATACTGCACCACACACCTAATGCATAACACTCGTGGAATCCACCCCAGTACGTATGCCTTACCCGTCACGTGTAATACTACCTGCGTTTCTACACACTGGAACACCTGTTCTATACTCATTAGCATCCACTGTACACCTATGATGTTAGAGATCTACATTTCATTTCAACTATATTGGTTGAACTCATGACGAAATCATTACACTTCTTGCTTTTTAGCTAGCTAGCTAGTTGCGTCCCCCCCTAACCCAATGGATGTACATTTAGCATGACATATTAATAGACATGTTTAGTCTGATTCATTATCTAATCATCAGTCACAATTCCCCTCCCTCCTCCCCACGTTATTAGGATTGCTCCACTAGGTGCGGAAGAAATCAGTTCAGGGTCTTTATAATCAGGATAGGGCCGCTGCTACAACATTAACATCCCGCACCGGAGGTCTCTTTTTTCCACATACCCAGTATGGTGGGCACACGGAGGTGGGAACAGTCAGCAATAGACCCACCAGTTTGTCGGGTTACACAGTTAAATTGAAGTTGAACAAAAAAAGGAAACTAAAAAAGTTGAGAAACCTCAAGCATTCTCTGTTCTATGTACATCGTTACCTACATCATTACCGAATGCACCCTCACGCAGCTACCAAAAGCCTTTAACGCGGCCGGCCTTGATGGGTTGTAGGCGGCTTGCTGTGTCAGACATGTGTCCCCTTATATCAATGATACTGTTGTAGCTGCCGGCCTGACTTTGCAGGTTGTAGGCGTCAAAGCTGTGTACTTTATACTTGCCTCAATAAAGGTTTTCCCAAAAAAAAAAAAAAACAATTTGGGAGAGGTACCCTAATCAACTCTACCTGAGGACTGTAAAAAATTTACCAACTTCTCTCCTCTCTTGATTCAGCAAGTCTCTACCTATTCTTGCATCCTCCAAATCAGGCTCACTTATCGACCACTGTCCTCTGAGAATCATTAATCTGGCCACTCCTACTGTGGCAATCATGCTGACCACAATTTTCAATTCCATGCTGGAATGAGGTAATTTTCCCATCCTTTGGAAGGAACCATCTACCCCCTACTGAAAAAGCCAAATCTAAATACCAAAGACCCAAACAACTATCAACCAGCCAATCTAAAGCTCAAAGACACAAACAGCTATCGACCCATTTCCTGCCTACACCTCTGGGTTAAGGCAATAGAAATGGCGATGAACCAGCACATAGTCCAATTTCTATTATACAACCAGCTGCTAGATACTACACAATTTAGTTTCAGAAGTGGTCATAGTACCGAAACAGCCCTAATCAAATCTACTGAAGAGATCAGAGCAATAGTTGTTGATGGTGGCAGAGCCGTGCTTGTCCCCCTCAACCTATTGGCAGCCTTTGATGCAGTAGACCACAAGATCTTGGTCGATCATCTCCAGGAAGTCAGTATCGAGGGGGCAGCCCTGAAATTGTTAAAATTCTTCCTTTCTAAAAGGATACATTTGGTGGCCTTGGATCCTTATTTGTCAAAAACATTTAGTCTGCATGTGCAGTTCTGCAGAGATCTGCATTCAGCCCAACCTTGTTCAATGTCTATGTTAAACCTTTGGCCACATTATTGTGATCAGTTGTGCTGATTCTTTCCTCATAAACCAATGAGACCCAAATTGTGATTGCAAAGTCATCCCCTAATAATTCAGCAGGTGACAATTACCACAACTGTTTGGCAGCAATTGGTAAATGGATGAACCCAAACTGTTTGAAGCTTAATTCAGAGAAGACAGATGTCACTTTTTTTTAAAACAATCCTTCCCTCTGAGCTCTGTTCTGGGAGCCAATGGAATTTGGGACTCTGCTCACCCGTGTGATTTAAGTCAGAAATCTGGGAGTGCTAATGGATTGTAAACTGACCAATTGGCTGCAAGTCAAAGCAGTTACCTCCTCCGCTCTTTACACTCTCAGGATGCTTAGAAAGATATTTCCTTTCATCCCAGTCAACTCCGAAAAGATGGGCATTATTCATGGCCAAAATAAACTATTGTAATGACATGTACCTTAATATGCAGCATCAAAACCTAAACAAAGTTCAGGTTTTAAAAAATGCGCCTGCCAGACAGTTACCTTTAGTAACAGGGTGATAAGCAGTGCACCAGTAGGCTGCAATAAGGAAACCGGTATATGCAGCATGGACAGTGCTCCCGTAGACAAGGAGATAGCAGACCTGAGTTAGAATGAATTTGTGAGGTGGGATGAGAAACACTGGAGCATCTCTCCTCTCACAATCATTAGAGCTGAAGCAGAGGGGTCAGGCTAGGAGTGTTAAAACCTAGCCCAGGCATAACATCAGTAAGATATCTAAGGGTCCAGGCATTCCTAGCAACTTAGTCACTGCAGTGTTTCAATGTGTGCTTCCATCGACACAAGCGTCTCCACCACATGAATTACTGTAAGTAACTCAAGCTCATACCTCAATGCCAGGCTTGGTCAAGGCAATGAGGTGGGGTAAGTTGACCCAGTCTACTCAGCGGAAACTTTGGCTTTCACTAATGTAGGCGATAAATACCCTGTATTAAAATGAACTCATTGTTAACCACCATACTGGGGGAGAAACAGGATATGAAACTAGATCAAACCTCTCTTGCATCTTCCCTGAGTAGTAACATGGAGGAAATTGTGAGGAAAACAAACACTTACTCGGCTCAGTTGGAGGAAGTACAAACACATGTTAGTTTTAGAAGATACTCAGGGTGAGCTTAAATCTGAAAATTGCTATAAGGGTAAGGAGATTAAGCTGAGTAAATCACAGTTGGAGGATCAGGAGAATCGATTAATGAGGCAGAGTTTGAGATTACTGAAAGAAAAGAGATGGCATCCTCACCAAAAGAAGTAGAAAGCTTAATTAGGACCCATATCATGCCAGAATTCAAAAAGGCCCTTGGAACCATGAGGGTGCACTGTGTCCCATTCATGAAATACGCAAATGCTGCACGTCCTTGTACAGTATTAGTGAAGCTTGGAAACTTCAGAATCTGAGAAAAGTTCTATCACAAGAATGAAGCAGTGGTCTTTTAAGTTTTGAAAGGGGTTCAGTTTTCAGATCTTCCCAGCTATAACTTTTGAGATGTCAAAGCATCAGAAGGAATTATGACCGTTGATACACTTGTGTAAAGCAGAGGATGCACAAGGCATATTAATGCAGATTTCGGGAGCCTGCGCATGCACATTCCTCACCAGGAATGCGCATGCCCAGGCTCCCGCGCATGCGCAGTTTCAAGAAGAAGGCGCGATAGACCAGGAAGATGACCCCCCGATAAGGTAAGCGTTTTAAATCTTATTTTAGGCTTTAATATGTAATATTGTGGGCGGGAGGCGGGCGGGAGGCGGGCGGGCACCTTAGTTCCGCCCCGAATGTGCGGAAATTTGCCCCGTGTTTCCACCTTCTTTGCAGAAGGCGGAAGGGGCAAATCTCTGCCCAATACGGTGGGCGGAATGGAAATGTCCGCCCACCCCTACAAAATAGCAAGTAAATCCCTGAGCAACAGTTGTAGATGTAGCAGCACAAGTATATTCACGACTCTTCAGTGGATTAGCAGTTTGTTCTTATCCATTATTATTCCATTCTCATAGCCTCCTCAATGGTCACAATTCTTGCTGGATGATACTCAAACCACAGGGTAACCACTGAATTGCCAACACGTGTTTCATCAGGCCATTCAGCCAAGACTTCATCAGGGCTAAACAGATACAAACTAGCCTTAGTGTTACATAAATTACCCTACAATGACAAGGAAAAAAGAGTACAAATATACAAAAAGTATTTGATATTTTATATAAACAAATAAATCTATATATTCCTTTTAAAAGCCATGTCCATAAATCAGGAGCAGGAACTTGCAGGGACCATATAAGCAAATTTTGTGCTTATATAATGGTCTAAAAAGGAATGAAAAGTAAAGTAAGATATAAAGAAGTGCCCATAAAGAAAATACGTGAGCTCTAATACAAGGAAGATATTCAGTGCTCAGAAGTAAGTAAAAAACCAATGATAGAAACCAAAGACCACCTCACCCTTGTGAAACAAAGCAAATATCCTATAAACTTACCAAAAGCAACTAGTAAGAAAACCCTTATAAATACTTCTCACATGCACAAGATCAAAGCAAATTACATTTCTGCAGAGAAAACAAAGTATATAAAAACTATTAGTCATGCATGACATTCGCTCTACAATGGTCACAATACAAATGCTGATGGAACCAATATATTAACTACAAGCCATGTTAGCAAGACAGCAAAAAATAAGGTAGTAACTTATAATGCCTGCTCTGTATAAATCGAACACGTAGCCAATTGTAAATATCTAACAAACATTAATGTTAGAAAAAAGCTAAACGAATCTTCCATCAAATACCACCAAATAAAGTAGAAACCAAAATACCCAAAGTTGACAGCTTAAGAAATCTTTAATTCCAGATTAATCATTAATTCATTTATCTCTGCCGATAGAAAGTAGTGAGTATATACCATCCTAACAGACATATAAAGCAAATTCAATTTTCTTATATTACCTTAAAAAACAGTAACAACGAAACATAACGTAGGCACTCAGTATTTGTAGTCGAAGTTACTTCCAACGCGTACAAAGGACTCCTAAGTAGAGAGAATAACATGTGAAACCTTGTTTGAGCAGGCAAGTACGGTTATCTTAAATTAATGGTACGACATATAGCCTGGTGACTTGCCGATCTTCTATCATTAGGTGAGGAAATAGATAAAAAGTGACACTAGTGAAAAGAATTATGAATAAAAATTATATTGTTTACCAATAGAGGCGATCAGCGTGTCGTAAATAGTAGGCATAAAAGACAAGCCCGCAAATTCAGGAGTGCAGATCTCGGTCGTGGTACACCGAGTCCAGTCCTATAACGTAAAGTGTATATATAAAATAACACCAATACCGCCAAAGTCATATAGTCAAACATTGATGCATACATTTTAGCAAGCAAGTAAAAACACACACTTCATAAACTCACCAATCTACTCTCTAAATATATTACAATTTAACAAAACAACATTTTAGAAGGAATAAAATCCCATGACCATTATTTTTAATAAATACCTCAAAGAAGTCGATGCAGCAACAAAAACGGCATGCGTGTTGAAGTGGGGACTAGTACCAGCGCCATATTGGAAATATCTTATATACGCTCCTGTATGAAACAAACAACGGAAAAAGCAAAAGTAAGGCTAGACTGCGACCATTCAATACGCCCAATTACCAATCAACATAAAAGAAGTCAAAATCAGTACATATTCTACACCGCAGCCTTGCGTCGCCTAATTTGGCTACCATCGAAAACGATATGTGCAAACCAAGAATCATTAAAGTTTGGTATTAGTTGATGCAACAACGCCCGTCACGTAGATATATAACCAAATCGATATCATAACCAAATTACTCTACATTCGACAATGTAAATAAGTGTAAACCCCAACATATAGTAATACGCCATATTGCTCAAAATATACCCACAACTTCTAAGTGTTTATCATATTTAATTAATTTATCACATTCATGTGTGTACACACAAGAAACATTTCAAATTCTAAGAAGAAAAATTAAAGCAATGCTATGTTAAAATTGAAACAAAATTAATAATAAATATTACTTACCTAACATAATAAATTCAATGTCACTATACTTCTTAGGATTGCACAAATATCTTCACTACAAAAACCATCAGCTTACTATCGCTAGGTCACATCACACTTACAGACTTGCCCCACCATACAGAACCAAAATGAAACAAAACCAAGGTATTCTAATATTAAGTAAAGTTATCAAACTGGAAGAGGGAGGTACAGATGTATTGAGTACGTGAAGAGGGCAGCAAAGGTAGCCGATTATCAGACCACACTAGAAAAGAATAGTAAATTAAATAGGAAGATAAAAGTAATAAGTGATAAATAAAATTCAAAATTCATAATAGAGTAAATACATCAGGAACCATTACAGTCATAAGGTCTAAAGCACAACACAAAAGATATTACCTTGAAGTGTATTGAGTAAGTGAAGGGGGCTATAAACATAGCTAAATATCAGAACACACCAAAAAGAATCAAGAATTAAAGAAGAAGGTAAACATTTATAATGAATAATAAATAAAATTCAATATTTGTGATAATATAAATAATAATCAAGAACCATCTCAATTGTAAGATCTAAAGTACAGCACCACAGTTATTACATTGAATACAATTCAGAAACATCCTCATCATGAAGAAGTCATTACATATTGTATTAACAGCAAAAAGGCAGGAACAGAAACAATTTACTAAATTCCCAAAAAATACTGTAGTTCATTGTCAATATTGATTCCCAGCTTCACTGCATGAAGTCTGAGAATCCAACAGACTTCCGCCTGTCTCACTCGGAGTTCTTGATTACCACCCCTGGGACTCACAGGTATTTTCTCAAGACCATGACATTGAAATGACAACTGTTTGCGTTGTTCAGAGCATTCTAATGCATCAACCCCTATTGGGTATCTTTCATCAAGATTTTTCAAATGCCCTATAATGTTTAAAGATTTGTTCTTTTAAGCACCTTATTGTGCTGCCAACATAAATTTTAGAACATTTACACAAAATAACATAAACAGCAAATTTAGTTGTGCAATCTATATGTTGGTTAATCCAAAATCTCTTTGAACCATTGTATTGAAAATCTCGTTTGTTAATGTTGGCAAATTTACACATACTGCAATTGAGGCATTTGAATGAACCATGATTTCTCTTATGTAACCAAGTTTGATGTTGTAGATCAGGTTTAGGGTAACTTTCATAGTACAAATAGTTAGCCCTTTGCGATAAGTTATGCCAGGGTTTTTGATTATGTATCCTTGCAGTTGTGAGTCCAAAGTAAGTAAATGCAAATGGAGTTTAAGAATATTAAATATTTTGTGAGACCAAGGATGGTAATTGGTCACCATTCTTATAGGGGATCGTTTCTCATCAGTTTTGTTGGATAGTACCTTAAGGGTCTCAGGCCTAGGGAGTCTATCGGCTAGTTTTTTAGCATTAGATATAACCTTTTTGTCATACCCCCTTGCGAAGAATCTACGTTCCATATCCTCGGAGCAATCATGAAAATCCTTATCATTTGAACAATTCCTGCATGCTCTGAAAAATTCACTGAAGGGTATTGAATTTACTTGTGTCCTGGGGAGCGTACTATCGGCATGCAATAACGAATTGCACGCTGTCTCTTTACTGTGCATCCTGCAATTATTCTTATTGTTTTCTACAAAGGGTTCTACATCCAGGAAAATGATATGATCCATACTGTAGGACATGGTGAACGTCATATTGTAATCATTAATATTCAAATGATCAAAAAATTGTTGTAAGTCAGTAACACTACCTGTCCATATCAATAGACAGTTATCTATGTAGCTGCCAAAATACATGATGTAATCATGCCAGGCAGCCCTGGATTGGCCCCAGATATGCGTCGCCTCAAACCACCCCATAAAGAGGCAGGCAAAAGATGGCGCAAATCTGGAGCCCATCGCAGTCCCACAAGTTTGTTGATACCAATCTGTTTTGAACAGAAAAACATGAGGCTTATGAATCTACTTATTGAGAATTCGGACAGAAAGGCCACTAAAGCCGCTGAGAAAGCAGATGAGGTTGAGAAAGGGATTGAGGAATTGAAACTTCCTGAGGACACTAAGAAAAAATACGCCATCTTGGAAGGCGTCTTAACTAAATTTGAGGATGAGATTAAAGACAAAAAAGCCAGCAAACTCAAGCTGGATGAGACTAATTATCATAACTATAGGGTTTTTACTTTCACCAAGAAATTCAATATTTTAGTCAAGCAGGATTTACAACATAGTGTAAGTAAAACTTCCCTAATCAGTGCTGTTAGTACAGCCTCATCTAGTAACATTTCTGTAACAGGAGAGGAGGGTAACTTGGAATCAGCCGCTAGTACACCAATGGGGAATAATTTTTCACGCAAGGTTCAAAGAATCCACATTAGGAACAAGGAAAACAATATTAAACAGAGAGAGGAATCGTGAGAGGCAAGCTCAGGAACAAGAGAAAGGGTGAATACATGCTCATGGAGCAAGGCCAAACAGTAAATACTGTAGGAAATGAAATCCAAGTCATTAATTTATCCAGTATTTCCCTTTCAACTGACATGATTTCTGTCTTAAAAAAGGGTATGTCCAACTGCTTTCTGTGACTTGACTACCGTTAAAATTGATTTATACAAATTTGTAAGGAATCTCAAACTCAAGAAGTTTTTTGTGTCTAATATTTCTGTTAATAAACAACCAGCTTCTGAAGTTGTTGTGGGTGATTTATGTATACAGGATATTCGGGACACAACATTATTGTTATCCATTACTGAAAGGAGCAGGATCCTATTACAATGCACAAGGTCCTGCATGACCTAGAATATAGCACTAATCATAGTATGGATAGTGGTCTTAAACCCAAGTCCAAATGGACGCCACAACTTTCGAGTGGCAACAACATTGATGCATTTCACAAAGTTATCAACAACGAACTTGACAGATGTGAGGTCCTTATGAACAAACATAAACCGATGCCATATGTTGATAACCTTACACCTCCAGAACGTGTTGCCCTCAAACAGCTTATGTCAAATAGGGATATCATCATAAAAGAAGCTGATAAGGGCGGCGAAAATCATTGTTACATCCCAAAGTATATCCATAATGATATTGAGGATATGCTTGGTATCCCTTATGGTAGATAGAAGATTGGTCACAAACATTTGTAAGTAAGTATCTACAAATTCAGATATTTTTTCGATAGGTCCACCAATTCCAGATACAATAGGCCTCCCTGGTGGCCTTGTGGCATACTTATGAAATTTAGGCAAGGAATACAAACAAGGGTGACGAGGTCTGTCAATCACCAAATATTTATATTCATCACCATTCAAAAGACCTGCACTAAACCATGATTTACGCTGCTCATTAATCAGTTTAGTGATCTTGAATGTAGGATTAAAGGACAATTTACTTATAACACTGTTGATCATTCAACTGACTCATAATTTTACCTTCATAATAATCTTTGCTCATAATAACAATGTTGCTCCACTTATCAGCTTCTTTTATGACAATATCCCTATTTGACTTAAGCTGTTTGAGGGCAACACGTTCTGGAGGTGAAAGGTTATCAACATATGGCACCAGTTTATGTTTGTTCATAAGGACCTCACATCTGTCAAGTTATTTGTTGATAACTTTGTGAAATGCATCAATGTTGTTGCCACTCGAAAGTTGTGGCATCCATTTGGACTTGGGTTTACGACCACTATCCATACTATGTATCTTCTCACCTAATGATAGAAGATCCACAAGTCACCGGGCTATTGTGTCGTACCATATATTTAAGATAACCGTACTTGCCTGCTCGAACAAGGTTACATGGTATTCTCTCTACTTAGGAGTCCTTTGTACGTGTTGGAAGTAACTTGGACTACAAATACTGAGTGCCTACGTTATGTTTCATTGATACTGTTTTTTAAGGTAATGTAAGAAAATTGACTTTGCTATGTATGTCTGTTAGGATGGTAAAAACTCACTACTTTCTATCTGCAGAGATAAATGAATTAATGATGAATCTAGAATGAAAGATTTCTTCAGCTGTCAACTTTATGTATTCCAGTTTCTTCTTATTTGATGGAAGTTTTGTTTAGTTTTTCTCTAACATTAATGTTTGTTAGATATTTACAATTGGCTACGTGTTCGATTTATACAGAGCAGATATTATAAGTCACTACCTTTTTTGCTGTCTTGCTAACATGGCTTGTAGTTAATATATTGGTTCTATCAGCATTTGTATTGTGACCATTTTAGAGCGAATGTCACGTATGACTAATAGTTTTTATATACTTCGTTTTCTCTGCAGAAATTTATTTTCCTTTGATTTTGTGCTTTACGAAATCTATTTATAAGGGTTTTCTTACTAGTTGCTTTTGATAAGTTTATAGGATATTTGCTTTGTTTCACAAGGGTGAGGTGGTCTTTGGTTTCTATCTTTAGTTTTTCACTTACTTCTGAGCACTGAATATCTTTCTTTAGAGATCAGGCATTTTCTTTATGGGCACTTCTTTACATCTTACTTTACTTCTTATTCCTTTTTAAACCTTTGTATAAGCGAATAATTTGCTTAAATGGTCCCTGTGAGTTCCTGCTCCTGATTTATGGACATGGCTTTTAAAAGGAATATATAGATGTATTTGTTTATATAAAATATCAAATACTTTTTGTATATATGTACTGTTTTTTCTGCGTCATTGTAGGGTAATTTATGTAACACTATGGCTAGTTTTTATCTGTTTTAGCCCTGATGAAGTCTTGGCTGAATGGCCTGATAAAACACGTGTTGGCAATTCTGTGGTTACCCTGTGGTTTGAGTATCATCCAGCATGAATGGTGACCATTGAGGAGGCTATGAGAATGGAATAATAAAGGATAAGAACAAACTGCTAATCCACTAAAGATTCATGCATATACTTGTGCTGCTGCATCTACTACAGTTGCTCAGGCTTTTATTTGCTGTTTCAGTTACAGGGTGGACTTTGTCTATCTATTTTACAACCCATGGGCGGTGGTTGTATATTAGCCTTGATACACTGTTGTTTCTGTTAAATTTGTCCATAGGAATTCTCTACACTTTTCTGCGCAAGATTCCCCCACTGCTTTGTTTTTTTTGTATTAGCCAATTGATAGCCCGTCCAGCTAATATCTGCACTGTACGCATTAGTACATTATCGCTGCTACTATGTCTATGTCATCTGTGGGGGCCTAGATCACTTCGTCTGGATGCCAGCCATTCTGAAAGTCCTACAGTTTAACGTCCTAGGCAACTGCCTTCCGGATTTTGTGGATCACCAGTGTGTCGTCACGTGTAGGGTGCTGTTTTCGGCCTGCACCTGAACTGATATCAGGCAGAACTACGCCATGGCAGGAGGAGGCTTCGAGCTCTTCCACCACTTGGTGATAAAGCGCTTATCTGCGAGTAACTCCAGGTCTATGAATCGGGATGTTAATTTGTGTTTTTTTGATCTGCAGAAGAGTCCCAGGAGGCATGTGTCCGAAGTGTGCACCACCTCTTACCCAGTGCAGTTAGCCAAGTGGATAGTGACACTTCACCAGTAATCGTCAAGGGCAGGGCAACTCCAACATATGAATACGGTCTGCATCCGTCAGATTACATCTAGAGCAGTGGGCATTTGTAGGCTTGAAGTACCTGTTTACTTTGCCCGGGGTCAGGAAAGCTCTTTGTACTATGTATTATTGCTTCAGACAAAATCTGGCATTTCTGGGGATAAGGGTGGGTCCCTCCAATAAGGCCGCTCACTCACGGTCCGTGCATGGGCGGGTCAGGTCTGCATCCCAACAAGGCCGGAGGTGTAAGCGAATATGCCGCGTGCGAACACAGTGAGCTTGCAAATCATTTTGTGAGAAGCCTTCCAGTGCCCATTACATGAATATATTAGATTATGAGGTGTATTGTGGGTTCCTGCGACATGTCGCCCCACAGAGTCCCCAACACCGCAAGCAGTGAGGTGTGGAGAAGGAACTGACCCCACAGTAATATATCTTAGTGGTCTCATCTGAAAACAATTAATTCAACAGCTTACGATTTCTTAGAAGGCATTCTATAGGCATTCTGTTAATACAGAAAAATGGCAACAAAAGGATACAGTTAAAGTCAAATGAGAGAAGAGTCTGCCCTTTTACACAGGGCTGCATTAAAGAGCAAGCTGCTCATTAATGACATCTAACGTGCCATTTAATTGTGAGCCAGATCAGATGGGGAGAAGGCAATACGCATTTCTCCGCAGTGGAGGCGTCCATATTTAAAATGTTCCAACGGTCCAACCAGATGGCCCATGATGAATAAATGATATAAGAACTATACATATAGCTGATAACAGGTGCCCTCAAAATTTAAATAACAAAATGCATAACAATTTTCCTGAGAATATAATTTACAACAATATTGATAGCAGACCATCCTCTGCGTTAGACACCCTGACACAGATGTTAGGCATGGTATGAAATGAACTGAAATGAAATACCAGCATTTGTAAAGCGTTGTAGTAAATGTAATCTGTTCAACTTCACACATGTGCCTTATATGTCCCTGCTCTGAAGCAGACCGCCTGTGCATTCCAAGTTCCTTACTAGAGGGGACTTGTAGAACTATTTTTCAGTTAAAATATCCGTTATGGATACTTAAAATTCACATTTTGTATTTTTAGTCAATACATTTTTCTCATAGAGCCATGTAAAAGTCAGAGAATCAACTGGTGGGTTCTGCGAGTTTGCCTCTGTGCCACCCTTCACTACTTATCTCCAAATCTTCTAAAAAGGTGCGATTATAAAGGGTAATGTATGCTTTTAACCTGGTGATCTTTCCCAATTTATGATCTGTACTCTAGTTTGTGAATAAAATAAAGATGTCAAATCATGGGTAGAAATACCAAACCAATCAAGAGCTTTGATTGCATTTCATTTGAATAATGGATATCAAACATTCCAATCGGAAATGGAACTGTTGACCCAGCCGCATAAACCATTTGGTTTACCAGATGTTTAATTAAGTGTCAGATTCCTGATTAAGATAATCCCACTAGAACCATAGTAACTCATCCCAGTTTTCATGTAAAAGTAATTTAGCCCGCAGATTAGTCTTCCCCTAACAGAAAAGTACATCTGCAACATACCTTCACCCTTCTCCAGTTTCTCTCCTGTAAATCTGGAAAAGACATGCTAATCCAGGAGGGACACAGTCCCACACATATGCAACACCCAGTGTTTTCAAATCTGACAAGTATTCAACCAATCATTATTAGTCCACTCTTTAGCCTTCTTCCCCTAGATAATCTAAGCTGAAAACAAACTATGCAACTTCAAAGGTAGGCAGAGAAAGTTGGTTGGTTGGTGGATAACATTTACTGAAATTTTAAATGAGTTTGTATTGGATGCACATTTATTTCATGTCGCTGAGAAAATGACTTGAAAATAATATTTTGTATAAGTAGCGTTTGATGTTTGTTTAGAAAAGCCAAGCACAAAAAACATCAGAACATGCATCCACAACTGGAGTAAAAGTGATGCATCAACATCTTACACTCTAGCCTAGTGTGCCAGAGTAAGATGCTGAGATGAAACAAAAGTAGGCAAGTGGGGTAGGGGATTAAATTGGGCCTCCTGGTTTAAAATCCCTGAGAAGATATTTGTAGGGTAGGCTATACAACCTTTAACGAAGGTTAAACAGTAACCTACGCAAAGTGTACTTACAATCAAGGCACAGGTTTAACGTTCTAGAATCCGGCAAGCCAAAGGGAACTGTATCTGTAAACAGTTACAAAAAAGCTGTGTGGTTGATTATAGGCTTAAAACAGGCCCTTCAACGGGCTAATGAAACAAAACACCCACACTGGAGTGTACACTTTAGATATTTCGACTCCCTGTCACCCAATAACAAAAAACGTTAAGGTTAGATTCTTTCAAAAATGCATAAGGTGTTTGACAAAAGTTCTGAGACTTGACAAATATTAATAATACATCTTCTGCTAGGGTATCAAAGAATGCCAATAAACCACCACAATAGAAATCACCCAAAAGTCTACAGGCCTGCCTCCTGCCAGGCAGCGAGCTCTGCCCTGGAGGTGGTGCGGCCGTCACTCGGCATGCCCAGCAGCTGCAACGTGAGCGCATACGGGATGGCAGGGTGCATGAGATGTAGACTACGAGCATCATTTGGGAAGGAACTCGCCTCTTTTCCTGGGGTGAACAGCACAAGGATCGACAAGTGTGTCCAAGATGGTGATAGCGTGGCTGTGTCCTCAAGGTTCAGACCTCTGGCCCTTTTAGCTACCCACTGAAGTTGTGCTGCAGGGTAATAGGGCTCTATATTGGGCACAGCAAGCGAGTTGTACAATAGCCCCATTAGGTGGAAAAAATGAGTTCTAAGGCCATAGCGGGGTAAGACAGCAAACAAAAAACGCCCCTCCAGCATGCCAAATGTTTTCTCCAGGTCAAGCACTAGACATCCCGAGTGAGGCAAGAACTGTGCTGAGTTCTTAGCCACCAGTAAGAAACGGTGCAACTTAAGTGACATGTTCTAGAAGGCACAAATCCGTTCTGATCAGCATGCACCAGCTTGGCCACTAGTGGGGCTAACCGGTCCCACAAAATTTTGGCCAGAATTTTATAGTCGGTGTTGAGGAGTAACAGTGGCCGATAAGAGCCTAACATTGCGGGGTCCCAGTCCAGAATGGGCAGGGAAACGAGAAGAGCTTCGCAGAGGGAGCCGGGTGAGTAGAGGCTGCTAGAAATGCTTCGAATAGGACAAGCAGGTGGGGGGCTAGCACAGGAGCAAATGCTTTATAGTACTCCGCTGGCAACCCATCTGGTCCAGATGCCTTGCCCTTAGCCAGAGCTCTGATGGCCTCCCAGACTTCAAAGAGTGTGATTGGCTCCTCCTATTCTGACAGTTGTTCCTGCGTGATGGTGGGTAGGTGAGTGGGGAGGAAGGAACTCGCTAGTGCAGTCGGATTAACACTGGCAGTGGATTTGTATAGTGCTGTGTAGTGCCTTACTAGTTACCCGTGTATCTCCTGTTGGGTGTGCAGCAGCTGCCCAGAGGGGAATCGCAGTGAGAGGATAGTCTGACCTGACTGCTCCTGACAAGCCATGCTAACAAGCGCCCTGTTCGATCCACCATTGCATGGTGGTGGCGGAATGCGCAGAGTAGTTCAGGCTCTGTAGTCACTCTATTAGTTCTGGGTTCTCCCGCCGTGCGTCTGCCAAACACAGGGCAGTCTGGGTCCCCTATCGAGTCAGACTACAGCCGAAGGAGCAAGTGTTCAATGCATGAGATGTCGCCATCTAGCTGCTTGCAGAGACCCCAGCTGAGGCCCAAGCACTGACCCCCTGATCGTTACTTTGAATGCTACCCATTCCCGCCCCTGCCAGTGGCCAAGTCTGCAGTGATTTCAAAGAAGTCTGCAGTGACAGTGCCCAGTGATACCCGGAAAGGTGGCTCCTCAAGGGCCGCTGGTTGGTTAGCGCCACACATGCGCTCTCTGCCCACCATGATCCCAAGCTATCTGGAAGATTGTGGTTGTGGTAGAAGTACATTCGCCCCAGGTAGTCTATGTCTCGACGAACCGGGAGCAGCATGGCTAAACCTACAATATGATCAATGCGGACGTGGAAGTCATGCAGTGAGGAATAGACAGAGTATACCCGCGTGTTAGGGTTCGCTGCTCACCAAAAGTCAGTTAAGTGCCAATGTTACAGGCAGTCTCCCAGATCCCAGGCCCTGTACATAGCAGCTGTTTCAGGGGAGCGACAGAAAGGGCCTGTCCAGCGCTGTGCCAATGACAGCATTGAAGTCCCCTTCTATAAGCCAAGGGAGGATGCCCCATTGTGCTAAGATGGCTGACAGTGAATGAAAAAAGGTTGCCTGATCCGTGTTGGGGGCATACACTCTCCCAAGCAGTAAGTGCCTCCCACAAAGACACCCATGCACATACTCATAGCAAATCTACCCATCTGCCTACACCTCCTCCTCCACGAAGGGGACACTCGGCCTCACCCAGATTAGTAACCCCCTAGCATATGGGGAGTAGTCCGTGATGAGTACCTGATGAAGTACATTACACTTGTTGAAATGTAAATGTATGAATTTGATTTGCTTGCATATTGCTCTATGTAAAGTTAGCATTCGCTGCACCATTTTAAGTTGAGCTGCAATTTTGAGCCATGATCGAAATTAGCTTCTGTCTCACTTTTATGCTTGCCTGAGCTGAAAGCCACTGTGATAGGTTTTTTTTGTGTTCCTTCAAGGCTGATGTTTGCTGTGCTAAGAAATACACAGTTATTGCAAGTGCATACCTTTTCCACTAGATAGAGGCCTTCCCCCACCAGCCCAGCTGCGGGCACGGGCAGGATGACCATCATTTATAGAAAGCATGTACCCATTCTCAAGACTTAGACCCATCCTTCTGTACCTCTTTTGTTCACCAGCTACCAACTGGAAATTTCCAGTTGGGGTGTGTTATCGGTTCTGAACTATATTTCATGTGTTGCTATATTGCTGAAGCCAGTCCCTCTGCAGCAATCTAAGGAGGCTGGTCATACCAGACTACACTCGAGTGTACCTTTAATAAATACCTTTGGTTTGTATTCTCTACTGTCTGACCGACTCTTCATTTGTATGAAAGGCTGAAAGGGGGTCGTAAGTGACCTGAGTGACCCTAAGTAGGCCACTTCCTTCACACTGGAGGTTCACCTTGTCGCCACAGGTTGACAAACTGAAAATACCAGCATGCTTCCTTTTGAAGTCTTACCAATTCGTGAAAAACATGTGCATATCCACAGATTTAGCAAATGTATCAGTTATAGTGTTACATTTGAATATTTGTTTATTTTTTTCATTTTAATATGTTACAGATACAGATTGAATTGGGACACGTTATGATAATTAGAGTTCTCTCACAGTGTAAATCTAGCTTTTAATTTCTTTTACTTTCGAGGCATCGTTATGTGTCCGGGGTGGATTGGGCGAACACAGTATTTTGTTTGGTTTTATTGTTTTTGCAAGCACACATCTTGGTTGAATCACATGATATTATATAAAAGCACCTGCGAGTTTAATCAGCATTTCCACTTTGGTGTACGGCAAGTTTAGACGTGACTACAGCTAAATTAGAATTATAATAAAATGAGTTGTGTAGGTATTTAAAGCTCAAGTTTTACATGTTTAGTCACATCTGGGCTTCTTGGTTGGATTGTGGTTTCATTTAATTTCGCTTTATGTTTTGGGTTTTAAGTTACCGAGCACGTCCCGCTTAACATAAGTCATTAAAAACATGTTAGTATTTGAGATTTCTTTTTTGTGGTTTTTTACTGGTTGCAAATTTTTATTGTTTCATTTACCTTTTTGAGTTTATGTATTTCCATGGTATATAGGGAAGGCAGTACGGTGGATGTCATACTGCATGAATGGAGAATTATATCAGAGGAGCTTTAAGCTTAGTAATCATGTTGCACATGTTTTTGCATTGGGAACTGTTTGTTTACATTAAAAAATGTCATTTGTTTTATCACATTATCACAAATGTCATTTGTTTTAGCAGTTTGTTGCCCGAAATGCATTGGGTTATGTGGTTTACGTCGTGCTATGGGACACAGTGAATCCCCATAAGTATGGGAAAAAAGGCTGATAAGCCTGTCTTTAACCTGTTGTGTAAATGATTTACAATGAACAGCTATGTAAAATATGGATTAAGGACTAAACTAGAATTTAAAATGTAAGGATTAAAAATGAATTCAGATTTATAAATTGATTCGTTGATGAATTTTCATTTTCGTTGTGCATACTGGTTTGGGGACCTGGCGAGGCTTCAGCTGCTTTCGAATGACTGACCCCGCTATCTGCGCTGCCGCCTGTGGGCCTCAGGTAGCGTAATATGTGTTTCCTGCAATAACGCAATGTGGGTCAACCTGTGCTTAAGGCAGTAGTATGCAGCATAGCGTGCAAGGGCATATGCGTGTCCTTCACATTCTTGGTGACGATGTTAGTAGTCAGCATGTAGAGGGCCGGATAGGTCCACAGGTGTACGTGGATGTCACAGTGTGAGAGAGCAAGCAGAGCTTTCTGTACAAATCCTGCATGTGGAGGGAACACCTGCAGTACAACATAGTGTGTTAATAGTGTAAGGGGAACAGTAAGGGGAGGAGAAAACAGTGGAGCTATAAACAGCAGGAGAGTGGAGGCCCAAACAAGCAGTAGTGCCTTGAAGTAACTGCTGGCCAATATCGCCGGTTGATTAGAGAGTTTAGAGCTCGTGAGGAAGTGAGAGTGTTCACATGAAAGAGCGCAGAATGCCATACTTGTAGGGTTGCAGTCAAACTGTGAGGGCCGTTGCTGGGCAGTCCGGGCATTGTCCCAACCCCTGGTCGCCAGCGCCTTTCCCTGTGATGCATTGAAGGATTCTCAGCACTCACAGTACAGGGCGTTGTGGCATACTCATCACGCAGGCTGTAGCTCGGACCAGGTTGTCGGCTGGAAAGAGGAGGGAGTATTTGATGCGTAGCTCATGGAGGCATCGCTTAACCGCCAGGAACGATCCCCTCTGCCTCTGCACTTTTTTGGTGTAGTCAGGGAAAAAGAGTACTGTGGCAGTGTCTACCTGCACCTCCCCCAATTTGCATATTTCCATAAGGACAGAGTCCCGGTCCCTGTAGATAAGTAAGTGGAAGAGGTGAAGAACCGGGTTTTAGAACCCAGCGGCGCCAGGGGCACGCCCAATGTCTTTGGGTTCAACTTTTTTTGGAAACAGAGACACGGGATACTTCTCGGTGACGTCAAAGACCAAATTTATTGGCTGCAACCAGGAACAGAAGTCTACGAAGCACAACACGGGTGGTTTGTCAGAGACTGTACAATTTTCATATTGCGAGACATCGTCTTTTATGCCAAAAATCACATTCCTGACTAGCATCAATTATTTACAAACTGTCCAATCACCAAGTGACATTTCAAAAGGTATCACATAACGACAAGCCCACTTTCAGTTGTCCAGCCCGCCATCAATTACAAGGAAAACCCAACATTCTTGCTCGGACAGGGCGGACAAACCCATAATAAAAGGATCTCAAACCCAAAACATAAATAGGCCATAAAAGAAGGAACAGAAACAGATGAGAAGCAAGATAGAAGGGTGTGTGCATGTACCATAAACTCAGCAATGTCCTGCTCTTTGATCTCTATCTGACTAGCTGCCGAACAAGGAACTGGCTCAAGAAGGTTAGCTTCGGGCAAGGGAGTCAGTTCACTCAGGTCACACAGAAGTCAGCTAAAGGTGTACGTGTCCCAAAGACTCGCTCGGCCGTAGTCATCGGCCTATGTGAGGACAACCACAAAATGGCTGCCGTACACAAAATGGAACCCGAAGGTTCAGAACGAAATCCCTGAATACGCAGTGAATCCATCAATCGAACATGACGAAAACACTCGTACATACCGCACTCGTCATTTGCGGTTCGCTGATACCAAAATCGTCACGATACGACAACCTCGATAGAACGGGTTCAGAATCACGGAACCTCAGCCCCTCCTTTTGCCCTTACATAGGCAATAAACCCAAATTCATGTCAGTCTGAATCCAGGTCTATATTCATCAGATCATCAAGATGTTGCTGTAGCATCATCCTATTACTTAGCAACTCTCTCTGGACAGGTCTCCTTGCACACGAAGTAGCACAGAGGCCACATATAGCAGGAGCACATTGTACGCAAAGACAGAACAGGAAAAGGATAGCTAAAATCATCCCAATGACCATCAGAATCTTCCATCCCTAGGTGAATAACAATCCCCAAAACCATCCCATTAACAACCAATCTCCTTCGTCCACATGTACAGACTCGGAGATCTTATGTAGCTTGGAAATGGCTTGGTAAACTGTCGGAGCGTTGTCTGGAATGAAAACGCAGCTGCTCGATTGAATCAATTTACATACCCCTCCTTTATCTGCAAGTATGACATCTAACGCAACTCTGTCCTGAAGAGTCATAAGGCGATCCGACTGGAGCTCAGCAGTCAAGTTACTAAGGGCACCAGCAGTTTCGACTATGGTGGACTCTATCACTCTCGTCAGTTGTCGAATGTTCCTCCTGTTAGCTATAGGTCCCCAAAACTGCAGAAAACCCTTCAAGAAATCTCCTAATTCTTGTCCTGCAGTATCTTCCTTACTGAATACACCTCTAACAACTCTCGTCTTGTGGTAATCTGCTGCAGCAACAGGAGGCAACAGGAACGAAAAACAAAACATGTGCCTGAGAAATCAGGGAGCAACCATGTGTACGCTCTATTGTAACAGACAGAATAGGTACCCTTAGCTGCTAAAAATGATGGGGAAGTCTGGGACGCAAAAAAAAACGTCTCAGTGCAAACACTCTTCCCTAACTGAGCTCTGGTTTCTTACCATTACCTTGCAGACAGTAATGACCCTGATGGGGTACAATCCAAATTGGAGAGGAACTTTTCGCTCACTGGTTCTCACTCAGACTAACTCCATATACAGTAACGTTCCATCCAATATACGCTAGTGTCTCATCTCTCGGGATAGTCTCATAGGAGTTAATTCCTCTAATCATGTCGACTATACCCTTAACTAGAGCACTATTCTTTGGATTGTCCTTCACGGAACGTAGGGGGTAAACTTTGCGAGCATAGATGAACATCGTTCTGTATGCCCACACAGAACCAATGTAGCTAAAGGGCAGAACCAGGTAAGGAATACCTTTATCAGTAGTATGTGACATAAGACCAAACACCCAACAATTAGTCATGTTCACTACTAGCTGGTGTTGGTGCAGAAGCTGAACAAAGGAATTATTGGCGAATTACAACCTTCTAATGGACTCATGTTCGGGCAGAGGGTGAAAAGAATACGAAGAAAAAACAGTAGGAGGAGGCATAGGTTGTGTACTGGGTGTAAACGTCACTTTGAAAGAGAAAGTCACATATCCTATCAAAAACATCATTAAACTAAGTAGCATAAAAAGACATAATATTTAAAAACATTTTCTGCTCATTATTGTACATATTTCGCTCTTAAAGCTCATTCTTTCAACGGGTCTCTCCATCTCGAAAAACTCCATCCTCTAACCGTGCTGTTCGCGGCAGTTGGTTCGATTCACTCAGTGTACCTCTGAATGTCCTAGGGAACGCCCTAGAACAAAACAGAACCGTCGACCTTGTGTCTACTCAGCAGTATGTTCTAAGTCTTTATACCATGACCCTACAGCTGAACCCGGATGGCGGTTCGAAAAACAAAAATCGGTCAAAACAGTTCCTCGGAGGAGAGAGCATAAATTCAAAAATAGCAAAGAAAGAATTTCAATTTATTTGCCCCACGACTCTTGGTCGCAAATTATAATGGCTTTTGCCATGCAATGTCTGTTCACAGAATAAAAGTTCAGGTTCAGAAGTGTCCAAGCGATTTGACGGAGACACAGCTTCTTGGAGAAGATCGTCGCTTTCTCGTTCAGAGTTTGTCCCAATTAAACGTGCATCGCTAAAAGGCAGAAAACGAGGCACGGTTTCAGTTTCAGAGTCTGGAATACCTTTCTGGACCCACTGGTCGTACGGCAGAGGCAAAGGGGCCCTCTTACAATGTACGCCGTGGATCCAGTTCTTTTTACTGCGCACTCGCACTGCGGATCGCGTGGACAATAGCACCAAGTAGGGTCCGGTCCACTGGAAATTCTTTACCAAAACCCAGGAACCAGGTTCGATGGCGTGTCCTGTATCTTCAGATGCTTGTGGCAGTGTATCATGAACCTGTTGGTGTAAAACACGCAATTTAGCTGTCAATTCATAAAGATAGTCAAGCAGTACAGGGTGCTCTATTTCACTGAATTTGGTCGGCCGCGGCACTCCCCATATGTTTGCTGGGCGACCAAAAACAACTTCATACGGACTAAGTCCCACTCGTGAATGTACAGTCATCCTTTTTGACAGAAGTGCTAACGGCAAAGCATCGGGCCATTGTAGACTGGAGCTCGCCTGAATCTTGGCCAGTTTGAGCTTAAGGGTGCCATTATAGCATTCTACCAAACCAGCAGATTGGGCGTGATTTGCAGCACGGAACTTTTGTCGGATTCCTAAACCTTCACACACACTCTTCATCACTTGACCCACAAATTCACTCCCATTGTCACTCCAGACCATTCTCGGCAAACTGAACCTAGGGAAAAATTCCTTAACAAGGGCTTTAGCTGTGGACAATGCAGTATTATCTTTCAGGGGATATGCTTATACCCATCTCAAAAAGGCACAAACAACCACGAGCACATATTTTAAGTTGTTGCACCTCTCCATGTGGATGAAATCTAACTGCAAAGCCTCAAACAGGTACGTTGGAGGTGCAAAATGACCAGCTGGAGTTGGAGGTCCCTTACCAGGATTGTACATCAGACAAAACATACAATTCTTAACCAGATTCTCTGCACACTTAGGAATTCCAGCATTTTGCCATACTGGAGCCAACAACTTACAAATCCCTTTCACACTAATGTGAGCCATTCCATGCGCCATCGTAACTACTGCAAGCACGTACGCATCAGGTAACAACCATCGCTGATGCTCTGACAACTCAACCCAACAACCATTCGAATCCATTTTACCCTTACTTTCTCTCCATTCGCTCAACTCTTTCTCTGTAGCTTCAGCTTGAATTGACTTCACGCTTTCTATCGTATCTTCACACATACTTCTATCCAGTACCCACCCGCAACATACATTTGACTCATCACATCTCTTGCCGTCTCTTTTGCAACTTCATCTGAAAACGCATTACCACGACCAACATCATCAGTGGCTTTCTTATGTGCACTGCATTTCACGATCGCAACTTGCAAAGGCAAAGTAAGTGACTCAAGAAGTTCATTCACCAACTGACCATGCTGAATCTTAGTTTCATGCGAAGTCAGGATCCCACGCACTTTCCAAAAACGTCCAAAACTATGAGCCACACCAAACACATAATAGCTATCAGCGTACACAGTCACTCGTTTCCCTTTCAACAACACACACGCTCTTGTCAATGCAATCAACTCCGCTGATAGCGCTGAATTATGTGGGATACGTGCAGCTTCAACAATCGTATGCAAAGTCGTAACAGCATATCCCGCAGTCGTATCACCATTCGGAAGCTTGAAGCACGAACCATCAACCCATAAGGTACCATCACACTTTGGAAGAGGAGTGTCCCTAAGATCAATTCTACCTTTCGTTTCCTCCTCTGTCCTAAGAAAGCAATCATGCTGTTCAGAAACATCTGTCTCTACTGAAATCGGCAACAACGTAGCTGGATTCAACGTATTGCAACTCTTTATATGCACATGACTCGCTAAGAGTGTCAACTCGTAACCTGACAACCAACCACTAGTTAAGTGCTGTGTCTTGGTCCTGTTCAACAAGGTATCCACTGCATGTGGAACCATCACAATCAATGTATTATCCATCACCAAACCAGCAGACTGTCGAATAGAGACAGCCGCTGCTGCTGTAGCTCTCAAACAACTCGGCAACGCTCTAGCTACCGGATCCAAAGTCGACAAGAAATACGCACATGGACGTTGCTTATCGCCAAACTGCTGTGTCAAAACTGACAATGCACATCCCTCTCTCTCGTGGACATAGAGTGTAAAAGGCTTACTGTAGTCAGGAGTACCCAACACAGGAGCCGAACACAACGTATCACGCAATTCTGAAAAACTCTTCTGACATTCGTCAGTCCAAGGAATAGGATTTGGAGTATCCTTAACAGTAAGAGCTATCAAAGGTTTTGCAAGAAGTGAAAAATTCAGAATCCACTGATTACAATATGATGTAATACCCAGAAAAGCACGCATTTCTTGCTGTGTGGTTGGCACACTCATTTTCGCAATCGCTTGAATTCGTTCTGGGGTCAATCTTCTTCCCTCCTTTGATAAGAGATGACCTAAGTAGGTCACTTCTTGTCGACAATACTGCAACTTCGAAAGAGACACCTTATGATGGAAATCAGACAAATGACGCAACAATGACAAAGTAGCCTCTTTACAAATCTCTTCATTGTCAGCAGCAACTAACAAATCGTCAACATACTGAATAAGGGCAGCACCATCAGGTAAGACAATAGAATCAAGCTGTGTTTTCAAAGCCTGACTATAGATGTATGGACTCTCACAATAGCCTTGAGGAGCGCGCTTGAACCGGAAACTTCGGCCTCCAGGAGAGAAGCCAAAAATATCTCTACTCTCCTCATCAATCGGGATGCTGAAGAAAGCATTCTTCAAATCAATCACCAAAAACCACATGGCAGAAGCTGGAATCAAAGTCAGTAAAGCAGTGATATTTGGCACAACAGGAAATTGTGGAACTACGATCTTATTCACCTCGCGGAGATCGCTCACAAACCTACACACAGGCTGTTGAGAAGAATCAGTACGCTTCAGAACAGGCAAGACCGGACTATTGCATACATTACCTCTAGTTTCTTCAATCACACCTTTCTCAATCAGATCATAGATGATCGCCAAAAGTGCTCTTTCACCATCACTAGAAATCCGAAATTGGGGAATAAGTGGCAATCTAGCATTCGCTTTCAGCGTCACAACATATGGCGGAATCTCCAAAAGACGCACATCATTAGGACCAGTAGCCCAAAGAGAATCAGGGAGAGAAGACAATTCTGCTGGAAGTCGATCTTTAGATATATACATCGGAGAGATCACTCTCTTGCCCAATGTAAGCTGTACTCCTGAAGGAGAACAATGTTGTGTCGCATACAATCTTTTCAACAAGTCTAATCCCAAAAAGTTCTCACCACAACCTGTCATCAGAATAAGGGGTGCTTCAAATTCACAAGGTCCAACAGAAAGAGAGAAAGGACTAGAAATCAGATTACTAACCGGGGCACCAGAAAAACCTACTGAAACATTCGTTAAGCCAGACAAAGGTGCGCCAGGGAGTTTAGAGTGCATAATAGAACTCTTCGCAGCACCAGTATCCAAAAGAAAAGGCTCTGACACACCTGATGTAATCACTTCAACATAAGGTCCACTCTGATCTACTGGAACTGAAACAACTCCCTCTCTTTGTCTATGGCTGTCCTAGCAATCATTACCATCCATATTCTCACCTTCGACATAGTAGTCGTCCGCATAGTACTGAGTCGTCCTACCAGACGCACCATTCTGCTGATCAAAACTATTCATGGAATTCTGTGGAGGCAAGGAATGCGCATTCTGGGGGAACACACCACGTCCTCTACCTCTACGAACTTGCTGAACACCTCGACCTCTCACACCTGAAGCACCATTCGTGCGCTGCAACAGAACCGAACAACTATTCTTGAAATTACCCTCTTCTTTACAATATGCACACTGATTCGGACCTACAGGAAAATGCTGTTGAGAAGACTCGAACCTTTGTGAGTTTCTCTGATACTGCTGAGGTTGCTGATAATCACGCTGATTATTACGAGGCGGATATGCTTGCTGCAAAAGTACCTTCGTCTTAAACTCTTTAGTCTTCTTGTCGGCTCTATCTTTCTCATCCTTATCTCTATTCTCGTAGTACTGTGCAGTAGCTAATATCTGTGCTGACGAAGAAACAGCCCAAGAACTCTCAGAATCCTTCAACTTAGTGTACAAATCTGGAAGCAAATTATGCACAAACTTATCGACAAACAACCGTTGACCACCTTCCGTACTCATGTCCTGAACACTATGGTCGATAAACGTCTCTTCAAACCAAGTGAAGAAATCAGACACACTTTCATCTTTCTTCTGCTTACATGCAGACAATTTGTCCCAGTTGACACGCATAGCAGGCATCAAGGTCTTCATATAATTAATAATCCTACCAGGGAGTTCTGCAACTAAAGGCCCAGGTTTAGCACCACCAACTTGTCGGCCATCTGCAGCACCAATATTAATCCATGTATCACCTAACTCTTGCGCATTATCCGTATGACAAATCAATCCCCATAAAGGCTGTGGAACTACATTCCCAAACAACATGTCTATGCCAGCTAAATTCATAACACATGAGTCTGCAGTCTGTGATAATTCCTTATAGTACCCTGCAGGATTTTTACGTGGATCAGACAAAGTCTGCTTAAGGGCCAAAACTTCAGCTCGCTTCCATGGAACATGTACCCAAACACGCTGAAAATGAGCCGGTGCAGCTACAATACCAGCAACGGCGTTGGCCTGTACGGCCTCTTTCCACACCGGAGGAACCTCTCTCATTGGATACTGTCGCACTTTTCTCCTAACAGAAGGATCCGGCTCAAACAACGGCTGAGAAGGAGACTCACTCCTAAACGCCAACAATGTCGCAACTGCTCTTTCAACGTCGAGACCCACTATAGTTCCCTTCGCAAACTCAGACTGTACTCGGAACAACTCAGACGGAGTTTGTCCCAAGTCACCATCTTCCCATTCTTCACGAAGGAAAGTACACATCTTCTCGAAAACATACCTCTGCTTCGGTGCTTCCCATTGACGGAAGACATCCATAACAGACTCTAAATGATATCTTAAAGAATGAGTAACCAATTTACGAGCTAAATGATCCAATACTTTCCGCTCATCGGGACCAGGCAGTTGGCTACGCAACTGTGTATGCGCTGAAATAGGGGTCATTCCCAATGACCCAAAGAGAGGAGAAAAAAGACCAGTAACAGTATCAGTCATTCTCTGTCGAACAGAAGAAGTTGACATAAGAACAGGAGGAAAAACAGGATGAGACAAAGTATACATAGAAGTAGTATCAGAAGGAGTAGACGATACAGGAGACAAAGTTGTCGGAATTGGAGATGGAGCAGGTAGCCAAGTCGGTGGCCCTTGAGAAGGCTGCACCAAGGAATAGGAGCCAACTGATGAACCGGAGGTTGCGCAACTAAAGGTTTCCGAGGTGCAGCGGCACTCTGCACATAAGGGGGTGGCGAACTCAACAAATGTGACATCAAAGGACCTTTCTCAAGGTCCTTTGTTGCACCTTGCTGATGAGGTGGGAAAGCTGGATAACACTTATCAATCGCCATTTTACGTTGCCTGTGCAACTCCTCACTCGCTTGTTCTTCTTCGTTATCTTTAAACTGTATAGCAGCTTGCATTATCGAGATGCCTTTCTCTCTGGTATTTCTCTTCGCTAATTTAATTTCTTCCTGTCTGGCTTCCTTTCGCCATAGGCGGAAAGAGTCAAACATTGCCGGCCGGGCTTTCTTCTTGAAAAGTTTAACTTCTAGATTATCTAAAATCTCTGTGTCATAACTACCATATTGGGGCCACTTTAGGACACCATCCTTCCTAGTATATCTAATCCATACTTCATTATACGTGATAGGGCCCACGCCATGTTTCAAATAGAGCTCATAGGTCGGAGTTCAAATCGGAGGCACCGGACACGAGTCCTCCAATCGGGAATCCCTATTACAACCACAACAAAATATCTTTCCAAGTCTGCTAAGACCAGGCATCTTCGCTCACTAGTCTAGCTTTAAACTTCAAGGGAATACCGAATACGATAGCCTCGCAAATACACGAGTCTATCGGCTTTGGAGCTTGCAAGTCCCAAATCAAAGATCCCAAGGGATACCCAAAAACTACGGACTGGGAGACGCTCCACTCATACTTAACTGAAATATCGATTTTTTTTATTTAAATTTGTTTTTATTGTTGCAGTAAAGTATGTCAGTACAGCTTAAACAGTCCGCCGACGTGGCCTCAACATTCAGCCATGAACAGCTATGTGTGCAACATTTTCTGGCTATATAGAACTGGTACACATAAACATGATTTCGGTGAATCAGTGCAGTATAATCATGTAAAGGCTCCTGCAGGCTGAGAGGTGATGGGACGGTATCGCCATAGGGGCGATGAATAAGATCAGATGGGCACTCTCATGCCGTAACAGCGCCGGATCTAGATCTGCACTGTGCACATAACAGTGTTACCAGTGAACAGGGGGGTAACAGAACTGTGGGAGGGAAGCATGTAGGCGCTAGCAGGGTCTAAGTAGGGGGATGATGGCGGCGGGTGTCAAGGGGGGGGGGAGAAGCCCACGGATGGCCGGGCATGCGAGAGGTTGCCTAGGACATAGGGGGTTATCGGGGCCCGACTCTGGGGTGACTCACTTCAGGTGAAGGCTACCGGTCTTCTTGGGTGGGGGGAGGGGAAGGGTCAGGCGGGTCTCCAGCCTGCGTGGACTGGCGGAAGCTGTGAAGGAGCATGGCCCATTCCATGGAGATGGGAAGTTTGCACGCGCCCTTGGCTTCTTCTTCCCTTAAAGCGTCTTCCTCCGCTGCCGCCCATTTGCTAACCGCTCCCTTCCAGTGTGCTATGGGGGGACCCTCTGGGGATCGCCAGCGCATGGTTATACATCTATTGGCTAGTAGGAGCGCTAAGGACACGAAGCGCCTATGCACCGGGTCACGCTTAGATATGTGGAGGATGCCTAATGCACTGGACTCCCAGGTGGCTAGTGTAGTGAGACCCGTGAGTTCCCGCAGTGTGTTATGTACGTCCTGCCAGAAAGGTTGAAGATTGGGACAGTCCCAAAACATGTGACGGAAGTTTGCAGCTGGGGAACAGCATCTGGGGCACAGGAATGGCGTGGAGGGGTAGAACTTCTGCAATCGCGCTGGGGTGAGATATGCCCTGTGTAATATATAATATTGAATATTTTTGAAGCGGGCGTTCCTAGACACGCGTTTAGGGGCCTCGAGAGCTTTAGTCCACTCCGAGTCGTGCAGAACACGGCCTATGTCCTCTTCCCAAGTGGCTCGAAGGGTCGCCAGGGGGGTGTATGAGAGTTCCCGGATGGATTTGTATAGCCATGTGACCAGGTGGCGACCCACCCCCATATGTAGAATAGTATGTATTACTGGATGCGTGTCTGGCTCGCCATTTTGGAGATTGAAATGGGGTCGGTATCCGTCGAGTAGTTGCCTATACCTGAGGAATTGGCCTGGGGAGAGCCCGTATTCTGCGATCAGGCGGTCCAGCGGTTTCAGTTGACCCTCCTCGAAGAGTGATTCTAGATCTGTGATACCACAGCGGGACCAGTCGGCGAGTAGTGGGGCCGCAAAGTAGGAATCCTGCTTGGGGCCGCCTATTAACGGCAGCAGCGGGGAGTATGGGGGTCTAGCGGGGGACAGCCGGTGTATCCGCAGCATACATCGGCGCGCGATCGTCACCTGGAGGGGGTAAGTGCGCCGTGGCTTGGTGCCCGGGAGGAGCAGACGGGTGAGTTCCGGAGTTGTGATTCTACCAGTAGGAGTAACCGTCTCCTGAGGGTAACGGTCCGCTGTCCAGTAGGACAGCCACTGGAGCTGTGCTGCGAGGAAATATGCCTCGAAGGATGGAGCTCCGAGTCCCCCCTGTGTTGTGGGGAGTTGAAGAGTTTTCAGGGCGACTCTGTGGCGGCCCGCTCCCCAAATGAGAGTTCCTAAGAGGGAATCAACGTCGCGAAAGAAGGACCTGGGTGGTATCACCGGCAGGTTTGTGAAATGGTAGAGGAGCCGGGGGAGCATCACCATTTTAGCAAGGGCTATCCGTCCAATCGGGGCCAGTGGTAGTTTGTTCCAGAAGGCGACCGTCGGGCGCAGACTCTCGAGTACCGTGCGGTGATTGCCTTCAAGGATGTCCGCCGGAGAATGGTATAAGCGGACGCCAAGGTATCGGGGAGCTTCCGTGGACCATGAAAGACTATGCGGTCCGAGGTCGATGTCCCGGGGGGGCAGGTCCGGGTGTAGGGGGTAAACCGCGGACTTGTCCCAGTTGACCTGTAGATCCGAGGCAGTTGCAAAGTCCGCCAATGTGGCCCCTATGGGGGTTAGGTCCATTTCAATGTCTCGGACATATATGAGGAGATCATCCGCGTACATGGACACACAATGGGTCCCGTCTGCAAGCGGTACTCCCCAGGCCACACCCTCCCGACGCAGTCGAACCGCCAGCGGCTCGACCGCTAGCGCGAACAAGAGGGGCGACAAGGGGCAACCTTGTCTTGTGCCTCGTCGGACTGCAAACGCTGGTGAGATACGTTTCCCAATACGAACTCGAGTAGTGAGGTCGGTGTATAGGAGGCGGGTATATGCCATGAGCGTCGGGCCGAGATTAAGGCGTCGCAGGACCGAAAACAGGTAGGGCCAGGTGAGGGTGTCAAACGCCTTCTCTAGGTCCATAATGAGGCAGGCAGCGCGGGGAAATCTGTCGCGTACCTGATCTTGGATATGGAAGACTCGGCGGAGGTTCTGGGAGGTATTCCTCCCGGGGACGAAGCCGCATTGGTCGGGGTGGACCAGCGGGCGTATGATCTGCGCATAACGATCAGCTAGGATCTTCCCCAGTATCTTACAATCAGCCGACAGGAGAGTGATAGGCCGGTATGACCCCATGTGAAGCGGATCTCTGTGGGGCTTAAGAAAGGTGACAATCACGGATTCCCGCAGCGACTGGGGTAGTTTCCCCAGGTGGAGTGATGCCCCAAACATCCGTGACAGACGGGGAACCACCAGGGGAGAGAATGTTGCGTAGTATTCTAGTGGGAAGCCGTCCAGCCCCGGTGCTTTATTTCGGGACATGGCGCGTATCGCTCGGGTGATGTCAGAGGGAATTATCTTGGCGTCTAGTGTGCGCTTGTCGGAGTCCGATATCGTGGGCAGCGTCAGAGGGTCTAAAAACTGATCCGCGGTAAACAGGGTACAGCATGCCGGGGCTTCGTACACTCGTGCATAGTGGCGGTGGAATGCTAGGAGAATCTCAGCTTGTGATTGCACCAGTACACCCTCCGGGTTGAGAATGTCTGTGATCGGCTTAATTTCGGTGTCCTGCTTCGCCATCCAGGCCAGAAGCGCCCCGGTTTTGTCTCTGTCTTTGTGCACCCGAGAGGCGTATGCCCTGAAATTATACTTACGGAGGTCAGCGCAGGCAGTTTGATATTCCGTTTTGGCCTCCGCCGTGAGTACGGCGTGCTCCTCCGAGTCGTCAGGCCGTTTGGTGAGAGCAGCTAGAGCCTGTTCCGTCGTTAGGAGCGACCGTTCTAAGGTGCGGTGGACCCCCACTATCTGTTTGATGCATTCTCCTCTCGCCACCACTTTATACGCGTCCCACTCCACTAGTACCGATGACGCTGTGTTCTCGTTGTGCATAAAGTAGTCGCGTATGCTGGTTTTGTGCGCGTCTGTGAAGACCGGGTCCGTTAGGCAGTCTCTGGGGAGGCGCCAGGTGGGGACCGGTGGATGCGGGGGGCGCCAGGTAAGCCGTATTATGTGGGCATCATGATCTGAGAGGATCCGTCCCAGGTAATCTGTAGATGTAACCTTAGGAAGGATCGGAGCAGAGCAGAGGAAACGGTCTAGGCGGACCCGAAGGTTGTGTGGTATCGAGTGGAAGGAGTAGATGCGTGCCAGTGGGTGTAGGTGTCGCCATGCATCGGTGAGCGCCCAGTGTGTGGTCCATGCCCTGAAGAGGGCCGCCTGCCGGGGGGCTGGGGAGTGCGTGGGGGGGGATGTGAGCGGTCCAGCGAGGGGTCTAGTGTGCAGTTAAAGTCGCCTCCCAGCACCCATGGGACTGTGGTGAACTGGGCCAGGACGCCCGTAAGGTGATCCCAGAACCGATCCTGATCCGTATTAGGGGCGTATATGCTGCCAAGAAGTACCCCTTGCCCATCAAGAATTCCCTCCAGTAGCGCGTATCTGCCCTCTCTATCAACTACTCGCCGGAGCGCCCGGAAGGGAGTGCCAGGTCTCACCCAGATTAATGCGCCGCGTGCAAACGCTGAATATTGTGTGGCGCAGATGGTCCCTCGCCATTTGGCCTGTAGGCGAATGAGTTCAGTGGCGTTAATGTGCGTCTCTTGCAAGAACGTTATGTTGGCCGCCATGCGCCGTACGTAGGAGTATACAGAGTAGCGCTTGCTGGGCGTGTGTAGGCCCCGTACATTTAGTGTAAGGATACTAACGTCAGAGTGGGGGACAGCCATTTCTAGGGTGACGTGGTTGGGGGAGGGGCACCTCTACAGTTCCCGTGTGCCGCCTGTGTGTGCGTGTCGTGTATGTTCCTGCGCGCCAAGCTTCCTTAAACGTGGGGGGGGGACTGGGGGGGTTAACAACAACTAGAACTTTGGGTGGGCAACTGTCCCAATTCTGAGGATACGTCACTGGGGGTGGCATATCCAAACTAGTGTCCCACTAGGGGAAAAAAACCAACAGAAAGTCGCGGGGGTGGCAGCATGTGTCGCTGCTGGGCCTGTGCGCGGGTCGGGCTCTAGCAGGAGAAGTGTGTATCGCTCGCTGGAGCTCGCAGTTATCTGGTAGAGCAGTCTAGGCTTCTAGACGTCGCGCATTACAACAGGCAATCATGAAAAGGATATGTCAGTTGACAGTTCAGGTGTTCACGAAGAGGTGGTAGGCTGACTGGCCAGGGCAGCGTCCAATGTGTGTGTCACCACAAGGGGGGAAGAGATTGGGCCAAATCCTGACATAGTCCCATCACTGTCCCGGTCTTTCTCTGGGGTGAACAGGTGCGGTTGACCTTCCAGGTCCGAAGCCGGGGGTGACAGATGTAGTCCGGTGGCCGCCCGTATAGCGTCTCGTCGTTCCTGCATGATTTGTGCGAGATCGGGTGAGCCCGCCTGGGAGGACGCCCGACTCTTGGAGTGGCTAGCTCGCGAGCGGCTTGCACCCCGTCTCCTTGATCGTCCGGAGTCATTGTTGCGTTTCTTCTGGGGTCCTGGTGTAGGGATTATTGGGCAGTGAAATTCGGTCCAGTCCTGCGCGTCCGCTGCCGTGTCGAAGAAGAGAGCTTTCCCTTTGTGGATCACTTTAAGGCGGGCAGGGAACAGCAGGGAATATTGAAGATCATTCGCGCGGAGGCGCCTTTTGACTTCCAGAAACGTGGAACGTCGCTGTTGGACCTCTCGGGCATAGTCTGGGAACACCATAACATGTTGGTCTTCAACCTGCAGGGGACCCGCCGTCCGGGCCGCGCGGAGGACCGCATCCCGGTCTCGGAAGTGCAGGAACTTGGCTAGCATGGGCCGTGGGGGGAGGCCAGGCTTGGGAGCCCGGGCTGGGACTCTGTGAGCCCTTTCGATGGAGAAGTACGGCGACCGGTCGCTGTCTGGGGTAAACGATTTAGTCCAGGATTCCATGTAGGCCAGGGGGTCCGAGTTTTCGATCCCCTCCGGCAGGCCCAGTACGCGAATGTTACAGCGCCTCGAGCGTCCCTCCAAATCCACTGTGCGTTCTTCCAGGGTCGTCACGCGGCGCAGGATCTCCTGTATATCTGCTTCCTGTGATTTCACCGCTGGTAGCATTTCAGTCATGTTCCGTTCACCTTCCTTCACTCTGTCTGCCAGTTTTCGGTGTTCATCTCGAATCAGGCTGATGTCTGTTGTCAAGGTGCCCAATCTCTCTTCCATCGAGAGGCGGGACATTTCTATTGCCGCCAGCACTTGATCTAGCTTTGCTGACAGCGTAGGGTCGGTTTGCGATGCATTAGTCTGCGTCCATGCCCTCGTCTGCGGCATCTTCTCGACAGCTGTTTCCGGGACTGTTTGGGTGGCCCTCGGTTTCCCCATGGGTGCTGCTAGACGGGAGAGGGGGTTCCCCCTGTGGTCGTCGTGTGTCTCGAGGGCGGTAGGCCACACAGTAACCCCGGATGAGTGGTAGTTGAGTGCCGGTCAGGTCCTCCGGCCCCTGTCGGGTGTAATGCGAGGCCTGTTCTACCTCGAGGGGCCTCTGCCAGGGGTGCCAGGGGCGGTGCGCAGTTGCCGGGGTCGGCGATTCCGTTTGTATGGGGGTCCTCTCCTCTCTGCGTGGAGGGGCCCGCGTTGACTGGTAGGGCAGGGTCAGGAGGCATGGGCTGGTGTCGACTGGAGTGTAGGTAGGGCGCTCCTATCCACAGAACGGTCGTTCTCGGCGTCAGGTTCCTATGGGCGCCATGTTAGGGTCAGGCACCGTTGGTGGAAGTGGTCGTGTTCCAGACACCCTGGTCAGGTGGCGGTGTGTCCAGTGGCTCCCTACAATGGTGGACGTGAGATGGAGGACTTCGGGGCGCCGGCAGGAGGTCCTCGGGGGGGGGGGGGGGGGGGGAAAGCCAGGACGGCACTCACCGTCCTCGATCGTGACGGCGGGTTTCTGCAGTGTCCAGCTCCGTGTGAGCGGTGCGCTTCTAGTATTCCGCGATGACAAGCTGTCCGGTCTCGCGGGGCTCGATCAGGCTCCTGACAGTGAGCCGGCGTCAAGGCGCCGGGGTCCCGGGGCGGTCGCCGCCCTCTTGCGAGCCGGAGCTCCGGGGTGGAGGAGGGTGCCGTGTGGCAGCGCAGTTTCTGTGGGATGACGGCCTGCGGGGCCGAGGCCAGGGCGTCACAGTCAAGACCCCCGGGAGAGGGGGGGGGGGGGGATGGGGAGATCTCCACTCACCGCTCCCAACAATGGTGCCGGGCGTCTGGGGCGGTCGACTCCGTGACAGTGGAGTGCTCGCTGGCTCCCTGTGATGCGTGGAGGCAGGTAGATCGAGTCCGGGAGCCGATCAGGCTTCTGGTAGAGATGCAGCCTCGGTGGATCGGAGCCCCGGGGCGGCGGCCGCCATCTTGTGCGTCGGGGCTCCGGAGCGCAGAGAGACGCTGTGCACCGTGTATCTCGGTGGTCCGTCGTCGGCTTTCCCGCAGGCTCACTGCCGGCGTCGCTGGTTATGGCTTCTGGGGTCGTCCTCTAGTAAGCCGGATTTCGGCGATTCACGGGTCCGCGGGGCTTAGTAGCGTCCGCCATTTCCCAGGGTAGGCGTCCCTCGGTCTTGGTAGAAAGCAGTCTGGCTCGCGCCGTTCTTCCACAGTAGCTGCCGGTCACTCAAGGGGTTCCCCCGTGTGCAGGGGGATCCCGAGTGTGGAATCGGGTATGCTGAGGCTCCTTGCGATCCAGGAACTGGGCAAGATGCTAGCCCGATCGCGGAGCCTCAGCAGGACACAGCCGCCATCGTGGCTTGCTAAGCCACGCCCCCTTAACTGAAATATCGATGACGTCGCCAGAAGACCCGTCTATCGTGTCACTCTACAAATCATCAAAGAGGTCCAAAACAGGGCGACAGTCAGGGCAGCAGTCCTTCGTAGCCGTCGGAAAGCGGGGAACCTCGCAGCAAAGACTTTTGGACCACTACCACATACAGGGGTCGATGAAGTGGTAGGCCTTCCTCCAGAATTTATACACGAAGCTCCTCACGATCTTCAGGCTTGGACCGGTACCGCTGAAGTCGCCCCACAATGGGCGCCAACTGAAGAACCAGGTTTTAGAACCCAGCGGCGCCAGGGGCACGCCCAATGTCTTTGGGTTCACCTGTCTTAGAATACAGAGACAGGGGATACTTCTCGGTAACGTCAAAGACCAACACGGGTGGTTCATCAGAGACTGTTCAATTTTCGTATTGCGAGACATTGTCTTTTATGCCAAAAATCACATTCTTGACTAGCATCAATTATTTACAAGCTGTCCAATCACCAAGTGACATTTCAAAAGGTATCGCATAACGACAAGCCCACTTTCAGTTGTCCAGCCCACCATCAATTACAAGGAAAACCCAACATTCTTGCTCAGACAGGTCGGACAGACCCATAATAAAAGGACCTCAACCCAAACCATAAATAGGCCGTAAAAGAAGGAACAGAAACAGATGAGAAGCAAAATAGAAGGGTGTGTGCATGTACCATAAACTCAGCAATGTCCTGCTCTTTGATCTCTATCTGACCAGCTGCCGAACAAGGAACTGGCTCAACAAGGTTAGCTTCGGGCAAGGGAGTCAGTTCACTCAGGTCACACAGAAGTCAGCTAAAGGTGTACGTGTCCCAAAGACTCGCTCGGCCGCAGTCATCGGCCAATGTGAGGGCAACCACAAAATGGCTGCCGTACACAAAATTGAACCCGAAGGTTCAGAACGAAATCCCTGAATACGCAGTGAATCCATCAATCGAACATGACGAAAACACTCGTACATACCGCGCTCGTCATTTGCGGTTCGCTGATACCAAAATCATCGCGATACGACGACCTCGATAGAACGGGTTCAGAATCACGGAACCTCAGAGGGAGGGCCTCAGGTGCAACCCTGGTGGCAGGAGACACGCTGGTACACGATTGGCCCTCTCAACCACAAAGAAAGGGTAGAGTGCACTGTCTGACAGTTTCAGTGTACGCCAGTGTGGTTTTGCTTTCCACTCCTTTGGGCAGTCTCACTACCTGTATGTTGTTCCATCTGGACCAGCCTTCTGTGCCTTTTGGCTTTTCTTTCAAGCGATTGCACATGAGCCATGAGATCCTCCATGTCTGCCGATACGGCTTGGGCGACAGAGTGGATCTCAGCTAGGTCATGATCAACATCTCACACCTTATCAGCCAGCTTAGATGATCCGCATGGAGCAGAGTGAATTCCACAGTGATTTTGTCAATGCTGCCCTCAAGTGAGGCATGTGTTTGTTCAAGGGAGGTGCCTATTTTCTCCACTGCCTGAAGAACAGTGTCCAGTTTGAAGTCAAGGGTGATGGTGGTTGCCAGTACCAGCAGCCTCTCACCTCCTGCCACTTGGACCGTTGACATGGAGGACTGTGCAGGCATCTGCATTTTTCCTGTTTGTAGGCGGCCCATTCTTGTTCCAGACATCCAGTTGCCAGAGAGGGCAAGAGTCATCGTATGATGTGCCAAGTGGTCCCCACCCTTCCAGGACCTCCAGCCTCCACCTGGTTGCACACCAGTTAATCATCCCAAGCCAAGTGTCCCAGGTGCAGAGCCCCATCTGTCTAGTGCCGCATCATCGAGGGGCAAGAAAAAAGCAGGCCTGATCTGCACCCGGGCATCCCAGTGGCAAGCAGCGAGCCAGGTCCCACGCCTGGAGCCTGGATCTCATCTGACTCCCCGGCCCCAGCACTCGTCAGCACCAGGACTATCAGTAAACAGTATTGGTCAAGGCTAAATAGCAGCGGCACCCCTAATCATACGCACAGTCACGGGGGTCTTAGCTATATCCAGTAACAGTGCCCACCAGGACTCGTGCATATGTTCACCATGCAATGGGCCTGGGCCCGATATGACCCATGAGCCCCACCAATTCCCCTCCCCGCTTCCTCCTCACCTGAGAAAAGTGGCTGGTCTTCAACACGGGGCACCCTACACAGTCAGAAGATACAGCCAGTAGATGCTGCAACTAGACTGGATCCTGCAGGTTCAAGCATGGTGTCCACCAATGGGCCTGACAGCAGCTGTCCAGCGTTGGTGGCGCGACTAGGCTCTCCAGCCACGAGGGCCTCAGCACTCTTGCTGTAGTGCGCGATCCCGCCCATGCTCAAGACAGCCCCCGGGCCTCTCCCGCCGTAGTGTTCAGGCAGACTCACTGCTTCAGAGACAGTCGGCTCCCACTGCAGCCTCCTTCAGATCTGGCAGTCCAGCAGCAGCACAGCCCAAAATTCGCCCCCAAGGCCCGCCCTCTGCTGTCCGGGGTGCCACGCATAATGCAGATCTCCCGCTTGACGTGTTCAGCAGTGCCTCGCCCCGGCGGGGTCCCCCTAGACTTCAGCCGTGCGCAAGGGCAAGTCAGCAAACTACGTAGTCATTGCAGGCATGGCAGCTGTTCATGGGCTCCAGCAGGCATTGCAGCCCGATGACTTCTATTCTGCTGCACACATTCAGCTTTGGGCCCGGCACAGCCTCCAGGCCCGGCCCAGCGGCAGCGCCCCCGGATGTTGGGCACTCACCTGCTGCACTTTCCCTCTCTGCTCCTCAGTGGCTCACGAGCCCTCCTAGTCTCTAATTGTATCAGCCGCAGCTCAGATGTGGGCCCCACCTCTGGTTAGCATGGTCCAACGTACGTCGATGGCAGCAGCAGTGTACAGCAGCAGGCGGCAGCCCCTGAGCCCGCTCACCACAAGAGCTCAGGATCTAGGTGATATTTTGCCCCCGGGATGATCATCTCCACGTAGTAGCCAGTAGTTTGACAGCCCGTAGCTGCCCCATGCTAGTAGAACCCCTTAAGAGAGAGGATGATACAATGGGCATATGTTATGGAGAGGGTAATGGGGCCAGGATGGTGAGCCTCACTAGGGTGCGTCCGCCATCTTGGCTGACTAGCCACGCCCCATTGTACTTTTTATTTGATACAATTACTGAGGATATGGAGAAGCCGGGAAGCTGGAAAGAGGGCACTGAGTGCATTCAAGGCACTCAGACGGTAAAGGATGGGTTGGACATCTATGCAATGGATGAAGACATTACACAGGTGTCTCAGGGGGGACAGGGAGTTGGGGGTATGTGATGGGGATATAAGACTGGAGGAAGGGGCAGTGGGTTGGGGCGGAGAGAAAGGCAAAAGCTTTGTGTTGGAGCTAGGGCTTCCAGGAAAAAATAACGTTTCTGGAATATTAAAAATATTTTTCAGAAATAGAGGTTAGGTGAGAAGAGAGATTCATGCTGCTGGAGAGGGGTTGTCTTGTGGGATAGCTGTCAAATATTAAATTCATTATAGGAAAGTATTGGGTCAGAATTGTGTCCTTAAATGAAAATGGTTTGAATAGTAGAAGTAATCACCAAGCTGTTTCTAATTGGTAAGAGAAACAGAAATCAGTTTTTGTATTTCTTAAGGAGAAACATATAAATAAAGACAAGAAGAAAGTGCTACTGGGGTCCATTTCAGTTAATGCTGCACTCTGTCACCTCTGTAGCTCATAGAAGGGAATAGGTATTAGCAAGTAGAAGGTAGGGGCAAGATTATCAAATCATTGATGGATAAGATAGGGAGATGGGTGATTGTAGAGATTTTCAGTGGCGGCTGGTAGGAGACAGTGGTGGGGGTTGGGAAAGGCGGGGGTTAGGACAAAAAATAAAAATAAACCTTACCTGATTGTCGCCGCCGACATCGCCAGCCACTGCCTCTCCGCCAAGAACTAAGAACAAGAAGCACTCAGGTTTCCAGATGCCCCCAGCCAATCACGATGCTACTGATAGCAACATCGCGATTTGTCTGAGCACCATGGTTCAGCGATCAGACAGGGGCTGGGGGCCTGGGCATTTTCTCCACCCAGGCTGTAATGCAGCCTGGGTAAAGAACATGCAAAGTGTGCATGATTGTAGGGCATACAAAGGAAACCAAAAGTGCCACAAGCCATAAATAAACTAAAGTGCGCAATTGGCCTGTTTGATCCCTGGCATAGGTTGAACCCTGATAGAAAGCAAGTCACATTTTTTCCACTCTGTTTCAGACACCTTCATGGATAGACATTTTTCTTATATTGGACTCTGGGCCAAGGTCAGTTGCTTCTTATGTACCTAACAGCTTCTCAGATCAGACAGTGGTTAGTTTGGAAGTTTCTCTGCCATACACAATCACTTCCACTTTGGTCTGTAGATGGTAATTTAATAAGAATCTAATCTTAAAAGAGGCATCTTGAGACAAAATTGAGAATAGGACTCAACTTTATTTAATGCAGAGAATAAGGATTCTGCATCACCGGAAAACATCTGGGAGGCATATAAGCTAATGGTGAGGGGTAAGATTATAGCCTATTAAAGCACCTGTAGATAGTTAGATGATGAGAACTATCAAACCCTCTTAAGGGTGTTCTAATTAGCCAAACTGCAGTAAATACAAAATAAACAGAGATGCTCAGCTAGGGAAGCAACTAGGAAGAAACCAAGAATATTTGACAGGAGAAGGAAATGATAAGTTTGCAGACTTACAGCCAAGAGATGTATGAAGAGGGGGAAGATTGTGGAATATTGTTTGCATGGCGCACTCAGAGCCGAATGGTCAAGAACAATGTTGCCAAAATAGAAGATCCCAAGACAGGGAAAATGGAGGGGTATAAAGAGAGAGAATAGAGTCTGTTTTACTGGGCATTTCAATAGAATATACAAAGAAAGCCTAGACCCCTCAGATGAAGAGATTACAAATTTTTTGACCCTGGCCTAAAGCAACAGATGCTACAAGCAAGCTTATTCGCCCTATAGAAACACAAGATGTGTTGAAGGTGGTAAAGGAGCTTCCAAGATGTAAAGCACTGGGGTAGGATGAGTATCCTTCTGAATGATACGCCTTACATTTTCTTTTGTCCTCACATCACCTGAGCATATACCCAAACTGTTGCTGCCTCTCATGCTCATCTACAGTTTAGCCAGGAACCTGTAAGTTCTTTACTGCTTTGCCAGAAGGGGCGCTATTGTACTCTCACTAACAACAGAGTTATAATCATTGAACATTTCCTTCACCATAAAGTACCACAATCAGGTCCTAGATAGAGGATTTTGAGGATTTACTTCTATCACCCATTGACTGTTTATCCAGCTCATGTATATATTTTACTGATCTCCACCATTCAGCACATCTGGGGGGATTCCATCTGGGACCACCTCCTACATATTTTCTTCTTGCAAGCAGAATCAAATAGCACAGCAATTTATCATGCTCCAGATAGTTCTTATCCCTCCCTTTTATTTCCCCCAGCAACCCAAAGAATATCAATGTTTGGGCTTATCACTACAGAATGTCGGAATTCATCTTACCCACTTTTGGCCAAAACTGAACCAATCTTGGGCAGCTAAAAAAATAGGAATGTTGTCCATATCCAGACTCTAACATTACTTACATTTGGAATCCTTGTCTTTGCTGGGCTTGGTGAGCTTCTGAGGGGTCCAGATTCTGTGGAGAGTGAACGGATGATTCCTTCTAAATGGGGTGGATTTAACTTTAGAGTATAACATATTTGAAGATACGTGTCAAAGTTCTTCTAACTTCTCCTGGGGCAACTATCCTTCCCACACATGATACTCTGGGCTCATACTCTCCTCTGCCACCTTTAGCCAGTGTCAATACCACTTGGCCACTTCATTCTTGCCTTTTTGGCCATCTTGCAGCTCCATTTCAGTGATGCTTAGTCCAGTCTTGGGTCTTAAACCATGGGGACAGCTGATAATATTTTAATCTTGACATGCCAGAACGTACAAGCATTTTCCAGCCAACCCAAGACAGCAACCTATCCCCCCATTTCTGTCCCCATCTTTTAATCCCAATTTCTTTCAGTGGGCCAGCTAGGCAGTCCTTCAAACACACTTGGGTTCCTGACGAATCCCTTATTGAAGATATCTTGTACAGTATGGTGTGCCTAATAATACCCTAAATTCAAACCCTAACTTAGCTATGGACCATAAACATTTCAGCCTCACTTTTCTGAAAAACGTTAGGTCCCCACATTTCTAAAGAAAACCTTCTTTCATTGGGATTTCTAGCATTGTTTTATATATGCTCTCCACATGTCCAATCCAGACAAGAAAACTGCATCCTCCAATTCTTCATTTGAAATGCCCAGCAATATAAATGGACTTGGGGAGAGGTAGCCACCCTTATCTAGTCTCCTTCTTAGTTTCTTCCCTGATAGCCTTATACATTTGGAGGCCCGTATGAAATTGGTTATTTTCCCTTGAATCCTAGCTCGAGTTGTTTCTCAAAAGTAAGAGGATCATTGTCAAATAATTAGGTAAGTTTGGGTAGGATGGACATCTTTAACAGGTTCCCTCAACAATAGATAGATAGGGGTAGAGTCTGCCAATTTCTCATCAGTCAGTCTATTTCCCTGCTTTACCCTCTCTATTTCTTGGTGAGCCTGTCGAAGCCCTGCATATATTTATTCCAAAATATCTTATTGCTTCTGTGCTATCACCATTACCTTTCCACTCTAGATTTCATGTCATAACCTCTAACTTGGACGCATTAACCTTGTATCCTGAGAAGCTCCCAAAAAGAGCCAGCTCTTGCTCCATTTATGGAAGGACTTTGTTAATATCTTAAGTAATTATAATGAGGTCATCTGCATAAAGGGCTATCCTTTATATAGAATTATATCTTTACTCTCCTAAGACTTTGAGCCGCCGGTTCTATATATAAATTAAGCAAAATCAGAGCTAGGAGTATTAAGGGACTGCAAAGCCTACAAAGTCCTTCACAACACTGGACTTGCATACCACAACATTTGCCTCTCCTTCTACATATCCACCAGACATCTCCGCTCTTCCCAACTGGCCCAGGTCATCATCTCACAGATCCACAAGACAAAAGCTGGAGGAAGATCCTTTTCCTACCTTGCTGCGAAGACCTGGAACTCCCTGCCTCTACATCTCAGGCAATCACCGTCCCTCCCTCAATTCAGGAAGGACATCAAGCCATGGCTCTTTGACTGAATCGCAGATCCCATCCCCCCATTTAGCGCCTTGAGACCCTAAAGGGTGAGTAGTCACGCTTCACAAGAAACATGATTGGTTCACCAACACTCTTGCATTGGGGAGCTATATTTCTCCCGTAAGGCTCTTCAGAATACCCCTACAAACTCAAGGTGTTTTAGTACCATTTTAAGATATTCCCAATTGACCTAATCAAAGGCATTAGCTGCATCTCAAGTAAGAATAGCTAATAGGAGAGAATATGTAGTTGCTAAGTCAATAGTGCTGATCAATCTGTGCATTAACCCCTTAAATACCTTCTGGGTAAAAAACACTTCTGGTCTTGGTGTACCACACTCCCCACTGCTTTGCTTAGTTGGTTGGCTAGAAGGCTCGTAAAAACTTTGTACTCACAATTTAATAATGAAATGGGGCATTATGACTTACACTCACAAGGGTTTTTACCTGGCTTGACGATCAGGGAAATAGTTGCTTTGCTGCAAGATAGTGGTTGGTGGAGAGCACCCCATCAGTATTGAGTTAAAAAGTGTCAACCAAAAGGGTATCATATTATCAGCTAGTATGGCATATACTTAATTTAGGATCCCGTCTGGCCCTGCTGCTTTCGCTCTCTTTAATTTCTTAATTACAGCTAGCACTTCCAACCTACTTATTTCCTGATTTAACCGTGTCTGCTGTTCAAAAGAAAGAGAAGGCAACCACTTATCCTCTAGCCAATTTTGTAATTTCACTGTATCTAGAGTAGAAGTGTCTGTATATAATTGTTGAAAGAAATTCACAAACACTTCTTCAATATCCTAATTGTCCTCTAGTAGTGTTTTTATTTTCCCTTCCACTACTCATTTAATAAAATTCCCGCTTCTATCTGTGTTAGTCCTCCAAGCCAATTATTCCCTACACCTTTCTCTGTTTTCACATTTCTTTACTTTACTCACTTCTCATTGCTGCCTTTCCTTATCTACTAACTGTGCCCCAAATTCTCTCTATCATTAGTAAAGTGCTTGTTAAATCGTATTTCTATCATTCTCCTAAGCTGTTGCAGGTTTTAATACATCCTCAAGCTTAACCATCTCTTTTTCTAACCGGTCCATCTCCTGCCTCTCACTTCTGTTTCTAAACAGCACTAAACTCTGCAATATCCCCCTCAGGTAGATTTTGTACGCATCCCACACCAACTCAATTTGGACAGTTACTATGTTCGACTTAAAGTAGTGTTTAGTTCTCCTCTGAACCCCAGAAACATTCTCAGGTTGAAGAAGAAGCTTCCTATCCAGAGTCCACCTTACATGTTTCTTCTAACCTTGCAAAGCAATATGCATATACATCGCTACATGGTCAGATAGATGGATTGGGAGGTATTCCTTTTCTAACCTTCCCACTCTCCCCATCTCCTATTTTCTACAAGTAGATAATCAAGCCTAGAGTAATCACCATACTTCTTGCTGTGGATTGTATAGTCCCTGCCTTTTCCCTGCCTCTTTCACCAAGCATCACATAGATTTCGATCTTCCATCATCGATAGAAGGTAGGCTTGCATTTTTGATGAGTGAACCTGGGATCAAACTGATGATCCATTCAGGCTATTATTCAATAATATATTAAAATCCCCTACAAAACAGGTGATTGAAATTCTAACAAGGCTGAAAATACTTGCCTTAGCGGTGCATCGATCAATATTAGGTCAATAGTAAATCGCTATGGTAAAAAGATATTTTTGCACCGTAACCTCAGCAATTACTCAACATCCACCATCATCGACCATTCTCCTCACTATCTCAATATCTACATTAGCCCTGGCAATAATCACTACCCCTTTGGTACGGGGCACTTGATCTGTTGCAACCACATAGCAAAATAATATGTCTGCCATTTTCCTCTAGGTATTGCAGAATCTGGTGTTGCTTGCTTTTATCCCTAAGGCAATTCACATTACAACATTATACATGCTAAACTGGCCCCAATTGGTGTCCTGATCCCTCATCTAGTCCTATCCTAATAAACTAGACATTAAGGTAATATGAGCATCTCACAAATGTTGAATATCAGAAAAAATGTTGTGTGGACAAAGTATTGTGTCAAGAATATTGAGGAAAAAATATTGTGAAGGTGTGTTTCTATAGGTAAGAAAAGTTGCACTCTATATAACTCCACATATATATATATACCTTAACAATATTTACATTTTCAAGGTAGGTAGATGTGAAGTTACGAATAGTAACTCTATACTTACCTATTTGCACTTACCTTCTCAATATTTGTTCTCAATATTTTGGTCCTCGATATTTTTGGCAAAATATTCTGTCTACACAATTGTTTCTGATATTCTGTCAGTGGTCCCTGATAGAGGATTTTCATTTTTTTCTAGATGTTATCCCTTTGCACTTCGCGCAGACGCCCTTCCCCCACCTGTGGAAACCCTCCCAACTTGACTTCCAGACAGAAGCTATGCCTTTATTTTAAGTTCCCCTTCCAGGCAGTCATTTTCTGTACATTGTTAAACTGAAGTTTCTCCTTCAGCCACTTTAATACTCAGTAAGAATTCATCAACCTCTTTTGGGACCGTAATATTGTACAGCTTATTATCTTGCATAACTTTCAACAATGGTGGGAACCTAGGTTGCACACTTACTCCACCGTTTTTCAACGTATTCATTTGTTTACCAAGTGCCCACAGTCTATCTTTTGTAGAGCAAGCAATGCTCGATCTGATAATGAATGTGATATCCCACGCCTAAGGTTTTTCCCTTTCAAGGAAAACACCAAGATACTTCCCTACACAACAAATGACGAAAAATTTGAAGTTTATGGGGTTTATTCCTCCCTATTCTTAATTTAAAAGGATCCTTGTGTATTCCATAAATTTCCTCCATGAGATCTACTGTGTAGATGGCCTGCCGGAGTGCGTCTTTTAAAAGGTTCACCACACAGAGCTTTAAGTTGCTTCCCTCCGCAATTTCTAATACAGTTAGAATCCTAATGTTGTTCCTCCGACCATTGTTTTCCCACCTCTATAGTTTGTGAGTAAGATATTTCCCTTTCTGCTTTAACCACTGAATTTCCTGAGTGTTAATGCTTGATTCCAAGCTGAATTCTTGTACTGCCCTCTCAAGTGCATCTGTGCATTGATTCTAGTTTGGTGCAAACCTCCCAGGTCTCACTTTGATTTGTTTCAGAAATCGAGAAGCAAACCTTTATTTCCACCAATAAATTAGCTATCATCTCCTGAACAATCTGCAGGCCCTCAGATCTTCCAATCCCTTTTTTGCTGGCCTCTCCTGAGCTCACGCATAGGTCCATGGGGTTCCCCTGATTACCTACACACATGGCCCTTCCCTTTGAGACAGGGATCCTGGGGATCCACCCCCTCCAGTTTTTTCAAATCATGTTCCATTTGGGAAGTATACAAGTTTCCTATAAGTACTCACACCACTAGTGTTTCGGAAAGGAAGCACAGGAATCACCAAGTAAGTAAACGTCCTTTATCCATATACAGAGCACACGACCGGTCAGGGCAGTCACCAACACTAACTGCCTGACTGACCATTCCACATGTCACCATAACCACGGGTTATGTGGTTGAACAGTGGCATGTGTTCTAGCATCAAAGAAACAGAACCCTACATATCTCTTCCCTTACAATAACAAGAAAAGAAAAGAAAACAGTAAAAGAATTAACATTGAATTAAATATGGTTAAAAACAATAATGACGCATCAAAATTCAACATAGTCCTTGAGCCAAACAAGAGGTCTCATTTCTCTTGCAGAAGGATTGGAACTGGGCTCAGCTTGAGTGGTGGAACTGGAACCACTTTGAGTAGTGGACGTCATGTTATGGTGAGTAACAAGTCTCTGCTTTGACAACCTCTCCATGTTCCACCACTTCCCATCACTGAGTTTGACAGAACTCCCTCTCAAAGCAATGATCTGCATCAGACAAGAAAACTTGGAATGACCTTTGGCAACAAAACCAGGAAGTTTCACTTTAACCCAATCCCCGGTTTTGAAAACAGCTTGTTTCCTTCCCTTGCTTGGCTCACTGGTAATATACTTGCACTGAGCTTTGTCAAAATGAGCTTTAACCAATTCTGACTTGACATTCGGAACATTCAAATCTCGCATCCAAAGTCTAACCAATTTGGTGGAAGCCAATCTACCCTTTAATAGTGCAAAGGGAGATACTTTAATAATATTATTACAAGTAGAATGCACAGCCCAGAGTAGATCCACCAGTTCCTTTTTCCAAACCAATCCATTGGCCACAGACAATTGAATGCTATCTTTTATGGCTATGTTGCAGTGTTCCACTAGGCCATTACTGCGGGTATGATATAGCGAAATAGTGATGTGTTTGATGTCCCAATGACACAAACATTTTTGAAATTCTTTAGACATAAATTGTACCTCTTTGTCAGTGATGAGTTAAATTTGGGCACCCTCCCTCAAAAATAAGGAATTGGAGAAAATCCATAACTTCTTCAGTATTAGGAGACCTCCCAAATTTCACTTCAGGCCACCCAGAACCATGATCCACAACCACTAAACCATACATATTCCGTTCATACAAAACATATATGGGCCCAATAATGTCTAATCCTAATTTGAACCACAGTTTGCCAGGAACATAAACTGCCTCAACAGGACTGGAAGCGTAACTTGAGTTCTGTCACTAATGGCACATGCAATACAGTCTCTGAGAAAATGTTCAACTGAACGATTCATCCCAGGCCACCAAAACACCTCTCTAATTCTTCTTTCCTTGGCCTCATGCCCACATGACCCTTATGGCTCAAAACCAAAACCTTGTTCTGTGAATGAATAGGTACAACCAACAAATCCGTTCTTCTCAAAATGCCTGAATGCAAATTTAACTCCGGAAAAACATGTTTGAATGAACTCACTTCATCATCCTTACATACCAACATCCAAACATTACCTAGCATTCCAATAACCTGTTGCATGGATTCAGCCTCTTGAACTGCCAACTTCCACTCCTGCTCAGAAATATAATTGAAACTAGAATCCCTCAAAGAAGCCACAATGCAAAATTCATATTCCAACTGCTCCTCAACTTGCTCCTTAGAAAAAGGTAACCTGGATAAGCAATCTGCAAAAATGTTTTTCACACCTGGAATGTATTCCTAGTGAATATGGTTTTCTATCAATCTGTATTACCACTTGGCAATGCGGGGAGTGGCATTGATGGCGCCATTAGTAGAAAATAAATTAACTAAAGACTTATGGTCCATACAGAAAACAAACTCCCAACCTCATAAATATTGCCTAAAATAATCCACACCCCACCAACAGGCTAAAGCCTCATGCTCAACAACTGAGTAAGTAGACTCTGCACCTCTTAACATGCGGAAAGCAAAAGCTATAACGTTCTCCTTCCCCTCTATTCTTTGGAGGAGGACGGCACCCAAACCATACAGGCTGGCATCAGTGACGACAATGAACTGGTCACGTGTGTCAAAAGGTTGTAAGGGTATGGCATTAGTCAATTCTAACTTTATTGATTGAAATTCATTCTCTAGAATGGGAGACCACAAACTTGTTGATTTTCCTTCATAAGCAACCTCATGTTATGTGTTTTGTCACTGCAATTGGGAATAAACTTTGCATAGAACTCTCACATGCCAAAAAAAGATCGGATCTGGGCTTTGTTTTGGGGTGTGGGAAATCCATTTATGGCAACAAGTCTACCTTGGGTTCCACCCCTGTGGCAGACAACTTGTACCCCAGGTAATCCACTTGGTCCACTGAAAATGTATATTGTTCATCTCTTAAAGTGGCCCCTCGGTCAGTTAGAATAGATAATACAGTGGCCAAAGTTTTGTCATGAGATTCTAGATCTTTGCCATGAACCAAAATTTCTTCTTGAAAACATTTGACATTGGAAACATCAGAAAACATAGCCTCCTTGACTCTTTGAAATACAGCAGAAGCTGAAGCAATGCCAATAGGCATTCTTTTGAACCCGTAAGTCCCAGAAGGAGTCACAAAAGATGTGAGATGGCAACATTCTATCTAGAGTGTAATCTGATGATAAGCAGAAGACATGTCTAGAGTAGTAAAAACGTTTGCATGCCTCAAAGAACTCAACATTTCCGTGATATTGGGTAGAGGAAGTCTGTCCACCCGGGGCGTGGCCAGCGACGGCTCGTGGGGGGAGTTACGGTGGGGCAGGAGGGCGGGGAGGGGGAGGGGCAGGGCGGAGGTTGCTAAAAACCGGCATATGGATAATTGCAGGTAAGTAAACAATTTAATTAATAAAACGAATTTCGTAGTGCGCCTTGCATCGCAAAATGCAATGCAGTGCGAGCTACGAAATTCGTTTTATTAATTAAATTGTTTACTTACCTGCAATTATCCATATGCCGGTTTTTAGCAACCTCCGCCCTGCCCCTCCCCCTCCCCGCCCTCCTGCCCCACCGTAACTCCCTCCACGAGCCGTCGCTGGGCGTGGCTATCAGCCGACCATGGTAGACGTGAGCTGAGCTCGCTCCGTCTAATGCCCTACAAATACGCTAATTATCCTGCATAACCTGCTGCTGAATCCCCCACAAATGCACCCACGCGAAGAGCAGAGGGCCCGGGCTGAAACGGCGGCGACTGCGGGCTCTGTGCGCGGCGGTTACCGGCTCCCGGCGTCCCGGGAAGAGAGACCTACCATCCTGTAAGAAGCCGCGGCCCACAGTGGAGTGGTGAGCCGAGCGCTGCTAACTTCCGGGCGGTCACACCCAACATCTGGGTACCTCTTGGGACTCGAAGGGAAGCGGTGAGTGCGGTGTATGCGAGGCGAGCTCGGGGGGTCCCCCACCGCTTGACTGTCTCCAGCCTAACACAAGCGGAGCTGAGGAGGTGGACCGCCCGGCCCGCGGAACACAACCCGGCGCGATCGGGGGCCGGCCGAGGAGATAGGGGGAGGGATAAGGAGCGAGCCGGCGATGGAGACACCGGGGCTGAGGGGGAGCCGCCCGGTGCAGCCATATAATAGCTGGTGAATGACATTGATGAGCCTTGGGTACCGGCAAGAAGTGCGCCGTCTCCCACAGCCTTGAAACAGAAGTCCGCCATCTTGAGAGCGGAGCATGAGTTCGGGAGCGGGTTCGCCAGTGAGCCGGAGCGCTGGGCTGCTGTATGCGAGACTGCCCTGAACCAGCTGTGGATCCCTGTCACAGGGGCCTTCTCCGATAATAGCCGGGGCACCTTGCCCGCTGACTGATGGGCCATACCTGTGGAGCCCGCACTTTGAGGGTAGATTCAGTGCGTGCAACGCCATAGCCGGGACACCTTGGCACGGTATCGCGGAATTGAGGGGAGCCACACGGAGCACTGCAGAAGCACGACATCGTGGGGGTGCACAGGACCACTGCGAAGGGAACCTCCGGGGGCACCACAGCGAGGCGCAATATGGTGAGAAAAAAACGGCAACCGGGCGCAGCGGTGCACTACATTGCGCTCAGCCAGCTCCGAAGACCCAGTGGCATCCTCCAACAACGAAGTGATCCCACCAACGGGTATGGAATCGCAAGAGGCCAAACTAGAGTTAATCCTGACCGAAATCAGGGCCTCGAGAGAAGCACTGGAAGCCCGAATGGACACGATGTCCACTGGTTTGTCCCTGTTGAAGGCAGATCACAAAAAACTGTCAGACAAGGTCACGGAACACAAGCTGGCATTGGATGACCTGATTCCACAGTTGACAGAGCACTCTACGAAAATAGAGACACTGGAGCGCCAGATGAAAGGCTTACGGGACAGAGTGGATGATGCGGAAGGACGCTCGCGCCGCAATAATGTGCGCATTCTTGGCATTCCGGAGCGTCGTGAGGGGGCTAACCCGACGCAGTTTGTGGAGGACTGGCTAAAGACGGTGGTGGCTCCTAAGGATTTCACTCCGCTGTTTAGTGTGGAGCGTGCGCACAGAGTACCCTCACGGCTGCCAAAACCAGGGGCCCCCCCACGTCCAGTAATAGCTTGTCTCTTACACTATAAAGACAGGGACGCAGTCCTGAAAGCGGCGAGGGAGAAGACCCCGATAAGATACGAAAATAAAACGGTGTTGATATATCCGGACTTCACCCCGGCAGTACAGAAAGCAAGGTCCTCCTTCCTGGGAGTGAAGCGTACCCTGCGGGAGCGCAACCTGAAATATGCCCTGTTCTTTCCGGCACGTCTCAAAGTTATACATGAGCACAGATCCTACTTTTTTGACACCCCGGAAGAGGCGTTGGAATGGATTGAAGTGGCGCTTTCGCCGGACGCGTCGCAGGATCCTATGGAAATTCTGACTGGTTAACCCCCGCCAGTAGGGAGCTGGCATAGTCCAGCCTGGACAGCACTGATGCTTGGACCACCAGCTGTCTTGTGGGTGCATCAAAGTATTTGAGGATGGGTCGAAGTCCTCTGATGATGCCATAGCAAGAAGCCGCCACCTTCTTGGTATGACAGATGAAACTCAGAGAAGGATCAAGCCACACCCCCAGGTTTTTTATCTCTGCCGCTGGGAGGGGAGTCACACCCAACTCCGAAGGCCACCATTTGTCACCCCACAAAGCCACCTGTTTACCAACCACCATAATCTCCGTCTTCTTGGTGTTTAACTGGAGACAGTTGGAGTTCATCCAGTTAGCCACTTCCCGCAGACCATCACAGAACCTGGGAGCCTCCAGGTCTGAGTCCCCACTCAGTGTGACCGCCAGCTGCGTATCATCTGCGTAAGAGACCATGGTCAGGCCCCGCCGCTTGACGACCGCAGCCAACAGTCTCACATACAGATTGAAAAGGGTGGGACTCAGTGATGACCCCTGTGGGACTCCCTGTTCTAACTGGTAGGATGACGACTTACCGGGCGGGATTGCCACCTGGAATGACCTATCCGAAAGGAAGGATCGAAACCAGTGCAAGGCGGAGCCAGAAATGCCCACCTCCTCAAGACGCCGAATCAGAATCCCGTGCGAGACCGTGTCGAAGGCGGCACTGAGATCTAATAACAATAGTGCTGCCGTCCGACCAGAATCCAGCACGGAACGCAGATGCTCGACCATCGAGAGAAGGGCCGTCTCCGTGCTGTGACTCGCACGGAACCCGCTCTGCACGTGGAATGTAAGAGGCATGGGGTCGGTACATAAACGACATAGGATATTGGCTCAACTACACAGACGTCAGGTGGTAATAGCGTGCCTACAAGAAACACACTTAAACAGCGCGGAAGGCACCAAGATGGCTAGAAAATGGAAGGGTCCGTTTTACGCCACTGAATACTCAGCATTTTTCCGAGGGGCGGCTATCTGGATTAAAAACACGATCCCGTTTAAAAAAACTGGAGCACCGGATAGACAGGGAGGGGAGGTATGTGCTCGTTAAGGGATTGTTGGACGGCTCTATGGTGGTACTGGGCTGTATCTATGCCCCCAATACAGAGCAGTCGAAATTCTTTGACACTGTTAGTGGGGTGCTGTCAGAGTGGTCGGAGCACGTTTGGGTAATTGGTGGAGACTGGAATGCGGTGCTAGATCTGAATCTTGACAGGTCCCACCTCCCACTGCACGCAGCAGAGAGCAAGAAACAAGCGGTAGCGCTGGCACACTGGGCGAATGGCTGGGAATTGGTAGATGCACGGCGAATCATAAACACACACCATAGGGAATACACGTTCTACTCCCCGAGAATAGACCACTTCCTCTGCTCTGCCACATTGTCAGGGTCCATTGACTCGGTCACACACATGGGCAAAACGCTGTCGGACCTTGCCTCGGTGGAGCTGTCGCTACAATGGGGGAAGCTCTCTACTCCGATTCCGACCTGGCGATTGTCCCCTGAACTGCTGGAGGACCCCGTCTTCAGGGCAACAATGTCAGACGCCATCGCAAAATATTTTGTTGAGAACCAAAACACAGCTGGGTCCCGACAAATAGAGTGGGATGCCTTTAAGGTGACCATACGTGGAGTGGCGATGAGTACAAGAGTGGGCATTAAACACTCAGTGGTAGAGAAGCTCAAGGAAGTGGAGGGTACCCTAGCTCTGCTTGAAAACGAGGCAGCGGGCGCACATGGCAACCTCACGCAACTACAGGAAACACACATACAACATGCGGAACTGCTGGAGGAACTACACGTAATAGATTATAGAGAATATACATGCAGGCAACACACACAGGCAGACAGATCTGGTCCCCTATTGGCCCGATTGGTGCGCAACGCTCCGCTGGCCGCTCCAATAGTGGAAGTGAGAGACCGGTTGGGGGAAGTAGTCCAGACACAAATGGACATCAATAACACATTCAAAGACTACTACGCTGAGTTGTATAGCTCACATGCGCCACTGACGGACGCAGAATTGGAGTAATTCCTGACAGACGTACCCATTCCACGAATCACGGCCGCACAACAGAAACAGTTGGCAAGCAAGATAACTCTGGCCGAAATTAGGCAGGCCATCAAGGCGTTGCCTAGGAACAAGGCTCCAGGGACTGACGGCCTACCGGCTGATTCTATGTGACATATATTGATATACTGGCCCCACACCTACATACTCTATACAACATATCGATGGAATCCCACACATTACCTCCTACCACACTGCAGGCGCTATTAGTATCCCTCCTCAAGCCTGGCAGGAATGCCCTGCACCTGGAAAATTACAGGCCCTTGTCCATGTTAAACACGGACTACAAGATCCTTAGCAAGATCTTGGCCTCCCGATTGTCCCAGTATGTCCCGACATTGATACACTCAGATCAGTGTGGTTTTGTGCCGGGTAGAAGTACTGCACTGAACCTTCGGAGATTGAGCCAGTTAATGACATTGGAGGATACCAGACATAACAATGAAGGATGCATCTCCCTTGACCTCAAGCAGGCATTTGATTCCCTGAGGTGGGATTATATGTTAAAGATACTGGGCAAATTTGGCATCCCTCAAGAATACATAGATTGGGTATCGCTGCTGTATCTACACCCAATGGCACGTATTCGGACTAATCAGTGTATCTCCGAGCAAATAGACATAATGAAAGGCACACGACAAGGGTGCCCGTTATCGCCGTTACTGTTCATAATCGCTCTAGAGCCTTTACTAAGTAAGGTGCGAACTCAAGCACACGCGAAAGGGATACAGAGGCACTCCATACCCCACATAATTTCGGCCTATGCCGATGACATCATCTTATACATTAAGGACATGTCGGCCGGACTGGATCCACTCCCGGCAATATTTAAAGATTTCCGGGCCATATCAGGGCTCATGATTAATGAATCGAAGTCTTTCGGATACGGCTTCAACGTTCCATTAGACACCACACAAATTAGGTTTGAACCGCACTCTTTTCAGGTAGCACCTACAACTTTCAAATACTTAGGCATACAGGTATACCGGAACATCCGGGACCTTTTGGACGGTAACTTGGGCAAAGAAATCACCGCGCTCAAAACGCAAATACAATTCTGGAACACACTACCCATATTCGATAGCTGGGAAGGAGGCAATTGCCAAGATGGTGGTACTACCCAGACTGCTATATTTCTTCACTAATTTGCCCCTCATGGTTCCGATGACCTTTTTCAAATCCCTGAACACCTTGTTAACGGAACTGATTTGGGGTGCGGGCAGGCGCTGTATCAGCCTGGCTAAGTTGCAATTACCCACAGACAGGGGCAACATGGGGGTGCCGGATCTGATTGCCTACAGTTACGCCTGTCAAATCCAGTGGCTGGCCTACTGGCTAGCGGGATGTAACCTACACAAAATAGGCATGAATGAGACGGACAGGAACAGGGGCACTATACACCGACTGCTGTTACCAAACACTAGGACACCTGCTACGGCGCCATACCTCCTGACACTAGCTGTCAAGTACTGGAAGAAAGCAGTCAAATACACTAATGCGGCGACATCCTATGCACTATCTATACCAATACTGGGACTACCGATGGGAAACGGTATCCTGACGGAACGAAAACTTCAGGCGTGGCAGCAAGCAGGAGTCATGCAGGTAGGGGACTTCTTCAGGAAGAAAGCTATCATGACGCATGCAGACTTTGCACACCTGCATCATACCCCGGACACGTTATTTCTGCTACACGCACAGGTCACACTTTACATAACCTCGACATGGACACGGGATGGGACAGAACCGCCCACGAACTCACTCCTTACAATGGAATATCTGATGGGGACGGGCAGCCATCTGACGAGATGGTTGACGGCTGGCATCAGAGATGGAAGGGCAATCACACTGCAACCCACTCGGACACATTGGGAGGGGGATGTGGGCCAAGAGCTGGGAGACAAGTACTGGGAGAAAATACTTAAGTTCCCTAAAAAAGTGTCCCGCAATCCCAAATTCAAATTCATTCAATTAATGATAGTGCACAGGGCGTATCTCACTCCGCATAAACTACATGTCATGTTCCCAGACGCAGCGGACACGTGCCCCAGATGCTGAGCGATAGATTCAGGACTGTTACACATGTTATGGGATTGCCCCAAGTTAGGCTGTTATTGGGCAGCAGTCCATAAAACGCTGGCGGAGGTTATCCCGGGCAGACCTTACACGATGCCGTTATACAGCTTGCTAGGTCTAGGGCACTAGGAAAAAAAGAGAAGCGCTGCCTCCCGCTTTGCTGACCTGGCGCTGCTGCTAGGGAAAAGATTAATAACGATGCGATGGAAATCGCACAGACTGCCGGATCCGGAGAGCTGGCACAGCAAGGTGATGCTATGGGGCAAGGCAGAGGGGACGGAACTGAGAAGGGAAGAACGCAGAGGCCTAAGGAAAACGCATATATCGCTAGAATGGGAGACAACATTAACAGAATTTGAGGCTTGTGCTGAGTCGCTAATAGAGTCATGAGATGGAAAACTGGTATACGTATGAGAAATTGCTGGCTTATCATTACGATGTAAGCAGTGTGTTAAGGGGAAAAACTGGTGGGGCAACATGGCGAGGTACGACACGTGACTCGAAGGGAGAACACACGTGAGCAGAGAGAAGAGAAGTTACTGGGCAGAACATTTAACGCAGAAATTTGATTATGTTTGAATTGTCATAAAGGGACAGAGGTGTGTGATCTATACAGTGCTAAGAGTGCAAGGGGGGTGGGGGAGTTCGGGAACATAAAAGCAATATAAAAGAAAACTGCAAGATAAGATAGTAACTGTACAGTTGGGTCTGCAATGTAAATGACGCGGCATTGTGCATGAGAAAAAATCGCATGACTGTACTAAATATTGATGCAATAAAGAAATTTTCACCAAAAAAAAGGAAGTCTGTCCACCCATATCCTGTCATTTAGGTCCCTCAAATATATGCACATTCTAAGGGCCCCATTCCCTTTTCGGCTGAAACTATTGGGGACAACCATTCAGAACTTTCTATGGGTTCAATGATGCCCTGGCTACAAAGAGATTCTAACTCTACGGATAATTCTTTCCTCATGGCAAGTGATACTCGCCTGGCCTTGTGTATGACAGGTTGAACACCTTGTTTCTACATTATTTGATGGGAAAATCCCTTTATTTTTCCAAGACTTTGGCAAAAAACTCATGGAAAGGATGCTTTCCAATCATGTGCCCCCACAGTGAATACAGCAAAAAGACCAATTGATGGACAGAATGCAGAACAATCTCATACATTCATCCCAGTACAGAGATTTGGGTCTAAATCCATCATTTTGTTTCTCACCATGCCATTCTAGTTTGGACCCAGCCATATGCAAAACACATTGACCCTGCACCCAATAGGAACAGTTCAGCCTGAACTGCTAGACCAGGTCCTCCCTGGACTGGAAACAAGCATCCTAGGAGTGGTTTCGGCTGTCAGCCCTCAGCAGCCAGGATAGCTTGACTCCAGAGGCATGGTGATCACAGGACCCACGTCTGGGCATACCCGTCCCACTCGGGGTGACAAATGCAAAAAGAACAATTGATGGACAGAATGCAGAACAATGTCATACTTTCACCCCAATACAGAGATCTGGGTCTAAATCCATTGTTTTTTTTTGCTCACCATGCCACTCCAATTTTGACACAGCCATGTGCAAATCAGTCTTGACCCTGCGCCCAATGGGAACAGTTCAGCCCGAACTGCCAGATCAGGTCCGGCCTGGACTGGAAAAAAGCATCCTGGGACCAGTTTCGGGCTTTCAGCCCTCAGCAGCCAGATTAGCTTGACTCCAGTGTCATGGAGAGCACAGGACCCATGTCTGGGCATACCCGTCCCACTCAGGGTGACAAATAAAAAAAGAACAATTTATGGACAGCATGCCGAACAATATCATACATTCACCCCAGTACAGAGATCTGGCAAAATGGTTGCCTGACACTTACAGGTTGAATCCTTAAGACATCAGCATCATTGGTAGTGTAAGAATGATGCGCAACAGACAAAAAGTCATTGACATGAGTGCCAGATATCATTATAATCTGTTTTCTGTCCTCACTGTCTGAATTAGAATCCACATGGAACATGTACTCAACAGAAAGAACCTATTTGGTTGAAGAATTGCCAGTGACTGGTTTAGATTTGCACACCTTTGCAAAATGCCCCTTCTCTTTGCACTTCGCACAATATTTATCAGCAGCAGGACAGAAAGGAGCATTGCCCAAATGGTTTCTGCTACCAGATCCATAACATTCTCATATTTTGCGTTTGTCACCCTTGATGTCTGTCTTGTTGACAGCCTTGTCTACAGTAACTGTATGAACTTTAGTTTTAAAGCCATTTCTATATTCTTAGCTATCTCTACAGCTTTATTTAGAGTTAAATGTTCTGTCGTTAAAAGTTTCTCCTGAATCTTTCTACTGCTGGTTTTCTCAACTAAATGGTCCCTCAACATTTCATCCTCAAACGTTTTTAATCACACGTTGATGCTAACACTCTCAGATCACTTAAAAAGACCTCCACAGGTGCACCCGGTAATTGTTTCCTCATGTAGAATTGATGTCTTTCCATGATGATGTGTTTCTTTTTAAATCTAGAATCCATCATCCTTATGGCAGAAGCACATTCATCAACCCGGTCACCCTCCCCCATAACCGCAGCTGGGGGTAAATGTTTTAAAACTTTCCATCCTTCTGTGCCCAAAGAGTGGCGTAATAATGGTAATTTTTTCTTTTGTGTGAAATCTTCTGCCTCAATGGCTTCTAGATAAGCCTCAAATCCTTCTAAGCGCAACTCCCACTCCACTGGAAGATTTCCAGGAGTGGAGAGAAAAGGAGATGGAGGAAGTACTGATTGGTGCATAATGGCAAATGAGTACTTAAATGGTAGAAAAAAACAGAAGAAAAGTACAGAAAATGCAAGCAAAAGGAATGAAAATAATGATGATTAATACCTTTGTATATAAAATATAATTGAATATAGAGAAAGAAAATGTTGAGGTGTGCGCATCACCGATGCACAGGAAGAAATCAATGAGTAAAGAATGTTTAAGGGACACGCACCACAGATTTGCTAAAGTACGTGGTGTGCGCGTCACCGACGAGCACTTAAAAATGCTTACTATGCTGCAAAAGTAAGGATTGCCCAAGTACTTGGTGTGCACGTCACCGAAGAGCACTTAAAATGCTTAATATGCTGCAAAAGTAAGGACATCTCAAAGTTCCTGGTGTGCGTGTCACCGATGAGCACTTAAAATGCTTAATTTGCGGCAAAATAAAAAATCAAGCAAAGTACATGGTGTGCGCGTCACCGACGTGCACTTTGAATGTGGCGAAAACAGGTGTGTGTATCACCGATGGGCAAGTGGTACGATCTAATGATTAAGGGCTAGATGTAGGTAGAATAGATTTACCGAATTTTAATTACCGAATTTTACCGATTCGGTAATTAAAAATCGGTAAATCTAAGGGGTGGATATGTAGGTATTTCCAGATGTGGAAATACCGAATCTGTAAAGCTTTGAAGCCCATAGGAATCAATGGGAAATACCGATTCTGTATTTACAGAATCGGTAAATACCGAATTTTGCAAGGGTGCAGGGGGTGTCACTTTGACACCCTCTGGCACCCCACAAATAGGCATGTGCGCCATGTGGCACACAGACATGCCCTAAGGGCATGTCTGTCTGTCACATGGCTAGGTGTGCATGCACACATGGGCATGCACACCTGAAATCGGTATTTTACCACACAATAGGATTGTGTGGTAAAATACCAATTTTGTAGGGCCTTTGGGACTCAGAAGAGTCCCACCTACATCTGAGATTTACCGAATCGGTAAAAATACCGATTCGGTATTTTACAGAATCAGTAACTTTACCGAATTGGTAAAGTTACCGATTCTGTAAAATTGTGCCCCTACATGCCAATTCTTGAATACCGGTCAGTAACGGCCGAAAATACCGAATTTCGGCCATTACCGACCGACCTACATCTGGCCCTAAGTATTTAAAGGATCCCCTAACTGAGCTGTTCAATTTTATTCTTAAAGAAAGGCTCCCACCTCCTTCATTTAAGAGAGTGATTTTAACATACTTTCCTAAAAAGGTGAAGAATACATTGCAGGTGTAGTCGTACCACCCCATCACCTTACTTAATACAGATTATAAGGGCCAGATGTACAAAATTCTTATTTTGCATTTCCTAAATAGCAATTCCAGTGGAATCGCTATTTAGGAAATGCAAATTAGTATGAACAAAATTTCTGATTTCCTAATAGCCATCATACAGACTAGGAATGGACATTAGGAAATCTCAAAAAGGAAATACTGTTGCATTTCCACCTATGAGCCAAATACGAAATGGTTTCCATTTCCTAAATTGCGATTCCCTAATAGAAAATCGCAATTTAGGGAATCCAAACCCAAGGGCTTAAGTCACCCCTGGAGGCACCCCAAAATTCATAGTGCACAAGTTAGTAAGTGCATGTATGCCCTAGGGGCATATGTTCACCTTATGTCAAATTAAAAAGTTTATTTTTTAATGTGTTTTTTAATTTTGCACATGGTCACCATCGACTTTGAGTTGATGGTAATAGTATTGCCTAAGTGCCCAATTTGCATTTAGGAAATGTTTTGCGCAAATAGGTAATCCCTATTTATGTTTCAATAATTGTAGTCTCAAATCGTGATTTCTACCGGGTAGAAATCACAAATTACGACAGGTTTTTTGCCTTTGTACATATGAAAATACTGTGTTGCATTTCTTAACAGGCTGAAATTGCAATTCGGCCCATTAAGAAATGCAAAAAGCTGTCGTACATCTGGCCCTTAGATCTGTTTGAAGATTTTAGCTAGGAGACTATTGGAGAAAGCAATTGACTCAGCAGCAGCAGATCAGAATGGGTCTTTACCATCTCAAGAATGATAATCTTATAAGCATTTTTAATTAAAGCCAAGGATTATGTTATGATTATCCAGATCCCGATGGTGGTTTCATTTGTGGACCCTGAAAAAGCATTTGATTTGGTGAACAGGAAGTTTTTATTTAAGACTTTAGCTATAACTAAGTTCCCTGTCCAGCTTATCAAAGTGATTGCCCTAATATATCAGAGTTCCAGGGCTCAGCATTGAATGGGAAAATAACAGCATACACAAATATCTCTCAAGGCTCTATTATTGTTTGCAGCTTTAACTGAACCCCCTGTCTGTGCGTTGAGGAGAGTACAAGCTTTTCAAGCCCCAGTACTAGGTGCCCCTAGACTAAAACTTTATGCTGATGACTTGGCGTTATATATTTAGCCGGATCCCACAGGTATTGGAATTTTTTTTGAGCTCCTAGAAACTTTTACAGCTGTGGCAGGATAGACACTGTCAAGACAGAATGCTGCTTTTTAATACCGATGTGAAGGACATACTAGAGGTTCTTCAGAAACCTTACAGTAGCAACCCCATTAGGCACCTGGGGATCAGGGTTACAAGTAATCTGGAGAATTTATCTAAGTTGAGCTATAAACCTCTAATGAGGAAGATCGTAGAGAAACTGCATAGGTGGTAAATGCTACCAATCTTGATTGTCAATTGGGTGGCAATGACCCAAATGCATATCCTGCTTTTGTTTATTTTTTTTATTTATGATAATTCCAGTGCACTTAACAAACACATTCTTCTCAAGAACTAATGTCAAAGATTACTAGCTTCATCTGGAATAAGGCTAATAAACAGATAAATCTGTTGAAGCTTATTTTTTGTTGGGAAGAGGAAGGGACTGCACTCCCAGATTGCAAAGCATATTATCTGGTTGTTTTTAGCTGGATAGATAATATATCAAAGATGTCAATGGTAGATAACTTTTGTCTTGAGAGAAGGCTGGAAAGGTCCCCTCTATATCCTATTTAATCAATAGGAGTGTAGGGGGATAGAGGTAAGGCCGCCCCCCACTCAAACAACTGTAAACAAAACACGCCTTACCTACTAAATATTACATCAGAATTTAATGACCAGCGAAGGTAATCTGATGAACCATCTAGATCCCTCAAGTATGTTAAATAACACTAATCTCTTGGGTCAAGGATGTAAATTTTAAGAAAAACAGACACAAGTCCCCAAAACCATGAAATATGTGTGAAGATAGAGTGCCTCACGGTCGTAACTCCTGAGGGGGTTCCTGGTTAACAATCGCCAGTATACCCACTTCTCATCATCGGTCACCCTCTCTGTCTATAGTGTGAAAAATGACCAAAAAAAACCAAGTGTATAAATAATAATAGTGGTATGTGAAGAAAATAACCAATACCAATGTGCACTCTTGTGAGTTGTATACCAGTGCAGCTACAACCCCAGAAAAATAAATAAACCAATGTGTTAGGTTCAACCAAAATTTAAAAACATAGGGTAAGGGTTGCTAGCTCTCTATCTTTATTCTGGTGCTGCAAGCCTCCCAGATTAAAAGTGGGTTTTCATATACCATCCATATTCAAATAGTGCCGACATGTTTCATTGCTCCGCTTTCAGCAATTTCATCAGGGCAATCTGGAGTTTTCAGTTCTTAGTCATCACACTTACATGTATGTCGGACCTGCATCAGAAATTAAAACAAAACACAGAGGTAAATTCATAAACGCCCTCAACCGAGGGTCTGTATTGACGGTCACTCACACACACCAAAACAAACATGGACAATTGGATCAGGGAATTACCTTATGGTTGCCAAATCCGGACGTACCGGCAACCATACAGGGGACCCTGTGTCATCTGATCACGTGTCCTTCGGTAGCTTGGTATATCTCAAGCCCGCTAGGAAAATCAGTGAGTGTATAAGGAAAGAAAGAGAAATGATCATCTATGAGGTAAAGATACCGGCATCGCTACAGCACTCAGATCTACATTCTTCGCGAAGGACATCCCATTAATCACGGCGAGTTTGCCTGTTACCACACACCGTGATCTTACTCACTTCTAAGCCTCCCATCACTTTCAACAATAGCATTGCCCAAAAAGGTAATGCACTAAAAAAGAGGGAGTTAATCCTCCACAACATCCTGCACCCGGACTGTTTCTTGAGGGGCAAGGTTGCATACCCACGTAGTTGTGCCCCCTATGACGAGCACTGTCACGCATTCAGACAAAGTGCCCATTATTAAAAACACGCATGCAGCCAAGTCGCGAGCCTTTCAAACATCACATTAAAACCTTACTCTTGCCGCGTCCCTCCGGCGCTTCCGACGGTCCCACAACCATGATGCCGCCTGGACGCCGAAGTATACACGACTCTCAACCACGCCCACCACGTTGTATGGCGAATCACGTCGAGAGCAACTGCAGTGGCCATCTCAGGTAGGGTTAAAGATCTATAAACAAGGGACATCGTGCCATCTAGAAAAGTAATTTCAATTTAACGGCGAAATGTATCAAGTACAAAGATAGAATTGTATTGTTAAAAGAGGGAATCTTGTAGGATGCAGGAGGTCATTGTAAACATAGGACATGCCCACCTATTGTTGAAAACAGACATCACTGGTTGTATTCGTGATTATACACCAGGCATAGTATTACAAGGGTATTAAACACTCAGTGCATATTCAAGACACATTGAGTTCATCACATGAATATTCTCGGGCAGCGAGGGTCATCCAGTTAGCAATAGGGCAAACACAGAGTGGGCTCAGGAAATAATTGGTTTCCATGGAAAAGGAGCCTTCAAGCTCACACCCTAAACTATAAGTCACTATAGCAGATACCTAAGATACAAGTACCCTCACGCAGGGGATAACAGGAGATACTAGAATTACCTCCTACTCACTTTGTTCCAGTCAATATTATCATTCAGCCCCTCCCGGTCTGCCTTCTCTGAAAAGATCCACTTTGCCTCTTTTCGTGCTAGAATTAAATCGATGTTGTGTGTGTCCCCCACTACCTTTTCTAGGACTGTCCATGTCAGATCTTTTTGGTCATCTCAAGGAAATGTTGTACTAAGTGAGTAGTAAGCTTCTTTGCTCTTATCGTACTCAGATGTTCTTGTATGCAAATCTTTACTTTCCCCTCTATATCCTAGCCTTCCAAAGTATTACAAAAGGAATCCCAAGTTGGTTAGATATAAGAGAATGATTTTATTTAAGCAGAAGCAAAAGCAGTTGTGGCAATTACTCAACATTCTGGGATGCATGCTGAGACCCCACTCAAATTCTTAGACATAGTCAGCTAGACAATGGGAAAGAGCTAAGTTGGGAAAGGCAGGAGATTGGATAAGCTATAATGAAATAATAACCTAGGAAGGGAGTCAGATAAGATCATCATTAGCACAGGCCGGGAACATCCTGGACTATTTACAAATTTGGACATTCCTTCCACTTCATATAGAGGAATCAAGGGAAAGGGTGATGGAAATATATAAAAAAGGAAGATTGTGCAATGGGTGAGTTGGCTTCAAATCAGTCATACCAATGTTAATATAATGTGTTGTAATGCTCAAATTAAATGGATGAAGGAGGTTGGCTTGAATTTGGCTGAGGAAGACTGATCAGGAAGTGATCTGTTTTTAACTCCCAGGTTTTGAGGGAGTACACATTTTAAATGGATGCTGGGGTACTCATTGTGGTTAGTTTATTATACTTCTAATAAGTTGCATGACTGGAATGCAAACATTCCAAACAGCTGTTCCAGATATATTCAGATGGGCACCAAGGAACACATGATCTGTGGTTGCTACAAGCTATGGGGATTCTGGGGCAGGGATAATGTTGCCACATATGTCCAGGAGGTTTTAGGAGCTCCAGTTGTTCTGGATGCTAAGTCAATAATTTTAGTAAGGTCTAGGCATTTGGGCATAAGGACTAGAAATCTGCGAGGCTGGTGGTACATAGCCATTGCCATAGCCGTTCAGTGATAACCAGATTTTGAAAATCAAAAGATGCACAAGACTTTAAAATATGACATAAAAATAGAAAAAGGCGATGGACTATCCAGGGTGTATCTCACTTATTTATCACTCATAGTATAAATTACCTGTGCATAAATCCTTCAGCACTTGTCACCCTTAGGTACCACTGTTCAACAGATTCCAGAGTTGTTGTGAGCAAGGAGGTGCACCAGGAAAAGAAATGCAGTCCCAAAGGTTTTGTAAAGAAATCCATTATTTTATCAGTCTCCAAGATTCTTTTTGTAACAACTGCAATCTAGCCAATGTGTTTCGTTCCAAAAAACACACCTGGAACTTTGTCAGGGCTAAATAATTTAATAGGCTATTATACCTCTTTGTATCTCCAATAGTCCAGCAACGTATGTTAGTTTGTGTGGGCATTCTCAAACCCCAGAACTGCCAGCATGCTAAGTGAGCTCTCTTGCGTACCTGCTGTCTGAGTTCAAATATGGTTGAACAAGTTGCCTACTTTCTATAATATAGAATATTTATATGAAAAAAGGTTGGGGGTAGAGCAAGAAGATTTTAAACATTTGGAAAGCTTTTACATTTTATGTGGAAAGCCCTTTAATGAGATGATCTATTAAACCTTAGGAACCACTGACTGGCACACTGTAGTTTTAACAGTGATTAGGTGTTTATCTAAGACTTCTGACAAGGAATTGTCTTTTGGTCCTTAATAACTTAATGTGCCAAATGAAATGCACTTTGGCAAGATAAATCAGGATTAATTGATATTTGGATTTTTCTTTTTTAAAGAACTTTAGATAGGACTGCCTGATGCACTTCATCTATGATCATGATTCAGTACTTATTTGGGATTATTTCTTATAAGGAAATGAAGCAGGGCCTTTACTAGAGTTATTTGGCTGGTATGTAAAATATGTAGTAACTGACAGGAAATTAAATTATATCCTGTTGATACCCTGAAAAGTAATAATCAATATATTTCAAATATAAATATATATATAGTTTTGTTTTTAAAATAAATACATTGAAATAAAACATATTTTTCCGAAGTTTCAATGAAATAAAAATACATTTCTATCTAAAAGAATTTTTATAGTGCATTAATAATGATTAAAAGTGTGGAGACGCTTCGCCGAAACTCAGAGCAGCCTGGGACCGGACTTCATGTCCCAGAAGCACACGGGGCTCCCACAGCTGATCGGACTTTGCCCTCAGCCCTCCAGCTCCTCATAAATTCAGGTCGCCATAACAGTCAGTTATACTGCTAGGCTATCGAGGATCATGTCCACCACGATCAAAGTGAGGCACCCGGAGAAGAAAGGGGGAGGGAAGCTAAAAGAAACATTAGATGATTTCTTTGTACGTGCGGAGTCGGCTCTAGCCCAGGAAATACTTGTGGTAGAAAAAAGACTCTCCCTGGACACAGTGCTGGCTCAGAGGAGGCTATCTTTGGGGGCCACACCTAAGGCCAGAACCCCGAAAGTAACTTCCGCAGGAGCCATTGAGGGTGAGACCAGTATTTGTTCTGTAATAGAGGCGGCCAATCTAACAGAGGAAATTTTTGAGGTTCCGAAGCAGGGGGTGAGCCCAGAAGAATCCCCTGGGGCAGAGCCTCCACCAAACTATGCTGGACAATCTGAAAAGGCCATGGAGAAAAGGATGACTAGGGCTAATGACATTGAGGAATTACCATTACTGGATGGGGCTGATGATTCTGAGAGAGGGCAGAAGTTAGAGGAGGCAATAAAGTGTAACGAAACGATAACACGGGAAATAGGAGAGGTGGTGACCCGATCCAAAAAGGCACTCATTGACAAAAGCGGGCCTGGCAGGGTTACGCGTCCAAATAGCGATTCCCCTGCAGTAGCAAAACGCACACGGGGGGTCGAAATAAGGGAAATGGCAAACCCAATCAAATAGATCCACCCAAAGACGGCAGGGGCACAGGTATCCAATAGCGGGAAGCGATTATACACAGTGTCAACTGCAGCGGGAGGGAAAGTGGAGAGGGGACAGATGCTGCATTTTGGTTGAGGATGGAAACCCTACTCACTTGTCAACTGGCCCCAATTCGCGAAAAACCTTTTTCCCTTGAAGAGAAAGTGCCAGCCCTTTTAGTGCAGAAAAATAGTACACCTGCCCCTATCCTTCCCCGTAGCCTTGAAGTCTCAGACAGCCCAATCCTGGCCAGGTTGGGCCGGCAGAGTGAAGGGTTGGGGGGAGAGCCACAGTTAGTTCGGCACTCTAGGGGAGGGATGGATGACATAGATAGCACCCCTATGGAGCCGCAAAGGGGAAATGTTGAAAGTGTTAGCAGAGGCAGCAGGGCGGAGGGGGTTACGCCTTGGAGACAAAAAGGGCGGGCAATGCAGACAACGGTACCGGGGAAGGATTTGAGAATCGAGGAGGGTGTTGGGGATGGACCTGGCAGTGTCCAACCTAATGCCCAGGATAGTTTTGAGTGCGTAGGAGTTCCCTGGACTTGCCTGCTCTGGATCTATTGCCAGCAGCCAGCCCATATACTGTAGTCATGACTGGGGTTCCCGCTCCCACTGACACTCGAGTAGAGACCACTCATATGCTTATTAATAAGGCAGTCTACTGGCTTAGTAGAAATACTCAATACAAGCCCATTAACCTTAGGCATCTATTAATGGCGAGAAGGGTCTCGTGGATTGGTGGGAGTAGGAAATGCTTCCCAGGCGACACGGTCATTCTGAACTTTAGATACCCAAGGCTAGTGCAGGACCTTCTTGCCCATTCTAGGGATATTCACTGGGGCAGGGGAAACGAGTCCATCCGGCTACTCCCACTGGCCTTTTCTTACAAGGATCCCCGGAAGGGCAGCACAAGAGAGAGGGAATGGAGAGTCCCCGGGGGTAGGATTGGAGTAAGGCCCCCATTGCCCTAAAAAATCATTTTGCTCTTCTGCAAGACCCCAAGGGACTAAATGAGATCGATTGACTCACTGGGAGCACGAGTTATGGGGGCGGCCAAGGTGAGGTTATCATCCGTCCAGGTCACGAGGGAGCCGACATTCTCGCAAAGCATGGAAACATCACATGCACAAGCTCTGGGACCACAGATAGCGGGAGACCGTCTAAACGAGATAGCACAGCAACTACCCATTGAGCTAGCGTTCATAAGTGATCTGTCACAGCTCACTTTAACCCGTTATTCGGGGGACACCTTTAAGATTATATCGTGGAATATAGCGGGTCTTTCGGCCAAACTAAGAAATAATGATTGGCTGGCCTACATTAAAATCTTTGAGATCATATGTCTGCAGGAGACATGGGAGTGGGATAAGGACCCACTTGCCCTGGATTGCTATAAGATGTTCTTCGTGCCTGCACGGAAGGGGCTTATGGGTAGAGCAAAGGGAGGCCTTGTCACTTACATGGACCTCGAACTCAGGGGGAGGTGGGAAGACCTGTGCTGGGACTCTGATGTCGCTCAGGGGCTAACCTTTTGCACCAGGGGCCAGAACATACTTCTTGTAAACTTCTATAACGCCAAAACAGTGGGCTCCCCATCAACTAGCTTGAAAGAACTGGAAATCAGATTGGAGGGGGGAGTGGTTCAGGGGGGCCGAATGCATCAATTGGTGTTACTAAGTGATTTTAATTGTCATCTAATGCCAAAAGGAATAGACTTGGTGAATGGACATTCTGTCCATTGACAATTGGCCCCCATCTAGAACACACGATTGAGGGACATGAATTAAATAAGGTGCTGTGCACCCACACCCTGGAACAGACAATGGACCTCTTACAGGGAGGGGCAGATAATCGGGTTCCCCCAACGTTTAAAGGTAGAGGCTGTGAATCTTTCATAGACTTTCATAGACTTCATCTTTGTAACAAACATAATGAAGCGTGCGATTTTGGGGTTCACAATTCAATCCAGTATATTTAGTGATCATAACCCACTTGTAATTATACTTAGAGAGAAGAGGGGTGTAAATGGGGTCCTAACAGCTGTTGATCAAGGGAGAAGGATCAGATGGGCCGAGACAAACGTAGGCGCTTTCTATGTAAATTTAATGGCGGATAAACAGCAGAACGTCTGGAGGTGCTTGGATCTGACAGTAGAAGGGACTGACCTAGTAATGGCTTATGAAAGGGTCACTATGCATATCTAGAGTCTATTCCGGTTAAAATCGGGGAAAATAGGACACAAGGAAAATGGCTGGTTTAACCATGCCTGTACTCGGGCCTTGAGAGAACTCAAATTGGCATTGACGACAATTCCCAGGGATAATAATAGGGTCTCAGTGTGCCGGGGCCTATACAAAGAAGTGGTGAAAGGACGCAAACATGCCCTACAACAGCAGGCCTGGGAGGACTTGAGGGAAGCGCAAGAGACCAAAAACATGACGGCATTTTGGAAGGTCAATAATGACCCATGTTTCCAGGACAGGGACAAACCCAATGTCCAGAATCATATCCTGCCGGAAACATGGCTTGCGCACTTCAAAGGCCTATATAATAATAAATGTATTGAAGATAGTAGCCCAGCATGTGCAGAGGGTCAAGTTAGGGTAGGTAAAATTACCTTCTCCCTCAGTGAAATTAAGGTGGGCATAGAGGGCTTGTCCCGTAACAATGCCCCGGGTCCTGATGGGGTCCTTCCAGACCTGTTCTTAAACCACGTGCCACTATGGGCTCCCATCCTTACTAGTGTCCTAAATGCAGCAGTCGACGCAGGTATGCCGACCTCGTGGTCTACTGCCACAATCGTCCCAATTTTTAAGAAGGGCAACAGGGATAGTCCAACTTGCTATCGCCCTATTTCCCTCATAGATGTGTCTGTGAAAGTCCTGGGCAGGGCCATCTGAAGTCGCCTTTTAGACTGGGCTGACGATAACAAAATCATTATGGACACACAGTATGGGTTTAGGGCTGGACGCTCCACTACGGATCAGTGCCTTAACATGTTTCTGTTGGCTGCCAAGTACACGGTTGCAAGCCAGGGGTCCGTGTACTTGGCATTCATGAATTTGACGGCGGCATTTGGCCGTGTTAATCGAAAAAAATTATGTGAACTCATGGAGGAACTGGGAGTGGACCAGGCCCTAGTAAACATTTTAAGATCTTTACATTGGAACACCGTAGCCCAGATCAGGTATAATGATGAAGGGAGTACCACCGATCAATTTAAATGCTCAGGGGGAGTTAGACAGGGCTGCATTTTGGCGCCCTTTTTATTCACCCTTTACATTAACGGTCTAGAAAAAGCACTGGTGAAACTAGGAGTGGATTCGCCCAGGATAGGCTCCAGAGGGGTTCCGGTTCTGCTTTATGCAGACGATGCAGTTCTCCTGGCCCAAACCCCCCGGGGCCTGCAAAAACTGTTAGACGGGTTTGTACTGTTTATGGAGGGACTGGATCTGTCGGCGAACCTCGCCAAATCATACATTATGAAGGTTGGGAAGGTTCCCTCCAAGAAATATAAGTATAGGATGGGAGAACACAATATTGAAAAAAACCATTCCTTTTCATACCTAGAAATGTTAGTTGACACTAGGCTTAACTTTAAACCTCTCCTGGAAGAAAAATGTCGTACCCTAAGGAGTAGTACAGGTGCCATTATGAATTTTGCACACAGGCTGGGGCGTTGGTCTCCGGACCAGATACTGAAACTGTATAACTCCATATGTTGCTCCAAACTACTTTATGGTAGCGAGGTATGGGGTTTTACGGACATCAGGACTCTTAATACCGAAGAGAATTTTTTTTCCGGAGACTGTTAAAAGTCCCGCAGAGTACCTCGTCAACTATCATTCATGAGGAATTAGGTGCCAGGTATATAAACAATATCGTGAAATTAAAGCCCATTAGCTGTTGGATTAAAATCTGGACGAACCCCGAAGCAACATTAACTAGAGAAATTATCAATGGTTGTATGCTTCGTGAAAAAGGGTTGTCCATCCTATGGCTAAAATATGTTAAGCAGTCCTTTGAGGTGTTGGGCCGTCCGGAACTCTTTTCCCACCTCACCAAATTGATGATTAAGGACAAGGAACTTGTTAAAGGAGAGTTTTGAATTACTGGGGCTCCTGTAGAGAAGATAAGGAGATGAGCAAACCCAGTGAGGGCACACCGTTTAACTAAATCATGCATGGGCATTGAAACTTACCTCCCTCTTACCCACAACGACCAAGATAGGTTTTTAATGACACATTTTAGGCTGGACCTAGTACATCACAGCTTGGCTGTACCAGCAGGTTTTACCAGATCCATTGAGCTGAAGGGTCCCTGCAGCTGCGATCATCGATCTCCGCAGGACACCCTTCACTTTGTAATGCTATGTCCTTTTTACATGCACCACAGAAAGCTTTTCCTAAAGAGAATTTAAAAAAATACAAGGGTTAAAACTTGCAAAGGTAGCCCTCCTGTATCTTAAACTCTCATCTGAGATTTTAACTATGTATTGTACAATAACATTTTTACGGATGGTGGTGCACCCCAGAAGCACTTTAGGGACGACTTGATTAGGAAGGGGCCTGCTTCATGTATTGAATGGTCATCTGTCCTTATTTATGACGTGGGTGGAGGTGAGAGTATTATATTAGGGTGGTGTTGAAAGTGGTTTCTTCATGCCCTCTTATATGATGTTTTTATGGTGATAGGATTACTCATGAATGTATTTTCTTTTTACCCTTTTTAACCTGTGCTTTTATGGTATTGTCTTTATGATGCCGAATAAAGTTTTCTGTTGGTAAAAGTGTTGAATAGAATTAATTTAAATGAGTTCATTATTGTTAATACAATTTATTGTTACAATATTTTTATATTAAACATAGGTATTAAAATATGTAATCATGATTAAATATAATATATTTATATATATTTTCAACATTAATTCATATTTAGTTATATTTTTAAACCAAATTCCTCCACCTGCCTCAATTACTCTTTAGGTGCAGGTATTGAGGAGAGGTCCCAACCTCTAGTGCCTGAGTGGCCACTAGATCTCTCAGGACCTCTCTGTCAGGCAGACAAGGAAGAGCTAATGTCCTCCAGGATGTTCGTTTCTTTCTCCAGCTGTTTTCTAACAACCTGAATGGCATTCAACAATCATGCCTTCAGCCCAGCAGTGAGGGTCTTAACAATCACCTTTGCCTCCTCTGATACCAGTACTGGTAGGATGGGAGCAGGAAGAGAGGTGTATGGTGAAAAGGGGAACCCCATCTATTTTCCAGTGATTATCTCCATCAACTCCCATTCCTCTATGGGATCTTGTGTAAATCTCAGTGCCTGCCACACAGTGCAGAGATTTACAGAGGGCACCATAGGTGCCCCACCGGCCCCCAACCGGAGGCCACAGGGAGAAGGGGACACTGCTAAGGGCCCCCAATGTAGCTTTATGACAGGCTTTCCATGCCGGAGACATGGAAAGCCTGTCCAAAACCGACATCATAATCCCACGGCAGAAACACCATCCGCAGAGATTAACTTGCGGTTTCCGGCTGGCCGGCGGGCTCCTTGAGCCCTCTGGAAGCCAGCTGGAATGACCGGCTGGTTTGACTTCTGACCACCTACATTGTGGTCGGAAGTTAAACCAGGAATGTCCGTCAGAAAGCCTCCAACCTGCAGTCAGCGGCTTTGGAACTGACATCCTAATGAGGCCCTCTGTATCCAGCACTTCATGTTAATCAGTACTTGGGTGCAGCAGTCTCATCATGCTCTGTACTTCTTTAAAAGAATATCGTGGGAATGAGCCCCGCCTGTGCTACATTTTTGTTAGCCCATTTTTAACGAAGACAGTAGCAGTAGCCATTTCCTTGACACTTGCATTTATTTCAGGAGCCACGATTAACTGAGCAAATACTCATTTTGGATTAAGGCAATTCAGGATCAGGAAAGGAGCTCAATCGTGATCTAAAAGCACAAAGAAATAAGATTAAAGGGGGTCTGTCAGACTTCGTCATTGGTGATGATACATAATATAGCATGATAGAGACATCTTTCAGAATAATTCTGCAATGTGGTTCCATAAACTATAACCACCTGTTGTGACAGGGCATCTAGCAGGCCTAACCTTCACCAACTTTGTTACCCATCACAGCCAATAAGATGTGCATGGGGAAGCCTGCCTTATGGACACATAGAAGGAGAGCACCATACTCAAAACATGTTGCTACCCCAAAGTCCACACCACAATCTAGAAACACAGCAGGCACCAAGGACAACTGTGGAAACATTTATGGAAATAAATGTGGTCTCCAGGTCCCCTATCACATAAAGGTCCACCAGGAAAACTGTAAAATTGCATACAATCTAAGGGAATATCAGTAGCCATCTCAGGGATCCTTTCACTTGAGTGGCCCAAGGGAAAATGGCAGATAATTTGTGAAAACAATCTGTGACAGCCCCATAGACTTCACAATGCTTAGGATCCCATAGAATTCTGAGAAAATGGTAGAAACTCTGCTAAAAATATCAGTGTTCACCTTATGGCCCGTACTGCCATCAGAATCACATTAGTAACATGGCAGAAAAATCAAGGAAAAGAAGAGGCTGACACACCCTAAGCTACATTTAGCAGGTGCATCACATTTCTGCTAGGCCTTGAAAACGTATGGCAAAAAATATACGGTAGTACAACTATTAATGCATAGCCATGCACAATGATTACAGACATTGTCCATGAAATCAACAACAAAACAACCCAAGAATCATTTCACAGCATGCTCACATACACCAAAAGAGAGAGAGAGAAAAAGACAAATTTCATGGCCATGCAACCATTAATGCAAGGTCATGTACGATGATTATAGGCATTTTCCATGGCAAGAATAACAAACCAAACCAACATGAATATGGCATATTCACCTACACAGACAGAGAGAGAGAGGGGGGGGGGAGTGAGTGAGAGAGAAATAGAGAGGGAGAGAGAGGGAGTAGGTCTGATTTCCAATTTAGAACATGCATTTAAGGCCATCCGCAGGTCACTACTTTAGGCTCCAATTCCATAATCCATAAAACAGAAAGCATTCATGGCAGCATAGATAGAGAATTAGGGGAAACTATGCGGGAAGCACTAGCTCTCCATTATCACCCAAGGCTCACAACACCCACAGCAGAGTAGGCACAAAGACATAAAAAAACAATTGAAACAAATTGTTGAACATTACTCCCAAAAATTCTTATGAGATGTGCACTAAGAATAAAAATATAGTACAAAGTCATATGCACTTTACTTTTAGAACATATTAGGACCTTGCCCGAACATGGCATGCTCCTCCCCTAACAGCAAACATAAATAAAATAAGAAACAATGAATCTTTCCTTCTTATGTCCCAAATATAAGCCAGAAATATCTTACACATAAACAATAAGTTGCTTGATGTTCCCAAAAATACAAGGGATATTTCAGACTAGCAATGGTCTGATACTTTCATTACAATATCCAAATCAAAATGACAAGGCAGTGGCCAAACAAGGTGGAGTCCGAGGAACATCAAAAGGAACTGTTGTATGTGCTGAGCACACAGTGATTTTAAAAGATCAGATGTTACCCACGTAAGTCAAGAATCTTGGCATGTGTGAACTATATAACCCTTATTACTGATGTTATTTTTATTTTTTATTTTTATTTTAATTTTATTTTATTGGCATTTTGAAATAAGAAAAACAAACTAAAAACAAGGCATCATCAGCAGTGACAATAATTTCTGGCAGCAATTGAGAGACAAGTAAAACACAGCTTTTTTCGTTAAAAACACAGTAATCAGGAGGCAAGTCAGTACAGGGATACAGCACTAGACATATCACCCGGTAACATCCAAGGACCAGCCCTCCCGGCATCTGAAGCAGGAGCTGGACCATCCAGAGTACGGATGGGTACTGTCTCACCCGCGCCCAGGTATCAACTCTATGACCCACACGGGCCGATCAAGTCAGGACACTGCCCAATCTCAGCATCTGGCGACCCGCATAACTGTTCTGCACCACTGTTCGAGTCAGCCCGTCCTGTACCACCAACTAAGCATGGGCGGAAAATCCGTTTCGCTCGCGGATTTTGCGGATTTTCGGTAAATTCACAATCTGCGAGATTCGCGAATCTCCCGCAAAATCCGCAAATCCGCGAGCAGCGGATTTTATGGCTTGCTCGCACTGTTCGCGTGAGTTCGCCGCTTCCCAGTACAACTTCGCGCCCCGCGAATAAGCGCTAAATTGCAGAAATACGATCTTAGCAAAACTGAAACTACTTACCAGGTTCAAAAGTTCAGGCTCATCATTAGTAGCCATTTCCTGTAGTGCTTCCTGAGGGGCCCCTCCAGAGTTCAGTTGCCAGTTGCAACTATTATGTGACCCTGCTCTGAACCTCAGAATAGTTACACATATACCACAAAGGTCCTGAATTACAGCTAAGGGAGACAAGCAGGAGCCAGGCTGGAAGTTCAAATCCGTTAATCAGCCCCTAATTCATTATTGTCAGTTGGGGCAGGGCAGGTGTTGTAACTAATTTTGCAACAATGAAAGCACTTAGCAAGTGCAAAAGATCACTAATCAGGAAGCACTATGGAAGCAGGTGCCAGCTAAAAAAATATTATGTGACACATTAATCAGCCCCAAATTAATTCAGGTCACTTGAGGCAGGGAAGGTGTGCTTTGCTTTGCCACAATAATGTACACTGACTGGACAACCAGAGGGTGCTGTGATGAAACAGAGGGTGGCATGGGTGGGCCAGAGGGTGGCATGAGTAGTCAGAGAGTGGCAGTGGTGACAGAGAGTGGCAGTGATGAAGAAGAGTGTCCCAAACAGGCTGGACACGTAGAAACAACAAGTTCGCAAAACTTGCGACCCGACAGGTACGTTCGCGTTTGCGAAATTGTACAAAACCCTCGTGAACTGGCAGAAGCCTGCGCGAACACAAAAAAAAAAATCTGCAAATTCGCGAGAATTCGCGGATTTTGCGGATTGCGAGTTCGCAAATCCGCAAAATTCGCGAACGCGAGATTTGCAAAATTCGCCCATGTTTACCACCAACCTCAGTAGTCTCATCCCGCGTCAATGCACCATCCAGCACTAAGGACCAGAAGTTCTTGGGCCTGCTACGCGGGGTCATCAAGTCACTATAAAGCTCAGATTGTGTGCAGCAGTATGTCAGTTCTCTCCGAAAGGACTTAAGAGTAGGGGTAGGGCCTCTCATCCAAGCGTGCGCAAAGCACCATTTAGCTATTAGGAAAGCCATATCAATAAGCCGCCTATGCGCCGGACGTAGGGGTTTCGAGTAGCCCAGTAAACCTAAAAGCGGAGCCGGGACTAGTGCCAATCCTACCTTCCTGTTAAGTTCCCCATATACCGCTTGCCAAAAGGAAAGGACAGCAGGGCAGGACCAGGCGAGGTGCAGGGAGTCAGCAACCTGTGCATCGCACCGCTCGCAGTGCGGGGATTCTCTCAGCCTATACCTATACAGCTTCTCTGGGGTATAGTAAGATCTGTTTAAAAATGTAAAATGTAGGAGTCTATGGCACCCGTTCAAAGAGATCTTTCTGGTGCTAGTGCAGCAATACTGCCACATCTCCCCCTGGAGCCAAATTTGCATATCAAGTTGCCATGCCAATCTCGGTTTCGCAGACTCCGTCGTCCTCTCGAAGATGGCAATGCGGATTAAATTAGTTATCAATTTAGCGGGGGACTTGGCGCTGATCACGTAATCATACGCCATGACCGTCGGCTGTTCCTCCATGTCATCCCCCAGGAGATTACGCAGCGCGTGCCGTACCCTGTGGAACTGAAAACACGCCAGTAGCGAAAAAGGCGCATTGCCTGATACAATCCCCTCCCATGTACGTGCTGTGCCACCCACGAACAGGTGCCCCATAGTGTGCAGTTTCAACAGATGCATCGCTGAAAACACTCCCTTCTCTCTGCACAGGGCCAGCCAGGAGCACCACTGTATTGCAGCACTCGGGGCATACAACAGGGAGCACGCCTGAATATCCATCATGTAGTGCCAGGGGTGCGTACCTATGGGTCAAGGAGTCCAGAATTCCCGTCCGCGGGCCGCGCCAATAAGGGGGCAATGGAGACTGATCTGCGACAGTCGTTTCGATACGAATTTGAGGGATATCCTCGGGCCATGTTTCCAATAATAGGCGTGAGTACTTTGCGCAGCATGGTAGTAGAGCTCCAGATCCGGGGCGTTGAGGCCGCCCGCGGCATATGGACGGATTAAGATCTTCCAAGCAACTCTAGGTTGTTTCCCCGCCCAAGCAAGATGCACCATTAGTGTCTGCAACCGCCGCAAAAAGTGTGACGATAAGACCATAGGCACATTGCTAAACAAGAATAAGAAGCATGGAAGGACTATCATTTTCATGAGCGATATGCGCCCCAGTAAAGATAACGGAAGGGCGATCCATCTCTCGACATCGTCCTCCCATTTAGATATAGCTTTGCCATAGTTTTCCCTGAGGACTATCTCTAAGTCCGCGTGCAGGCGAATCCTGTGATAGCGCACAGCGTCCGTCGTCCACAGAAGAGGGAACTCCGGGTCGAATTTCTCCGTGGCAGATGTCAGAGGAAACATAATATACTTGTTCCAGTTAACATGGATACCCGAGAGGGAGCTAAAGAACACCACTTCACGGAGAACCGGAGAGAGATGCGTCACGGACATACAGAAGAGTGTCGTCCGCATACGTGGAGATGATTAAATTATATGTCGGGAAACTGATGCCCCTATGGCTGTGGTACTCCCGTAAGGCACAGGCAACGGGTTCAGCGGCAAGCGCATACAGGATCGGGGAAAGAGGACAGCCCTGCCTTGTCCCCCTGCCGATCCGAATAGGATCCGTGACTAGCGAGCCAATACGTATCCTAGCAGTAGGGGAAGTATATAACACCGCCAACAGTTGCAGGAACAGTTGTCCTATGCCCATCCGACCCAGGACATGATGAAGGAAAGGCCACTCGACGGAGTCAAAGGCTTTTTCCATGTCCAAAAAGACGGCCACCACCGGAACCTCCGGGCGCGTATGTTGGAAAGCCGCAAAGACGGTTCGGATGTTGTACGTGAGGTTGCGAGTGGGAACAAAGCATGCCTGTTCCGGAGCCACCAGAGTGGTAACCAAAGGTTGAAGACGATTAGAAAGAAGTTTGGGGAAAATCTTCGCGTCCACATTCATAAGGGATAAGGGGCGATACGACGCACAGTCCCCCGGGTCCTTGCCAGGCTTCAGAATTGCAACGATGATCTCCTCTCTCATACTGGGTGACATGGATCCTAAGTTAGCCATGTAATCAAACAGAGTGAGCAAATGGGGAATCAAGAGGTCCTAGCACGCTTTTTAGAAGGCCACAGTGAGGCCATCGCTGCCAGGAGCACTCCCCCCCTTCATCGCCGCAAGCGCAAGGGCAATCTCCTCCCGCTCGAATGGTCGAGCCAGGAATTCGCGGTGCAGGTTGGAGAGCCACGGGAGCTCAATATGGGTATGGTAGTCATTAATGCTTTCCTCTAAGGCCGGACCCCTCGACGCATACAGCTGCGAATAATATTCCCGGAAGCCCTCCGCTACCTGCGCCTTAGTGAGAGTTTCTTCCGTCGTCTCAGACCTCAACACAGGAATGCTAGTCCTATCCGTGCTGCGCTTAGCAAGCCACGCAAGAACCGAGCCCGGACGTTCTCCCTCGCAATATGACCTAGCCATGGCGTATTTGCCCAGATGTTTAACCTCAGCATCCGCTTCCTCATTGTACTCCTGTAAAACCCCAGCTATCGTTTAGATCAGGGCCTCGTCATTCGCCTGGAGTCGCTGCATCTCCAAGTCCTTGAGCATAGATTCTAAGGCTTGTAACCTGCCCCTGATCGACTTCAATACTCCTCCATGCTTAGAAATAGCGACACCTCTAATGAAGAGCTTAAACGCCTCCCAAACGGATTGAAAGGAATCGACAGAGCCCACATTCGTCTCAAAAAAGGTAATAATAGCCGTTGTCAGTTCCTCCTTAAAGAGGGCATCCAGTAAGGAAAATATGGGGAAGCGCCAAGCAAAAGGAGGGATCCATCGCGTCGGTGTGGTGAGGGCCATCAAAAGTGGAGAGTGATCCAAGTAAGTACGCGGCGGGATAGTGCAAGACTGTATCCTGGGAAGGAGATGGGACGTGACAAACCAGTAGTCAATTTGTGTATGAATATTGTGCGGAGCTGAATAATGAGTGTACCCTCCCAGTGTTGGGTGCCTGTGCTTCCAGACGTCAGTCAAGTCCAGGTTAGTAAGTTGCACAGTTAGCGTCCTAGCAGAAGCAGATGGCAATCGAGTCGGGCCATCCGACCTGTCCAGCCCCAGGTATCTCGTCATATTAAAGTCTCCGCCCCAGCAGACTAGCTTTTCTGAGTGTGGTGCGATCTTCATAGTGAGTGCAGTGTAAAAGTCCGGGTGGTCGTAGTTGGGCCCATACGTGTTCACTACACACATTTCCAAGCCCTTGCCGTAGCAGCCAGTGTTTGTGTACCTCCCATCACTATCAGTCAACAGTGGGGCCCACCTCAGCGAGGACCTTGGGTTAAACCACGTGAGGATGCCTCTAGCATGCGTTGTAAACCCTGCCGCATGGACATTACCCGAAAGGCCCCGATATCAAAGAATCGGACTGTCTATGGGGAGGTTAGTTTCCTGCAATAGCGCTATGTCGACCTTGTGCCTAGCAAACTGTTGTAAAATATTGCGCACCTTGCGATGGTCATTTAAACCCCGGACGTTCCATGTCAAAAATCTTAAAGTGTCAGTAGAGTTCGCCTCAGTCATCATCCCGTAAGCCAAAATGTGTATGTGTAGCCCGCTAAGGACAAACTGGGCCTACTCAAGCTAATATGTACAGTCAGTGCCGTACACAGAAGCTTAAAAAGCATATCAAGCTGAAACAACACCACCATGCATTCCTGCTCTGAACACCCACCCACACCTGCCCTGCCCCAACTAGGCCGCGTACACCCTTCAACCACCAAGTCCCACCCCACTCCCCCAACCCGCACCAATGCAACTAGGCTAAAAGCCAGAACAGCAAAATCAAACAGACCGTCCCCTCCCCCCCTATTGCACACATTAGAACCAGTGGTTATCACACGAGGGCAGAGGTAGCCCGCAAATGCAGTCTGCGATCAACAAGAAGAAATCAGTGACATCGCCCCCCGCCTCAAAGAAAAAACAAATTACGAGTTGAAAATGTAATACAATCAGCATTAGATACCCCACATATTAAAAACAATAGGTCAATGATCCCCCCAGCAGCAGCTAGAAACCAAGTAAAGCATAGACCCCTCCAAGGAAGCTTAAAACATCTATGCCATCAACCAATAATCTTCAGTCATACCCAATGAATAGTAAAGAAGGGCCTCACAGCGCACAGCAGCAAACAAAACATCAAGACATCTGCAGCAATCACATTGTACATGCATTGATCATACGGGGTGCGGGCAGCCGTTACCAGCCAGAACAGATACCCCCACAGGGCAGACTCCCGCAGCTGCATACCCTCCCACCCCCCCAGCATCTGAGCAGTATACATTACATGTCACACAGCTAATCTGAACAAGGTCCAGTCAGTCCTGATCATCCAGTGAGCCATCCGCAGCATCAGCCTCCCCATTTCCAAGTGTTCTGGCCTCTCTCTGCCAGTCCTTCAGGGCCTTCTGCAGCGCCTTGGGATCCTTGAATATCATAGCATGCCCTTGCCTATTAATCCTCGGCTCCCATCTCTCGTAACTGACGCTTCATTGGGGCAAACTGCTTCCTGGCCTCCTGTACTCTAGCGGTGAAATCCGGATACAATGAAAGCACTGAGCCTTCATATTGCAGGGGTTGCTTGTCCCTGGCCAATTTCAGAGCCACATCATGGTCATGGTAGTTAAACAGTTTAGCAATTATAGGCCGGGGGCCCCTGGCTTAGGCCGTGGGCCTAGCGAACGGTGGGCTCTCTCAACCTTGAACATGCGGAAAAGGCTGTGTCCCCGAGAAGTTTTTTCAGTAGACTCTCGATAAAGAGTTTCATGTTCCCAGTCTGTGTGGTCTCTGGAAGGCCTGTGATGCGGAGATTACACTGCCACGAGCGGGCCTCCAAATCCTCAGTTTTATCAAGTAGGGCCTGCATAGCTCTACCGATTTGCTTACTCTCAGCTACCTGGGAGGACTGGGCCTCCTCCACCTCAGTAATTTGTCTCTCCGACATGTCAAGTAGCTCCGCATGTTTGTCCAGCCGCTCAGCCATTCGGTCCATACGGTACGTGAGGGCATCTAGTTTGGTCCCCAGAGTGGTCATTCCCCCCTGCAGGTTCTTCTCCATGGCAATGAGCAAGCCCGCAAGTCTTGTTGCTGAGCCTCCTCTGTCACATCGCGTTCCACATTACCGCTGCTCCCCGCATCCTCCAACGACCTGCTGGGACCCCTGGGGGCAAAAGATATCTTGGGCTATGTCCTGTCCGAACGGCCCATGGGAGCAAAGAGTGCACACCCTTAAGCCAGGAGACTGAACGGGTACCGCCAGGAGCCGCAGATCAGGCCTTCGGACCAGCACACCCACTGTAGCAGCAAAAATATGCAGGATATAGGCGTCCAACCTCCAAAGAAAGATCCTGGTTCCAGGGACCGTAGATAGTGAGATGGGGCCGCTCATAGCAGGGTAGCACCAACACCGCCAAATCTCCCTCTGCATTTTCTATCCGCCCAGCGATGTAGGTAGATGGGGGCACCTTACTCCAAGGGGGCCGATCGAGGAGATAGCAGGGGAGCCCTGTCGCCAAGCGGCCGTCCAATGCCCCTGCTCGAGTAGAAAACAACGGTCCCCACAGAAGCGAGGCCAGGGATCGCCAAGCCCGACCTTGGGCTCTGTACCAGGGCAGCAGTGCTTATAGGCGCGACCCAGAGTCGCGCCGCGAAGAAGGCCCACTGGTCAGGCCACCTCTCAGGAAGGGACTGCCACCTACTAAGATGGGAGCCTGCCTGTCGACCAGCACGAGGGGCCCAGCCCAAAATGGTGGCCGTCACACTCCTAGGCCTCAGGCGCCCCAGTCCAGAAGATCAAGCCCACATGGGGGGCGGAGGAGCAATAGGCAGGATCTCGCCCCTACCACTGTCCGGAATTGCGGTTGATGCACCAGAGTGCTCCAGAGCGTCAGGGGGGCAGCTTGCAGCTAGTCGCTGTGCCGCAGGTCCGTCCTCGCACTCAGCACTCCCCTGGCAGGTCTTAGAAGGGGGCACACGGGACTTCAATGCCCCCAGGAATCGTGGGGAAACAGCAGGAGGGGTCCTGGGCACTCGGGGCCGCCCGCCCTACTTCGCGCAGGCGATTCCAGCGTTATGACGAGGCAAGCAAGGCCCTCCGCGGAGGGGAAGAGGGGGAAGGGCCCGTAAACGGCGCTCCCACCATTGCTATCCCGCACCCCCAATGTCACCGCCATCTCTCACCTCAGTTGCCCCACGGCGCCTCCATATCTCTCCGCAACTTGTGACGTCACCGGGGGCAGCCACGCCAGGAGATCCCGGCACCAGCCGCGTGTGTCATGCAATCTAGGTCGCTGCCTCACCGGTCCGCAGCGCGGACCAGGCCCCAACGAGTCTCGTGGCGTCCACGGAGCTGATCAGCAGGAAACCGGCTGGGCAAGCGTATCCACCGCCGGGACTCACTCCCAGACGTCGTGGGACACCAAAAGTAGGGCTCAACTCGCAGGATAGTTGAAGGATAGAGGTCAGAGACGGAGGAGCTCCGGGATTAGGTGGCCATCGCGGTTACAGGCAAGCTCCGCCCCCTACTGATGGACAATTAACAAAAACAACATTGGCATACAAAGTACTACTAACCAGAAACTATTAGTGCTTGAAACAATGTAACACATTCACTGCAAATTGAAAACAAGGCTGCTCTAGAGTACCCACTAATCTGACAGCTGAAACAGCATAGGGATTCAAATCAGCATCAGAATCCACCTTTCATGGAAAATGTATGTTTCCTTACAGTTTCATGTGGGTATATATCCAGAAGACATCTGTTAACCTCAAAACTACTCACACCCAGGAATTTCACTAATTACAACCAGTGATAAGTTTCTAAACTAGCCTCTAGACTTTATCAGTATTTGTTAAGCACCATATCTACACCCAAACTTTCAGCTTGGCCTCCTAAACTATTCCTACCCCGGATATATTGTCATTCAAGTTGCCATATCTGCTGGACCGGTAGACACTGAAATCTCCTCTCTGTTTCATATCTCTTTGCTTCAACTGCTGCATATTTTGAACACTTCTATGGATGACTGCAACCACGGAAACACTGGCATGTTCCAGGCAGTAAAGACATCAAGCAGCATGCAAAGGGTGAAGTTCAGAGACATGCCACCTAACTGTATGGTAAGCACACCATTGTTAAAACATATGCTGCCTTGGACAAGCTCCTAGTGTGAATATAACACTATTCCATGTAATGACACAACATTGTTCAAATTAAACAATAGCAAGACTTCCATGTTACAATTCCCATTCAAATCAAAACTACTCCATCTATGCATAAACAATGATCTGAAATGCATTCTAATAAGTGTAGGTCTGTTCAATATCCCAAATCCCATGCCTTTTCCCGCATGCAGCGGACGTGCGCAGCGGGCGCCCGAAAGGCAACCCCGTCTGCGCCCGTCCGCGCCAAGACCGCGCAGTGCACCAGGGAGGCTGGTAAATTTGTACCAGAACAGAGTCAATATGTTACCTATACTAGAAAGGAACTTGTGGCCTTAAGGCAGGGCGAAGTTCCTAGCTGCCAAATAATGGACCCGGATTTCTTAGGTGAGAATAATCTCTTTTCCTGCCCGTTGTGCAGTTTCTCCCTGGCACAGGTTGGTGGTGACATTACCCTTGTGGAATTAAGTAAATCTATGCCACTCCATTTAAAGCCTGTTTTTCAGGGGTATCTTATTAATGCGAGATCCCTGATTAAAAACAAGATTGCTTTCAGGGATTTTGTCTCACTGCGTAAACCTGACTGGATGTTTATTATAGAGACCTGGGCAAGGGATTGCTCTGGTCCTGATCTTGTTGAAGCTATCCCCTGTGGCTATAGCTTAGCCAGGTTTGATAGGGTAGGGAAAATGGGAGGAGGATTGGTCATTCTATACAGGGACACGTATACCGGTCGCACTGAGCCCCTAACCACACCCTCTGATCATTATCAGGCATTATACTTCTCAATAAATGTTCTCCCTACTGAATGTTTTTCTGGGGTTCTAGCTTATCGGCCTCCTGGCTCTAGATCTTCTTTTAGTCAAGAGTTTAGCAACCTCTTGGAACCCTACTTGTCAAGACCTAACTTAACAGTGTTGGGTGATTTTAATTTTCATTTAGAGAAACTTTTATGTAGAGACTCTCAATCCCTTTTGGAAACACTAGGATGCTGTGGGTTTTCGCAGCTGGTTACTAGGTCCACCCATGCTGCTGGTCATATATTGGACGGCATTTTCTCTAATGATCAACAGATAGAGGTGTGACTACCTCTACCCCTCTCTTGAACAGATAATTTTGCGGTTCATATTAAATTTAAGGCTTCAGTATTCAATGCTGCTTCAGCTGACAAAAGGACTGGTGAGGAGAAGAGAAATTTGAGTCATACTAGTAAGGATGATCTTGCTAAATACTTTTTGAATTTTCAATTTTCTGACCACTTAAATGTCAATTTGGCAGCAGATGAACTGTCTATAGGGTTGTTAGGAGCCCTAAACACTTTGGCTCCCATCACAAAACGCTATATAGCTAGAAAAAAACCCTCGGCTCCATAGTACTCTGACAATCTCAGAAAGTTGAGACAATCCTACCGTAAACAGGAAAGGATCTGGTGCAGGTCGTGTTGAATCAAACTTTTCATGTATCTCACGCTTGTCTAAATGTATTTTTGTGATATATGTTTATTGGTTATGTTCAAATTGTGTTGTGATGTATATGTAAACTCATTTTTGTTTTCACTTCACATCTCTTATTCGTTTAAAAGTGTAACTGTACACTATATATCAGTGTGTATATAAATGTCCTGTTTCTTTGATTATTTTTTTATGATTCTCCCATAAAAATCCTAAACAGATTCAGAATTGTATGAGTAATTTCTGATAGAGTTACTTTAGTTTGGACTTGCTCCTCTATCTATCCTTAAACAAAATCTCATCTTAATAGAGGGATACCAAAAGTCTTATTTCTCTTTCTAAAACATTTTTGGTGGCAGAACCACTGCTCACTTACCGCCTGATTCATCATGCTCCCGTTTTGCGAGGCCCTAATAGCGATTCATAGCGAATCGCTATTAAGGACTCACAAAACGGGATTCATGTAGGAATATGCAAAAAAAATGCGATTCCTTACAATTCCTTATTTGCGATTAGCTAATTGCTAATCGCAAATAAGGAATAACTCCCCATTCATTCCTATGGGCCAAAAGGCCCATAGGAATGAATGGGCAGTATTCCTTATTTGCGATTAGCAATTTGCTAATCGCAAATAAGATAGCGATTTGAAGGGTGCCAGGGGTGTCCACAGGACACCCTGTAGCACCCCTCAAATGACATTTTACACATGTGTTGCACACACACATGTCCAAAGGACATGTGTGTGTGTAACATGCAACTCAGAAAAATGCATTTAAATGCATTTTTCTGAGTTTTCGCAATTTACCACGAGGTCTGACCTCACGGTAAATTGCGCCTAGAAATTGCGAATTCGCCAAAAAAAATAGGATGATGAATTGCATTTAAGGAATCTCAAATAGAGATTCCTTAAATGTAATTCCTCGCAAAATTGCGAGATAGCAATTAGCGATTTTTACATTTGGGATGCTGAATCCCAAATGCAAAAATCGCTCTCGCAAAGGGCCAGATTCTCAGAATCTGGCCCTTTGCGAGCGCAAAAAAGCTTGATGAATCAGGCTGTTAATGCACTAATCCCTATGTTCTGCATATAACTGGGTCACCCCATTGTTTCATATTAACCACATTGCTTCAACACAACTTCGAACTGCAAGATTCTCTTGCACCTTACCTTTGATGCTGCTGTTCTAGTATCGGATGCAAGCTCCTCCACAAAGATATTCTGCCCAAAAATGTGAGGGCTTTCAAAATTTTACACAAAATCACCTGGACCTGTGTCATTGCAAACTCTTGCACATTCACCTCCTTTTAACCTCTATCAATATCCATTAAATCAAAACCAAATAAAACTCTGTGCATTAACATTATCTGCTGCCCCTAGGGTACAACTTCATCATCAGATCACTTCAACAAATGAAATCACAACTCAATTATCATATTTCTAGGGGATTTCAGCTTACCAAGTACATAAAAATAGAATCTTCCAACAAAACTAAAAAATATCAATTCTCAACACAATCTTTTCCATCTCAGCTTCCTTCCTACGGACAAAAATGCAATCTCAGGCATTTTAATGTACCCTTCCACGCCATCACCACACAAATATTTTGAACTTTACCAGGCAGATTATCTTGTAACACCTTTCAACACCCAGCTAGATACCCAGGAGAAAGGTCAATCTAAGTCCCACAAGATCCTAACATCATTTAAAAAGGAGCTCTCCAACAATTCTCTCATGAATTTCAGTTTACAACTGCACTCACAAACATCCTCCAACACCAATGAAAACCTCACTAATTGTTACAATAACTCAAACCTAAATATCATGAACACTCTTGCTCCCACTACACAAAAATCTATCAAGGGACAACGCCTCCAACTCACTACAGAGACAATAACTAAAAAACAGAAAAAGAGCATTGACAAAACCAGAACAAATTAAGAAAAGTCGCAACAAGAACTCCACGATTTCAAAAAAGTAAAAACAATAAAGACCTAATAATATCCCCCAAAGCAATCTACTATTAAAATAGTTCAATCAAGAAATTAACTGCCATAACATTCTGGAGTTCCAGTTCACATAGCACGGCAAACAACAATGCAACATTTTTCTCAGAGAAAATACAAATATCAAGACAAATTCAAAATTGCATCTTAATTATTATCTCCTATTTGTATATTGAAAAGAACCTTCCTGAAATGAATGGCCACCCTTCTAGATACTAGATGCAAAAGAATTACACCAAACAATAATCTTCATCAATCCCTCATCGTGCACTGAAAAACCAATACCTGAACACTAATAAAATCCTGTGCCCATTAAATGACCAACTCCTCACTCGAAGATGGCTTCTTCCCTTTCTCACTAATATCTGTGCAGATGTACCAGCTGGTTCTTTCAAGACACTTCTGCTTTCCATTGAGTTCCTGTCCACTGTATTTCCCCCATTTTTCCTCAATGTTATTTTTGCCAGAGATCAATTTGAGGGTCGCTTTCCAGTTAGTAAGGAGGAATTGAGATTGACTGTTATTATGTTGCACATATGAGGGTCCTAACATTGCCAGGTGAAAACATTTGACTAACAAACACAGACATCATAATCAATCTTGGCTCTATATGCACAATCGCACAATACGTTGTTTGCACTTTGCACCCCACCCTGCACAGTGCTGTTATCAATTATATTGTTTCAGATGTCATCTGTGATGTTATCAATTAGGTCATAAAATATTTCATGAGTGATTTAATATGTGGCCATAAGCAGTGCATAGTACAAGAGCGAGTTATAGTTAAATCAGTTAAATATAACTAGAAAATTTCAGTGTTAAGTTTAGCTTAAAATATTACGTTTAAATTCACATTGTCACCTAATTATAACGTCATTTTAAGCTTTGCTTTTTTCAGAGATTTTCTAAGGTTTTTTTTAAGTAAAGTAGGATATTAGAACCATACCTAACTATAAAGTCACTTTAACCTTTGTTTTTGTCAGTGAATTTCTAATTTGTTTTTTATTATAAAATAATATTTTATATCTATAATTGACGATCTGACCACAGTAAAGTTGGTTGTATGTGTTTATTGTAGAGTTTACACCAACACATCAAGAGAGGGAGTCGCGAAGGAGAAAAGGACATCAGCTGCACTAAGCTGACTCCGCAGAATGACAATTGCAGCGGGATCAGCTGGCATTCTACAATACCAGCTGATTGCTGCACAATGTCAACAAGCAGAAGGAGGACAGTGTCCTATAGGGACAAGTGAGTGTCTGTCCGTAACAAGCTAAACCAAGTCGTAACACAACTTCTCCCTTGTGAAAACACAAGGAGAACTAATATAAATTACCACAACAAATTTATAGCTAAAAAATATGTAAATAGAATAGCAAGCTAAACATTAGAAGAATTATGCCCCAGAAAGAGGGGAACTAAACATTATCAGAGAAACATGCATACAAAAGAAAGATACAAAAGATGTAAAAAACACAATGTAAGGTGAAACATAAGCAATCCCAGGGGAAGCTAATAAGTAAAAATAAGCTAAACAATAGCAGGTAAAAGACAATTATTCACACACAAAACATCTTAACCGACAGGGTTTGACAATGGTGTGGCCAGCCCTGCTAATTACTTTGCCCAAAGAGTTGTCACCATTGATGTCAATATTGAAACTGATTTGTGAGTCTGCTGTTCCAGCCGGTTGAGAAGACTATCCCCACTTCTGGCAACTCCAACGTCCACATTGCTCAGACCATTGCTTTCCTCACTCACACTTCCTTGACTTTGGCTTATATCTTGGTCATTGGAATGAACCTGGTTCTGGATTATCACAGTGTCCTCACAGCTCTCAGCACCATTATCAAGATCACTACAAAAGCCCTTGAATCGTCCCAAACTTTGGTTTTCTTCATCATCTTACAACCATTCAAACCTTTGTTCACTTCCATGCAAAACATTCTTGCTTTGATAACTGTGGATATTCCTGCCTTCACTTCCCTTCATATTCCTACACACAGAGAGTGAGGACAAATGCCAGACCTTGACATCACTTAACAGTACTGAATTGCAATAGATTTTCAATCAGTGGTTGAGTAAAGCAGCTTTGCTCCTTGCCAATGAAGTCACTCCTTTTAACTCTTACCCTGTCACCAGTCCTGATTTGCACCTCTTTACATTTATGCTTTCAATTGTATAATCCCTTGCACCTGTTTTGTTCCTGTGCTACATATTCTTTCACATCCTCGGCAGACCATTCTGCCTTTTTAGCAGTATTGAACCATCCTATGATATATTTGGACATGGGAGTTCTTCCCTTCATGAACTCAGATCGACTGGACCCAGTAGTACCATTGGGGTAATCCTATATGCCCACACCACCGTGTGTAATTCACTTCTCCAAACTAATCCATCTTGTGGAAAGCTGTACAATGCCCTTTATAACATGGTTAAACCGTTCAACTGCACCATTACCTGCAGGGTGGTAAACAGATGTAGTTTTATGTGTAATGCCATTTCTTTCCATGAAACTTTCGAAATTTTCTGACAAGAACTGAGGTCGTTTGTCACTGAGAATACATTTGAGTAACCCTTCCCTGGTGAATACTTTGTCCATAAATATGATGATGCTACAAGAGTCAGGTCTGTGAAGTATTTCAACTTCAGACCACTTGGAAAAGTGGTAACTCAGAACAACGCTATAGACTTGTTCATCTTGCTCCTGTATAGGTCCCATTAAGTTGATGCCCACTTTCTCCCAAGGCATACTCAGACTGGACAAGGGATGTAATGGTGGTCTGAGAGTTAGTTGTGTTTTATCCGAATTAGCACACTGTATACAATATATAACCATCCTCTCTATGGCATTGTCACACCAAGGCCACCAATACCAATTTTTGACCCTGTTCTTTGTCTTACCGATACCCAAATGCCCTTCTTGGCAAATACACAGAATTTTTTCCTTCTTAAAATAGTAGTAGGTGCCTATTTCCCAAGTCTTAAAATTAAACCACCTTCCAAGGACAATCCGTGTCGGAGTTCCCAAAACATAAGTAATTCTGTTCTAACAGCTTTCTTCTCGGGCCAATCTGCCAACACCATACCACTCACAGATCAGAGTAATTCATCCAGTTCTAGAGCTCCTTCTCATTCAGCACTTGTAATACTGGACGTTCTCCAGAAATGTTAGCTACACAGAACTCTTCACCTACATCCTCAGAGGTTTCACATATGGTTAAGAGCATGCGACTAAGGAAAAACAGCAGCCATATTCTTAGAGCCTGGAAAGTACTGTACATCATTTCTATATCCAGTACTTCATCATCTATATTAAGAACACATATATTAGTATAGGAATTATCAGATGAACCTGAGTAGTCTTCTTCATCCTGGTCCACCATTTTGACCTTTCCCCAAACTTTCTATGGCAGACCTTTTGAAAGTGACCTACAATGCCACCGTTAGAACATTTCTGAGAGAATGCACGACATTTTTTGTCATTAGCCAAATGTCTGGTTCTCCCACACCTATAACACTTCCTAGGATTCAAACTCTTCTGGCGGCTCCTCCACTCAGTTTCTATTTTCCCTTGTTCTTATTCTTGAATGAAGCTTGTCCAGATGACTGGGAAATGCTTACTCTGGCTAACAAGGCAACCTCTTCATGTTTAACTTTGTTATTGGATAACACAGCCTTAACACACCTCCCTGTCAATTCCACTCTTTACATTAGGAGGGAGGAATATAGTCCTAACCAGGTGGACTTAACTGGCAATACAGAACACGCGTAGGGTCCATCGATGTGTTGTGATCGTTGCCAAATCTATGAAGACGTTCTGAGCACAGTAATGTTGGTTAAATGTATTTATTGTAGAGTTTACACTAACACATTACGAGAGGGAGACGCATTGGAGAAAATGACGACAGGTGTACTAAGCCGACTCCTCCGGATCATCTGCCATTGTAGAATGCCAGTTGAATGCATCACAATGTCAACAAGCAGAAGGAGGATGGTGCCCAAGAGGGACAAGCGAGCGCATGTCCGTAATAAGCAAAACCAAGTCGTAACAATAATCACTATGCCAAACCCCGCTGTGCATAGAGTTCCACTGTGCATGGCCTGGGGTTGGTGGCAGAGTCACTGGACCAAGTTTCAGTATCTTGTAAATGGCGGTTGTAACATTTCTTTTCATGTTGCAGCCAGACAATCAGTGTGCGAGCGCCTGTAAGCCAGCTGATAGGAGAAAAGCCCTCTTGGCTAATCAGATCACTATATTATATGAAGTAACATACTCACAGGACTCCCGTACAGAAATCTCTTTATATTGTTCTTCAATTTCTCAAAAACGACTTAATGTAGTTACACCAAATCACAAAAAGCAAGGTTTCTGGGTAAAGATCTAGCATTCTGCCACATCTGATGTAATTCCATTCAGTTTTTTAGGAGGGGTATCTAAACTTTCCTATGGACATTGAATGGGTAATTTGAGTTATGGGACACCTCTTTTTCTAAACCCCCACTTTCCAGGAAGAAGCTGAGGTGAACTTTCTTTTTGGAAATTTATTTGAAGGTTCAATAAACAGTGTGAAAGCTATTGGCATACAAAATATATATATATATATATATATATTATTTTTTTTCTACTGAAAAAAATAGATTTCAGGGACTTTATGGTTAGAAATTAGCATTTAAAAAACTTTAAAAATTCACTGAAGAAACGCAGGTTTCAGGGACGTTATAATTAGTTGGACATTTCACTCGTACAAAATCAGAGAAATTTGGCTGTTATAGTTAGTTCAGCTAACTATAACTCACGCCCCCACAATGCACTGCTGATGACATAACACATTACATCATTCATGACATGGTCAGTGACATCACTGACGACATCACTGATGATATCTCAAATGACATCACTGATAACATCACTGATGACATTAGCCAGTGTATGTGTGCTTCTGTAAAGTTTAAGTATGTTTTATATATATATATGCCAAGGTGTATTGAAGAATGAGTCGGTGTATAAGTGTCTGAATATATAATTTAGTAGGTGTGTGACTGTTTATATAAGTGAGTGATTAAACATGTTTTAGTGAATGCATGGGTTAGTGACTAAACTGTGTTAATATCCTTATCAGTCTGTCAGTTGGTGTGTGAGCCGTTGCATTGGTTGGTGAGTAGCTACATGAGTATCTGTATGGGTTATTGATTGGTTGTCTGAGTATCTATATGGGTGCCTGAGTTTCTATGTGGGTGGGTGAGGGGTGTGTGACTCTGTGCATAGATGTGTGAGTAGGTGATTCACTGGGTGTATAGGTTCAAGAGTGCATCTGTGAGGGGCTGTATGGGTGGGTGAGTATGTGTATGGCTGTGTTGGTGAGTGAAAGGATGTCTCAATGGTACATGTGTGAGTATCTACATATGTGAAAGGCAGTGTATGTGAGATTTAAAGTATATAAATGACTATATGTGAGAGTGAGTGTGATAGTAGCTGTATGGATGAGTGTGTGTTTGTATCAGTGATTGTAAAGAGAGTAAGTATGTGTTAGTATATGTATGAATAAGTGAGGTAGTGTGAATATACCTGAATAGGTGAGTAAATGGGAGGGTGATTGATTCTTTGCATGACTGACTACGTGTGTGAGTAACTCTATGGGTTACGGGTGGTGTGTGAGTGTCTGTATAGTTGTATGAATGTGCATGATAGTGCTTTATTGATGAGTGACTGCATGTATAAGTGTCTGTATGAGTGAATAAGTAGAGTATGTGTAGACCTAGGAATCCATAAGTGGGTATGTAGTAACTGGTATTGACGTGTCTATGGTTTTGAAAATGGTAGTCTATATTTTAGAGTGGGCCTATCAAAGGTTATATTAGGCTGTGAGGAGCTGAATCAGATTATCACATAGATGATGTCATCAGTGATGTTATTTGAGATGTCATCAGTGATGTTATCAGTGATATCACTGACCATGTCATGAATGATGTAATATGTGAAGTCATTAGCAGTGCATTGCGGGGCACGAGTTATAGTTTGCTGAACTTACTATAACGGCCGAATTTCTATCATGGTTTTGTACAAGTGAAATGTCCAACTAACTATAATGTCCCTGAAACCTGTGTTTTTTTCAGTGAATTTCGAAGGTTTTTGAAATGCCAATTTCTAACTATAACGTCCTTGAAACCTGTGTTTTTTTCACTGAATTTCAAAGGTTTTTAAATGCTAATTTATAACTATGCCTACAGAGGTAGGACATGTACAGAAAGAGCAAGAAAGATGCAGAAATAAGCAAAATAAATGCAGAAAGACGCAACAGAAGTCCAGAAAGACAAAGACAGGTGCAGAAAGAAGCAAGAGATATGCAGAAAGAACCAACAGAGGTGCAGAAAAAGGCCTTGTTGCAAAGTCATCCTGTGCCCCCAACTTTTTGCTGACTGGTACTGGTGGTTACTGACTCTGACTAACCAGGTTCGGGGCCAGTGCTATGCTAAAAGACACTTAGAATACAGTGAAAACATCTAAATACACTAGGGTACACTATGAGTTGGGGTACCCCTGTGATTGGCATGACCTCCTCTGTAAGGCCATAGTATATAATAGGGCAGGGTGATTAAAACTATCTCTAAGTCAGAGGTGCAGAAAGATGCTTCTTTAAGTAGTAGTCACGTTTGCAGAGTAGCGGAGAAAGGGTGCTGTGCCTCTGACCAGGGCTCAGGAATTCTGCAGCCTAGGACTTACAGGAGGTACCAGGAGGGCTTCTTGGTCCCCTACCTCCCTCAGGAGTAAATTGGACTTCATCCCAAATCCCGTAGTCTTCCAGGAGGTGTGTTTGCAGAGTGGTGGAGAAAGGGGTCATGGCCTCCAAAGACGTCTTTGCAATCCCACTGTGTGGCACTTACTGGAGGTAACAAGAGGGGTAGTTCGCCCCCAGGGACATCCTTGGTGGCCAACTACCCCTCCTATTACCTCCAGTAAGTCCCACACAGCAGCATTGGTAAGTACTCATAGCAAACCACACCCCCTTTTCCCACACCCTACAAACGAACCCCCTGGTGCGCTCTTGGATGGGGATTGAAGTCCCCTTCGCTGTTGGGGTCCTTTAGGGGCCAACTAGTCTACCTCTTACCTCCAGTAAGCCCCACACAGTGGGATTGCTGGGAGGTGGACAAAGGCCACGCCCCCTTTCTGCACCACTCTTTAAACTCGCCCCCTAGCACGTTCTAAGCTGAGGGATTAAGTTCCCTTCAATACTGAGGGTCCCTGGGGGCCAACAAGCCAACCAGGTACCTCCAGTAAGCACCTCACAGCTGGATTGCAGAGAGGTGGTCCGGAGCCATGCCCCTTTTTACACCACTGTGCAGGCGCACCTCTTAGCTCACTGCTGCTCGGGAGATGAAGTTCACTTGTGTCCTGAGGTCCTCAGGACACAAGAGGTCCTCATCGCCCAACCAGCAGTGCACCAAGAGGCGCGTTTGCAGAGTGTTGTGAAAAGGGGCGTGGCGTTTCACCATCTCTCTGGAACGCAACTCTGTGGGGAATACTGGATGTACCTGGTGGGCTATTTGGTCTCAGTGACCCTCAGTATTCAAGGGAAAAGATATTTCCCAACTAACAATGCACCAGGGGGCGCATTTGCAGAGTGGTGGAGAAAGGGGGCATGGCCTCCGGCTAAATGCCAGCTTTTTTTATATACTTTTTTTGCAAGGCAGGCTGTGTGGCCCCCCATCTTTTACATTTTTGGGGGCCTGGAAACCCCATCCCCCAGGGCCTGACCCCTTTTTATATAAAAGAAATTTAATCGAGAAGAATGGCAAATTTCCACCCCAGGTACCCTATCCCCCGGGGCATGGCCAGACTTAAAACATTTTGTTTTTAATTATTTGGAGGGTGGCCGCTTGGTCCCCTTCCTCAGGCCAATTATGGCCCTGGGGATCCCATAACCTGGGGCTGGCCTCTCCAATTTTTTTTCTCAATTATTGATTAATTAGAGGGTAGGGTGGCTGCGTGCCTCCCCGGTCCACTTCTGGCCCTGGTGACCTCTTCCCCCGGGGCCTGGACTCTCCTTGGGGACCATGGGGGAGGCCCCCATGCCCCCACAGTCCCGCCGGCTCCCCGCATCCTGCAGGAGCCGGCATTGATTTTGCACAAGGGGAGCTGCTGACATGCAGCTCCCCCTGTGCAAAAGCAATCTTGCTTTGCTGCATTGAAGCGAGAGCAGTTTTACCTGCTCTCACTTCAATCAAGCAAAGCAGTGTTTGCTATTACAGGGCGGGAGCTGTGCTCCCACCCTGCCATGGCAAACAGCAAGGTCCCGGGGTGGGCATCCCGGGACGATGCAGGAGATGGTCCTGGGGGGTGGCGGTCCCCAGGGCCATCAATGGCTTTATATCTTAGAATATTTAGGGGGTGGTCCCCAGGGCATGTGGGGGGCTCAAGCCCCCCGCACACATCTTTTTTTTTCAAAACAGAGCCCCGCGGAGGTGGCAGTCCAAGGGGCTTCAGGGGAAGCATGCCCCCGCATTAAAATTGGCAAAGCCCTGCGGAGGTGGCGGTCCCCAGGGCTGTGGAGTGGGCGCATGCCCCCGTGTTTAAATTGGCAAAGCCCTGGGGAGGTGGTGGTCCCCGGGGCTTGTGGGGAGACTTGAGACCCCCACACACATTTAACATTTTGCTTCATTTTTTTGCATTTTCTCTGCAGGATTCACGCACCCAGCACAAATTCTGCCATTTACAAAAAAAAATGCTTTTTCTGGCCTTAGGGGTCCCTGTGCGACCCCCTCAGCAGGCCTAGGTGTTCTGGGTGTTTCTACCCTGCACCCTTTTCTTGTTTCTTAATGTTTTTTCACTGTTTTCTTTCAACTCGGTTAGCAAATCACAAGATGGCTGCCAACACTTCCTGGTTTGGAGTGTTGGCAGCCAATCAGAAGTCAGATCGTGCTCAGGAGGTGTCGCGACTCCTCGGTGCTCAGTTATCAAAACTTTTCTTTTTCGAATTTCTCAGGAACTACTGAACGGATTTACACCATTTAAAAAAAAAGTCTCTTCCTGAACCAAGAGCTACCTTGTTTAAAGTTCCTATGGAAATTAACATGGGGAAATTGTGTTTTGGGACCCCCTTTTTTCTTGGCCCCCGCTTGACGAATCACCTCGAAACTTTCAAGACAGGAGCTGGCCGGAGTGCCCCATTAGTTTTCAATATTTTGCGGAGAGTCAAAAACAGCGCCAAAGATATTGGCAAAAGAAAAAAAACATTTTACAAAGGAACGAGGTCCCAACTATAACTACCTACTGGTGAATGCCAGTAGTTAATATATATATATTCTGTTGTGCTGAGGGATTGCAGTGACAAAGGTTTTCGCATATATATATATATATATATATATATATATATATATATATATATATATATATATATATATATATATATATATATATATATATAAATAATATATATAGATATATATGCACAGTGTGTATATTATGTGTGTTATTATGCACAATTGTCACTTTACTGAAAATCGACAAATTGGGAATAAGTTTTTATTGATGATTTTATTTTCACAAGGACACATATTGCACATATTGTACTTATATAAGTCTCACCAACAAAACTTTTTTTTTTGACATAGTTGGAGATTTATGGTTATTCTATGCATTTATGCTGCTATTTTGTTATGAAATATTTATTTCCTGTAACTTGATTGAAGAACTATATTATGCATTGAAGCCGTTATTAATTCTTTTTTAACCATATTCTATGAAAAGACTTACCAATGAGACATGTTAGTTGGAAGTATTTCCTCTATGTCTATTTATGGGTGCACTGCACTTGCACTTTAAAAAGCGTAGCAAAAAGTCAATGAGTTATCATGTGATCAAGTGAGGGATCTCCCGAAACGCGTTATGGCGGCATAGGCGAAATAAAATAATGCACCTACTAAAACTGGGTCCACGCTTGTCTGTTTGTTTGGATCAGAAGTTGAAGGCGAGTTGGAGCGATATATATATAAAAACTTATTCCCAATTTGACGATTTTCAGTAAAGTGACAATTGTGCATAATAATCCTAGACTCTTTTAAAGTGCAAAGAATTGGCTTCAGGACATGAAATACTTATTCTTCATCATAGGTTGACCCATCAGAAAATCACTTATAATAATAATAAGTATAAAATATATATATATATACTTCCTACCACCTGATTTCTAAAATCAATCCTTAATATAATAAATATATAAATAACATTATCCTAAAATCAATTTTTCTCAAATTAAAAGATACATAGCAGGTGGTAATGGTGAACGTTTCTAGTTTCATTATATTATTTAAGACACCATCAGGCTAAATCTCTTTGGTTTCATTAGATCAGATCATACACTGTATATACAAACATATAAACAATATATATAGATATATATGCACAGTGTGTATACATTTTAAAACAGTCAGTTAGCATCATTCATAAGAAGGTGTGTAGGTCTTCGCTGGTATTCAACTCATTTGGGTGTTTGAAGTCAAATCGCAAAATATATGTTGTTTCTAGACTCCTCAATCTAGACTCCCTATCCCCACCTCTTTTGTGCGGTAATATGGCATCTATTACATAATACTTCAGATACTTGGGATCACTGTTGTGACTGAGCTTAAAGTGCCTTGCAACCGGATAACTTTCTTCATTGTTGCAAATGGCACGGATGTGCTGTAAAATTCTCTTATGCGCTGGCAGTTTAGTGCTTCCTACGTATTTCAGATTACAACTGCAGATAAGCACATATACCGCAAAATCAGATTTGCAAGTAAGGTGTAAGTTAATATTGCCAACTGCAGGATCAAATGCCATTGTGTAACAGGTAGTATTCACACCATATTGACATGCTTTGCAGACAGAGCTTTTGAAGAACCCCTTTCTAGCTTTTAACCAAGAGCTATTTGGTCTTGCTTCTATACTGCTCCTAACAAGAGATCCACCCATACGGTTCGTTTTTCTAAAGGTGACTGATGAGTTGATGGGCAAAATCCCCCCAATTACTGGATCACTTCTAATGATGGGCCAATTCTTTCTCACTATTCCTCTAATCTGTTTCTCCTGCTGGGAAAAGTTAAGGGTAAGCCTTACAGGTTCTTCCTGTCCTTCTTTAGTGCTCTGTCTGTCCTTATATTTCAGCAAACCCTGTCTACACAATGATTTGGATTTGGTAATCGCTGTCTCAATCACATCAGAACTATACCCTCTATTCAGAAACCTATCTTTGCATTCCTTTTGCTTTTCATTACAATCCTCATCTCTGCAGCAGATCCGTCTAATACAAGGCATCTCCCCGTATGGAATGCTCCTGATTAAGTGGGATGGATGTGCGCCTGAGGCGTGTAATAAAGTGTTACCTGCCGTAGGTTTCCGATATAGAGTAGTGGTCAATTCATCACCTCTCACTTCAACTCTAACATCTAACAATGTAACAATAGTCCTGCTAATTTCTGCTGTAAATTGCAAGTTGACTGTATTGTCATTCAGTTTTTCAATGAAATCAGATGCATTGACAAGATCACCATCCCAAATTATAAATAAATCATCGGTGTAACACAGCCATGTTATCACACTCCTATTGTATGCTTGTTCATGTTGCTGCCGGAGGACCAGCTCCTCCCACCATTCCATAAATAAACTCATTTTAAATAGGAATGAGGTCCCAACTATAACTACCTACTGGCGAGCACCAGTAGGTAATATATATATTCTGTTGTGCTGAGGGATTGCAGCGACAAAGGTTTCCGCATATATATAATATATATATATATATATATATATATATATATATATATATATATATATATATATATATATATATATATATATATATATACATATATATATTTATATATTTATATATAGATATATATATCTATACTACTATTATAAAGTAAGAACTTTGAACCTTTGAGGCGGGTAAATTCGGGAACCACAGCGCCAGTCCAAACACACGATACATCATTAGAATTGTCAGGGTCTGCAGAGTGACATAGGCTATATATACCCAAAAAATATGCGTTCTATAAATAATATACATTCATAAAAAAGTAGTCCCTTGGAAGCAGCGCCGGGCGTGTGCGCTAACGACGTGAACGTGAGTGCTGACATCATCTAGCGCAGGGAGTTGCGGCGGACAGGAGCGCGAGGAGGCTGAGGAGCGGCGGACAGGAGCGCGGACAGGAGCAAGGAACTCAGGCTGAGGTAGGTGAAGCGCTGGGAGGATCGAAACTTGTGCGGCTGAGTGAAGCGCGGGGAGGAGCGGAGGAAAGGACTTGGGCTGAGGTGGGTGAAGCAAGGGGAGGAGCGGCCCGTTAGCGCTCACACACGCCTGCGGGAAGTCTCCAATGTGCGGCTGACAGGACGCGGGGAGGAGCGGAGGAAAGGACTCGGGTTGAGGTGGGTGAAGCAAGGGGAGAAGCGGCCCGTTAGCGCTCACAGACGCCTGCGGGAAGTCTCCAATGTGGTACCACATTCACAACTGAAATACCAGACAGAACGCAAATTAAAATAATAATAAAGAGAGACATGTGTGCGTGTTTGCACAGGGCATTGGTCAGCCGGAGATGAGGTTTATTGCTAAGAGGTGGAACGCAAAATAAAATAATAATAAAGAGAGACATGTGTGTATGTTTGCACAGGGCATTGGTCAGCCGGAGATGAGGTTTATTGCTAAGAGGTGGAACACAAAATAAAATAATAATAAAGAGAAACATGTGTGCGTGTTTTCACAGGGCATTGGTCAGCCGGAGATGAGGTTTATTGCTAAGAGGTGGGTGAAGCAAGGGCAGGAGCGGCCCGTTGGCGCGGGGAGGAGCAGTGAACTGTGTGCAGCTAATTAGGGGCCCTGAAGGTGGTGGGTGCGCAAAGGGGGACCCCCGGACAACGTCGGGATGGTCTGCTAGTATATATATATATAGATACATATATATATACATATATATATAAAATCCTGCCAGAACTGTGAAAGCAGCCTACTAAAGGTATTTAATTGAAGACATGCATGAATTACAAACGAACATTGGAACTTACTGAATTTTAGCGCACTACGGACTTCAAATCCCATGAAGCATCAGGAGGCTTGTAAATAGGGAAAGCCCACTGAGGGATTTGCATTTAATAAACCAGATATACTAATTAGTGTGCTCATCCAGTGTTGTTTGTGTAGCCCATGAAGAAGGGGCCAGTTGGCCCTGAAACGCGTCAGCACATTGATAAAATGCAGAGCATGAAGGCAAGATGGAAATTTTGTGCATTGCTGTTGGCGGCGGTGGGCGCCATCTTAGGTAGGGCTGGGGGTGCGCTCTAGTCGGGCCGCCCTCCCACCCTCCTCACACCCTATAAAATGTGTATCCCGGCCAGACGGCGCAGCGGGCGCCCCGGATGCGCGCCGAAGCCGCGCCTAAGCCAAGCCCGTCTGCGCCCGTCCGCGACCGGACACGGCCCAGGGCCCCAACCCCTGGCCCGGATCGTAGACTTGTCTGGAGCAGGAGTGAACTAGTAAGTTATTCTTCAAAAGTGTGCACCCCGGGTCTCCACAGCGTTAGAGTAGGGGACAATGAAGGGTGTCTTCACTGCCAATTCCGTTTCAGCATAGCGAAAGTAGACAACAAGATTAGCAACCTTTCTCTGTCTTGTGGCCTCATTAATGTTAGATCGCTGAGCTGTCATAAATGATGTATATGACCTTCTCACTGATAAACACCCTGATCTGCTGTTCATTACAGAAACCTGGCTTGATACCAACTCCGAGCCCGATATCATACAGGCCTTACCTGATGACTATCAGATGGTGCGCCTAGACAGAACGATAGGCAGAGGAGGCGGAATCGCGATCGCCTTTAAACAACAATGGGCTTGCAAACTAGAACCAATTAGTTTGACAAATTGTGAGGCGGGCTTGTTCACCATAACAATTGACGGAAGCATGACTATAAAAGGTCTGCTTGTTTATCGCCAACCTGGACCCATGTCCAGATTTAAAGGCAACCTTCTAGAGTGCGTCACTGAAACAGCGATAAGAAGAGATAAGTTTCTGTTGCTGGGAGATTTAAACGCACATCTGGAAGATCCACTAGACAAAGGAGCGATGGAGTTCCGGGAAGAACTTTACACCCTACAGCTAGAGCTCAAGGGGCAGCTCCCAACACACAACCGTGGGCATCTGTTAGATCCCATATTTGCCAATTGGGAGGATGTTTTGGTTACTTCCCCAGAGCCCCTACCCTGGACAGATCATGTTTGTGTCCCATTCACTATACACTATACACCTGCCTAAGCATAAAGTTTTTGCTCCCGTCCCTCTCAACTACCCTCGTCGCAGGTGGGCAAGATTCTCCTTGCCAGAGTTTAACAAGGCTCTCATCGCGGATGGGCCCCCAGGAGGCAATGATGTGGCAACGGCAAACAAATTACTCAACGACCGCATCACTGCTGCTCTGGATTGCACAGCCCCATTAGGCCGGCCAATAAAAGGTGCTCACAGACAAAGAACTGCCCCTTGGTTCAGCGAGGCGATGCGCTGCGCCAAAAGGGAATGCAAACGAGCAGAGAGACAATGGAGAGTGGCATATGATGACCGGATGAAAGAGGCCTATCTCATTAAGAGACGCACCTATCATAATAAAATCCGGATAGAGAAAGCCACATATTATGCAGACAAAATTCAGGGGGCAGAGAACTCTGCCAGGGAACTGTTCAGCATATATAAATCCCTAGCCACCCCTAAAACCTCTACTCAAGATGAAGATTTCTCAGTAGTAGCATGCAACCGCATTGCTAACTACTTTGGAGATAAAGTGTCTAAAATCTACTCTGCCTTTCCCGAAATCCCTCCTGCAGCAGAAGAGCCTGCAGACCTAGTAGCGAAGGAAGATGATCAAAATCTGCTACTTAACTTCACCATCCCCTCACCGGAAGAGCTAGTCAAAATCTGCAGATCTGTTAAATCTGGCTCCCCTCGAGACCCTGCATCCCCAAAAAGGCTGAGTGATAGTCTGGAGATCCTTGAACCCTATATTAGGCACGTGCTAGATGTCTCCTTCCGATCCAGCTCTATTCCTGAGGATTGGAAACAGGCTGTGGTGCTTTCCCTCCGCAAAAAGCCCAACATTAGCTTTGAGAAGTTGGACAACCTACGCCCCATCTCTCTGCTGCCTTATTTTTCTAAGGTAGCGGAGAAGGTGGTAAAAAAACAGCTAATGAAGTATGTGGAGAAAGGCAACATTCTTCACCCTACCCAATTTGGGTTTCGGCCCCGTCATTCTACGGAGTCTGCCCTTCTTAGGGCCACAGAATCCCTCAGGCAGGGTGCAGATGAGGGACAAACCATGGCTCTAATCCTATTAGATCTCAGCGCTGCGTTCAACACTGTAGCACATTCCATCTTGCTACAGTGTCTGAACAAAGGAGGGGTGAGAGGGGCAGCGTTGAAATTTATTTATTCATTTCTTAATGGCCGAGGCTTCCAAGTGAGGCAGGGTGACCACTACTCCGAGCGTATTTCTTTGGACCAGGGGGTGCCGCAGGGCTCGTCCCTGAGTCCAACACTTTTCAACCTTTATGTCGCTCCTATTGCCACCTTAGTAGAGAGTCACGGCCTCCGTTTGGTGTCGTATGCCGACGACACGCAGTTGGTTATCTCCCTGTCGCGTGCACCCAGTCTCTCGGCGGACATCTTCAGAGCTTGCATGCAAGATCTAGCTGCCTGGATGTCCGCCAACTGCCTCAAGCTCAACGGAGGCAAGACCGAGGTGCTGGTCGTGGGGGGCTGCCAATCAGCGTGGACGTCGGCATGGTGGCCATCTTGTCTAGGTCCAACACCCACCCCGTGCCAGAAAGCTAAGAACTTGGGCATCTGGTTTGATACTGACCTTACCTTCAGCCCCCAGATCAATCAGGTGGTCGGATCATGTTTTGGGACCCTCAAAAGTCTCAGGAAGACTTTGAAGTTTTTACCTGTGAGAGCCCGACAAACCTTGGTGCATGCACTAGTCACATCAAAGATGGACTATGGCAATCTTCTCTATTTAGGGACCTTAGAGAAGAATCTCTATCGCCTACAGGTCCTACAGAATGCCGCTGCCCGATTAGTGCTTAGACTACCCAGAAGAGCCGCATCTGCAGCGGCCCTTCGGTCTCTGCATTGGCTCCCGGTCAGAAGCAGGGTAGAATTCAAAGCTTTATGCACGTGCCATCGGATCATTAATGGGAGATCTCCTCTCCCTTTGCAAGGACTTCTGACATCTTACGAGCCTTCCCGCTCGTTGAGATCCTCCGGCTCTGGACTCCTGGTTGTTCCCAAGGTGTCTAGAGCACGGATGGGCGGAAGATCCTTCAGGCACCTTGCAGCCTCAAGACGGAACAAACTACCCATGGCATTGAGATTAGAGCCATCAGAATCAATTTTTAGAGCCAAACTTAAAACTGCACTATTCGCTCAGTAAGGTATGCCGCTTCTATAGGTTCCAGTAAGAGTCGCTCCTCAGCGCGGGGACACGCCGCTGTGCGTCACCATGCGCTTTACAAAACCCCCTAAATAGAAATAGAAAATATGCTGGAGAGCAGAAACGCTGTTGTGTGCTCTCAGAATGCTACTGGGCAATTTGTTGAAAATATATATACATATATATATATATATATATATATATATATATATATATATATATATATATATATACATATATATATATATATATATATATATATATATATATATATATATATATATATATGAAGCTCCAGGGGAGTGTCCAGAATTGAATCGCACTCGCACACAGAGAAGCTTTCCCCAACGCTTATTTATTGGTAAAACATTGGCGCTTTCCAGTCAATCAGCAACCGACTGCAGCCCTGACGCGTTTCGAATCATCTTTTTCAAAGGGTGGTTGCAGTCAAAGAGCATGTGCGGACACACCCTCCAGAACGCATTGCATGCTGGTTGGTGAAGTCCAATTATAATCCTCAGATGGATGCGCTTTTAATTCAGTGCAAGTTCAAGGCTCTCCATGAGCCCCGGGAAGCGCCGCTGTATTAATCCGTGCTCTGTGCCCCACAGCTGAAGCCCCTGCGCTTTAGAGGCTCCGTGGCCATCGCTTTTGATGTGGTGCAATTCGGCAGCAGGACAGCCGCCAAAATATGAAGCTCCAGGGGAGTGTCCAGAATTGAATCGCACTCGCACACAGAGAAGCTTTCCCCAACGCTTATTTATTGGTAAAACATTGGCCCTTTCCAGTCAATCAGCAACCGACTGCAGCCCTGACGCGTTTCGAATCATCTTTTTCAAAGGGTGGTTGCAGTCAAAGAGCATGTGCGGACACACCCTCCAGAATGCATTGCATGCTGGTTGGTGAAGTCCAATTATAATCCTCAGATGGATGCGCTTTTAATTCAGTGCAAGTTCAAGGCTCTCCATGACCCCCGGGAAGCGCCGCTGTATTAATCCGTGCTCTGTGCCCCACAGCTGAAGCCCCTGCGCTTTAGAGGCTCCGTGGCCATCGCTTTTGATGTGGTGCAATTCGGCAGCAGGACAGCCGCCAAAATATGAAGCTCCAGGGGAGTGTCCAGAATTGAATCGCACTCGCACACAGAGAAGCTTTCCCCAACGCTTATTTATTGGTAAAACATTGGCGCTTTCCATTCAATCAGCAACCGACTGCAGCCCTGACGCGTTTCGAATCATCTTTTTCAAAGGGTGGTTGCAGTCAAAGAGCATGTGCGGACACACCCTCCAGAACGCATTGCATGCTGGTTGGTGAAGTCCAATTATAATCCTCAGATGGATGCGCTTTTAATTCAGTGCAAGTTCAAGGCTCTCCATGAGCCCCGGGAAGCGCCGCTGTATTAATCCGTGCTCCGTGTCCGCACATGCTCTTTGACTGCAACCACCCTTTGAAAAAGATGATTCGAAACGCGTCAGGGCTGCAGTCGGTTGCTGATTGACTGGAAAGCGCCAATGTTTTACCAATAAATAAGCGTTGGGGAAAGCTTCTCTGTGTGCGAGTGCGATTCAATTCTGGACACTCCCCTGGAGCTTCATATTTTGGCGGCTGTCCTGCTGCCGAATTGCACCACATCAAAAGCGATGGCCACGGAGCCTCTAAAGCGCAGGGGCTTCAGCTGTGGGGCACAGAGCACGGATTAATACAGCGGCGCTTCCCGGGGCTCATGGAGAGCCTTGAACTTGCACTGAATTAAAAGCGCATCCATCTGAGGATTATAATTGGACTTCACCAACCAGCATGCAATGCATTCTGGAGGGTGTGTCCGCACATGCTCTTTGACTGCAACCACCCTTTGAAAAAGATGATTCGAAACGCGTCAGGGCTGCAGTCGGTTGCTGATTGACTGGAAATCGCCAATGTTTTACCAATAAATAAGCGTTGGGGAAAGCTTCTCTGTGTGCGAGTGCGATTCAATTCTGGACACTCCCCTGGAGCTTCATATTTTGGCGGCTGTCCTGCTGCCGAATTGCACCACATCAAAAGCGATGGCCACGGAGCCTCTAAAGCGCAGGGGCTTCAGCTGTGGGGCACAGAGCACGGATTAATACAGCGGCGCTTCCCGGGGCTCATGGAGAGCCTTGAACTTGCACTGAATTAAAAGCGCATCCATCTGAGGATTATAATTGGACTTCACCAACCAGCATGCAATGCGTTCTGGAGGGAGTGTCCGCACATGCTCTTTGACTGCAACCACCCTTTGAAAAAGATGATTCGAAACGCGTCAGGGCTGCAGTCGGTTGCTGATTGACTGGAAAGCGCCAATGTTTTACCAATAAATAAGCGTTGGGGAAAGCTTCTCTGTGTGCGAGTGTGATTCAATTCTGGACACTCCCCTGGAGCTTCATATATATATATATATATATATATATATATATATATATATATATATATATATATATATATATATATATATATATATATATATATATATATATATATATATAACCCTAGAAATATTCAACTCTATTTTTAACATAGTAAATTGTAACAAACCTTTTTTCAACTGGCACAAATAAGCACATGTCCCATAACTTTCAAAAAATAAAGAAAGACCTCAACAAACCTCTCTTTGAAATAAAACATCAACAAATCTGTAAGTATAAATTTGGAAATATTTAGGAGCTATCATGATGTCAGTCAGAGTTGCTGCCTGATTACCATGCGACCGAACACTGTTCGGTTGGATACTCACTTTTCTCTATGGGAGCTCGTGTTATGGCCGTGAACCAGCAATAATACAGCTTCTAATAGAGAAATGGGGGTGTGTATAAAACCCTGCACCCTGTGGCAGGGAGCCCATGGGGCCTGCCTCACAGTGCAGGGTTTTACAGAGGGGTACCCACCACCAACCATAGGCAGTGGAAGTCGCTTTCCAACAGTCTTTTTCTACCGATAAGGCCAGCACGGAAAGGCTATGGGACACCAACATCGTAATCCCGATGGTGGAAACGCTGTCCATCAGAGATTACGGTGAGGTTGCGACCGGCTGTAAGACTCCGAGAGCCGGTCGGAACCGTCCGGTTTGTGGTCCGACTGCCGATATCGCAATAAGGTGTTCGGATCGCAAACCGATCGTGTGGAGATAGTAAGATATGTCTGTGTAGTGTTTGATATTTTAAATTAATAAAAACACACGTATGGGCTGATTATGATGTTGGTCACAAATCCTCAAACCGCTAGTCGTACGCTTTGAAAATACGCACTGGAAATGCACAAAGTATTATTTGAATGCAGGTTATGAGAGGGCTACGACTAGAAACAATGTAGTACTAAACATCAGAGAACATAATCACCCACCAAACATCACAGGAATGAAAGTTCAAAATGTTTTACAAGACCTTAGGAAGCCAGCACACCTTTCCAAGATTGTACAGGAACTACTTTAAAAAATATCAAACCTCAAGCGGACATTGAAGGGGTTACATTTACTATATCCACTCCAATCTTAGCTTCATTGGGGAAGGTGCTGGACTGTAAAAGGAGTAGATTTTCTGTTCCCGCTGTAATCTAAGCAGCATTTGGGGAAATGCTGGACATTTGAGGTATTAAATTTACTATTCCAACACCAAACTTAGGGCCTTATTACGATGGTGGTCGGTCTTGGTTTCAGGCTCGGATCGGCCAACAAGGAGTCGGCTGTCCCAACAGCCCAATTATGATATGACCGCAGCACAGGTGGTCGTAAACATCCCTTTTTCCATTGAGGCTTGTGCAGTGGCAGGGAAAAGGCCAGCAGAACAAGGCACAATAGACAAAGAGATGATATTTAACATGTGGTGCCTGGCACACGATGCATGGATGTTTGGGAGGGCACCACATGTGTCCCCAGGCCACATTGCGTAGCCCTACGGGGAACAAGGGCCCCCATTGTCCCTTTCTGACAGCCTTTCCATGGCGGTTGGACCACCATGAAAAGGCTGTTTAAAAGGGACATTGTAATCTCTACAGCAGTACCTGCACATGCACTCCCCCATTGTAGAGATTATGGTCCGACCAGTGCCTCAACGGGCTCCTTGGGCCTGGCAGAGGCGTCGGTCTCTCTCCCAACCACAGTGATCTGAACGACCACATCTTAATGCAGTGGTCAGATCACTATCCTGACTGTTGGGCGGACCATCACCAAAGGCCTGTCAGTGGCGGTTTGCCTGACATCCTAATCAGCCCCTAAATTACATTAGGGAAAGCGTTGAACATTGAAGGGTACACATTCACTATTCGCACTCCAATCTAAGCTATATTGGCACAGATGTTGGACATTGAAGGGGTTGCATTCACTATTTCCACTCCAATCTAAGGTACACCAGGGAATGTCTTGGACATTGAAGGGGTTACCTTTCCTGTTGTTACTATAATCTAAACTACACTGTGGAAGGTGTTGGACTTTAAAAAGAAAACATTTACTATTCCCACTGCAGTCCAAGTTATATTTGAGAAGGCATTGGACATTGAACGGGACACATTTACTATTCACACACCAATCTAAGTCAAATTGGGGAAATTGTTGGACATTAAAGGGGTAAAATTAACTATACCAGCTCCAATCTAAGCTACATTTGGGAAAGCATTGGACATTAAGGGGACCGTTTTACTATTCCCACTTCAATCTAAACTACATTAGGGACACTCTCTGTTGGAAACTCAAGGGTTTACATTGGCTGTTCCCACTCCAATCTTAGATACATTGGGGAAGGTCTTGGACATTGAGGGGCTTAACTTTACGACTCTACTCCACTCCAATCTAACCAACATTGGAAAAGGGTTTGGATCTTATAAAAGGGGTAGTTTTTCTATTCCCACTCCAATCTAAGATACACTGAAGAAAGCAATGGAAACCAAAAAAAATACTTTAATCAATTACCCCAAAACAGAACAATAATATTCCAAAAATTACAATTAATATAAATAAAAAAATCTCAAATGTATTTAAACAAAAGTTTACATAAATTTCAGTTACGTTTATTTACAGTAAAACAAAATCAAATATACTACCCAGCCACCTACTCCTACACACCCAATTATCCATCTCTAAAATATGTACACAATCTATTAAAAAACATATACCATTTATAACAGCACAATTATATACAAAATCACATTTATATGCAAGTATTTTTTAACAACAATATGAAAAACAGAACAAAAAAACTATATTCTTGCCTGCAATTTTCCTGACTACACTCTTCTGATTGGCACAAAATAAAGGAAACTATATTCTTGTAAGCTATATTTCTAACTCAAATGTTTTGTCAAACCCCATTTTTATTTTATTCTACATCGCCTGTGTTAAGAGACCACAAACAGAACGAATATTAAGAATCCCATATTATATAGGAGTCTTCCTACATTATTCTCAAGCATCATTTTGATTTAGGATTCATACACTGTTTTGTCTGGATGTACATGCAGCACCTACCCTCATGTTAGCTACTTCAGCACAATAATATAACACATTTTTTTAATTCCAATCATTTTTAACAACCATAATAAAAACACTAAAAAACAATATTCTTACCTGCACTATTCTTGACTACGCTCTTGTGATTGTCACAAAATAACGGCAACTGTATTCTTGTAAGATGATATTTCTAACTCAAAAAGATTGTCAAACCTAATTCTTTCATTATAACCCACATCAACTGTTAAGAGACCTCAAACAGAATGAATATTAAGAATCCCATATTATATAGGAGTCTCAATATATTTTCCATAAGCTTACTTTATGATTTTTGATTTAGGACTCATGATTTGTTCCATCCAGATGTACATGCAGCACCTACCCTAATGTTGGTGACTTCTATCTAATAATTCCCACCTCCACTCATTCTAGCATCACATTCCATTATACTACTCTGCTTTTCCCCAATGCAAGGTCACCTGCCTACTCCTCCAGCTCCTACATACACTAATGCAGTGGTTTATCAAAGGCCCTTGCTGCCCCCAGAGTGCGTCGGCCTGCGCTCCAAGGGGCCCCCTCAGCACAGTACCCTGGCCTGAGGCCTCCTGAGTGCAGAAGGGGATTCCCATGTACTTTTCAAGGGCCCCTCAAGTTTTGTTCCGCCACTGCACCAATGATTTGGGTGACTTTGACCCAGATTTTGAAACAGCCTTATAGTACAATGTGACAGTATCAAGGAAACTATACAAATTAGAAAGAGCCTATTGTGATGATTGTAACAAACTGTTTGCTTCCTTTTCCCTTATCCTATATTATTTTCTGATCACTTATGAAGACTTTTTCATTTTTTTGTTGGTTCATATCTTTTTAACTTTAGACACCTTGACAGATAGTGTGGCTTTACCATGCAAACACTTGGAATTTAAGTAATCTTCATATGATAACTAGTATTGTTAAAACATTTTGTGCATTTCTTCAACATTTAAGGATGTAATGAATTACTGAAACTGTTGTACTTAGGTTATGCTATTAATTGTTTTAATCCAAAGAGAGGGGCTCGGTATTACCCAAAGGGAAATAGAGCACCAGTATACTGTCAAGTAAAGCAAAGTTTTTTCCCAATGGGAGATCAAGTAATCCAAGATTCAAAAGAATTCAAAGACTTATCTCACTCAGTCTGCATCACTCACTCAAGTATCCACATACTGCTCAGGGAACACTTACCAAAGTACCAAAGAAAAAACGTTATTTATGTAAAAATATACATTTTATTTTGATAAAAAACATATGAATCCATATACAGTTGTAATTAAAAATTCACACAATATACAATAAAACCACCTAGTGTGGAAATGGAGAAAAATGGGAAAAGACAGTAGTATTTGTCTTAATCTTGTTAATTCGGACCCTCTTTGACAACACTGGGAAGGATTTCCCTTCCTTATACCCAATTGTTTGCTGACAACTCCGAATTTAACCCTTCGTAAATGCGTAGATGCGTTTCGGAAGCCTTGAGTGATTATGGCCTCCTTCTTCAGGACAGTGTCTATGGTTTTCTCCACAATCAATGTATCACCTATGCGAATGCATCTTGGTGAATTGAGTTGTGTCAATTATTTTTCACTCTTGGGATCGTTATAGGAATTTCTCGATCTCCCAAAACTCCTGCTTTAAAAAAAACGATGGAAAGCCTCAAACGCGGTGTTTTTCAATTTATTTGCACCCGTTTTCGATTTTCCTATGAATATGAAGGGTGAAGTGCAAAGGTACAATACGAGTGTGGGTTTTCATACCAATGAGTTCAATGGACAGGTGTCTTCACAGTATTTGATGCAGTTGGAAGAGAGCGAATCAGATACATCTCAATGACAGTGCCTGAGGGGGGAGAAGGAATGCGTGCTTGGCACATCCTTAGAGGTAGATCAGAGTGGTCCCTATGTGGATGGCGAGGTTGACGGAAAATCTATTACGTTCCTCATAGACACTGGTGCTATCCGTTCCACTGTGAGAAATGTGGAAATACCTAACCTACCCCTCTCGGGAGAAGGTATCCAAGTTCTAGGAGTTTCAAACAAATTGATTAAGATCCCAGTGACAAAACCTATACAAATACAAATTGGTGGTTTTAAAGATTTACACAAATGTGTGGTATGTGACACCAGTCCAGTGATTCTGTTGGGTAGAGACGTATTGTGTAAGATGGACTGTTCCATCTATTGTATATCAGATACAATAGCATTCCATATGAAAGATGAGGATGTAGTGTTTAAAATGGCACAACAGGAGATAAAAATAAATACCCTATGTCCTCTATTTACAATGAATGATTTGCCAGGGGAGTTGAAAGATACGGTGTTGTTGGATGTGTAGGTTTTTTCAGGTAAAGACATTGGTCTAATGAAAGAAGTAGCTCCAACTCGGATTACTGTAAAACCACATACAGAATTCTCGAGAACACCTGCTTACAAAATCGGTCCTGAGACAATTGCAGGTGTAACTCCTGTGATTGAGATGCTGATTAAACAAGATATCCTGAAAGAAATTTTAGGGAGTCCATGCAATTCACCTATCATGTCATTCGTAATGCCTAATGATTCAGTATTAGTGCAGAATAATGATGACTTATTGGTTGCATCAGGAGCAGAAGAAGCTTGTGTGACTGATATGATTTTTCTACTGAACCATTTGACAGTAGGTGGCCATAAAGTGTCACCAGCAAAGTTACAATTTTATAAAAAAAGAGGTACTTTATTTAGGATATATTATTGAAAAGGGAGTCAGAAATGTGTCTCAAGATCAGATTAATGCCATTTTGCAAATAAATTAGCCGAGTACACAAAAGGAGGTTGAAATGTTTCTGTAAATGGTTGGATATTGCAAGCAGTGGATCCTGAGTTTTTCACCAATAGGCAAGCCATTACAAAAGCTGACACACAAATATGTGTCAGATCCAGTATACCTGGATGAGGAATGCATGAGTTCATTTCTTGAACTATGAGACTGTTTGTATCGAGCACCAGCATTGGGAATGTCTGACTTCAACAAGAGCATAGCACTTTTTTGGAGTGATTGTGATAGCTGTGCACTTTCAGTTCTGATGCAAATGTACGGAACGCAAAACAACAGTTGATGGACAGAATGCAGAACAATGTCATACATTCACCCCAGTACAGAGATCTGGGCCTAAATCCATCGTTTTTTTGCACTCCAAGCCACCCCAGTTCAGACATGGCCATATGCAAATCAGCCTTGACCCTGTGCCTCATGGGAACAGTCCAGCCCGCACTGCCAAGCCATGTCTTTCCTGGACCGGAATCAAGCATCCTAGGACCGGTTTCTGGCTATCAGCCGTCTTCAGCCAGGATAGCTTGACTCCAGTGGTGTGGAGAGCATGGGACTCACGTCTAAGCATACCCATTCCACTCGGGTGACAAATGCAAAACAACAGTTGATAGACAGAATGCAGAACAATGTCATACATTCACCCCAGTACTGAAATCCGGGCCTAAATCCATCGTTTTTTTGCACTCCACACCACCCCAGTTCAGACATGGCCATATGCAAATCAGCCTTGACCATGTGCCTCATGGGAACAGTCGAGCCCGAACTGCCAAGCCATGTCTTTCCTGGACCAGAATCAAGCATCCTAGGACCGGTTTCTGGCTATCAGCCGTCTTCAGCCAGGATAGCTTGACTTCAGTGGTGTGGAGAGCATGGGACTCACGTCTGAGCATACCCATCCCCCTAGGGGTGACAAATGCAAAACAACAGTTGAGGGAGAGAATGCAGAACAATGTCATAAATTCACCCCAGTACAGAGATCTGGGCCTAAATCCATAGTTGTTTTGCACTCCACACCACGCCAGTTCAGACATGGCCATGTGCAAATCAGCCTTGACCCTATGCCTCATGGGAACAGTCCAGCCCGAACAGATAAGCCATGTCTTTCCTGGACCGGAATCAAGCATCCTAGGACCGGTTTCTGGCTATCAGCCATCTTCAGCCAGGATAGCTTGAATCCAGTGGTGTGGATGGCATGGGACTCACGTCTGAGCATACCCATCCCACTCGGGGTGACAAATGGAAAACAACAGTTGATGGACAGAATGCAGAACAATGTCATACATTCACCCCAGTACAGAGATTTGGGCCTAAATCAATCGTTTTTTTGCACTCCACACCACCCCAGTAAAGACATGGCCATATGCAAATCAGGCTTGACGCTATGCCTCATGGGAACAGTCCAGCCCGAACTGCCAAGCCATGTCTTTCCTGGACCGGAATCAAGCATCCTAGGACCCGTTTCTGGCTATCAGCCGTCTTCAGCCAGGATAGCTTGACTCCAGTGGTGTGGAGTGCATGGGTCTCACGTCTGAGCATACCCATCAAACTCGGGGTGACAAATGCAAAACAACAGTTGATGGACAGAATGCAGAACAATGTCATACATTCACCCCAGTACAGAGATCTGGGCCTAAATCCATCGTTTTTTTGCACTCCACACCACCTCAGTTCAGACATGGCCATATGCAAATCAGCCTTGACCCTGTTTCTCATGGGAACAGTCCAGCCCGAACTGCCAAGCCATGTCTTTCCTGGACCGGAATCAAGCATCCTAGGACCGGTTTCTGGCTATCAGCTGTCTTCAGCCAGGATAGCTTGACTCCAGTGGTGTGGAGAGCATTGGACTCCCATCTAAGCAAACCCATCCCACTCGGGGTGACAAATGCAAAACAACAGTTGATGGACAGAATGCAAAAGAATGTCATACATTCACCCCAGTACAAAGATCTGGGCCTAAATCCATCGTTTTTTTGCACTCCACACCACCCCAGTTCAGACATGGCCATATGCAAATCAGCCTTGACCCTGTGCCTCATGGGAACAGTCCAGCCCAAACTGCCAAGCCATGTCTTTCCTGAACCGGAATCAAGCATCCTAGGACCGGTTTCTGGCTATCAGCCGTCTTCGGCCAGGATAGCTTGACTCCAGTGGTGTGGAGAGCATGGGACTCACGTCTGAGCATACCCATCAAACTCGGGGTGACAAATGCAAAACAACAGTTGATGGACAGAATGCAGAACAATGTCATACATTCACCCCAGTACAGAGATCTGGGCCTAAATCCATCGTTTTTTTGCACTCCCGACCACCCCAGTTCAGACATGGCCATTTGCAAATCAGCCTTGACCCTGTTTCTCATGGGAACAGTCCAGCCCGAACTGCCAAGCCATGTCTTTCCTGGACCGGATTCAAGCATCCTAGGACCCGTTTCTGGCTATCAGCTGTCTTCAGCCAGGATAGCTTGACTCCAGTGGTCTGGAGAGCATTGGACTCCCGTCTGAGCAAACCCATCCCACTCGGGGTGACAAATGCAAAACAACAGTTGATGGACAGAATGCAAAACAAAGTCATACATTCACCCCAGTACAAAGATCTGGGCCTAAATCCATCTCTTTTTGCACTCCACACCACCCCAGTACAGACAAGGCCATATGCAATTCAGCCTTGATGCTGTGCCTCATGGGAACAGTCTAGCCCGAACTGCCAAGCCATGTCTTTCCTGGACCGGAATCAAGCATCCTAGGACCGGTTTCTGGCTAGCAGCCGTCTTCGGCCAGGATAGCTTGACTCCAGTGGTGTGGAGAGCATGGGACTCACGTCTGAGCATACCAATCAAACTTAGGGTGACAAATGCAAAACAACAGTTGATGGACAGAATGCAGAACAATGTCATACATTCACCCCAGTACAGAGATCTGGGCCTAAATCCATCGTTTTTTTGCACTCCACACCACCCCAGTTCAGACATGGCCATATGCAAATCAGCCTTTACCCTGTGTCTCATGGGAACAGTCCAGCCCGAACTGCAAAGCCATGTCTTTCCTGAACCGGAATCAAGCATCCTAGGACCGGTTTCTGGCTATCAGCCGTCTTCAGCCAGGATAGCTTGACTCCAGTGGTGTGGAGAGCATGGGACTCACGTCTGAGCATACCCATCCCACTCGGGGTGACAAAAGCAAAACAACAGTTGATGGACAGAATGCAGAACAATGTCATACATTCACCCCAGTACAGAGATCTGGGCCTAAATCCATCGTTTTTTTGCACCCCACACCACCCCAGTTCAGACATGGCCATATGCAAATCAGCCTTTACCCTGTGCCTCATGGGAACAGTCCAGCCCGAACTGCCAAGCCATGTCTTTCATGGACCGGAATCAAGCATCCTAGGACCCGTTTCTGGCTATCAGCCGTCTTCAGCCAGGATAGCTTGATTCCAGTGGTGTGGAGAGCATGGGACTCATGTCTGGGCATACCCATCCCACTCGGAGTGGCAAATGCAAAACAACAGTTGATGTGGGAATGCAGAACAATGTCAAACATTCACCCCAGTACAGAGATCTGGACCTAAATCCATCGTTTTTTTGCACTCCACACCAATCCAGTTCAGAAATGGCCATATGCAAATCAGCCTTGACCCTGTGCCTCATTGGAACAGTCCAGCCCGAACTGCCAAGCCATGTCTTTCCTGGACTGGAATCAAGCATCCTAGGACCGGTTTCTGCCTATCAGCCGTCTTCAGTCAGGATAGCTTGACTCCAGTGGTGTGGAGAGCATGGGGCCCACATCTGAGCATACCCATCCCACTCGGGTGACAAATGCAAAACAACAGTTGATGGACAGAATGCAGAACAATGTCATACATTCACCCCAGTACAGTTTTTTTTGCACTCCACACCACCCCAGTTCAGACATGGCCAAATGCAAATCAGCCTTGAACCTGTGCCTCATGGGAACAGTCCATCCCGAACTGCCAAGCCATGAGATAGGTATGCTCAGACGTGAGTCCAGACGTGAGTCCTGTATTGGGGTGAATGTATGACCTTGTTCTGCATTCTGTCCATCAACTGTTTGGTTTTGCATTTGTCACTGCGAGTGGGAAGGTTATGCTCAGGTGGTTCGAATAAGTAAATCTTGCTAATCTAGTTTGATATATTAATTTCAAAGAAAATGAATGATTTCGAGACTCAAAATCCAAATGAGTTTGTTATGCCTAGATAAAGGTGTTTAGGTTTGCTTTATATGTATTTTTGTTTTAATACTTGTTTTGTTAGTGTCTATACTAATTGTACCTCATTTTGTTAATCCTGTTGAGTCTATTAATAGATATGTGAGCACGACTACTGAATTAACAGAAGTCCTTGGAGAAGATATCAGTAATAAAGAGCTAACAGGAAATAACTTACACCAAGATAAATCAATGAATGACTTTTCGTTAAATGTTTTTACTAAACACTTGTATGAGTATGTTGAAACTATGCATGCAAGAGATTGTTATGTGTGTGTTCAATTACCAACGTCTGTGTCTGAAGGGGTGACCTCTCACCACCTTCCTGTAACATATGGAATATCTTGTAGTGTAATAACCAGTTTAGTCTATGGCAAGGAGCAGTTTCAATATTATTATTCTAACTATGAATTCGTTTTTTAAGAATATCCCATTAAAAAGAACATGAATATAGTGACAAGTGCGAGAAATGCTGAAATAATGGGTGCATTTTTTCATACTACTAAGCCTATTGATACTGTATATTCGCATAGAAATCAAAAGAAAAGCTGCAGAGCAGAAATCTAGAATACCTCCTTGGGCTCTTAGGGAGGGTGATTACAAGAAAGGTGAGACTTATGTTGCAATGACTCTGGATTGGCATCATGGGGGAAAGCTTTGCATACTAAGACAGTTTTCCATGTAGGCCTCAAAATTCAATTTAGACTCCAAGTCCCAGAGTGCTAAGCAAGTCTCCCGCCCCCTGCAGCTGAGAGGGTGCCGTCATCTGTGCCCTTTTAAGTGCCGCTCACATCGTGCGGCGCAGAACACTGGAAGTACGGCAGGGAAGTTTTTCATCCACAAAAGGGGGCTCCTGTTCACCACAAGCCTCTCCTGCCATCTACAAGGATTGGGGGCGTTATTTCCCCACTGCTGGATTCGCTTTGGGGGCCAATGCTGCACGGACTCACTCTGGTGAGACTCCAAGTCCCAGAGTGCTAACTTGTCTCCTGTCCCCTGCAGCTGAGAGGGTGTCGTCACCTGTGCCCTTTTAAGTGCCGCTCACAACCCGCGGTGCGGGACGTGCGGGGGACACGCCCAGGCCAAGGGGGGGCCCTTCCTTGCACATTATAGCCAGGAGGAGGCAGGTCAGGCCCACCTCTCTTGGCTCAAGGGTAAGGATCGCCTGCGGTAAGACATTGCTGATTCCCGACAATTTTTGCCTTAAGGATGCTTTCTTAATGCGCACTTCAGGGTACCTCTGGTTTGTTTAATCAAAGGTGGATTCTAACATCGCCAAGTGTGCACGTGGTAAGAGTTTTGTAAACCGCCATCTGTACCAAACTGGACTGGGCCGATTGACTTCAGCACACAAGATTAATCCTGCTCTGTTTTCTATATCACTAAAGCCCGCATTTACCGCTTTTTTTCCCACTCTTCCTTTCTATCTGGCAAATGTAATTTCGCTTGCTCTTATAGTTCTGTTCCAAGAGTGGGGTGGGCCTGATAAAAAAGACATCAATCGTAATGGGGAGGCGCACTTGTGTTGTAAAGCAGTCCCACCCAAACATTTACACCACTCCTAGGATACCGCCAACCTCGATTGACAGAATGCTTCAAAGAGAGATAGGGGTGGTAATAACAGAAATTGAACTCACCGAGAGGTGCCTCTCCTTAACCCCTGATCTTTGCCCCTTAATCCCAAGTCAGACCCCACCCAAAACCCCTACTCCGTCCCTAACACCCCAAACGGAAACACCGTACCTCTGGCCTCAACAAGAAGTAGTTCCTGAAATAGTAAACAGAGAGGGGGGCCCTACCAATACCTTACACAAGACCAACAAGAGCAAGCAAGTAAGCAGGGGGGTTCCAAAGAGCAAGAAAGCCAAAAGAGGCCCGTAACCAGCCAGATCATTTCTATTGCAGCAGGTGACTGTACTGTCAGCACACAAACCGATCTAGTCTACCCTTTTTGGGCCGAGAACTTGGTTGGAGACTTACTGCCCTAAATTAAAATTCTTATAAAAGAAGGAATTGCACCACTAGCCGAACGTGTATATGACCTGGAGACACTAGGTAACATTAGGGCAACAAAAACGAGCAATGACACTGCTCAGCCTGCGGTGACGGGGACTGATTTTAGTTGTCAGGCAGCGATGACAAGTTCTACATATATGGACAGTGAAGGGATCCCTAAGAGTCAGGACTCTACTAATCCATCAGGGGCCAATAAATCCAAAAACCAAGCTAGCATGGGGGTCAAATCAGTTAAGCCACCACTATCTAGATCAGAGCAACATCAGGCGCAAACCCACACTGATTACCTTTTAGCTATGAACCTCAACCCCGACACTTGGAGTAACACTCTAGCTAACACTCTCCAGGGTGGTAACAATAATGTGATAATTCCAGCAGCGTATAGCGAGCATTGCGAATGGCGCAGAGGGGCAGAGGCCACAGTGGGTAGCTCGGAAGTAACAAGACAACCAACCATTAATCTACCCCCAGATGCAACTCCATATGTGGTCGTACTGACGGAAGTACCAGTGCTTGAAAATGGCCAGCAAGAATCATACCTGGAACTCAGGAATAAAAGTCTGTTCTGGATGGCAAGGCACAGGCAGCTACCCTATGATGGAGCGGGAGAAATTATTATGGTCCGTAGAGTGGGATGGGTCGGAACCTGCCCTAAGCTGAACAAGGGAGACTGTGTAGTAATCAATTTTAGAAATCCACAGACTGTACGTTGGTTACTGACACCTGAGCTGAGAGCCCAGGGGCCAAGTACGGAGATTAAACCTGTACCTTTAGACTATTTTTATCCACAAGCTCAACAACCCGATAGGGATACTACATCTATAGACTATTTCAGGTGCTCGCCGACTTTTAGGGACAATAGCCATAGGTATCTCCCACCGAGACCCCTAGTGTTCAATGTACCTGTATGGAATAGATTTGAGGGTCTTGAAGGAGTGAATTGACAAATAGCAGGGGAGGACCAAGCTGGCAGAGGGACAACCAGAGGGCAATACGGCAAGGTCGAGGTTCCTAGCGCAGGTCAGCTACCTGATCATAATAGCTGTGGGGCAAGGAAATCTTAAAGCAGTGGGGAGTTGGTGACCACCTAGTAGATCTGGAAAGGCCCCCTAATCTATTGCTATCCCCAGTGTCCCTTCCCTTAAAGCACTCTGAGATAGGGGCAAAACTACCCAAAGGGACCCTGGGTAACACCTCTGAGGCCCTATTAGGGGGCATACAAACAAAAGAAAGTCATGTTTGCATTGCTGATAAGGCCCCACAAAACAGAGGGAGGAAGCTAAAAGTCCTATCATGGAACGCTGCAGGCCTGAAAAATAAATTATCCTGTTCGGATTGGGGACTATTTGTATACAAATTTGACATCTGTTTTTTCCAGGAGACCTGGGCACGCGAAGACTCGCACAGGGAGGGGTTCGCATCATTTAACATCCTAGTCACCTCCGGAGAAAGGGGCAGAGCCTCTGGGGCCTCTGCATTTGGGTGGGCTCCCATCTTGGCTGTACAGCCAAACAGTTGGACTCTTTTTCCAATTACATCCAATGCGTTGTGCTCAGCTTCCCTAACAATGTGGCCCTGGCTCTCACCAACGTTTACTCCCCTCCTGTTAGTGTGACCAAGGAATCACCAAAGATTGACCACCTGACCTCCTTTATCCCCACGATTCCCCCTAATGCCTGGCTAATAGTGGGGGGAGACTTTAACTGTCAATTTGAGTCACTTTTCGATATGACCGATTCAACCCTCAATGATGAGGATGCACATTGGTCCATCCCTGAACCACAAATTACACCAATAAAGACCTGGGGCCCGATGTAGGTAATCCCAGATTACAGATTCTTAAATACCGAATCATACCGATTCGGTATTTAAGAACAGGCAATTGGGATGTAGGAAAAAAATTACCGATTCGGTAAGTTTCGGTAATTACCGAATCTGTATTTACCGATTCGGTAATTGCCATTAATTCCTATGGGCCTGGAGGCCCATAGGAATGAATGTCAATTACCGAATCGGTAAATACCGATTCGGTAAAATTGGGAAACATTGAAGGGTGGCAGGGTGTCACTTTGACACCCTGTTGCATCCCTCAATTGTGTATGGGTGCACATGTTGCAGACATACATGCCCTAAGGGCATGTATGTCTGCAACATGTCACTGTTGGAAAAGCAAAAAAAATGCTTTTTCAGAGGTTTTCATTATTTACCACCAACTTCTAGTTGGTGGTAAATAACGAATCCTAAGATGGGAAAATCACTCATTTGAGTGCTACCTAAATATCAGGATTCAGTCATTTACAGAATCGGTATTTAAGAAATCGGTATTTTACGGATTCTTTAAATTACCGATTCGGTAAAATACCGAATCCTTAAAAAATGCCACCTACATCTGGAAAGCCCAATACCGGTCGGTAACGGACGAAATTCTGAAATTTCGGCCGTTATTGACCGGTATTTGGCTACCTACATCTGACCCTTTGTCCCCACTGGCAATCCAAATAAATGCATTTACGCTGATGCATTCTCTGAGAGCCTGCAATGGCCGGACACCCTCAGACACTCCAGGGAAGTCCACCTTTAATAGACTGTCCAAACCTACCTTCTTGATTATATCTGAGTGGAGACAAAGCACTGGCTCAAAGTGGTTGATTTTGCAGTATAATCTCGCCATGACAGTGACCATAATGCTTTATCCCTTGTAATGGATTTAACAGACATGAGAACTGCCTCGACCACTACCCCCGCCGCAGATAGTGGGCTAACATTGGCTAACAACAGGAGAAGGATAAAATGGGAAACAATACATCAGTCTTCAGGGAAGCTGTCTACGTTATATGCAGCTGTAGTCCCGTCCTAATAAAATTGAGTGAACTGGTCCCAGGGACACCCATGCCTGATTTATTTAAAGAAATTGCAGCTTTGCATGCAGGGATGACATCTAAATTAGCGGACATGTTCCACCCAGAGATGCATACCAAGAGGAACAAAGTAGTCATCCAGTCCTGGTTTAATGACAGCTGCCGCAAGGCCAAGCAGGATCTATTGCTGGCTATTAAAGCCAACAATAAACCACTTATCAGGCTAATGAGGGGGTCGTATAAAGAGATCACACGCCTAGCAAAAGAGGAGTGGGAACTGAATAGATGTGATGATCTAAAAACTGCATTAAGCTCTAAAGACTCGAAGAGATTTTGGTCAATAGTCAGCACGGGCAGTAGTGAGGGCCAACCAGTAGTGGAAGCCACATAGCAGCGGAAGTGTGGGAAACGCACTTCCAGGCACTGTACACCACCAAGGAAACTTAGGGCTCCTACCCCCCTCTAGCACCACCGCAGTACAGGGATAGCTGTGAAGAAGTGTCACAGTTCACCCTGCCAGAGGTGGTAAAAGCGATAAACAAACTCCCGTACAGCAAAGCTCCTGGACTGGACAAAATCCCGGGAGATCTTTTAAAAAATCTGGGGACCCTATCTACAGACCATATTCAATGCCATTCTGAAGGGTATGCCAATCCCCGAAACCTGGGCAGAAGCCGAAATAGTCCCAATTTCCAAAAAGGCTCCCCCCTCCTACCAGCCAACTACAGACCAATCAGTTTGATTGACGTGGCATAAAAGCTCTTCGCGAGACTAATTCTCGACCGCCTACAAGGCTAGATGAATGACCATGCAATCTTAAGCCCATACCAGGCGGGCTTGAGGAAGAACACCTCCACAATTGATCAAATCTATAGACTACAACTAATTCTGTGGAAAACAGTGAGAATGGATTCCCCCCTATCTCCTGACAATACTAGTTAGACTACATGATACAAACTTTGCTCTGGTGAGATGTGTGAAAGGAGGAGAAATTACAGCATGGTTCCCAGTTGACAGAGGCGTAAGGCAGGCCTGTGTGCTCGCACCACCCCTGTTTTGCCTCTTTGTCAACGCTATAATGGCCCAACTTACTGAGGTGAGGGAAAACGATGCACCCAAACTGGCAGGCACCAAGGTGCTCGCAATCATGTTTGCCTGTGTCACCCTCCTAATGTCCAAATACCCTATGGGCATACAAAGGATCCTGGACTGTTTTACCACCTTCTGTAATAGCCAGGGATTGGAGATAAATACCCTAAAAACCAAGTTCATGGTTTTTAATCCACTTAAAACACTTTGTCCCAACCCCAACTTAGATGGCATCAGACTGGACAGGGTGATGGTATTTTAATATCTACGGGTCACCCTGACAGGAAACATGAAGTGGGGCCCACACATTAACAAATCGAAACTTAAGCTAGTGCAGAAATCGGGGGGGGGGGGAATCATCAAATTATTAAGAAACTCCTCCTTCAAACCTGCTAGCCCTGCAGTAACGATTTACAAGATGCAAGCCAGAGGTGCAACTCTATACGGGGCCGGACTATAGGGGCACTGCTGCTGTCAAGATCTGAGTAAAGTAGAAAACAGTTTCATGAGGCAAATTTTGGGTCTCCCTTGCAGCACTGCTGTCATTCCCCTTCGGCTAGATCTGGGGATCAGACCATTTGGGGAGGAAATAGGATTGAAACCCCTCACGTTCTGGGGCAGATTATGGGTGACACCTGAGTTGAATGTGTACAGAACGGAATTGAAGGAGATATTGAGTATTCCTGGTGTGGCAAAAATCCCCTGGTTCACTTATGTAAAAAAGAATGCAGCAGGCTGGGCAAACCGAGCCTGTGGACTAACCCGGAGGAAGCTTGCCCTTCAATCTCCCATTCTGACCTAGTGAATGCCTATCGAATAAGCAAGCTAGCACAGGTGCTAGGGAACCCATCCACTGGACAACTGACAGCCACATTTCTATCTCTGATGGAGGAATATTCATTTCAGGCTTTTCTAGACGATATCCATCCACCCCTGTCAACGAAACTTTATGTTCAGTTCAGACTGGGCACCCTCCCGCTCCGCACTTTTTCTGGTAAATGGATGGGCGCGGTCCGGAGGGAGTGCCCAGCCTGCAGTTGGGAGGATGAATCTGAACTTCATGTTATCTTTTTTGTCCAGCCTATTAATCAGCAAGGAAATATTGGATTGATCCTTTGTGCAGGAATTTAGGGTTTGTATACTGTGCAGAGACATTTAAAATATGACACTGGCAGACCCATTGTATTTGCTGTATCGCGATTTTTGACCTCTATGTGGCGCAGACGCTGGAAGTTGGTAGACAAGATCAAACGATAACAAAATTAACCTTGCCTTCATAAATTATAGGTCCCGTAAAGAATTTCTACCCCTCATTAGTTTTAATGCACATGTACAAAGGAACTGACATTGTATGGCTATTTTACATTTTTAAACAAATTAATATTATTTGGACCATGTCTGTTAATACAGGAAACATCCTTTACAACGTAACTGGTACAACGCGGTACCGTTACGACGCAGCTTTAACAACGAAAGTCGTTACAACGACTTTCGCTGGGGGGAGCTCTGGGATAGGGGATAGTTTAATTTACTATCCAACACCTTCCCTACTATCCAAGGGGACTGGTGTTGGATTAGTAAGTTAAACTAGTCACTATCAGCGCCCCCCCAATGCAAGTCGTTGTAACGACTTGCGTTGTTAAAACTGCCTCGTAAAGGGACGCGTTGTAACGGTACACGTTGTACCGTCATACATCCGTTAATACTCATGGGCTTTCACCAGGGCTTTGTTTCATCAGTCAGTGCCTCTACCTCTGTAATTATCTAACCTGTATGAGATCATGAATTATTGTATATAGGGGAAGTGCCAATGTATATTTGTCTCTACTGTTAGATCTATGTAGGTGCTGTAACTAGATCCATGCAAACATGTATGGCAACTACTGTATAATTTTGAAAGTAGCATGAATTTTACCATGCACGCTTTTATGGTCGCTCGACCGTAAGAAAGTTTTAGGAAATGAAATGAAAATGTATTTAGTCTTGTTATTTCCTTTGAATGGACTAGAAAACGCTGACCTAATTGCATTGTAGCTACACGTATTATCACTAAAGTTTCTTTCCTACAGTTTGAATAATGGACACTTTTCTCTGTAACTAAACCACTGTATTGACCTTGTTCCAAGCTCGGAGAAGAGCGTGAGTAGAGGACATAATAAGGTGCAAATGTATTTCCTATTTCCGAAAGGAAACGAATTGAACATTCTTAGAAACAGTGAGCACTTAACAACGATATTACGTATTGGTTCCGGATGATTTTGGATAGTAAATGATCACACCACGGTGGCACCGTGGATTACTGACCAATAGAAATATGCAAACTGTGAAAAAGTAATTTTGTGCAGACGTACAAAGGTATAATTACCCCATATGAAAAGGACGTTGGTTATTGGCTCTGGTGTTGGCTCTTGCTCTCTTGCTTACCGGCTATTTTCCTTGCATATCCGGCGCCTGACATGCTGTTGGTTTGAACTCTGACTTTTCCTAAATAACTTCCGCATTTCACAGGCTTGTGAATTTGAGACTCTGGCTATTGTACACTTTACTCTAGAAAACTATTGGGCTCATCTCATGTGACTCTGAAAAAAAAATCCACAACCGATTCTTGGTTTGTATGATTCCGAATTGCATTTGTATTTTGCAATATATTATCTCTTTTCTCTCTCGCTCCCTCATACATGATTTTATTTCAATGATGCATTTGCTCTAGCAGATTGATTGTGATTTACCTGTATTACAAAGAATTACTGCTATTAAATGATTCTAATGTATTTTGTGCTCTGACCATTAATCTTGAAGTTTAGAGAAAGGTATTTGATGACTATTCCATGTGTTTGTTTTTCTTTATTGTTGATATTATTGATATTGTGAAAGTATTACATTGTTTAGCATTTTTTTATTCCAGGTCCTAATGAAGGAGTGACTTTCTGTCTCTAATTATCTAAGACCCTATAAGCTCTTACATAGATCTATCGGAGGTGTGCACGGACCTCCAGGCACAACTGTCGGAAGCAGGAGAAGAAGTGGCTCCGCGACCGAACACCAGACAACCATACAGCCCACAAGAATGCCACCCGCAGACACCACCAACTCACCTGGACCACCAAGAGGACCGCCTTCAAGGACCGCCTAGACAACAACGCACACAACACCAAAGAGCTCTTCATCGTGAAAGAACTCTCCAACCCCAGCTCCAACACCAACGACATTCCACCATCACAAGACCTGTGCGACTCCCTGGCCACCTTCTTTCACCACAAGATCACCGACATCCACGACAGCTTCAACTCCGACACCCTCGCACCCACCACCCCTGCGACCTCCACCCGCACCAGTCACCTGCCCGCCTGGTCCAACGTCAGCGACGAAGACACCATAAAAACCATGAACTCCATCCACTCCGGATCCCAATCCGACCCCTGCCCTCACCACGTATTCCACAAAGCCAGCACAACCATCGCACCCCACCTCCGGAAAAAATTCAACATCTCCTTCGAGACAGCAATCTTCCCGGAAAGCTGGAAGCACGCCGAGATCAACGCCCTATTGAAGAAACCCAAGGTGGACCCCAAGGACCTCAAGAACGTCTGACCCATCTCCCTGCTCCCGTTCCCAGCAAAAGTGACAGTAAAGATTGTCAACAAACAGCTAACCCGCTACCTCGAAGACAACAACATCCTGGACCCATCCCGATCCGGCTTCCGCAGCAACCACAGAACTGAGACCGCCCTCATCGCCGCCACCGACGACATCAGGATCCTGATGGACAAAAGAGAAACAGCTGCCTCATCCTCCTGGACCTATCAGCAGCTTTCAACACGGTCTGCCACCGCACCCTGTCAGCACACCTACACGACATCGGAATCCAAGAGAAGGACCTGGCCTGGACCAACTCCTTCCTCTGCTCTCCAGAGCATCCGCCTCCCACCCTTCCGCTCTAAAACCACCAAGATCATCTGCGGCGTCCCACAGGGATCCTCTCTCAGCCCGACGCTGTTCACTATTTACATGGCACCGCTCGCCCACGTCGCACGACAACATAACCTCAACATTATCTCCTACGCCGATGACACCCAGCTGATCATATCCCTCACGAAGACCCCCACACCGCCAAAGCCAACCTCCACAGAGGAATGAAGGCATCGCCGACTGGATGAAGGACAGCAGACTGAAGCTGAACTCAGACAAGACGGAGGTCCTCTTCCTTGGACCCTCCCCATCAGCCTGGGACGACTCCTGGTGGCCCACATCGCTAGGCACTGCCCCGGAACCCACCGACCATGCACGCAACCTTGGGTTCATCCTCGACCCCACCCTATCCATGACCAAGCAAGTCAACGCCATCTCCGCATCCTGCTTCAACACCCTCCGAATGCTCCGCAGGATCTTCAAATGCATCCCTCACGACACGAGAAAAACCATCACCCAGGCCCTCATCACCAGCAGACTCGACTACGGGAACGCCCTCTACTCAGGAACAACAACCAAGCTCCTGAGAAGACTACAACGAATCCAGAACGCCTCAGCACGTCTGATCCTCGACGTCCCCCGACGCAGCCACATCACACACCACCTGAGAGGCCTACACTGGCTCCCTGTCAACAAGAGGATCACCTTCAAACTCCTCATCCACGCACACAAAGCACTACACAACACTGGACCCACACACCTCAACGACTGACTCAGCTTCCACACCCCCACCCGCAGCCTCCGCTCGGCCAACCTCGCCCTCGCCACAGTTCCTCGTATCCAGAAAACCACCGCTGGTGGCAGATCCTTCTCCTACCTTGCTGCCAAGACCTGGAACCAACTTACGACAGATCCAGGACCTGCTGGCCTTCAGAAGACTTCTCAAGACCTGGCTCTTCGATCAGTAGCAGCCCCCCCCCCTACAGCGCCTTAAAACCCTCACACGTATGTAGCGCGCTTTATAAATGCATGATTGATTTGATTGATGATTGTGGTTTATTAAAGAGTTTCTAAGGGCCAAACTCTGTGTTATTGTAAATAATTTTGCTGAGGATTTATTATATGGGAAAAGGTTTAATAACTTTTTCTAAAAATAAAATGCAACTATTTAAACAAAAAAATTCTGAAATTAATGTAATTTGAGTCTATGCATAACATTTTGTAATTTTTAATTCATAATAAATAAATATATCAGTTTCATTTAGGATTTTTAATAACATACAATTTTTTAATTAAATTTAATATACTTTAACTAAATATTTAATTCAACATTAAATAATACTGTTAAAGCATATTCTTATTTTGATCTGCATTTAAAATGCATAAAAGAATTAGCATTTATATTTAGACTAAACATAATTTTACAATTTTTTTTATTTAATACCCTTTTTCAACTTTGGCTATGTATGAAAAGTTACTAGTACTAAATTTACACTAGTATACTTAACCCCACTCTCTGCTGCAAGGGGTGGAGAATAAATTTACACTCGGCAATGATGAATGGCAAAAAGTAGAGCAAATTACTACTAAATGTAAATGTGAAGTTACCAATGTAGATTTCCTCATGTGCAACTTTACCTTTTTCGAATCGTCTCCTGTGAATTCTCAAATATTTTAGATTCCTCGCAGCTGGGCTTCTTTCTGAAATGGGAACTAAAATCTCCCAGGTTACTGTTGTGAATGTGAGGAAATATAAATTTTATGGTCAAGAAATGTTCCCTAACGTGTACCCCACCGTCTCCATGTACCAGCTTGAAGTACATGTAACTTCCCTCCTGTGCCAGCTATGAAGACGCAAATACATTTGCGTCCAACGTTAACATGTCCTCTTTCAGATCCGCCATGAACGGGTTGAATATTCCGTTCCTAAGTATGCCATGCCAATGTCTTTTTGTGGTGTACTTTACACGTTTTTCCAGCCCTGGCGAAGTAGGCCCTAAATTCTGCCATCGAGCCTTTTCTTCCCTTCTGAATCTGAACGCCTCAGCCTGGGCTGCTTCTGTACCTGTGACCTCTGCCTTACTCCTTGCGCGGCTCACGGCGCTTGGCTCAGCCTGTTGCCTGCCAAGACTGTATTCAACCTTCGAAATTATCTGCTCCGCTCCTCGAAAATACATTCCTGTCTCGTAGTCCAAGTAAACATCCTCCCAGCTGCAGAGCAAAGGGCCCGGCCTTACTGTCTCCGTGCAAGTAATTCATAGCTCCTGTTGCCATGGTAGGCCATGCCCCCCTCGCATCTTATACAGACACGTAGACGCTTATACACGCACTCACAGTCAGTATAGAATAGCCCCTGTCCTAGAGACCTTTTCCTTCCAGATAATACAGTTCCTAAAAACATAAGATATTAGATACGATTTGGGATTAGGTTGATCTGACATCCCAGACTTATGTCTCCACTTGTAGGGCTAAATGTCAAGTCCCCTTCACCCTCCAGTTGCACGTCAATCACACGTCATGCTGCTGCGCGCGCATCTCTGCCATGTATTTCTGCTGACACTGCAGGATTCTCTTATGGATCCACCTACTTGTGACATCATGTTAAATGACGTTTCTAGTACACGCCTATTGCAACGCCTTTTTCTGTTACGTATGAGCATTCTTATCTCTCCTCTCAGCTGTTACGCCTTCTGCATATGCCTTAATGTAATGCATTGACTATATATATGAATGATTGTTAATAAAGTATTGTCTGTCAGTCCCTTCCCGAACCCATGTGGTGACGGAATGGTATGCCACCTTGGCTCGAGCCAAATACCCAATTCCTTTTTAAGGAATAAAACCCCTTTTGAGAAACCTCAAATATCACGGATTTTGCCTCTTATTTTTCTGAGTTATTCTTATTGAACTTTACCGCATAAATTAAGCATGGGTAATTAGAATTTACCACAGAATTGGCGCCCGAATAGGGACCCCTTCCCCATCTCACGCGCCGGAGGTGCGTTGCAGGCCTAGCCCCCTGCCACAACCGGACGGACAACTACGCGTACCCGCAGGATTTCCTGTATCTCCCTCAGGCCAACGGAGGTGATTGAGGCTGCGATCAACACCCAGACGAGGCGGTGAGGAGTGCAGAGGATCCCGACCAAAGCCTAGCTGAGAGAGCAAGATCCGAGGTATACGGAGGCCCACCAGGTTCCGAAGTTCCGAAGTATCTGCGCCACGAGCCGAGTCCGAATCCAGTCCGGTCCAGTCCAGTCCAGAGTTTCCGAGGCCTTCTGTTTCCGTGCTTCCCGGTGAGTACCGTTGCTGGGGACGCATCTAGACGTGCGCATTAGTTTGTGCCGGTCAAGACGGGTTTGGGTACACAGACCTGGTCTGCACTGTTTAGCAGTGTATCTGTACTGTTTAGCAGTACATCTAGTATTACGCAGTTAGCAAGTTTTTATTCTAATTATTGTTGTTCGTTTTAAAATGTTTTAATGTGTTATCTAAATGTCGTGGTATGAGTGATTGTTCGATCTTCATTATAGTGATTATTGTATTCATTGTGTTCATATCTGAGTAAGAACCAAGTAGCCAGATTTTAAGATGCCGTTATTCTCCAAATTAAGACAAATAAAAACTAGAAAAGGGATACTAGAAGAAGCTGTTCCCATTCCACCTAGGGACACTCCAGGGTACTTTATGTACCACAAGCACGGCCTAGATGCCGTTTTATATCTCGATTTATGGGTGGACTACACCAAAGATCTAGCCGAGAATCAGAGATGGCCTGCTGCTGGGACTTGGGATGCAGATTGCATCATGAGAGTAGAAGAAGCATTATGGAAAAAGAAAGCCAGACAGTCACAGAAAGATGCCATTGAACTATGGCGTAAGGAATCGCATAGGCGTACAGAAAAAGCACACAGAAAAGAAGAGAAAAGTAGAGAAGAGTCTGAAAAGGCCCCGAGAAAACGTATTAGTTGAGGAAGGTATCCGAGTAAAAATAGAACAAGTAGATAGACAACGAAACACCCTTATGAATGGTATGTATCCTCTCTTGGCCGAAGGTTTGCCTAAGGCCACCCCGGAAATACCGAAAGATCTGCCACCCCCATTGCTCCCGACTAAAATGCATCAGAAAACAGCAAAGGACATTTTCCTTTCTTCATATCTAGACGATGTAGCCCCCGAATATGTTAACACCGCACCTCCACGCACACCTCCTCCTGGTGGCGCTGGACCCCAAGATGGTCAGCCCCCACCTCCGCGACAAGCTACTCCTCCTCCCGTTCCTCCTGGTCTTCCAGCCGTTCTTCCACCTCTTCCTGGACCTATTCCCCCTGTTTTACACCCAACGAATCCCTTCGGAGCCGGCGCCTCAGGAGGCGCGTCCGGAGGGGCGACAGGTTTCCAAACCCCGCCACCCACACAGCGGTGGACTTATAGAGACCTAGCACAACAACGTACACCTCGAACAGCCGATTTTGCAATATATGGAGATCGTCTTGCAGACTGTAGATATGATCCAGTACCTGGTAAAAAGAATGACGAAAGAATGTTGCTCGCATCAGTACGATTGCGACGAGTCACAAACTTTTTATTGACACTACCTGGAATGGTAGATCATCTAGATAAAATATATCATTTTGTCCAAACAGGGGTAGGGCCTGAAAGTATTAAGGAGGCATTGGCCTACCAGAAAGTGGATACTCAAGGCAAGATATTACGGTTTCTTATAAACTGTCTAATAAGAGAAGTGGATAGGCCGGGTATGAACCCGGACGACGTAAAAGCACTCCATAGGTGGGGTCAGAATATAGCAGATGGGTATCATGATAAACAGGCCTGTATAAATAATATGTACCGAAGAATCAGAAATGCAATAACAAAGATGCATGAAAAAAGACAGTTACCACCGGAAATAGATTCAGACAAACTTGAATCCTCAGAGGAGGAGAACGAACAAGAAGAGACAGCAGAACAAACACAGTTGCCAGTTAGAGAAATGGTAGCTTATGTAGGTAAAGGAAGACCGTTTAATAATTCGATGCGTCCAGTACGTCCAGAAAGTAAAAGAGTTTTTCGGGAAGCTATGTGCAACCCGAGAACTCCTGAACACTTATTCCAAGCCACTGACAACAGGCTTCGAGAACGAATGGGGTACCATGTACTCGATTCTATGGACGAACAAGAATTAGCTAGGTCAGCAGTACAATGGGCTGACAATTCTGAGAAATATAGTGATGATGCGTTAGCACACACGTTTTTGAACATGACACCGAGTGAACAGCGTTTAGCTGGTACATACATGATACAACATCTACTCCTATTGTACAGAAGCCAGCATTCCGATCCAGGTCCCCTGCCTGATATATTAGCAGAACTGCTTATGAATAAATGGGGAGGTCTAGGTACCGATCTAATTAAAGTGATTCTAGAACATCGACACAGATATAGTGCTTTCCTGTGTCCACAGACCGATTCAGCACATGCCATGGGAAGGAAAATGTATTACATAGATAGACAGAATCCGTTGCGAGAAGTGCACCCAGTTCAGAATGCTGACAATACGCTTAGACGCGTGTTTGTGTACACGCCCATAACTAAAATGGAATTATTGGAAATGAAAAAATTAGTACCTAGCCATGACAAAGATCCCGCAGGTTTTCACCGTGAAATAAAAGACATGTTACTAATGGGCGATTACACTTATCCAGACCTTATGAAAATATTGAAAGTATTGCTGCCTCCTGGTATTTACGAGAAACTCAAAGAAAAAGAATGGGAGGTGGGAGACGCAAAGATTGATTGGGCTGCATTAGAAAACGAAGAAAATACTCGAGTTCCAGGTCTAGGACTTGGAGACAAAGTTAAAGCGTTACCAGGATTGTTAGTACAAGTATTGCCACGTTTATTAAGTACGAAAAAGGAAGATTGGGGTGCAATATCAGCCTGTAAACAGAAACCCGATGAAGACACTAGTGATTTTTATACCCGATTTGAGAAATGTTTTGGTATTAATAGCGGCCTGAAAGCGAGTAGCGAGTCATATCCACATCTTTTTGTAACGAAATTAGTCGAGAATTCCCTGCCCCAGGTTAAGAACAGGGTACTGAAAGTCGAAAGCACCTGGCAAGCTAATACCCCTTCACAAATGTTACAAATGCTACAGTACCACCAGAATAGAATTAGAGAAGAACAAGAACACGAACAAAGACGTATGAAAGACACAAAAATGAAAATGTTAGTTGCCCAGTCAGTTCCTGCTGACGGTCATAAAAAGGGTGCGACCCAGCCCAGTAATTCAACGGCTCCTGTTAAAGGAGTATGTAACTATTGTAAACAGCCAGGTCATTATATAAACGATTGTGCAGTCCTGAAACACAATATCTCCACGGGTAAAACTAAGGAGAGACCACGTCCACCTAGACAAGATCAGGCCCAACAACAAGTACCCCAGAATATACAACATATTCCGCCTATGCCAGCTTCAACACAGACCGTAGCAGTACCCCAGCAACAGCCTATTACCGCAACACAGAACACGACACAACAGATGTACCAGTATGCACAAAATGATTACCCCGATTACCAACGTTACACATGAAATAGCCTAGAGAGGGAGTTTGGCTTGCCTCTTATTGAGGTTCCTGTAGATCAAGAGGGTCCTTATGTACACAGTCAAGTATTAGGGAAAGACAGAAAGTTTCTCATTGATACAGGGGCAAGCAGAACTACGATAAGCCACAATGAGGTTCCAGGGGCACCCCTCTCAGGCTCACAGAATGTTTCCCTTGGTTTTTCAGGAAAACTTATTATTAATGAAGTATCACAACCCCTTCCTCTTGCAGTCGGTCCTTTGACACGGACTACCGATCTATTGCTTACAAAATCATGCCCAGAAAACTTGTTAGGTATAAAGACATTGAAAGCTCTAGGAGCAATTATATGCTGTTCTCCAGAAGGAGTACGATTATTCTTGCGAGATTTTAAAGGCCACTATGTATTGAGAGACATGGACCACCGGTTACAGAATGTACCTGCACATTTGTGGGCGCAAGGCCCCACTGATGTAGGTTGTATGCATATTACACCATATCGAGTCACACTCAAAGCAGGAGTGGTATTACCACGAATTCGGCAATACAAGTTACCCCCAGATGCTGTAGTGGCTTTACTGAGAATCATTGACGAGCTCATTGCACAAGGAGTGGTTGTGGAAACCGACTCCAATGTATGTAATTCTCCTATCATTCCAGTTCTTAAACGTACTGATCCAAAAGCACCACCTGTTTATCGATTAGTTATTGATCTGCGCGAATTGAATAAATGCATTGTACCACAGTATCCCGTGGTCCCAGATATCTCTTCATTACTGACAGCCATTGATTCAGAAGCGACGTTCTTTACTGTAATTGACCTCAAGAACGCCTTCTTTAGCGTCCCAATCGATCCGGAAAGCCAATACTTGTTCGGATTCAGTTTAAATGGACGAAGTTTCAAATTTGCACGCGCACCTCAAGGATTCACAGAAAGCCCCAGCATCTATAGCCAAGCACTGAAAAGACAACTCGACAGTATCCACATGCCAGTTAACACTGCCCTACTTCAGTATGTCGATGATCTGCTGATCACCGCCCGAAGTGAGCCCGAATGTGAAAAAGCATCACTTACAGTTTTGAATTTTCTGGCTGACAAGGGGCACAAGGTATCCCCTTCGAAGCTGCAATTCTGTGTTCAGCAAGTTGTGTACCTGGGTCACTTGCTGTCCAAAGTGGGGAGACAGCTCACTCCAGACCGCATCCAGTTAATTGTAAACATGTCACCACCCAAGACGCAAAAAGAGGTGTGGGCTTTCATAGGCCTCACTTCGTACTGCAGACAATGGATTCCCCAATATGCATTTCTAGCAAAACCACTCATTCAGTTGACAACTCAGGAGGCAGCGACATCGACTGTCCTCCCTTGGACTCAGGAACATACACAAGCTTTTGAAGACTTAAAGAAAGCCTTATGTCAAGCACCTGTTTTAGCGACACCATGTTACAGTAAACCTTTTACGCTTTTTGTCACAGAACGTGAAGGTACTGCCTTGTCAGTACTCACTCAAGAACAAGCAGGTTCACACAAACCGTGTGCTTACTTTTCTAGCACATTAGATCCAGTAGCCCAGGCCCTTCCTGCGTGCTTGAAATCAGTTGCAGCGACAGCTTTAGCAATAAGACAGAGTGATTCCATAGTGTTAGGACATCAATTGACAGTACAAGTTCCACATTCCGTGGAAGTCCTTTTAAATCGAACACAGACCCAACACCTGACCATAGCAAGACTGACAGGTTATGAATTGACATTGTTTCAACCACACATAGAAATCAGACGCTGTAGCACATTAAATCCTGCCACACTTTTGCCATTAAATGGAGTAGATTCATTGGCACATGATTGTATTGAAGTCATTACTATTACAACAACACCCAGACAAGACTTAACAGATGTTCCATTATCAGATCCAGACCTGACACTTTATGTGGACGGTTCATGTATGAGAACAAGTACAGGAGAATTAGTGGCAGCCTACGCAGTCACGACAGACACCGAAGTTATTGAAACCAATTGTATTGACACCCTGTCAGCCCAAGCAGCAGAGCTCATCGCTCTGACACAAGCGTGTATTCAAGCCAAGAATAAGAAAGTTAACATATACACTGATTCACGTTATGCATTCGGAGTCGTTCACGACTTTGGAGTCCTCTGGCGAGAGAGAGGTTACTTAACTTCTCACGGTGCCAACATTCAACACGGTCCCCTCATTCAAGCTCTGTTAGATGCAATACATCTGCCTATTGCAATCTCTATCATGAAATGTAAGGCACATACAAAAGTCACTGATACGATCTCCCAGGGTAACGATCCGGCAGACCGAACAGCTAAGCAAACTGCTCAAAATCGAACTCATGTAACTGACCTGACAAAGACAGTAGTACCGACACCGACACACTGCATGACAGTCAGGGATCCCGCACATGATGTAATTGACATACAGACACATGCCACACCAGACGAAATCAAGAAGTGGACTGAACTAGGAGGGATCCAGACAGACCAGGGATGGATGACGAAGGGAAAATCTACATGGTTTCTCCCCGACTCTATGGTTCAGGTCATCATTAACACGATACATAGTCCAGCGCACCTAGGAGAAAAAGCTATGCTAGACAGTATTCAACACATATGGTTCAATAAAAACTTACGAGCAGCAGCCAAACAAAAAGTGCGTACTTGCATGATTTGTTGTCAGTTTAATCCAGGTAAAAGCATTCCCGTAGAGCAAGGTGGATTTCAGCCTCCCGATCACCCTTTTGAAGTCCTCCAGATGGATTATATCCAGATGGAACGTTGTCGAGGTTTCAAATATGTCCTCGTAGTCATATGTGCACTTTCCCGATGGACAGAAGCATATCCAGTCCCAGATTACACTGCTCCGACCACTGCCAAGCAGCTGGTTCGCGAATTCTTCCCACGGTATGGTTTGCCCCGTATCGTGTACTCAGATAACGGTCAGCCATTCTCATCCGAGCTTGTGAAACATATTACACTCCTGTTAGGTTATCAGTGGAAATTCCACTGTGTCCGGCATCCCGAGGCAGCAGGTCTCGTGGAGCGCCATAATCAGACTCTAAAAATCCGACTTTCAAAAATCTGTAGAGAGAAAGGTGTTGACTGGATAGTCGCTTTGCCAGTTGCCCTTTTCTATATGAGGATGGTGGCGCATTCTCGAACCGGGCTATCCCCGTATGAAGTGGTCTTTGGTAGGCCACCGAATATGTGGGGGACGCCTATACCTCGCAAAATCACAGATGCTGACAGATTACCTTGCCTCCTTGATGTCTGCACTACAATCTTGTCGTTCACAGGTAGCTGCAGCCTTTCCAGACAACACCGAGGTGAAGCCTCACGAAGTGGTCCCTGGGGATTTTGTCTTCATTCGCAACTTCGACCGGAGAAGTCCACTGGAGCCCCGCTGGCAAACCCCGAAATTGGTCCTTCTGACGACGAGGACCGCGATTAAAGTTGAGGGCAGGAAGGGGTGGCTACATTCGAGCCACGTAAAGAAGTTTCACGGACTCCCTTCGGACTTGGACTCTAAGCCCTGCCCTCCTACACAGACTGATTCAAAACTCCCCCTGGTTGAGAAAACCGCCTCCGAAGAATACAGACTAAAGTTACGGTCTAGCAAGTCAGACAGTTTAATTGTTTAAGTCCTCCCCTAGGTGAATCGGTTAAATTAGTTTCTGACATGTATCCCCTAGATCGAGATAGAGAGAGAGATAGACAGAGACAACTCAAGAAACGCGCATATTGTAAATCACTTCGTAGTCACTGTATAGTGACATTATTGATTATGTTTTTTCTAAGTCTTTTGATTATTGCTGCTAGTATCTTATTGCCTATCTACTACCCTATTTTCAAGCGTGCACAACCTGCTTATAACGTCACTGCCGAACATTCTTTCAGTGAATTACCTCCACATGAACTGTCATACAGACTTGCGCTGCGCAACAACACATTCATTAGTATGTTACATCACTCCCATCAGACTAATAACGCTACAAATTGTTGGATATGTGGCCGACTCCCTCCCTACCAGAAATACAAGGGAGTTCTGCCCCTCTTTCCGTACCCGTTCACTCACAATGGCTCCTGTGGCGCATGGTTTAGATTGATTAATTCCCTAGATTCTGATATTGCTGTATATGAAGGAAATTGGGTTTGGGGAAACCTGAACTTAGTCCTGCTTAAAGCCTGTTACCCTGACAAGAAGGGACTTCCCACTAGGACAGGAACTGATCTAGAAAATGAAGTATATGGATTAGGTAATTATGCCATTAACCTCATGATTCTAACCGTTGAATCCGAAGCTGCACCAGTCCTACCTGCTATGTCAGTATTACCAGTTACAGGTGAATTATGTGTCCGAAAGAATGGTTCAGTACATTTAGGTCATAGTAAATGCACTACTGTGGTCGAATTCAGTGATCAAGGCCAGTCTACCTTCAGAGCTACACGTCATTCCTACTTTGTTTGCGGCCATACCGCATACATACGCTTACCTCCAGATTGGGATGGTACCTGTTACATTGCATTCCTTTTACCACCAGTTTTCCTAGCCCCTCCTGATTATCACAGAAATACCAATCTAGTCAACAATAGACTCCGAAGGGATCTCCCGATTGTCGATTACACTGAAACGGCATGGGAGCAATACACAGACTTCAATAAAGGCTTTTTTCCCTACTTAGGTGCTGTCTTTAATAGTAAACTGATACGTAAATTAACTAGAACCCTTGAAGCAGTAGTGAATGAAACTACTTCCGCTCTAGGCAACTTAACAGAGGAGCAGTCTGCGATGCGGGTTGTTGTCCTTCAAAATCGTCTTGTCATTGACGTCATCCTAGCAGATAGGGGTGGAGCTTGTAAGGTCATCGGGTCAAGTTGCTGTGTTTTCATTCCAGAAAACGCGCCAACAGTATATAAAGCTATAACACGTCTTCATAAAATTGCAAGTTTGATACACCAGAATCCAGGCACCTGGACTTGGTCCGGTTGGTTCTGGACAACGTTGACCGCTTGGGGATGGAAGATCCTATCCTTCCTAGGCATTGCCCTTCTCATAGTATTCAGTTGCTGCCTATGTCTACAATGTGGGCCAGGGATTTGCGGCTTGTGCGCCACATCATGCATTCCACATTCAAGTTCCCATTCAAAACGCGAAAAGAAGAAAGAAGAGCAAATGATGTTACGTGAACAGATTGATCGATTCATGAGGATCGATATATCATGAAGGGTCCGTAGGGAACAAGGAGGGAATGAGGAAATATAAATTTTATGGTCAAGAAATGTTCCCTAACATGTACCCCACCGTCTCCATGTACCAGCTTGAAGTACATGTAACTTCCCTCCTGTGCCAGCTATGAAGACGCAAATACATTTGCGTCCAACGTTAACATGTCCTCTTTCAGATCCGCCATGAACGGGTTGAATATTCCGTTCCTAAGTATGCCATGCCAATGTCTTTTTGTGGTGTACTTTACACGTTTTTCCAGCCCTGGCGAAGTAGGCCCTAAATTCTGCCATCGAGCCTTTTCTTCCCTTCTGACTCTGAACGCCTCAGCCTGGGCTGCTTCTGTACCTGTGACACCTCTGCCTTACTCCTTGCGCGGCTCACGGCGCTTGGCTCAGCCTGTTGCCTGCCAAGACTGTATTCAACCTTCGAAATTATCTGCTCCGCTCCTCGAAAATACATTCCTGTCTCGTAGTCCAAGTAAACATCCTCCCAGCTGCAGAGCAAAGGGCCCGACCTTACTGTCTCCGTGCAAGTAATTCATAGCTCCCGTTGCCATGGTAGGCCATGCCCCCCTCGCATCTTATACAGACACGTAGACGCTAATACACACACTCACAGTCAGTATAGAATAGCCCCTGTCCTAGAGACCTTTTCCTTCCAGATAATACAGTTCCTAAAAACATAAGATATTAGATACGATTTGGGATTAGGTTGATCTGACATCCCAGACTTATGTCTCCACTTGTAGGGCTAAATGTCAAGTCCCCTTCACCCTCCAGTTGCACGTCAATCACACGTCATGCTGCTGCGCGCGCATCTCTGCCATGTATTTCTGCTGACACTGCAGGATTCTCTTATGGATCCACCTACTTGTGACATCATGTTAAATGACGTTTCTAGTACACGCCTATCACAACGCCTTTTTCTGTTACGTATGAGCATTCTTATCTCTCCTCTCAGCTGTTACGCCTTCTGCATATGCCTTAATGTAATGCATTGACTATATATATGAATGATTGTTAATAAAGTATTGTCTGTCAGTCCCTTCCCGAACCCATGTGGTGACGGAATGGTATGCCACCTTGGCTCGAGCCAAATACCCAATTCCTTTTTAAGGAATAAAACCCCTTTTGAGAAACCTCAAATATCACGGATTTTGCCTCTTATTTTTCTGAGTTATTCTTATTGAACTTTACCGCATAAATTAAGCATGGGTAATTAGAATTTACCACAAATGATCTGTGGTTGAACATGGCCACCCTGTATAGGTGTTCTTTTGGATCTCTGTCATTTTTAGGTCAAGCCTAGACCCTAGACAGTGCTTGCGCTGTCTTGAAGAAACATGTTGTATATACTTTGTGGGCTTCAGCCCACTCATAGGCTTCCCATTTGCTGACTCCATCATCACGCTCATATTCTTTATTCCCATTTTTGCAATGCTTGCATGTGTCATTCCTCTTCCGGTGTTTAGCCCTCCCGAGAGGATGGACCAATTACTTCTATCCATCCCCATCTCCCATTTTAGCAATTGTATTCTGAACTACTTTTTCCTTTGATTTGGAGCACTTTATACAAACGCTCATTCACTCCATTCTTTATTTGCTGTTGCCTCTTCAGCCAATGATGACCATTATTATGAGAGCCACCTTGCAAATTACTCACTGGAAATACAGAATTCTCACACTTCCTTTGCGTAATACTTAGACTGGGGAATGGGGCTATCCAGACATTTGCCCTCTCATGCTAGGCACAAAAGGCTTGACATAAATGAAGGAATCTTAAAGTATTCTGGCAGCCATCTTATTTGGGTCCCTAATCCTCAATGGAAATAGAAAAGGGACAACATCAATCACTTCACTAAGTATCGAACATTCACATCCGGATGAGGCTTTGCCTGCTTGTGCTGTGCGTGACTACATTTCTTTGAACACAATGAGTTCACAGTGAGGCAACATTTCCCGCATGCACCCTCAGAGGCATCAAAATTGCATTTCCTTCAAAAACAACAAGATTGATAACAGCTCTCTCACCAAGGTAGGATGTTCAGCTCTGTCACCAAGGTAGGAGGTTCCTTACACATTTTGGAAATTACTTCTGTGGTACAAGAGAAGCGCACTGGGCAATGAACTGTGCGGTTTAGATGTGTTCCTTCTGCACCATTACAAGTTGTTGACAACAGAGTTATTAAGGCAGTGTGCATTTATCTAGTTAAACTCCTTTGTAGTAAAATGAGGGACATTGTTGACTGAAATCAGTCACACTACTGTACGGTGATCCGTTACACTGATGCATTGTAATTTTATTTTAAAAGTGTTTGTGAAGCAACAGTAGTTTGTCTCGAGAATACCTTGTTGAATTAGATGTACCTGCCGGAGGATTTTGACAAAGGGCCAAGTGCAGTTATGTGTGAGTATAAATAGACACCAATGCTGCAGTAAGTTGCTCAGATAGACTTATTAAGATTCAGTGATAAATAGAAGCCAAAACATGCCCTTCTTACAGAAAGCGGAACTGTAACAATTGACATTGACAAAGCCAATAACTCTTGCATTCCCGAGAGCTATTGGCTTTGCCAAAAAACTAAGTGTAAATACAGATTTATAGTAATTACAATGTTTTACAGCTTTAAAAAGATTTTACGGTGGGCAAATTACAATATAAGTTTTATATGGAATAAAGCAAATTATTGGCTCACAAATGAACACATATACTACTACAGACCAAAGCAACAAAAGTAACTACCTCTCGCAAAGGCGAGATCTATTGGCTTTGCCAAAGCTTGTTAATAAAGTAGTTGGTCCTTTCTCGATCCACCATTTGAAGATGGTAACCTGCATGGTGGGTCCTTATTCCATTCCTTTGTAGGCGAAGTCAGCTACTGACATGTTAACCTTTTTGGTCCAAGCAGGTGCAGATCTTCTACAGAGTTACACAGGGCTCCTTTCTATCCCCAGTTTGTTTAAGGTCAACATGCAGACACTGGGGCCATCATTAGATCATGCAAAGTGAATTTGGTTTCTTGTGCTGATGATATTGACCTTATCCTGAACTGTGACCTAGTCATTGTTCGAGTTTTAGCATCCTTTTAAAACCTTTTCTTTCTGCCAAATAGGCCTGGACGGGCAGTAACATGATGCATCTCAAAGTCATAGTGTCAGAAGGGCTGATTCTAGGCTAGCATATCTCATGAAACCGCAGGGCATATTTATCAAGGGTTTGCATTGTCCTTGCGCTGCTGCTCTGCGTGACTTGGTAAATCTGTCTTTATGAAAGGCAGTGCAAGTTGTTGCCTTGTTTTACTGTGCCCTAGGGAGGCGTTCCATGGGTGAAGCATGGGTGTTCCCACATATTCACCCATGGATTCTGAAGAATTCCCAGATTTCCTAATACTGGTAGACCTGGGAATGTGTCAACATTTTACACCTTCCCAGGGGAGGCGTAACAAGGAAATATATCTTTATTTCTACTGCAGCACACGTAGAAAGAGGAAAAAGCCATAGAAAATTGTTTTGTGCAGCAAGGTGGCTCCTCCTGCACAAAATACTGCCTGTAACAAAGGAACCCTTGCACCATGATGCCACAATACCTGATTGGTGCTAGCCAGCAGTTTGTACACCAGCGCAGGCAATAAGCAGGAATGTGTCTTATCTGGATAATGTAGCCCAGTGCTGCAAGATGTCTTGCTACTTTGTGTGAAATGATGATAAATATGGTCAATTGTCCTTTGGCCCAATCAGAAGGATGTCCTCTCTTCCCCAACCTGTTTAATTTTGATAAGCAGTTATCCTTGGGAGGATGGGTGAGCTTTGTAATCCCTGCATGCTTCCATCAAACCACAGTTGTTGAAAACAGTATTTCCCTTTATTCTGCAGCATTTTTGTTCTCAAGTGATGGAAGCTACAACTTTTTCCAGAATTGACTATGTCAATGTATGCCAGAACTGAAAACCTCTTGCTGCCGCATCGGAGGACTGCGAGAATATCGTACCATGACCATCTTGATTATACAGAAAGATGACAAAATCAACCAAACCCTAATATCTTTACAGACATCTGGAAGCACCAGAGTGGCACCGTCTAATCTATTATTGTAGCCATATACAAGGTTTCAAAGTACTACACGTGACCTCTGACTCGCATGCCCCGGTGCAGAAAAATTTCTCTGCAAAGAGCGGCTCCAACGATCTATTCTTCTATTAAGATACTCAATAATTTTTGGCCCCTTGGACCAACTGGCATAACTAGGCTAGGATCCTACCCTTCGGCGACTTTGCACTGTTAGAACCAGATTTTTTTAGAGACCCCCATCTCTTATGTTTTGGAACCCACAGTTACCCCGCCCTGATGAAGGTGACAACATCCAGCTTACACCGAAACGCGCGTAGGCCTCCTACACACTGAGAAATGGAAAAATGATCTCCCATGTTTAAATAATACACAGTAGAATGTGTTGTTTCTCTCAGATGGGTTTTTGAGTTTACACCTCCCATTTAGTATAAGTCCTAGAATGTCTGAGCAGAATGAATGAGAGAGAGATTGCAGGAATGACTGGGTTTTGATTTTCATACATTTTTCAGTGGGGGTCGATTTAGTCTTTTTTTTGTTAGAAAACTTTCACTTAATTGTCTGTTTATAAAAAGTCAAAATTATTGCAATGGATATATGTCTTCATAAAAAGTATTTTTATACATTTATTTAAAAAAAAGTAAAAATTAACTGTTTTTTGTACAAATAAAGATAGCTCAAAAAGCTAGAATTGAGTCTATCTTCTCTTGTTTCTGTGCTGTATATGCATAAATACATAGAGCTATGACCGAAGATTAAATTATATAGGCATGTAAAGGGGTTTTCAGTTCTGGTTCTCTTTCTTCCCTTTCCTCTTGGGCCTCAAAGTAATCAGGGGCACCTTTGTTACATATCTATGTCAATGTATGCTACATTTGGCTTTTATGTGGGATGGTCCAGAGGTTACAGCTCGTGCAGGCTAGTCTAAGACCACAGGAACCGTAATCAGGTCTCTAAGTGCATTACACTGCCCCCCTGTGGTGCAGCAATATCACTTCAAATCTCTTTATATAGTCCACCAGTCCTTTTCTGAGATTGAATGCATTGCAGTTGAGCCAGATATAAATGGTATTCTCCCTTCTGCTCCATTTTGTCAGCCTCTCTTGTCTTTTTTTCTGTTCCATGATTCCAGACCTCTATAGGAGTGAAAGTGTTGTCAGTCCATGCCCATCAGCTATGGAATAGCCTACCTTTAACCCCTTGACAAAGTTTTAACTACAGTGATTTTTGTCATTAAATGGAATCCTACCCATTATGTTAGTCTTGGATTCTTAGTAGCCCTCTTTTGTCTCAGGCAGGCCAAGCCTCAAGATGCCCTTGGGCAACCCAGCGCTTCCAGGTTTCTCCCTCATATATTACTGCTGAAGTTTTTAAAAGGAAAAGTCCACCATGTACAGGTAAGCAATCACTTTCTCAATTTAATGTGTGCAGGTACTTAATTTGAGAATTTCCTAATACATTCTTCATAGCTCTCGATGGGGAAACAACCTTTACAACGCAACTTTTACACCGCACTACCATTACAACGAAACTTTTACAACGCAACATCCATTACAACGCATGTATTTACAACGCAACCATTACAACGCATGACACTACAACGCACACCACTACAAAGCATGCCATTACAATGCAGTCATTAAAACGCATACCATTACATCGCATAGCATTACAACACATAGTACCCTTACACTATCCAACACTTACCCTACTGTTGCACCCCCTGGAGTTAGAATAGTAATTTTTACCCCTACACTATCCAACACTTACCCTACTGTTGCACCCCCTGGAGTCAGAATAGTAATTTTAACCCCTACACTATCCAACACTTACCCTACTGTTGCACCCCCTGGAGTTAGAATAGTAATTTTAACCCCTACACTATCCAACACTTACCCTACTGTTGCACCCCCTGGAGTTAGAATAGTAATTTTTACCCCTACACTATCCAATACTTACCTTACATGCAATGTAATGTTATGCGTTGTAATGGTATGCGTTGTAAATGTAGTATGCGTTGTAGTGGAATGCGTTGTAAAGGTAGTTTCAAAGAATTTGTTGTAATGGCATGCGTTGTAATGGTATGCGTTGTAATGGATGTTGCGGTGTAAAAATTGTGTTGTAAAGGTAGGCGTTGTAAAAGTATGTGTTGTAACGTCATACATCCCTCTCTATGGTCTATTTTGTGCATATTGGATGCCAGAGTTATGCTCTTATAGTGTTATAATCACCAGTCAATGCGAGGTTGATGCTGACTGGAGATAAGGTAAACGGTCTGCATCTTACCTGAATACTGCGTCATTCTTTGTAGGTACATAAACATACTGATTCTTATTATTACCAATTGTCTTTCTCTGGCAGAAACTTTGGAAAGCATTAACGATTTCAGATTTTCCCTATAAGCACATTGACACCACCATGTTTTTAATCTAATTTCAGAGTGATGCCAGGATCATGGGGATCAATTGATCCCATCCCTAAACTGGTATTAGCCCTCAACAGCGTTGAACCTTGGAGAATGACAGCAGTCCTGGCAGCCTCGTTAGTACTTTGCACACCTTTGTACATCTAGTCAACACCATCAGTAAAACTGATAATTTGCTTTACAGTTTACTTTTGCTATGATTGTATGTATGAATGTTTGTTTACATTCTTGAGGAGGGTGAACATAGAGTGATTCACAAATCCTAGAGACAGGTTTAGATGCATGTGATCTACATTCACTCAGGCACTCACTCACTTTCAGAGAGTTCCTTTATTTGAATTGCCAAAGCCTCACTGTTTCCACCTTTCATTAGCCACTTCCATGTATGTTTCTCCCATTTGCTTGCTGGATTTAACAAATGTGAGTGCCTGTAAGATGAAGAAATAAAAGATAACACCTCTAAAGCTAATGGGATAGCACCTCAACTAAACTAGGTCAGAGATTATCTGAATGTGTTCAGAGCTAGAGAGATGTGCATGGAACTGTTGTAAAGTTGGAGGCCTTCTTTCTCCCTGCAGAGAGAGCAGTAGCCGCCGCCTTTTGTGTATGTATATCATTTTAAATAGCATTCACTAAAAGCTAAAAAAAAAAATACGAACAGCTTTCTATGATACCAGCAAAGCCACAATGGATTTTTTTTTAATATTACACCAATTTCACCGGGATTGGGAAATTCATATTTTGCATGCAGCAAATGTATCCTAAAGTAATAAATAATAAATGCAAATGTTAATAAGGTAAAATGTAAATGTACCCTTCTAACCTATTTCGCTAGTAATGTCATAAAAATGTTTTATAGATTTTGCCATGTTAACATTATTAAAATGCACCCACTTGAAAAACGAAAATTAATCATCACTGCTCAAATTAGTATTTATGAATTTCCCTTGCAGCATAAGACGTGAGTACACATTCAAGTGCTAAGCAAACTATATTTATTTGAAATGAGTTTACCCTCATGAGTATATCACAAACGACATTTTAAGAAGGCGCATATATCCAACAACTCAGATGCTGTAAAGACTATAATGAAAAACTACACAATTATTAGATGGAATGACGCCTAATGTACCCAGCATAAATTATAATGTACCATGCACAACCAAGAAAGAAAACAATGAAATGAAGCTTCGAACTTCAGTGAAGAGTGGGTGGGCATCTAACAATAGTGTACAATGCTTTACAAGCAAACAAATAAAGGAACAAAGTAAGCGAATATGGAGGAGAGAAAGAAAGAAAGAAAGAAAGAAAGAAAGAAAGAAAGAAAGAAAGAAAGAGAGAAAGAAAGAAAGAAAGAAAGAAAGAAAGAAAGAAAGAAAGAAAGAAAGAAAGAAAGAAATCAATCAATCAATCAATCAATCAATCGATCAATCAATCACTTCGGAAAGCGGAAAAAAGGGATGGAGGGAGGGAAAGAAGGACGGAAGGGAAAAGAAATGACAGAGAAGGAAGAAAGCCACACCTGTCCGTATACTTGATTTGATTTATTATTTGTATAGCGCTTGAATCAGCCCCCAAGGGGTATCTCAGCGCTCAGGACGTGCAATGAAAGCGGTGGCATAGGCTAGGCTGAGAACAGAACGGTTTTCAGGGTTTTCCTAAACTTCAAGTGGTCAGGGCATTGTCTTAAGGCAAGAGGGATTTGGTTCCATATGAGAGGGGCTTGGAGAGAGAAGGACTTGCCTCCAGTCCTTGACTTTTTCATTCTGGGTGTGTAGAGAAGGGCTTTGGAACTTGAGCGTAGAGTCCGAGGTGGGGTGTATGGGTGTAGTCTCTCCGCCAGATAGGTGGGCCTTTCCCCCCATATAGCTTTATGGGTGAGGCAGCAAATCTTAAATTTCACGCGTTGTCGTATGGACACCCAGTGTAATTGGTGAAGGAGGGGAAGGGAAGCAGATTTATGAGGGGCATTTAGTATCAGGCGGGCAGCAGTGTTTTGTATCATTTGGAGTCGATTTAAGGAGGACTCGGTGGCTGCGATCAGAAGGGCATTGCAGTAATCCAACGTACTCAGTACTAGAGTTTGAGTCAAGGTCTTTCTGGTGGAGTCTGGTAAATAGGGGAAAGCTCTCCTAAGGAGGCCTAATATGTGGAAGCATGAACCAACAGTGTGAGTAGTATGTTTCTTCATAGTGAGGGTCTGTTCAAGGTACACTCCTAGGTTTTTAACGGCGGTTGCTGGGAAGGGGCCTTCCCAAGTTCCAGGGGCCACTAGTGAGGTGACCATAGGAGTGGGGCGTCGCCAAAAAGCAAAACCTCTGTCTTCCCGGCATTTAGCTGGAGGTAGTTATTTTCCATCCATCGGGATATTGCTAGCATGCCGGCAGAGAAGGTGGATTGGGCGGTTTGAGAGGTTTTGTTGAATGAGAATGTAAGTTGGGTGTCGTCCGTGTAGGATATTGGGACAAACCCATGCTTCCTTAAGAGAGCTGCCAAGGGGCTATGTAGATATTGAACATAGTGGGGCTGAATTAAACCCAGGGTGAGTGCTTGTATTGTCAACGCTCCGTCCATCATTTCCTTTGTTTTTTCTTTGTTCGCCATAAGTGTGGCAGGGTATGCTCAGACGTGAGTCTCTTGCTCACTTTGCCACTGGATTCAAGCAAGCCGGGCTGAAGAAGGCGAAATGCCAGAAACCGGTCCTCGGTAGCTTGTTTCCGGTCCTGGGAAGGCATGGCTTGACAGTTCGGGCTGGACTGTTCCCATGAGGCACAGGGTCAGACTGATTTTCATATGGCCAAGTCTGAACTGGGATGGCAGAGTGGGCTAAAGAACGGTGATGGATTAAACCCAGATCAGTTGACTGGGGGTGAGTGCTTGTATTGTCAACGCTTCGCCCATCATTTACTTTGGTTTTTCATAGTGGGGCTTAGGCAAGATCCTTGTGGCACCCCCTTGGTAAGTTCTTGAGCTTTGGAGCGGAAAGGGCCAAGGTTGATGGTCTGGGACCGGTTAGAGAGGAAGCTGACCATCCATTTCAGGGCCACTCCCTCAATCCCTGCCTCCCTCATTCTCATGATCAAAGTCTGGTGTTCGACCCTATCGAAGGAGGCAGAGAGGTCTAATAGCACTAGGAGGGTGGGCTGGATCTGGTCTTGATGTTGTCGGTAACGGCCACTAGAGCAGTCTCAGTGCTATATTTGGGTCGGAAGCCCGATTGGGCTGGGTCCAAGTAGCCTGCCACTTCGATATGGTCGGAGAGGTGTTTGTTGACATGTTTTTTCAAGACTTTGCTCATGTAAGGTAAGAGGGAGATAGGGCGGAGATTTGTTAGATTCTCTGTGGGTAGTTTGGTTTTTTTGCGTATGGGAATTACTTGGGCTGCCTTCTATGAGGGGGGTAGATATCCGTCCTCCAGGGATTGGTTTAGAAGGGAGCAGATTGGCTCAGATAGTTGTTTTGCAAGAGATGACGTGACCTTAGCTGGTATGAGATCAAGAGGGGATCCGGATTTTATGTTGTACATTATTATTTAAGTTTCCTCTTGAGTTGGGGGGGTGTCATGGAGTTTTTTTTGTGTGGGGATGTAGAGGGGAGCTTTGGGGGTTACTTTGAGGGGGGGTTGGTGGCAACGATTTTATTGTATATGGCGTCAATTTTCTGTATGAAGTGATTGCTAATGTTGTCACATAGCGCTTGGGAGAGGTTTTCTTCTGATTCACAAGCTTTGGGGTTAGTGAAGGATTTTAGGATTTGGTACAGGGCTTTAGGGGTGTTTTCAGCTTGGTTAATTCGAGTGGGTATATGCAGTTTACGGGCGCGCTTAATGTTTTTGTGGTAATGGGTGAGGGCAACCTTGTACTTCTCTTTGTGGGTTGTAAGATTGATGCAACGCTATTTTCTTTCCAGGTTTTTGCACCTGTTTTTTTCATTGTGGAGTTCTAGAAAGAACCAGGTCGCCTTTGTAGCTCTGGGTTTAGTGGTGCTTAATTTTTCTGATTTTTCTGGGGCTATCTGGTTAATGGTAGCTAAGATGGATTTATTAAGGTGGGCAAGGCTGTCTTCGGTGTTAGTTCCTGGCAAATATTTGGGGTGTGTAAAAGCAGATGCAAAGGTGGTTGGATTGACTTTATGCCATTGCCTGTAGGTGGTTAGTTTTGGTGGAGTGGGCCGGGGAAGTTCTCTGGGTCCTTTTAGATGGAAGTCGATGATTGCATGGTAGGTCCAAGTGACTGACTTTGGGGCCTCACAAGTAAGGAGGGGGAGTTCGAGAAGATAATATCTAGAGTGTGCCCTGCTGTGTGGGTGGGGCCCTTGTTGATTTTGTTGAGATTGACCTAGGTGAGGTCAGCTTTTTCGTGGTTCTCACTGTCGATGTTGAAATCTCCCATTAGCATAAAGCTGCTAGAGGAGATCACATGAGGGGCTAGCATCTCCATTAGGAGGAGAGAGAAATCGGCTAGGGGTCCCGGGGGGCAGTACACCAATGCCCCTTTCCATGTTAGTTGGGGCGAGAGGTCTAGTCTAAATATCATGATTCGGATCAGTTCATCGGAGCGTTGTTCTAATATGGAGAATTTTGCCCTCTCATTACTTCACTAGGTTGTTTCAGGCACTTCTCTTCTCTGAGTTTTATGGCAAGCAGTTTCTGTGGCTGGAATGGGCCTTGTATCCTGAATTCACCAAAAGTATATACATCTTTGTCTCTCAGTCTCGTGGATCTGCAGATGAAAAATACATGCTCTTCAAAGCCTCTCAAAGTTGTAGTCCCCTAAAATGTTCACACTAGCTAGGGTTGAACTTGGGAGTAACTTGAATTAAAATACAGAAACAAATACATGTTGTTACCAATAAAACAAAAGTGTGCAATATTTTTGCAGGGCCTCCGCTGTGATGGTCGAATTCCCCCATGCCAGAATTCAAGTGGAGTGCATCCTGAATAGGAGAACATGGGGAAGGAAAGGCGGACAAACGCAGTTGAGTATGTGTGACCCTCAAAACGTACACCCCAAAAGTACACCCAACAGTTGGGTAGATTGCTAACACTATTGAACATCAATTTTGTAATGAATAATCAATAAGGCAATGTGTCCCAGAGACAATGCGCAAAATACCATTTAACAATAAAGTCAAATAAGAAAGGATAGACTCAGAAAAAGTAAGTTTTAGAGCTGAATGTGGGGAAACTATAAAGATTCATTACAAAATTTAAAAAACTACAATACAGAAACTGTAAAGTGCAGATGCAGCAAATCTTGTTACAAATACACAAATCAATGCCATGAAAGGTTTTAGTAATAGAAAAAATACAGAATAAGGGGCAAAGTTAATAATAGGATCAGTTCCTAATGTGCAGCAAAATCAGTAAAGCATAGGCAACAACCTTAAGAGAGATCCAGAAACACCTGGCTCACCCCCAAAATTAAGGGTTTACTTTATATAATAATGACAGCAAAGGGAATTGTAAAAATAGCAAAGTCACTGTGGTGTGCACAAAGAAATACATTTTCAACAAATCAAAATACAACTTTACATTTGTCATCCACCTAAGTACTAGCCCACTGCAGGAATATTGATTCAGCCCTTCTGACCAATATCATCCGGAGGTGTCAGGACAAATTAGTTACATAAACAACAGTGAACAATTGTGAATGAATGTAATACTTAATGCAAGCAGAAAATCTTTGGAAACTGTACAATAGTGAGCCTATGCTAGAGAAACTTCTGTGAAAACATTGTCATTCATAAATAAACATATCCACATCCTTCTTGACTATGTGCAGCTGAAACAATAAAAAAAGCATGATCATGACATAGCATCCATTTTGAACAAAATGACGACGTTAAGGCCAAACTGAGGCCTAGTCAGTATAAGTCAGCAGAACACATTTTAAGAGGTCATAGGAAAATCATTTCAACAGCAATAGCATCAAATTAACATTTATATGTGGAATTAAGGGTAAAATTATATTTTGCCCATTGTTAATATTTCATGTTCGTGAATAATGCACAAAAGCTGTTTTACTGCACAGAAATGATAATATGTGGAAAACAGGTTTTAGTGAATATTTATCTTTTGTTACTCACCAATTAAGGTGCCTTGATTTATTTTTATCCAATTACTTTTAAGGATTACACCAACGGTGCTTCATTTTTGCTTTTCTATTTGCTGAATGTGTGCAGTACACTTATAGGTCTTTCACTTTTGATGTGTGTCTCGAAAGATTACATTCTACAGCCTTTCCTTTCACACTCCCTGTACCCCAGCCAGACTGTGGCATATTTCACTGTACTTTTATTTCTCTGGCTGCAAAGTGAGAGGAGTTTATAAACACCAATCCCCATGTTAAAACAAAAAGAAGCAATTTGTCAGAAGACATAGCCTGACATTTGATCTCGATCTTTGGAGCACTGCAAATGTGACAAGACAAATGTAGAAATTAAAGGCATCCTTATTGATAGCTTGGACTTTTGTGACCCCAAAAAAAATGTCTTGCAACCCACAGTGTGGGAAATGCTGATTTAATACGATATCATCAGTTATTGATACAAGTATTGCTGAGGGAATGTATGGAATTCTCATAGCTCTGTCCATCAAACCCTCTTGATGCAAGAGATCCGTCTTTTTAATTGGAGTATTCCAATGCTAATGAGAACAACAGGAAGACCATCAGGCCATTTTATATTTATATAAGCACACATATTGGTCAGTGAACGTTTTATGGGGCCATTCATCGTTTTAACCAATCCAGATGATTATGAATGATAGCTACAGTGAAACATTTGTTCAATCTGAAGCGCAATACAAAACAACTTTAGGACCTCATTTTTAAAGTCTGTCTCAATAGAAGTTAGCAAGCCAAATGCTGCATTACCTCTCTCAAAAACAGCATGGCCACACTCGTATCACTTCAGCTGGTTGGATAGGCTTCAACCCATTAACTAAACAAGCAAATACGAGAACATATTTCAGCCCTTTACAAACCAGCATTTAAATGAAGCCTGCTTGAAGTCCAGTAAATGGGCCTCCTTATTTACCTATGTGACTCCTCACCACTAGTGAATGGTTTCCTTGATTATTTCATTGGCAAGTAATACATCTTTTGCAAAAGTCGTTTCTACATTTCTGAACTGTCTGTAATAGCAATATTTTCTAAGATGTCATCCCTCCCAACATGTGTGTGGCAATGCAAATAACATGCACTTGAATCTAATATCAAGTCTGATAGTACATCTTGATAATCAGGAGTAATATACAAGTCACTATAATTTTTCTTAAAACCAGTTAATTCCCATCTTTTTTTATCATCTTCTGGCCTTTCCTGTTGGAGGTCCCTCAATGGTCCCTCAGTTCACTTAATGTGGTCTGTATAGGGTTAAAATAAAAAAGTTTCAAAAACAATTTACACTATTTGCATTGTTAGAACTCTTTACATCAATTTCATATTGTTCTGATTATTGCACTGTTGTTTGCTCATTTGATCTCACAGTTGCATTTTCAAGGGCACAATAATAAGCCTCTTGGATTTAATACACATTATGACTTTTTCATCAACAGCTTTGTGGGCTGTACATTTGGCCACTGATATTTCTCTAGGTTTCCTTTTTTGCCTCTAACAGATCAATAATTGATGAACCATTTCTAATGGGAGCACCAGAAAATGTCCTAAAACCTCTTTGTGACCATAGCTTTCCAAAAGTGTGCACCACTCCTAATTCATGCTGCCTGTCTGTATAAATTGTCACACTTAATTCATTTGCTAGACAGAACGCTGTTGTCAAATCAATCACTTCTTCCACTTAACCTGAAGTTAGGTTAGGAAAGTAGGCATACTTTAATGATTTCAGAAATGGACAGACTACATGAGCAGCTTTTAATACTCCTTGATGATTTCTCAGAAAAGAACCAGCCACAAACAAAGTTAGGCCAGCAATTTGAAAGGGGGACATCTTTGAAGTTTGGTCTTGGCTTTTTACACAATTCTGTCACACTAACACAATCATGGTCAGCATATTCTTCATCACCTTCATCATTTTCTGGTATCAGCAACATTGTTGCAGGATTTAGATGTTCGCAGCTCTTCATTGAAAGGTTTTCAGCTGCCAATATTGTCTGCTCATATCTTATGAGGGGGCTGTTTGTCCAAAGCTGGGTTCTGGTACAAGTACAGAAATCCATAAATCACTAGGAACAGCATCTTCAAATAATGTATCCAAATCAAGCTAAGTACCTTTGAAACTCCTATGCCACTAGTCAGGTTCCTCTCTCAGTTTCAGAAAAGTTGTCATAAAGGCATAGAGATCACCCCTGTTCCAAGGCACATGCACAACATTCCCTACATGTACTTCCCTTAAAGGAAATTCTGCAGCTCATTCTGGTGAATCCTTTGCTTTCTTCCCTGTCTTCGTATTTTTATTTTTAGTACCAACTTTCATCTTCCCCTTTCCTCAAATCTCTCAAATCCTTAATGTGTGCAATTAAATCTTTAATGTGATCTTGTGATGTTGCTAAACTTGTATCCACTGTTTCTGCATCACTCAAATCCAGTTTATAATTTGCCTGCAAGTTTTTTGTCTTTCATTATGTGTATTCAGTCGCACACCTTGCTGCTTCTTTGATCAGGTATTTAACTTCATCCACATCAAGTAACATTATTCTGTTGAATTTAATTGGTCCCTGCGAACTTTATTTAAATTCAGTCTTTAAGAGTGGACTGTTAATCTCTCTCTCTGGGTAGTGTATTTGGCATAGGAGCATCTTCATTAGTACTGGTACTACTACTGGCTTTACTCTTATCCAGATGTCAAAGCACTTTCAAGTGGAGCACGTGCACATGTAGTTGCACTCGCATTTGCTACTGCAGGCACTGCACCGTCATTTCCTGCACACTCATACCTGGTTCACAATCTGCACCTACATTAGTTATCAGTAGTCTCTGTGCTTATGCCTCCAAACTAATCTGTTAATGGAGGAATTCAAAAGATCATTTAAAAAGTATCCTCCTCATCTGAATCTCTTTCTTTGTCTTGTTGTTCCCCTCACCTTAAGATTCCTCATCAGCTTTCTTTTTTTCCACCTCGTTAACTTTTCCAGGGAAACCTCTCACCCCTTCCACCATAGCCTCCCTCCAAGAATTCGTGTGAGTTCCCCATTTGGTTCCTAACTACTGGATCAATAAACCTTTAAGCTGTTTCTTCATTTGTTTTCTTTCTCTATTGCCATTGATTCCCAATTATTCAGTGGTTCAAATTGTGTGGGCTTAGTTTATGGCTTTCTCTGATTCATTGTATGCTTCACAAAAACTAACTTTATAATAATAAACAAATACAATCTTACCTACTCTAGGAGAGAATTGGCAAGTTAGATGCAGAGAATTTGCAATCAATAGAAACAAGATTAGTACCTTTGAAGCACTTGTCAAACACAATTTGCACCTAAGACTACCATCTAGCAGCAATCGCGTTTCACAGTGAAAGGGGTAACTCTCCGGCTTCCTCAGGGCTGGAAGTAATACAAAGTACGCAGCTGTAATGTCAACACTATACGCATTACAGTTATCCCATAGAGCCCACACAGTTTACAACCCAGTGCAAAGGGCTATTCAATTCTACAATGTATTTGACACATTTCTATAAAAGCCGAACATATGTTGAACATCTTCAGTCTCAGATGTAACCAAATTTACATTAAATACAATACATTATGCATATTCTTTTAATGTTTTTTTACATATTATTTACATGTTTATATCATCGCGTGCACATTTTTCCTCCAGTTCATCGTGATGTTGTGACCAAATGCATTGACTTGACATTGACTTGACTTTGACTTCCAAGCTACAGCCAAAGTGCGTTTTTATATCTACGTAACCCATGTGATTACAAAAAACAGTGTCTCATGACACAGGTACCTTAGGGCTTCTTTAAATGTGTTCCTGTCAAGCCAAAATGAAATGTCTTATTATTATCTACGCTACGAGGCAACGGTCTTACACTGCATTGGTTATGATCATCAACTACCTTATTTCAGTCAGCCATTCTTACCTCAATAAAGGTAAACTTCCACACTAAATCCTGTGTTCCTTCAACCAATTTTAGTTCATGAATCGTCGTAAAATTATCCCAAAACCTAAATAAACATATGATATTCCATTTAATATACCATATCACAAATCCCACATTTTCCTACTCCAAACTTGATCAATGATAATATCATCAGCCCCCTATCCCTTACCTCCAAAGATGAAGTAAATTGATCCCAAGTAAACTCTGTCAATATATCATAAATCCACTATCTTGCGTATTCCCAAAAGCAACTGAAGTGTAGTATGTATCTCATATAAGAAATGAATCCACAAAAAGCCAAATTATTTATGCTTCCCTCGTGAATTAGTTAAAACACAAGAGCTAACGTATGCTTTCACTTAGCAACCCCATAGACCGTTTCCCTACCGTTTTTCTCCTCTTCACGTTTATTCAATGTTAAGTATCGTCGACTGTCAATTCAGACTTTAAGTCCCTCAAAATCCTAAAGCGGGCAGAGTAAAAAAAGGGGGGCGTAGGTTACAATATTTTAGTGTATCCTACAATCTATGTAAGAAAATATATGCGTGCGTAGCAAGGGATCCTTACATACCTTAAACCGCTGCTGGCAACAAACCGGAGTACAGGCGAGGACAGCTAAACTTCCTGGTTTGCAGCAGAAATAGAGTACATTAAAGACAATTTTTTTTTTTTTTTGGAGAAGTATGGCTCAATGGTTAGAGCAGGCAGACCTCGATGCAGAGCTCTGGCCAGGGACCAGGGTTTGATTCCTGCCCCGGCGGGTGTCGGGCTCATTAATTCCCCTGACCGGATATTCTCGCCTCAGTGCCTATTCTGATCATGGGTCCCACGAAGGACTAGTACGTGTACCGTTTTTATCAGCGCCATCTTAGCATGGTATGCACATGCCCTCATTCTAATCAGTTTAAAGTTATATTCCACAACGGACATGTCATAATGTGCAAAATTTCCATTGAACAATGGTTCCATCTATAATTGGTAGAAAAAACGAGCAAAGGAACTCACTCGTGACGCGGTTGAGATTGGCACCATATTTGATTGGTGAGTTATACATCATCTAGTACTAATCCAAATTGTCCAGTACTCCACCTGAAAAGTACTCCCTTTGGTCATAAATATTATTATGCAGCTATTAAGTGTGGATTCTCGCCAGACCGTACCTTAAATGTGAATACTCATCTGTATTCTTATACATTTGAAAACTTAAAAACGTAAAAAATTATTGAAGCCCAGTACTCTCCAATGTCAAGATAAACATATCATCACTCTGCCAGTTATTTAACATTATCCTCCAATTCCAACATTGTTCATACTTCCTACAAATTACTTTCAACTCAAGGGTTAACACAGCTTCATTTCACTATTATTCCATGAATTCAAAACTTTATCACGCTGACCACTCAGTGTAGTTCTAACTGCATCATGAAATCCCATAACTACTCAATCACCTAAGAAATATTGAAGTTCATGATCAAATTTCAGGCTGTCTTCTACGGCCTTCAAACGCATGATCCACCTTGCCTCATGCCTCCGCAGTTTAAGCTACCTGTTGCCACCTCGTGAATCTGATTTGATATGCTCAATGCCAAAAAATTGAAAACTTTTGTTTTGTCCTTGGGCTGCGCAGTTGTGACATGCTCCGCAATAGGGTACCTTATGTCATTCTGTTTTATCGCTCCTAAGTGCTCACTCATATGCTTTTTTAGGTTGTATGATGTAACAACGCGTGTTATTACAACGCGTGCTGTTACATCGCAGTCGTTACAACGACTGCATGTTACCACCCTATGCCTTTACAACGCAAGTCTTTACATCGACTTGCGCTAAGTGGCGTGCTAACATTAAAAAAGTGTAATTTACTATTCCAACTCCAGTCCACTTATCAGTAGGGAAGGTGTTGGGATAGTAAACTACACCATTTTTAATGTAAGCACGCCATCTAGCGCAAGTTGATGTAAAGACTTGCGTTGTAATGGCATATCGTTGTTACATGCGGTCGTTGTAACGACAGCGATGTAACAGCATTGCGCTGTACTGACAGCGTTGTTAAGGATGTTTGCCGCTTTTTTAGCACTCCTATGGTACTGCCCACATATATTTTAGCACATTTACATTCAATAGTATAAATGACATATTTGGTGCTGCGGGTCATATTAGTTAGTATAGTGTACACTTGACCATTATTAACCTGAAATTGCTTGGTCTTATCCTTTGCACATCTGCACATCTCACAATGCCCACATTTGAAAAAACCCTTAGAAAGTTGATCCAACCAAGTCTCTGGTTGTTTCCTCAGGGGGTAGCAGGGACTTAATAAGGTTCCAAGGGTCCTACCTCTACGAAATGTAATTTGTGGTCGCTCTGTAATGTAGCCATCTAAGGCTTTGTCCATTTTTAAGATGTGCCAGTGCTTGCACATACTTTTCAACAAAATACTCCCAAACGTTGTCTAATCAGTAATTGTCCTAATAGGTTGTTCAGTCTGCGTATTGCTTTTCACTGGTTTCAGGGTGGATATGCGCTTAGTTTTAAATGCTCTATCCTTGGCAAAATGTGTATCCTGTTTACAATAGCCGTTTTGAATAAACTTCATTTCCATATCATTGATGCATTTCTCAAACTCTGAATCTTCACTAGAGAATTGTCTGGTCCTAATCATTTCTCCAAATGGAATTGCTTTAACCTGGTTTCGTGGATGGGCACTTTTTGCATTCATAATGGCATTGCAGGAGGTAGGTTTACGATACATGTCACTTTGAATACAATTATCTTTTGTATTACTTGCAGCCCTGAGGAAGCCATAGGGTTACTCCTTTCACGGCGAAATGCGTTGGCATAAGGGATTGGAGGATCTGATGATATTAACCCCTTGCCTGCAGGGCTAATTCCCCCACTGTGCTGGGGGTAGGGGGCCACACAAAGCGCCCTGGTACTCAAGACGAGCTCAGATCGTCATGAGCCACGGTGGCCGTGTGCTCTTGACGAGCTGAGCGCGTCACGGCCACACCCATTTCTGTAGAACGTTCAGTACAGCAGGAGAATTAGCCCAGCGTGCGAGCGTTGTGGCAGTTATGAGGAGCTCAGCTCATCATGAGCACACGGCCACCGTGGCTCATGACAAGCTGAGCTCATCATGAGCATGGGAGGGATTATAAGAAGAAAAAAACAAGAGCCCAACTGACTATTGTTTACTTTGTTATTTGATAACTGTAATTTCTATCATATAATGTGTGTGTGCTCCAAAAAGCTGTTAAGAATTGTTCAATCCTTTGATTGAGTTTAGGGAAGTAAGTGTTCTCTTCCACTTTTTGGATGCACCAGACTATATTGTCCTTTACAAAAAATTAAGTGTAATTACTTGTTTGACTGCCTATATATCCTCTACACCCAACCACAGAGATGCCAAAGAGTCTGCTGGTGTTTTTATTATCTTCCACAACTCACAATACAAAGCCATCTCTCCTACCTCCAAATGACTTCCTGTTTCCAGCATGAGGTGGATGAGGCATTTTCCCAGGGTCCTATTGCTGAACCCATACCTCCCCTAGGTGAAATACTAAGTCAGTCTTAGACATTGACACTAGATCTCTTGGATTAGTCTGTTCGGGTGACGTATCTAATGTTGAGACTTCGAGGTAATCAGCGGTGGGTGCACAGGCTCACTTGCCTCCATTCTGACTTGTTCATTGCTGCCGTGCTGAGGGTCATCCAGGGTTGAATCAGGATCTGTAGGTGGTGTCCCTGATGGCTGCCGTGCCCACTTGAAGTGTGACACATCATGTGTGACTATTTTGCCGGGCCTTGTGGCTCTAATTTTGGTTCTCGATATCAAAAGGAGGGTCAGCCTTCCATTGCTGTCCTTGTCTGTCAACCAGCCAGTCTCCTTTTCCTAGTGGGTAATTTCATGGTTTTCCCTTGGTGTCTACATAGGTTTTCATTGTCTTCTTCTTTTCAGCATCAACATTGCATAGTGAATGTCCATCTGAGTTTCCAAAGGCCTCAGAGTGTGGAAGGGTTGACACCTGTTGTTGAGTGTGGGGTGGTTCTGCAAGCCTATAGGACTTGGCACAGAGCTTGATCAGTTGATATTGCTTAAGGTCGGGCACTCTGGACAGTTCTTTTGAGCATGCTTTTGAAACGTTCAAGCTTGTGCTTCACCCCCAGGTGGGATAGGAAACCCTTGACCTCTATTGATGTGCGAAAAATGCAAGTGGTCATCTATGAGAACCAGTAGGTACTTTCCATTCATAAGGGGCCTGCAGAAGTCAACGGCTAAACGCTCCTATAAGTTGTTCAGGAGGTATGACATCATTAGCAGGTGTTGATTCATTATTGGCAAAAGACAGACACTGATGTGGCAGGCTTTTAGTTTGTTTTCCACATGCTTATCTAGTCATGGGAACATGCTGTGCCCACGTGTTTGCATCCACATGTCGTGAGGCACCAGGAGGCTCTGTAGGGACTTTTGTTTCCTCTTAACCGAGGTTTCCATGGCAGACTCTTCGTGGCAGAGAAGAAACTCGTAATATGCTTAGCGGGACACTGACGGTCTTGCCAGGCAAATTGCGACCCCACGGTCCTCCATGCAACTACCAGGGAACGTCTCCCTGCCAGATGCGATGGTTGCGGCAGTCCCATGGCAGGCCGACCACCCTAGTCATAATAGGGTGGTCTGGAGACTGCCACAGTGAGTCTGGACCAAAAGATTCATAATGAGGGCCTTTGTGTTTGTGCACCACCTTGCCTCTAGCAACAGGTGCTTGAGCAGGTGACTGCGATCCTTTTTGAGACCACATCAGCTGTACATGTGGTTGTAGTGGACTTCAATTATGTTATGATTTTGGTCTTAGATCATTAGATCATTCATATGTGCGGGTGTTATGCCTCTGGGAAAATGTGCACACTTCCTAGGCCTCCGCGATCTCTGGAGATAAATTCGCCCCACACTTAGAGACTACTCCTACTTCTCCAGGGTACAGAAGGTGTTCTACCAGCTGGACTTCATCATTGTTCCTATGATGGGGCTACCACAATCCTCTAAGCAGACTATCTTGCTCAAGGCCTTTCAAGCCATCTTTCCCCTTTTGATGACTATGGAGGGTACAGATCAACCTGAGGGGTGGGTTGGCATCTGAATGTGTGGGATCTGAAAGATGCAGCAGTCGCAAGATAGCTCAAAATTGGCAAGTTCTACTTTCAGGTAAATCAGGGGTTGGTTGCATCGGCCATGGTCCTGTGGGAGACCTACAAAATGGTGCTGAGGTATGAAGCACAGAATATTCTGGCCCATAAAATGTGAAAAGAGGTGGCGGAGACAGTGAACTTAGAGCAATGATTTGTGGTCTTTGAGAGCTCTACTGGGGCGGGCACCGATCCTCATGCTTTGCCGTCCCTCGAGGTGCTCCAGAAGGAATACGGGACGTAGCTGTGGGGGAGGTCCGTAGACAGTTATTGAACACACAACATCATCTCTAGATGAGAGATAGCATCCCACTGGAATCATAGCATAGTAGATATGGGGGTAACTGATGTAGCCATCAGCAAGGCCATTGCAGTCTAAAATGCCTCATCCTACCGGTTGGTGGATGCCCCTCATATAGCCGAGTACCTGGCTGAAGACGATCTACCGATGGTACCTCCTGACAATCGGAGGGCGCTGGACATTGAAATCACTCTGGAGGAGGTCACAGCATCCACCTGAAAATTGGAAAGACACCAGGCCAAACAGAATTCTTTAAGAGTTACTGTGGACTGTTGGCACCCCACATTTTTGTCCCTTTTAAGGGATCAAGAGATTGTGGAGCGGTGTTGCCAGACTTCCAGTGTGCGACCATCGTTGTCATTCACAAACAGGGTAAGCCTAAGACCTACTGCGGCTCCTACCGGCCCATCTCTCTGCTCAATACTGAGGTCAAGGTGCTGGTTACCATTCTTGCCATGAGACTCTTGTCAGTGATTGTACCACTTATCCATAGGTACCAATCCAGATTTATGCAGGCATGATCCACTAGGTTCAATGTCCATAGACTCCATAATAGAATGTCAGCAGTTTGATATGAGGGAAGACCCACACATCTTCCACGTATTGGATGCAGAGAAGGCATTTAATACCATTCACTGGACTTTACTCCACCAGGCGGTCGGTATACTTGGACTCGGTCCTCACTTTCAGCAGCGAATCTCCCTGCTATATTAGACCACTATGGCAGCAGTTTGAGTGAACAGGGTTCTCTCTTCAGCTTTTTCCATACAACGCGGCACCCAACATGGATGCCCCCTGTCTCCCTTGCTGTTCACTCTTACAATTGAGCCACTGATGGCAGTGATTAGTTCTCACCAAGACAGCCAGGTATTCAGGAACTCTGAGTGGGATGGAGGGAAAGTACAAATCTCGTTTTACGTGGGTGACATCCTTTTGTATGTTACTGAACCTAAAACCACAATACCAATGATCCTTGAGACTTTTGAGTCTTATGGGGCCCACTCTGACTATCATATCAGTTGGAATAAATCTGTGCTATGCCATTCCTATACCGCACTGGTCTCCCCTGAGTGCTACAGGTGATGACCGACGGCTTTTGATGCAAATAAAAGGAGATGATGGACAGAGCAAATAGCAAATAGCTGTGTCTGAACTGAGGTGGCGAAGTGAGCTAAAGGACGATGATGGATTCAACCCAGATCTGTGACTGGGGGTGAGTGTCTGATAAGCTTCAGCGCTCCGTCCATCACCTCCTTGTGTTTGTGATGGTTTTCAATACATGGGCGTTTATGTGATACTGCATCAGGAGATGTGTTTTGCCAGGAACCTTGGCAGGGGGGTTTCTGCGCCTATTACGAAGAAGTGGAATGGTGGAGAGAATTGCCCCTCATGTTGATGGGACACACAGCCATCATTATGCTCCCAACATTGCTGTACGCTATTAAGATTATGTACTACCCACTCCTCTATGCCGTGTTGCCCAGGCTGGAGAGCGACATGTGTTCCCCGCTATGGTGCAGCAAACCCCAGAGAATGCTCTCTCCATCCTTCAGTGAAACCTGTATAATGGAGGTATTGTGCTCCCGGACATCAGGTCCTACTACTGAGTGGCACACCTGGTGGCAGTGAACGATTGGCTGTTTGCACCCCATGACCATCCCACCTATAAGTTGGAATGTAACCAATTCACATTTAACAATCCTGTCTCCACTATCGGGGTAGTTTGACAACTACTGCTGGCCACTCGAGTGGCAATAGAAGTCTGTCGGAAGGCCACCAGCCATGTAGGCTGGTTGGGTAGGTTGACATGGGACACGGTACTCAGGGAGTGAGTATGGTTGAGAAAGATGAGGAAACTATAAGGGTTTGGAGGCTGGGATTTTCTGAGGATCTCATGTATGGTAGATCTCCTTGAGGGCAGTGATCTGCTACCGTTTACATCTCTAATGCTTGACTATGCCATGCACAACATCCAATTCCTGAAATATGCCCATCTACGCCATGCTTGGAGGAAAGAGGGGAGGGTATTGCATCTTTGGACCTACCCGAGTATGCCTCTCTGGAGGAACGGATGTCAATGGAAGAATTATATCCCAAAGCCATTTACCTCACATAAAAAATGCTAAATTACTGCTTGCCAGACTGATTGGTTAAATTGATAGAACGGTTGTGTCTGGAAGTGGGGGTACCTGAAGGATGTGGACTGGGAGGCTGCCCCAATTCACTCAAGGGAGGTGGTAATAAAATGCTACCAGCGCCTGGTCTAACTCAAAATCCTCCACTAGGTGTATGATGATAGGGACCGGCTACATCGCCTGGGGAGAGCAGACTCTCCGGACTGTCTCCATTGTGGGGAGATGAGGGGTTGCTACTTCTATACCCTCTGGAGCTGCCGGACTCCTCAGACCTACTGGACATGGATGGTGATGGAACTGAGCCAGGTGGTGCGTGAAACCATTCCACCTGATTCAATGTACATCCTGTTCGGAGTGCCGGGCGCTGTTAAATACTTCAAGGCACAACTTCTCTTCTGCAATTTAGAGTTGGTGGTGGCTGAGTGTGACATGGCGAGATGTTGGGGAGTAGAACAACAAACGGGAAGGATGGGGTCCTAGGGAAAAAGGTTTATAGACCAGCAAGGAGAACTTCCCCAAAACGTAATTATAACACTATACTACCTCGGGTCTGCTATTTAGCACATGCAGTTGTGTGTGATATACATACAAATAGCCTCTCATACTGATATTGGAAAATTACAGCCTAAAGGGGGAATTATCCCTTGAGGACTAGAGCCCTCACTCACCCACAGGTGACATGCTTCATCATATGGGTTCCTCCTCCCAGCAGGAAACCTGGTCCTGCTGAGGGCTACAACTCCCTCACTGCGAGGGAGGAGCTCAGGGATGTTTTTTAGATGTTCCCTAGTGTAACTAGGATGCTAGAATCCCATATGTGAAAGGTAAATGTGGTGAGGGCGCAGCACAAAAAAATATTTGAATACAAAGGTGGACCTAATGGTGAACTAAAACTGCCTAGGAAGATGCAAAATACTATTTTTATTATTTAGCTCTCACTGGACGGATTAAAATGTAGTGCGTAGAGCAGTATGGATTTAAAAATGCTCCCTATATACGGTCGACATGTTTCAGCCAAATGATCATATACATGTATTGGTGGCTTTCTTCAGGACCAATAAGAAGATGGTAATCGCTGCTGCCAATAATAAAGTGCTCAAAGAAATATTTTGAAAAAACAGATACAACACCAGTAATCCAATGCGGCTGTATCAGGATTTGCTTGGACAATCTGTGGAAGAAGAGAATAACAAATACATATAGCACACACAGTGAAAGATTGTGCTTCGATCAGATAACATTTTGTGATATGTTTTATCATCATTTTTGCCAAAAGCATTAGCTGGAGATCCACTTACCCTCTACTGTGGGATAAGTCACCTCACCTCCACCTGGCAACAGCTCAGGGGATGAGGCCCCGATCTGTGGGGGGAAATTAAATTTGCTTAATCACACCTTATCAAAGTTACAGGTGGGAATTGCTACATTTAAAATAACTCAATGAATGTAAAGGTGGCGACAGGTTAGCAAGCCACCACTGAGGCAAAAAGTCTACATAGATAGAATTTCTTTAGAAGTGGGTGTTGCCATTAAGCAGATATGAAATCCCTCTACAAAAAGCTGTTATATGAGAGAGGTGAACAAATCTATTTACTTAACAGGAAGCAGTAATTACACATCATTTGGCTACATGAGGCTCTAATAAAAAGGGGGGGTTTCTGGGAGTATTTAGTACTGGACCTAGATAACCACATAGATAGCAAGACCATAGCGCCACTCCTTACTTGTCTGTCGGTACCTCGACTCTGAACAGAGGTGCTCCAGGAGGTACCGAATGTCCAGGAGGGCTTGATATTTATAGTGAATTTAATTGGTTGATTTCGATCAGGTGAGGGCATTAGCTGCCCCTTGACACTGCCTGATGGTCTTTCAAGTTTTGTGCTCTGCGCATGCTCACAATATGAATAATACATCTGCCATGCATGCGCCGTCAGAAACTCTTTGAGACAATTCTTTGAAAGAACTCTGTCGTGCATGAGTAGCAATTCAGTGTCCTTCCTCCATGGACATCGTAATATTAACCAGCATGCCCATGCGCCAACTCTTGCGTCCGCTTTCAAAGTATTTAGGATAATTATTTAGTTAGGGTCTCTATTCCTACAGAGCATGTGCAAGACAAATATGTCACACCAGCACCTTGGCAAACTTTTTGACATAACTCTACTGCGCATGAGCACCCAATCAGTAAGTTTCGCGAATGTGCACTGTTCAGAAAACTTCTCAACAGCACTAACGTTTGTTTCCTCACAATTGCGGTAGCGTTTTTTATATATAGCAAATGCCAATAATGTTACAGAAGAACACAGTGCCCTAGTGTGCAGTAGTAAACCAATTGCAACTTGTGCTTTACCAAAAAACATCAGACCATGAATACGGACTGAGCTGATCATATAAGGAAAAGTATAACAAATGGAGGCTTGGGGTTACTCCTTAGGAGATCTAGGAGGCCCTGATCAGTATTGCTTCTACAATGAACGACCAAGAGTCGCCTTAACTAGAATAACAACCCATATGTTCCAATCAGCTAATGATGACTGAGCAATCCTGTCAATAATGACTGCCAAAATAATGCAAGTATAGTGATGGGATACAGTGTGTAACATAATATGCAGGATCTCACTAAGCATCATGTCATTCTTATTAGGTTACGTGACGGCCAGCCAGGGAATTTCATCATTTAGGCCCTCATTGTCACATTTAAGTTTGAACACCCAACGCTGTTCACCGTTAAATAGATATTTAGAAATAACTGTGATATGTGATGATACCCAAGGCTGTTCTAATACCACCCATCTAAGCTCTGTCTCTAAGTGGTTTTTGTCCAAGAAATGATACGTCAATTTTGTTAACCGCTTCTTACATCTAATGGTGCTCTTGTGCTCCGAAATTCTAGTTTTGATCTTTCGTGTTGTCATTCCGACATATCGGAGCTTACAAGGGCACCAGATTAGGTAGATGAGTCTTTCACTATTGCAATTTGTGTGTTTGTGGAGAATCCAAGGTCTACCTGTGCCTATTCAATTTCAGTTACCTTTTCAGTTTGAGGGCATACGGTACAGGTACCGCATGGGAAATGGCCCTTCACTGGGGGTAAATTCCACAATGGTGCTGGGACAACATTCCTCTTAATGAATGACATGATGCTTAGTGAGATCCTGCATGTTATGTTACACACTGTATCCCATCACTATACTTGCATTATGTTGGCAGTCATTATTGACAGGATTGCTCAGTCATCATTAGCTGATTGGAACATATGGGTTGTTATTCTAGTTAAGGCGACTCTTGGTCGTTCATTGTAGAAGCAATACTGATCAGGGCCTCCTAGATCTCCTAAGGAGTAACCCCAAGCCTCCATTTGTTATACTTTTCCTTATATGATCAGCTCAGTCCGTATTCATGGTCTGATGTTTTTTGGTAAAGCACAAGTTGCAATTGGTTTACTACTGCACACTAGGGCACTGTGTTCTTCTGTAACATTATTGGCATTTGCTATATATAAAAAACGCTACCGCAATTGTGAGGAAACAAACGTTAGTGCTGTTGAGAAGTTTTCTGAACAGTGGTCGTTCATTGTAGAAACAATACTGATCAGGGCCTCCTAGAGCTCCCAAGGAGTAAGCCCTCACCTGATCGAAATCAACCAATTACATTGACTATAAATACCAAACCCTCCTGGACGTTCGGTACCTCCCAGAGCAGCTCTATTCAGAGTCAAGGTACCGACGGACAAGTAAGACGTGGGGCTATGGTCTTGCTATCTATGTGGTTATCTAGGTCCAGTATAAAATACTCCCAGAAACCCCCCTTTTTATTAAAGCCTCATGTAGCCAAATGATGTGCAATTAATGCTTCCTGTTAAGTAAAGAGATTTGTTCACCTCTCTCATATAACAGCTTTTTGTAGAGGGATTTCATATCAGCTTAATGGCAACACCCACTTCTAAAGAAATTCAATGTCTGTAAACTTTTTGCCTCGGTGGTGGCTTTGCTACCCTGTCGCCACCTTTACATACATTGGCAGTTTGGGCTGGACTGTTCCCATGAGGCACAGGGTCAGACTAATTTGCATATAGCCATGTCTGAACTGGGGTGGCAGAGTGGGCTAAAGAACGGTGATGGATTAAACCCAGATCTTTTGACTGGGTGTGAGTGTTTGATTGATTCAGATGCTCCGTCCATCACCACCCCCTTTTGCACCGCTTTTGGCCACCACAAGTGTGGCAGGGTATGCTCAGACGTGAGTCCCTTGCTCACTTTGCCACTGGATTCAAGCAAGCCGGGCTGAAGATGGCTGGAATGCCAGAAACCAGCCCTCGGAAGCTTGTTTCCAGTCCAGGGAAGACATGGCTTGGCAGTTCTGGCTGGACTGCTCCCATGAGGCACAGGGTCAGACTGATTTGCATATAGCCATGTCTGAACTGGGGTGGCAGAGTGGGCTAAAGAACGGTGATGGATTAAACCCAGATCTTTTGACTGGGTGTGAGTGTTTGATTGATCCAGATGCTCCATCCATCACCACCCCCTTTTGTACCGCTTTTGACCGTATATAGGGAGCAGTTTTAAATCCATACTGCTCTACGCACTGCATTTTAATCCTGCCAGTGCGAGCTAACGAATAAAAATAGTATTTTGCATCTTCCTAGGCAGTTTTAGTTGACCATTAGGTCCACCTTTGTATTAAAATATTTTTTTGCGCTGCACCCTCACCACATTTAACTTTCTGATATGGGATTCTAGCATCCTAGTTACACTAGGGAACATCTAAAAACATCCCTGAGCTCCGCCCTCACAGTGAGGGAGTTGTAGCCCTCAGCAGGACCAGGTTTCCTGCTGGGAGGAGGAACCCATATGATGAAGCGTGTCACATGTGGGTGAGTGAGGGCTCTAGTCCTCAGGGGATAATTCCCCCTTGTAGGTTGTAATTTTCCAATATCAGTATAAGAGGCTATTTGTATGTATATCACACACAACTGCACGTGCTAAATAGCAGACCAGATGTAGTATAGTGATATAATTATGGAGATGTTGGGGAGTGCCTGACACCCCGATACTGATGGAGTGGACAAGGGTAATGGACCTCTATATGGTAGCCAAACGGGTTACGTACACATGGAGGAGGTACCCTCAGGAAGTCTACAAGATCAGTGGTGGGTGGTTGAGACACTATGATATTCCACTCTCGCTGGGAGCTGTGACTCCCCTGCCATAAACTGTATTGGGGTGAAAAATGGGGGAACATTACTGCAACCATTATTGCAATTGTTCTTGTATTATGGAAATGTCATATATATATTTGCATTCTGGAATTCCTCTTGCAGGTATAAGGGGGTGCATGCGCCCCCACCCCTTCATTTGTTCAAAGTTTATTGATAGCTGGGTGTTTTAGGACCCTATTTGCAATGTTTTACTGCATTGTTGGTAAAATGCCTTGAAATACAAAACCAAATAAAGAAAGATTTAAAAAACAAAAACACAATACCATCCAAGATTTTATATTGTGAAAAGTCTTATCACCTTAATCAGCAAATACAACAACAAACCTTTTCAAATTACAAACATAACAAATACATCAAAATCACAGTAATCAAACTATCAACTGAGCCATAAATCAGAAGTGCCTAACCAAAAATCTCATATGCTGCATAACAATTCATGACCCAACACAAAGTACACTCTCAGCTACAACTCCCACAATGCAACACTAACACACTGGACACTCTCAATTTCAGGCATCATTCTGCCCAACTAATATTAACAATCCTTTTGCTCAGGAACAGCAATGAAGTTTCGTGAACTCAGCAAATAATCCAAAGGTTGACTTGAGATTGTAGGCAGCAGGCCAGTCTAGCGACAGGGCACAAAGAGTCTCCGAAACCACCCCTTATCTCTCTAATTATCCTCTGCTAACAAACATTTGTGGGCATTCTGTACTGCAAAAATCCTACACCTCAATAGTACACTCAACAGTTAGGTAGATCAGGATGTCTTAAAACTAAATTTCATGAGACATGGTGTTCCAGACACAAAGTACAAAACTGAATTTAAAACATAGTAAAATAAGAAAGAATAGAATAAAAAAATAGTTTAAAAAAGTGAAAACTCTGAAAATTTATTACAAAATTCAAAGAAGTACAATACAGAAATTGTAAAGTGCAGATGCAGCAAATCTCATTAGAAATAAACAGATCATTGTCATGAAGGGTCTCACTATTAGAAAAATGCAGAATAATAGGTAAAATCGATAATAGGTGAAGTTCCTATTGTGTAGCAATATCAGTAAGAAATTGGGCAGCATTCCTAGTAGAGACCCAAAAACATCTGGCTCACCCTTAAAATCGAAGATTAATAGAACACATTTCAGCCTAGAAAGTCATAGAAACTGCAAAGTCTCTGTGGTGGGAGCACAGAAATGCATTTTCAACAAATCAGAATACAGACTTTCAAATCATCATACAGCCTTATCAATTCAGCACTAACTCACTACATAAAAATTGATTCAGCCATACTGACCTAATGTCATCCGGCTGTATCAGAACAAATTACTTACATAAACAACAGTGAAACTTTATGAACTAATGCAATGCTACATGCAAGCGGAAGATCCTTTGAGGCTGTTATTATAGTGACCCAATGGTAGAGAGCTTTCTTTGAGAAGTGTCATTCGGAAATAGACAAATCCACATCTTGCTTGACTACATGAAACATAAAAAATAACAAAGCATCGATGTGATGTACCATCCAATTTGAACAAGATGGTGTTGAGGCCTAACTGAGGCCTACTCAGCAGAAGTCAGGAAAACACAATTTCGCAGGGGATGGAAAAATCAATAGTATCACACTAACATATATAAGCGAAAACAAGTGTAAATTATTGTTTTTCCCACTTTAAATAATGCGCGTTCTTGATTAATGCACAACATTTTCTCAAGTAGTGACACAATTCCATATTCTAATTGTACATCGCATTAGTGTGTATCGTCTACTATTGGGCAAATCAGAGGTCAAAGATGGCAGGATTTTGGGGCATGACATGCCCATACTTTTCTAATAAAAAAATAAAGAGTTCCCCTACTTATTGTTAGACAAGACAACCCTCCCAGGGGGATTAATTCCAACACTTGAGATGCCTCAACTGAAGGGTACAGGAGGGCATTTCCTGTGCTCAGAAGCTGAGGAAGGTGTAGGCAGCTAAACAAAAAACAGGCCTTCTTGCCAGGGTTCCTGATACCAGTAAGAGATGCATATTTGCACAAGGGATGTATCTGCAAGTGTAAATGCAGCGTGGAAGCTGGCATTGACTTTAATTGATGGACTCTCTTCCTGATGACACATTTTTTTCCCACAGGTATTGAAAGGGTGCTGCCAGCCCAGTTATGCAGTGCCTGCTTTTAATGGACACTTATATAAAATGTTTGCACTAGGTACAGTCTACGTATGATTAAAATCTATATCTTGAAAGCACTCTTATTTAAACTTAAACCTATTTTGGGGTGCATTTTGTGGCAGTCCACCATATACTGTGTGGAATGCAGTTTAAATTGATGACTAATATATTCACAGTTCTTTCTGTCACAGGCTGCATTTCGCACTGATTAGTTTAACTTGCATTTTTATTTTATTTAAGGTGTAGGTTATTTTAGATGCAGTTACCTGAAGGCAAAAGGACAACAAAATAGTGACTGACTATTGTGTCCTGGTTAGCCATGCGGTTGGCTCTGCCCCCATGCCCCATAGACCCCGTTGCCATTGCACTTAGGATCACAATTCCCATACTTTTTAATGCCCTTTAACTGATCGTTTACAAAATCATCTTCCAGGCTTTTTCATTGTCTTGGGAGCCTTTAGGATTTAACCAAACCATCAGCTTGCATTAAATGAGTAAATTAAATTACTTAATCACATTTGGGCATGAAATAACACCACGGGGCAAATTTATCAGCACTTTTCACCGGCACAAAGTCACAAAAGTGATGCAAAGTGATGATAAAGTAGTTACTATCGTGTGCATAAAAGGTGTTGCCCTAAAAGTAACACAACTGGTGCGTGGTGCCACTTTGCATTACTTTAACATGAGACCATCACATTGGTGGTTTATGGGTTTCCCAGGCTATCTCCTATGGTTTTTGATCTCAAGCCCTCTCCACTAACAATAGTAAAAAAAGTAAAGGAAGCAACTGTACTCCATGACAGAGCCAAGTAATGCCATTAATAATTACCTACTTAGATACTTCTGATTGGTCAGCAAAGCCTTATCCAGTGAGTTTGCATAAATATGTAAATAGAGGTAAACACATGTGTGTCAGTCGAAAATACCATTGAGAATCGAGCTGATAGTTCTGAGATTTTACAAAGTTGTCAATATCTTTCACAGTATGAATAACAATGTGTTTATATACAACTGGCCTGATTTGCACAGCTGGGATACAGCATAACAGAAATATGCATAACAATATTATGGCACAGAGCGGTACAAGTCTATTAAGTGTTAGTGTCAAGGCGCAGGTGAAATTAGCATTGAGCTGGCTTAATTAGCACAATTTCAATAATGTTGCATTGATCTTCTTACATGAAATTATGCTATTTTGCCACATTGGGAAATTACACGCAGCTCATGATTCAAATTTGCTACGAATGCACAGAAACAACCTGACCGACAGTGCGTGAGTGGCTGTTATTCAGAATGCTTGTTGTGCTCTAAAAACAGTGACAAGTGCCAGTTTTGTATTGTGTCTAACTTTGTGTAATTTTGCTCACTTTTCTTGTTGCGTAAGCAAACGACGCGAATTTTGCTCACCCCTACCGTTGATGTGGACTGTGAGTTTCTGAGGCTATAAGGGGTCCAAATAGGATCTTAGTTTTTATATATTTTCTGTCCTTACAGATAGTATCTCACAGAGGATCCTTCAACTTGGTTACTTTTTGGTTGACTCTGTTGTACCCCTCTCTCCTCTTCTCTAGGGGCCAGATGTACGACATTTTTTTGCGGTCGCAAACGGGAAATCAGCCAGTTTGCAACAAAATTGGTGTGCCCCATGTACAAACCCTATTTTCAGAGTCGTTAACCTGTTACCAACTCGCAAAATAGGGTTTGTGATTCGCTATTAGGAACGGGCGTGCCAAGGGTTCCCCTTCCTAATAGCGACTTGCACTTCAATGTATGATTGTTTTGCAACCGCAACTGTGGTTGCAAAACACTCGCAGTTTACCACCTACACTAAGTAGGTGGTAAACCACTCGCAAATGGGAAGGCGTCTCCAGGGGAACCTTTCCCCTTTGTAAATGTATTTATTTTCGTAGCACAATCAAAACGTCAGGGATGACCTAACGTCTTTGTGCAGTTTCTAATTCAATCTCTGTGAAAAGATTTTTCATTATATTATCTCCCTGTTTAGCAGTTCACTCAGGGTTTATCTATATCTATGTTCTTTCCTTGATGTTGGTTTTTTGACAATTTGTCAGTAATACTAAACTGATACTACTGATCATATTCTATCGCATTTAATTAAACGCGATAGAATATGATAAGGTATAGCAATAACCGTTAGTAAATAGAACACCCTTTCCTATACATTATACCCAAACCAACAGGTCTAAGTAATAAGGAACGTAAAACTTATCTACATCATATAGAACATTCCCAACCATGAAAAGTAAACGATTCAGTAGTATCAGTTTAGTATTACTGACAAATTGTCAAAAAAACAACATCAAGGAAAGAACATAGATATAGATAAATATGAAATAAGAAGGTCCGTGGCTGCAGTGATTTGTGTAGTTGAAGTAAGGTGAGTCCTACAGGGGATAATCAAAAGTGTATAAAATAACAGGATTCAATAGTATATATAATAATAAGAACTATCGTCTTGTTACAGAAATACGATTTAAAAAATTCCCCTCAAAAAACGGTGGCTCCCCCGAACAGTGTGTAAAGCAGCATTGAATATTGTTTAAGGTAACTAAACAAATCGATATTTTCACAAAGTAACGGAAACAAGTAGAAAGTTGAAAGTATCAGATAACACACCTTGTTTTCCTTCTTACCCCCACAGACAGCTGAAATTATCCTCAACAGCTGCACTGATAGCCTACAGCCCCATATAAGTGAAAAGGGCTCTAAGGCAACAAGATTCCATTGTTGGGTTCAATATAAACCAAAACATTTTATCTCTAAGGTATGTAGGACCCTGGTTTTTAGTATAACTATAAAACAACTGGAGTTATTTGACAATACAACTGACCTGGTTCTACGACAAAGGGAGAGGTAATAGATTATCCAAGGGTAGAAATATGTACTAAATGCAGATTGAATAAAAATGTGTTGAGGGCCAAGTCCCCAAGACTAGCACTTTTTCTATATGTATAAATAAACTATGTATTGATATTCTACTCTGTAAGAATGAATGGTTAGTAATTGTGTTGTTCTCTTAAAATCTAGAATCTGTCCTGAAGAAGGTGTTGTCATAAAAAAAAAACTAAAACGCCACGTCGACAATGTTTGATTCTTTTTTAAAGATTATGTTCTGTATTTTATGACTTGAGTAGCAAATCCAAATGTATTTTTTTCGATGTTTTTAATCAACTGTGGTCATAATATATTTTTATGAAAAACTAATAATAAAATTTGTATATGGTTTTTACTTTCAACTTTTTGAGAACAACTTTATTTACATAGTGCATGCCAGAATTGTGTACCAACTGTTAGTATTCTCTGACTAAAAGAAATTTGTGACTAAAAGTGTTGACACATAAGCTTGTAATACTGGAACCTTTTACCTCTAGTTCTTTAATGAACAAACTCAGATAGGTCTAGTTGTCTCTACCAAAAGATCCTCAATAACATTTATATATTGGTCCTATAGTCCAATCTATAGACTTGTTATTACGGGACACCAAGTGATTTTTTCTCTTGACCCTAAGGCTGCCACACTGTTTTCTGCTCACCTCCTATTTAGACTGTTAGTTGTTTTTTCTAGTGCTCCATATGAAGGAGCTGCTCTCCAACTAAAACTTGGAAACTACCCAGGGTTCCACAATTTACACATCACTCTAAGCCTCAGAGTGCAATGTTTGTCCTTATACTGCATGTTCCCTGTGTCAACACATGGTTATGCTTCTATGACGAGCCCTAATAAAAAGGAAACACGTGTGTTAGGATCAGCTGTGCTTCATTTCAGGTTGACTGTGGACAATGACTTGTGAATACTTGTCCTCTCTTCACTTATGGCTGGATTTGCAGGAAGGGGAGCAGATAAAAGATCTTAGGGCGAGCTAGGCCGTGGCAGCGAGGATATGTTCTAAACTCGGCAACAACAAAAAAATGTCAACTGCTGCCAAATACATGTATTTCTACAGACGTCATTGCGATTTCTTTGAAGCTATTTTTCTTTTGACAATATTTCATTATACCACAGGGGTTGCTGTATGACTTCCCTTTTTAATGCATTCCATTAGTGCACCGCTGTGTGTACCTGATTTTTTCAGAAGTTCTTATTTTCCCTCCAACCAAAAACCTACTTCGAGTCTGTTTTTTCATGGGCTCGCAGCGTCCCTTTATGTAACGTCTTTCTTTGTTGGTTGACTTACAGATACTTAAGATTAACAGTGATAAATGAAGCCTGTGACGAAAACATTAGCTGGAGGGGTCCATTAAGCAGAGTGACCTCACGTGTGGGAAGAGAGGGCGCCGTTTGCATGGCTGCGAGCAGTCTGCGCGTTCCAGGGCACTCTGCACAAAAGACCTCAGCAGGCAGCGACTTCCGGTGCTAGTGTGTAAGTGGCTTGGAGGCAGGGGCCCAATTAATCTGGCAGTATATGTCAAATAAAACAAATACTTGACTATTAAATGCTTGACATGCAAGGATCTGAGTTTAGCAAAAGGCGGCTGCTCCAGATGCTCTGTGTTTCAGATGTTTTTAGAAGAGGAGCATATGCGGAAGCATTTTTACAATTCAGATTTCTGCCTCTCCACCACTGTCAATGCATCATTTATATGGCGTCAGGTTGGAATGCTCAGCAGCGCCGCCTTCTTATCATAAGGACCCCCCTATCATCTAAGCAACATGGAGACAATGTTATTTAGGGGGCTTTTCCGCGGTGTCCTTGGCAACTAACCGGAAAGGATGAGGAGCAAAGAGAGCGAACCTTGCATGCTACATTTCAGACTAACATTGCAATCAAAACGATGCACTTTCTGCATTTAATTTGTGAAAGTAAAGCATTATTCTCATGGCTTTAAACAGCTTGGTATCTGAACACAGTTTTTTTTCTTTCATTGAAAAGCTTCAGATGAAGATAAAGGGTGAGGGAAGAATATTGAGTTTAGATGGGAAACAATGACCGGAGAATCAACAAAAACATGTTCATGAGACATGCAAGTGCCTAGAAGTGGCCTCCGGGGTATGAGCAGGGTCAGTCACATCTCATATGACATCTCAGATTGCAGGCTGGCCAGAGGCTCTGGGTCGGTCTAAAACATCACCGCTTCCCTAGGAGCCATTAAGGGCCGGATGCATTACATTTCACTCAGCGCAGCAAGGGAACTTGTTGTACTGCTTTCGTAAAATGGAGAGACCAAGATATGGTGCCCTTCTGCTCCCTCCTCGTGCGGGCGCACTGTGTGCTGCCTAGCGCCTCTGTAGGGCCCTTGAGCCATGGTGCAAGGGTGACAGCATGACAGGCAGGATTGTTTTTGTGAGGAAGTGATATCTTCCTGCACAAAAACAATCTTAAGAGGCATATAACATATCTTTCTATGTGTGATGCGGAATGCATCATGCATAGAAATAGGAAGTAACAAGGAGAAATACAAATATTCCTTCTCGTTACACCATTCATGGGAGTTGCACCATTTTGGCACAGTCCCAGGTGCACTGATTTTAGTAAATCTGGATGCATCAAAGTCCATGGATGCATGCCCAGGAACACCCACGCTCCACCCGTGGAACACCTACCACAGCGAAATGAAGCACAATGCCGCTACATTAGGATACATTTCTTTTCAAAATGGTGCAAAGCTGCGCCTCCTGTGTGGCTTAGTAAATATCGCTTAAGATCTTGCGTTGCCTTACGTTGACTTGCGACAACACAAGTCCTCAGGGAATCTGGGCCATGATGTCTGTCACTAATTCTCCTTGCACTATATATCACTTAATGACAACACTGACATTTTGTGAGCTCCATTCAAGACTATGGAAGGGCAGAAGGCAATTCCGCATGTGTTCATCCATTTACCTGAGTTTTACTTAAAACATTCTTCCCTCAATCAATGAAATGTTCTAAAAGCTTTATACCATTTCTATATCTAGCTATACTCTCAGTAAATGCCTACTCCCTCTTTGCCAGCCCTCCTGTGTGGATCAGGGTCGCTACTCTGGAAGAGGGCATGTAAAGGCTGGTATAGATTTCAGCAGGTACACCAATGGATAAACAATTTTAAAATGTAAGAACTTCAAATGCCTTATTAGTGAGTAGAGGCACATTTCACCATGAGAGGCTTCTACTAGAGGGGACAAAATCAAACAGCTTGTTCATCATGAAGTAAGAAACCTCAAGAGAAACAATTATGGCCTGATCTAATTTCTGGTGAACTAAATGAAATGACGTCCAATCCTTTGGAAGTAACTTCCTTTTCCGCTTCACTTTGAGTCAGGCATTTATTTATTTATGTATTCATTGGTGTACGTATTTATTTATTTAGCAATGAAAACATTTAGATCAGAATTATTATTACTTTAGCAATGGAGGTGAGAGAGCGCAAATTTGAATAAAAAATATGTATGAGCCATATTTACAAGCACATCGTATAACGTAGGAATGAAATGTATATCGTAACGTGAAGTTGACACTTATAGCATAAAGTTAACCGATGTAATCAAAGTAATATAGGAAATGTAACTGTATTCACTTTAGAACATGTATTAGATTTAGAAGGCCCGTATACGTAGTGGGCTGATGTCGAAATGTGTAGAAATGCTTACGAAAATGTAGAACGTGCAAAGTAGAATTCATGTACGTGTATAACTTTAAATGGAGAAATGGCGTGAAATGTAACGTGGAGAAATGTGCAGAGAGCATATACGGCGATGTAACAAATGAGAATATAAAGTTATACTCTATGTAGTTTGTATTCTATGTACAATATATTCACTTATACGTAGAGGATTTGCTAAATACGAATATATATAAATGTGTGTTAAAGGTTATACTGTGTAGAAAGCTTCTTGTAAGAATGTTAGAAGGGTTTGGGTCATTTGTGATTTTAACCTGACTGACCAAGGGGTCGCAGGAGTGTAGTCCGCTGTATGTAATTTAGTGGGCTCACAGGAGTCGTGAATAGCCTTGCTGTGAACGTGCGAGTCAAGGAGTCTAGCGCTTGCTAGATTTAAGGTGACAACGCCGGACAAGGTTTATGGCCTGAACGTGATAAGAAGCGCTTAGAATTTGAGAGTTGTTTTGAGAAGTCCATTCACAGGACCAAGAAAGGTTATATACATAACTATAAAGATTAAAGTTCTGCTGAGGTTGTTGACTTGTGCTCTGAAATGTCAATTGTAATATTGAATGAGGTCACCAACGAGAAGACGAAGATGGCGTCTGAGGAGAAAGGTCAACTTAACGGACGACATGAAGAGACGAAGCAAGGAAAAGGCTGGAAGATTACCTCACGGGGAAAGTCCGTGGTGGGCGTCGAAGGGGCGTTCCACCCACACTGTGATTGTGTATTTTAGGGACAGCACCCCGGGGTGAAGATAGCAATTGGCAATTAGCGAAGGGAACAGCGAAGCGAATTGCTCAGAGGGAGCTCAGAGAGAAGGGCGAAGGGTAGATGACTTGAGCAGATGCGCTGAGAGAGAACAGAGCGCAAGAGAGCAGTAGGCCGAGGACCCTTAGAGAGCGGATGGGTAGGCAGCGAGGGTACTGCTTCTTAAATTTAAGTTACCTTTAGAGGCTAAGAGAGTTTGAACTTCTTTGGGAGTCAAACTGCTGACACCTTTTTAGGTTAGGAACTTGCGAAGTAGGGATGTCACTTAGTATAGAGTAGGGACAGATTTAACTTGATTAATTTTCTCTTTCTGTAGATGACGCAAAGGAACCACTTCACATCGATGCTTTAATTGCTGATTCTGCAATTGATTTTGTATTCTTTTGTATACTTATTGAGATTCATCCTGAGAGGATTGTATACGCATTTAATTTTGACTTTTATATAAAACTTTCAAAACTTTATCAGTTGTAAGTGGTTCTTCGGAGTGGCGTCAGTTTATGGGGTTTATCTAACCTATGCGGGGTTTGTCTTTTACTCAATGACAGGAAAAAACCGATCCAAAATTTTCGAATGAGATAAGTTATTAAATTGATCATAAATTGATATCAAAATCTCATTCCTCGCAGTTGGTAGCAGAGAAAGATGGTTTTCTTCTTGAGGAAGACAACCTAGGTCAGGTTTAGTTTACCCCAAGGTCCCTAGTCATCGACGACCAGAAGAAGAATCCCTGCCGAAGACGGTGCTGACGGTGCGTCGAGAGAAAAGCAGCAGAGTCGGTCGAGAGTGAGTATAAGGGTCATGCGTTGTAAGATTGCGGTGTTTTATGTTGTTCCTGTGTTGTAATGTCAAGCGGAGTTGAATGCCTGTAGTGTGATTGAGGGAAGGTTGTGAGCGCGCGCAACCGGATGAAATCTTAAGCTCCAGGGAAGGACTTAAGTGGTTCGGGTGTATCGAACACCCAGAGTAATTTGTCTACCATTGAAAGGGGGTCATGAGGTACCATTGATCGCCCGACAGACCGATGATAGGGGGAGCGTAAGAGTGAGTGAATGAGTAACGGACGCTGGTCGTACGTTTACTGTGTGTAAGTAACCTATCAGTTGAGGCGATCGTCTGACCGTAAGAGGGAAGACGTTTTGCCAGTCGAGGTAGCAATTACAGTTAGACTGTGGCCGTACAGTCAGAGAAAAGTGATCGCTTGGACGGAAGTAGTCATTTTTCGGTGTATGAATGAAAACGCATGCGAAATCGTGAGTAAGAAAGAAGAGGAACTGCTGCAGAGGGAAAGAGTGACATCAGCATAGAGCCGCGCTGAGATTGGTTAGTTTGTCAGACGTCAGCGAAGAGTCGCGCTGAGATTGGTCGGTCAGCGTAGAGTCGCGCTGAGATAGGCCGATTAGCGAGAGCCGCGTAGGGATTGGTTGGTTTGTCATCGGGACGTAAACAAGGAAGAGAAAGAGGAAAATAGTAGAGTATCAAAATGAAGTGTTTTAAGAGTTTGAGAGCAATCTTTAGGAGGAATAGAAGAAACTTATATGCCGGAGAGGAAGCTCCACCAGAAGGCACACCAGCTTATCATATGGCAGTGAATGTAGGCTTACACTCGATACTATGGATTTCCGAGTGGAATAAGCTAACTGAAGGGAATAAGGAACTGACGTTTCCGAGATTCGGAACGTTTAAGCTAGACGTGTTGAACGAACTGAAAGCGGTAATGCTTGCAACAAGACCTCTACCGAGGCCAACACAGTTTGAAGCCCTTAGTGCATGGTTTAGAGCGGCACACGAAAAGAGCGTAAAGAGGCGCCAAGAAAGAGTGAGACGATCAGTAAAGGCAGTGCAGTATGCCAAATGGGATGAGGAAGCTAAGAAATGGAGGGTGCAGAAGATAGAAGCAGACAAACTGTACCCGATGCTAGAAGTTACGGGAGAAAAGAAACCTCTAGAGGAAGATGAGGAAAGCGAGACAGAAGAGGATCTGATAGAGAGGCTATTAACAGATAGACCACCTCCGTACAGCGGAGGGGCCGCAAGTCCCATATTACAACAGGAAGACGGAGCTAGATGGGGGGAATATAAATCGATCCCAGTAACAGAGTGGGATGCCAAGAAAGATGAGGAAGTACCTCAATCTAGTTCCGAACAGAGAGTAGTGGGAAGACTAGTGGTCCAGAAGGTGCCAGAAACGCAACATGCAAGGTCCTACCAAATGCCAGATGCCTTACAAGTACCGGTTACCATAGGCCCTATTGTGTCAATCTACAACCCAGAAGGGGTCCAGCAGGAGGAACAGGCACGATGGGATAGGGAAAGGGCAGAGATGGAGAATAGGAATACCATGATGAATCCTCAGAGACAGATACTAGCACCGATGAGTCGGAGTACCCCATTAGATGCCGCAACAGGTCCCTGGGTAGAACAAGGGGGTCAAAGAGGGCCAATGGACTTAAGGGGACCAAAACCGAAATCCCATAAGGAATTAAGGGAATACCTGAAAGAATGGGATACTGCCGAAGAGGCTCGGAATAAAAGTTTAGAAACAGGAGCAGAGTGGAGAGACCAGGATAACCGGATCCTCTCTCATTGTGGAGCTGGCAAAAGCAGCCCGGAGTGGGAGAGAGGGAGCCAGGAAAGTAGAGGAAATAATTGTCCTACTATCAGCGGCAATAGGCAAATGTGCGATGACAGGAGTGCAGGGTGTGGCGAAATGCCTCGCGTCACCTTTAGTGAGGGGGAACGAAGGACGCAGGAGTACCGAAATACTTTCAGATGCACTCACCATACCCCGAGTGAAACAGTGCAACATTGGAATCACGGGAACATGGAGAGTCGTGAAGGGTCTCGCCATGCATCCGGTGAACGCGAGCGAAGTCATGAGAATATAGGGAGTCGCGAAACGTCTCGCCATACTTCTGGTGATCAGGATCGAGATCGCGGGAGCATGGAGGGCCATGAAGGACCTTATCGTTTATTGAGCGACACCAGACAGCAAGCGAGTTACAGTGGTTTTGAACAGAACGGTGGATCCTATCTCGTATCTGGAGAAACCGAGCCGAAAAGGCGCAATGTAGGGATGGGGGATGGAGTAATGTTCCACCACACCCCACGGGAAGATGGAAAGGCTTGGGATCTAGAGAGGTGGGAACAGAGAGATGGAAGGAAAACTCCTCATAATTCACCCGTGTTTAGGCGTAGGGCGCATAGTGGAGGTGAGAGGGGTATGAGCGAACCACCTAGGACTGACATACTGAGAGCCGAGATAAAAGCAAAACGGCTCGATGTAATGAGTTTGAAGTCAGACTTAGATGAAATAATTGATGGCACAGTGGCAATAGAGAGATTAGAGTTGTACGCACTAGATGAAATATTGTTCTTATCCAAGGATGTTACTCGGAGAGCGAGGTCAGCTCATGAAAATTTATCTAATTTGGCAAATAGGTATATGATAGACCTGTCACGAACCAAAGCTTTACAGCCCAATCATAGGTTAAATTGCACAGATCTAGATTTGGATGAACGTAGAACGATTGGACTAAGAGTACACATAAGGGAACTAGTCATGTGTATCAGAATATGGAGAGATCTGGATAGATGGGAGGAAAAATGGTCTAAGAAGGGATCTGTCAGAAGAAGTACAATTGTGAAGTCCCAGGATACAGACCTAATGCGAATGAAAGCTTTCCCTTTGCGAGAAATCGTGAACGGAAACTACGTTCACGTACCTTGGAGTAGGGGGGATTTAGCGGCATTTACTAACTCTTTCCCCAAGTTAAGAGAAAATCCCGTAGAATGGTACAAGCAGGTAGAGAGGTTCGTAAAGATCTCTAAGGTGCTGTGGATCGATTTGAACACATTGTTCGATATCGTAGTACCCGGAGATTTGTGGACGGCATGCAAGCTTAGTGTTGAATGGCCCGCTTGCGAGCCTCCGAGAGATATTCGGACAAATGGTCCGTCAGACAGAGTCATAGAAAAATACGAAAGGGTAATAACGTGGCTAAAAGAGAAAGTGCCAGTGCAAGACATAGACTGGGTTAAGATAGATCGTACAACTCAGGAGCCCAAAGAGACAGTTCACGAGTTCTATGAGAGGCTACTGAAAGCATTTAAACAATACAGTGGGTTAGACGTAATGGATCCTAAGGACATAGGACAGTTTGTGTCAAAGTTTGTTTTAGGATTGAGACCAGACATAAGCCTAATGATTCAACAGCATCTGATCTGTTGGCAGAACAAACCTTTAGACGAGATTCTGAGGTATGCAAGGTACTGTAGCGATAAAATAGATTTGAAGGCAAAGAAACTCAAGGAAAAGCTAATGCTGGTACAAATGCAAGCAGCTGGAAAGGGTGGACAGCGGCAACAGGGAACAGGAACGCAAGCAAAGAAACAGAATAATCAGAGCAGAGATGAGGAAGAAAGACCGAGACCGAGAATGGATATTGCGACACTGAAAAAGACAACGAGATGCCATCAGTGTAATGAGGTGGGACATTGGCAACGCGAGTGTCCTTACAATGTTGAGACAGGGGAATTAGAACAAGAGGAGGAAGAGGTGCAGAATAACGTGGTCAAGGGAGCAACAGTCCCGAAGGGAAAGTTTATCAAAGGGGGGACTCAGACTCCTCGAGCCCCGTTTCCTCAACCACCTCGCATTACAAATGGAGGGAAAACCTATAGACAAATGCCATTGTTTGTAGGAGGAGAGGAATGCTACTACGTTGATCCTCTTACAGGGCAACGAGTGAATAGGGAGGAAGACTGTACTCTAGGAGCAGCCCTGGAAGTAGATCAGAGAGGACCATACGTAGAGGCTGAAGTAGCTGGATGTCCTACAACCTTTTTGGTGGATACGGGGGCCACTCGATCCACGTTGAGATCAGCGGTAGTCCCAGGTCTGCCAATATCGGGAGAGACGATTCAGGTGGTAGGAGTCGCAAACAAGAGGATGACGAATCCTCTGACCGAACCAGTGTCAGTAAAGATAGGGAATTACAGTGACGAACATCAGTTTGTGATCTGTGATTCTAGCCCTGTGTGTTTGCTAGGAAGAGATCTGTTATGCAAACTGAATTGCACAATACATTGTACACCTGAAGGAGTAGAAGTACAGACCAATGATGAGGATGCCGATTTTAAGGTTGTAAACTCGCAGGAGTGCGTGGAACTATATCCTACCTTAACACTGGAAGAGCTTCCACAGGATTTGAGGGAGAAAGTGTCAGCGGAGGTGTGGGATTTTACTGGAGAGGAAATAGGACTGATCAAAGGAGTAGAACCAGTAAAGATCTTGGTAAGACCCAATGCTGAGTATCCAAGAACTCCACAATACAAGTTGACTCCAGAGACGATTGCAGGAATAAAGCCTGTGATCGAATACATGATTAAACAGGGAATACTGAAGGAGATCGTGGGTAGTCCATGTAACTCCCCGATTATGGGTTTGCAGAAGCCTAGTGGAAAATACAGGATAGTGCAGGATCTTCGAAAGATTAATAATATTGTTGTCTCATGTTGTCCAGTGGTACCGAATCCATCAGTGATATTATTTCAGATACCATTCCAAGCTGAATGGTTTACCGTGATAGATTTGTGCCAGGCTTTCTTTTCGATTCCTTTAGATGAAGAGAGCCAGTATCTTTTCGCTTTTAAGCTGGAAGATCGCGTCTTAACATGGTGTCGTATCCCTCAGGGGTATACAGAAAGCCCATCGATCTTTAACCAGCTATTAAAAAGAAATCTTGAGAGTCTAGTACTGCCCAAGAATTCGGTTCTAGTCCAGTACATAGACGACCTCCTAGTTGCGTCAGAAACTGAGGAAGCTTGCAGAGAAGACACCATAACCTTGTTAAATCACTTGGCCGAGAATGGACACAAGGTGTCTCCAAGTAAATTGCAGTATTGTAAGACTGAAGTGCAATACTTGGGCCATAGGATTGAAAAGGGAAAGCGGAAGGTGTCTCCAGACAGAATAGAGGCGATCATGAAAATGAACGCGCCTACAACACAAAGAGAAGTCAGGATGTTTCTAGGCATGGTCGGTTATTGTCGGCAGTGGATAGCCAACTTCTCACTGAAGGCAAAACCTTTATTACAACTGACGCACAAAGGAGTAAGTGATCCGGTACCATGGGACAAAGATTGTTTGATGGCGTTTTTGCAGCTGAGGGAGGACTTATGTCGCGCCCCGGCTTTAGGGATGCCTGATTACACAAAACCATTTTTGCTTTACTGCTGCGAAAGAGAGGGATGCGCGTTAGCAGTTTTGGCCCAGATACACGGAGATGCGCGTAGGCCAGTGGCGTATTTTTCAGCTACATTAGATCCAGTAGCCGCAGCGTTGCCCGGATGTCTCAAATCCGTAGCTGCAACGGGTGTCAGCATTGAACGTTCTGAAAGCGTGGTAATGGGACATCAGTTAGTGGTGTACGTACCACATTCTGTAGAGTTGTTAATGACCAGGACTAAGACTCAGCATCTGACAAATAGCAGGCTCACACGCTATGAGCAAGTCATACTGGCTGCCGAGAATGTGACCCTAAAAAGATGCTCCGTCTTGAATCCTGCAACTTTGATGCCACTTCCAAACGAGATCGATGACGAAATTTGTACAGACCATGATTGCCTTGATGTGACTGAACTATGCACCAAACCGAGACCCGATATCGTAGATGAGCCATTGACTGACCCAGATGAAATTTTCTTTGTCGATGGTTCATGTGTAAGAGACGATATCGGTCAGCTGAGAGCAGCTTATGCAGTTTGCACAATTACGAGAGTAATAGAAGCCGCTTGCCTGGAAGGAGTACACTCCGCTCAGGTAGCTGAAATTGTTGCTTTGACGCATGCTTGTTTAGCAGGCGACAAACTTCGAGTCACCATATACACCGATAGCCAGTATGGTTTCGGGGTAGTTCATGATTACGGGCAGTTATGGTCTCAAAGAGGTTACATGACCTCCTCGGGTTCTCCCATTAGGAATGGAGAATTCGTGAGACTATTGTTAGAGGCATTGCAAGGTCCCGCAGCCATTGCAGTTGTTAAATGTGCTGCGCATACAAAAAACGTAGATTTTGTGTCACAGGGTAACCGCTATGCGGATGAAGTAGCGCGTTACTGCGCAGAACAGGGATATTCTCACACTGATGGAAAAGTGGGGGGAATCCAAGAAAGAACCGAATTGACAATGTTGTTGGATACTGTAGATACGTGGGATGAGCTAAGGAGTGTTCAGGAAAATGCACCAGATGATGAGAAAAAGAGTTGGGAAACAGCTGGTTGTATTAGAAGTGAGATGAATTTCTGGATATCTGCAGATGGGAGAGCAGTTTTACCAAATAAACTTGTTAGTCCAATGGCAAGGAAATTGCATGGATCAGCACACATAGGTAGAGATGCTATGGTGAGAGTATTCAGACAAACGTGGTTCAATCCAAAGTTTAGAGTAGCGGCAGAAGCAGTGTGTCAGCGATGTGCGATCTGTCAGCAGCTAAACGTAGGAAAGAGAACACCAGTTACATTGAGTCACATTGGGAGGTCGGGGGGGCCTTTCAATAGAATGCAGCTTGACTTACAAGAAATGCCTAAATGCAATAGACTCAGATTCGTTTTAGTGATTGTTTGCATATTTTCTAGATGGGTTGAGGCTTACCCTACACGTAGGTGCGATACACTTACAGTAGCAAAATTGTTACTTAGAGAGTTGATACCAAGGTTTGGGGTGCCATCCTCTTTGGAATCGGACAGAGGAACTCATTTTAACAGCGAAATAGTGAAGATGCTATGTTCAGCTTTGGGTATCGATCAGAAACTTCATTGCAGCTATCGACCAGAAGCTTCAGGGATTGTAGAGCAAATCAACAGTACAATCAAGTCCAGACTTGCCAAAGTTTGTTCCGCAACATCCCTGAGTTGGCCAGACGCACTTCCAGTGGTTCTTATGAGCATACGTAGCACACCAGATAGAAAAACAGGTCTCTCTCCTCATGAAGTGCTAACGGGGAGAGCCATGAGATTGCCATCGGTTCCGACTGCAGCCCTAGTGAACATCACAGGCGATTTGATCTTGGACTACTGTAAGGGACTATCTGATGCCGTTAATTCTGTGTCCCTCCAGGTCCAGGCTGCAGAGGTTCCATCAGCACAAGATTTGTGCCATGACCTGAGTCCGGGGGACTGGGTTTTGGTGAAAAAACACGTCAGGAAGAACTGCTTAGACGTGCGCTGGAGAGGACCGTTTCAAGTCATACTAGTGACGAATACTGCAGTAAAGTGTGGAGGCCTGCCAAACTGGATACATGCCTCACACACCCGAAGAGTGCCAACACCTCTAGAAGAAACAGCTCCTCTCTCGGATGAGAATCCAGCGGAAAGCGGAGAAGCCATAGAGGGGGAAAGCCAAGCTGTGGAGGTGAGCGAAGAGGCTGAGATTGAGACGGAACAGGACGACGAAGGTCAGGATACCAGTGAGACCGAAGTCGCCTCAGGAGAAGAGAGTAATTGGGAGATTGAATCAGATACTGAACAAGCAGAGAGTGACCAAGAGACAAGTCCAAGAACAAGGAGCGGGAGGACAAGGAGTGACGAAGCTAGTTGGCCGGAGAGAAGGAGAAGGCCAAGCTTAAAAGCAGATCAAGGGAGAGCTCTTGTCCCGATCGCTGAAGAATCGGACCAGGAAGAGGAAACTACAGACTCAGGAACTGAGAGTCCAAGGAGATCGAGAAGGGTACGTGTGCCCTGCAGAAGGTACGCCACCCCAGAGTGGACTTATCTAGCAGATGTCTTGGGGACAGAAATCTGGGAGAGTGAAGAAAGTGAAAGTAATCGATCACGATCCATTTGTGGCAGTGGAGATATGGATGTTGACGCCTGGACTCGAGACTGAGGGGTTACTGACTTTCACACTTCCCATACCCCCATATTTGAGTCAAATTCAAGATCTAGTGCTAAATAGATTACAGTTTCCAACTTTTGGTCATCAAATTCCAGAAGAAGAAGAAAAAGTCATTCGTTTTGAATTATTGGAAATAGTTGTGAAAGCTGCAGGTCCAAGAATAATTGTTGATGCATAACAGACTTTTGTATATAAGCTATAAAGAAGAAGATAACCTAGCGCCGAGTGGAAAGAAGAATAAAATTAGGGATTACATTTAGAGGACGGAGAAGGGTTAGGGTTGTCTGTTGCTAAAAGAGAAAAAGACATTGTTGCGAAAAAGAGACTTTGTTGATAAAGAGCACTTTACAGACTGAGAAAGCAAATAAAGCAAACCAAGACTGGAAAAGAAAAACTTTTTCCCAAAAGAAGGAGCTACGCTGTTTGATGACATGGAGAACGGCAACCCAAACCGAAAAGCTAGATGCATAGTAGGTACACTGATAGCAGTAGTAATTTTTCTCATAATTACAGTAGTGACAATATCATACATAATAGGAAATGAAAGTGATAAAGACACAGCAGATGTAAAGCCTGTAACGACTTTGAGACCTGCTCTTGTGGGGAAGAACGAGGAGAGCAATGTGATACGTGAAAAGGCGTTACTGGCAGATGAAGCTCGTAGATTACATGTAGACGAGTCACAGGGAAACTTTAGGTCAAACGCATATGCTAAACTATTGTACGAGTATATCGATGCCATGGAGGCCAAAGATTGCTATGTTTGTATGCAATTGCCGGCTTCTGTAGATGAAGGCATTAGATATCATCATCTCCCATTGACTTATGGGATAACATGTAGTTTACTGCTTAGTATATTTTATGGTAGGGAAGGATTTGAGTACTACTTTTCAAAATTATGATTCGGTACTACCTGAAGTTCCGAATTATAAGCAAATGAATAGGTGGGACTATTACAAAAAGGAGGATAGATTAGCCAAATTCTTTCTTCCTTGGGATACACTAGATACTTCATATGCACGCAGAAATAATCTAACTTGCAAAGTGTCAGAGGTAGAGAAGAAGTTTATAGGACAAGTAGATGACAGATACAGAAGGCAGAAGATTCTAAAAATGTCAGGACAGTGGAAAACAGATTGGACCGAAGAAGAGAAGGCACATAAAAAGAAAGGTAGCAATGGTCCAATAGCATTGGATAGAACGCAGAAAGGAAAGTTATGTTTAACTCGAAGCAAGACATATTATGAGAGTGTATTTGTAGGTGAAGTAAATTGCGAACATGCTTTTCGTTTAGAGTACTATACGAAAGATTTTATGAAAGGAATGCAAGCTATTCCGAATGTATATTTTGTATGTGGAAGAAATGCCTATGTAAAACTACCTGACAATTGGTATGGTTCGTGTTACTTGGCAATTGTCTTCCCCAAAATATATCATGCAAAGGATTTAGCGATCATAGAAGGAAAGGCTTCGACGAGAGCGAAAAGGGAAGTAGGAGATGCAGAAGTAGTTGGAGATGTATTTGGAGCGATGTTTCCTATGTTAGGTTTAATACTTAACGATGTTAAGATCAGGAGACTGGCTACGGTTGTGGATAGATTGTCTGCAAGTACTGCAAGGTCATTAATGTTAGTAGAAGGGGAGATGCAGTCGATTAGAGCAATGGTTCTTCAGAACCGACTTGCTTTAGATGTACTGTTAGCAAAAGAAGGCGGAGTTTGTAAGGCTTTGAAGGTTCAGGAATGTTGTACTTATATTCCTGATAATTCAAAACCACTTGAGAAAGTCATAAGCAACATTACACAGATTCATCAAGAAATCGAAGATTTATCGAAAATAAATGTTTGGGAAAACGTAGGTCATGGAGTAGGAAAGGTTGGGAGTTGGTTTGCTAACCTTGGTAAAAGCATAGTATGGTATATATTAAAACCTGTATTAATAGTATTAATTTGCATAATCACATTGTTAGGTTTAGTAAAGTTGTATAAATGGTATAGGTCGAACCGGTTACAAAGATCCATGAGAGAGCAAGAAAGGAGATTAGCGGCGTTACAAGATCAACAGTACAAAAGCTTAAGAGCTCTCGAAACGATGAAAAGAGGGAATATTGTAACTAGTTCTGTGTAGAGATGTTATTCAAATTGCATTTAGTGATGACTCCTAGAAGTCATCAAAGGGGGGACTGAGAGAGCGCAAATTTGAATAAAAAATATGTATGAGCCATATTTACAAGCACATCGTATAACGTAGGAATGAAATGTATATCGTAACGTGAAGTTGACACTTATAGCATAAAGTTAACCGATGTAATCAAAGTAATATAGGAAATGTAACTGTATTCACTTTAGAACATGTATTAGATTTAGAAGGCCCGTATACGTAGTGGGCTGATGTCGAAATGTGTAGAAATGCTTACGAAAATGTAGAACGTGCAAAGTAGAATTCATGTACGTGTATAACTTTAAATGGAGAAATGGCGTGAAATGTAACGTGGAGAAATGTGCAGAGAGCATATACGGCGATGTAACAAATGAGAATATAAAGTTATACTCTATGTAGTTTGTATTCTATGTACAATATATTCACTTATACGTAGAGGATTTGCTAAATACGAATATATATAAATGTGTGTTAAAGGTTATACTGTGTAGAAAGCTTCTTGTAAGAATGTTAGAAGGGTTTGGGTCATTTGTGATTTTAACCTGACTGACCAAGGGGTCGCAGGAGTGTAGTCCGCTGTATGTAATTTAGTGGGCTCACAGGAGTCGTGAATAGCCTTGCTGTGAACGTGCGAGTCAAGGAGTCTAGCGCTTGCTAGATTTAAGGTGACAACGCCGGACAAGGTTTATGGCCTGAACGTGATAAGAAGCGCTTAGAATTTGAGAGTTGTTTTGAGAAGTCCATTCACAGGACCAAGAAAGGTTATATACATAACTATAAAGATTAAAGTTCTGCTGAGTTTGTTGACTTGTGCTCTGAAATGTCAATTGTAATATTGAATGAGGTCACCAACGAGAAGACGAAGATGGCGTCTGAGGAGAAAGGTCAACTTAACGGACGACGTGAAGAGACGAAGCAAGGAAAAGGCTGGAAGATTACCTCACGGGGAAAGTCCGTGGTGGGCGTCGAAGGGGCGTTCCACCCACACTGTGATTGTGTATTTTAGGGACAGCACCCCGGGGTGAAGATAGCAATTGGCAATTAGCGAAGGGAACAGCGAAGCGAATTGCTCAGAGGGAGCTCAGAGAGAAGGGCGAAGGGTAGATGACTTGAGCAGATGCGCTGAGAGAGAACAGAGCGCAAGAGAGCAGTAGGCCGAGGACCCTTAGAGAGCGGATGGGTAGGCAGCGAGGGTACTGCTTCTTAAATTTAAGTTACCTTTAGAGGCTAAGAGAGTTTGAACTTCTTTGGGAGTCAAACTGCTGACACCTTTTTAGGTTAGGAACTTGCGAAGTAGGGATGTCACTTAGTATAGAGTAGGGACAGATTTAACTTGATTAATTTTCTCTTTCTGTAGATGACGCAAAGGAACCACTTCACATCGATGCTTTAATTGCTGATTCTGCAATTGATTTTGTATTCTTTTGTATACTTATTGAGATTCATCCTGAGAGGATTGTATACGCATTTAATTTTGACTTTTATATAAAACTTTCAAAACTTTATCAGTTGTAAGTGGTTCTTCGGAGTGGCGTCAGTTTATGGGGTTTATCTAACCTATGCGGGGTTTGTCTTTTACTCAATGACAGGAAAAAACCGATCCAAAATTTTCGAATGAGATAAGTTATTAAATTGATCATAAATTGATATCAAAATCTCATTCCTCGCAGAGGCGTGGCTTCAGCGGTCCTCCTTTTCCATGTTTCAGTTAGTCACTGCTGTCGAGCTGGTAGGGACTGCAACCCTCACAGAAGGTTTGATCTCGGAGCAGATGCGGTAAGGCATATGTGGAAACATTCTCTGTGATCAGTGCAGTTAAGTATCGGCCAATCTCCTTCCTATGGTGAGCTCGATGATAGCTAATCTGCTGGTTGTGGTGTCACCCACAGGCCAATTTCCTGGACGACACAGCCACACACAGGCTGGCCTTCTGTGTGTTAGGACCATGCACTGGCCAATCTTCTTTTGAGAAATACAGCAATGTACAGGCTGATCTTTGTGTCGGCAACACATCAATACAGCCATACACAGGCCATTTTCAAAGAGTTCTTGGAAATTGAACAACAAGTTGGGCTGTGGGGTCCCACGTTGGTGCAGCAAAAGCAGACAGGTGATGGGTCTGCACTTTCAGATCAATTGAATACAACACGCACTAGGTGCCAAAACAGAAGATCAAAATTTGGGATTGTTCTCCTTCAATTTCCTTTCTAGGTTGTCCTTTAAAAGTTTCTATCTAGAAACCGCCTTTTTTATAGAGTGATGCTACTCACAGCAGGGTTGTGTCCATCTTTGAGCACCCACAAAAAAGTCTCAATGTGCTGTGAGGTTTCTGCATGTGGTTGTCATCAGCCAACTGAAAGTGTAATAAAGGAAAGAAGAAAGGTCGGGCCTTACCTAAAGGTCCCTTCACCTTGTACAAAAGAGTTTGCAGTCCCGCCCTTCACCACTACCATGGCAAGTTAGGAAGACTAATCAGCAGCTCCTTGTACATCAAATGCCGAACTATTTTTTTTTAAGTAGCCTTGTCTCCATTTTCCTCACTTCAGTGTCTAGGGTTCGTACCTACAGCTTCAGAAGTGTCAGCAATGCACTTCCACTGTGTAGGTAAACAACCTCACCTCCACCCTGTGCAATAGATCAGGCTAGAGGTATCCAAAATACGTACCACACTCCTTCGTTAGTCTGATTCACTCACACACCATGCATGCACCTGTCAGGCTACATACAAAAATGTAAAACATGCACTGGGGATTTTAGTGCTAGGAATTTGGGTAAGTAGATAGCAGCACCAGACGGCCCCCATTCTTGTACACATGAAAAGTTCTGATCACAACACCCTTGACAAGGGCAGCAGACCAATGTCTTTCAATGAGGGCAGGCACGCTTGGTGCACTGCTTGCGATGACAGGATAGCTCCATGACCATACTCACATGAAGATACAGACCTACTCCTATGACCTCATACTAGAGTAGCGTAACGCCAGGGACTTTGCCTATTCACACAAACTTCATAAGTGTGAGGCCAGGGCCAAAATCAAAAACCAAGATGCTCGATATATGCTGCCGGGTGTTCTAATCAAGGGAATGTGCCTGGATGCTATGCAGGGGCTTTCCAGGCACAAAGACTCCTCTCCGAAATTAGACTACCTAGAACCCTACTTCACCATTAAAGAAGTCTGGTCATCAGATCCACAAAACCACTGGGAAAGTGCCCTTGCATTCCCATGATTCATTATGGGTTTGTGCTCCAACATTAAATCTATATCTTGCAACAAGATTGACCTGTTCAGCAAATTAAGATTCTCACCCTTTGCTGCCATCAACCAATTGATGTTTTTGTGATCTGTCTCAACTACAAACATAGCACCTAGCAGATATGGGCAGGACTTTCTCAAAGTCAACACTCTGGCAAATAATTACTTCTTACAATGGCCTCCATTTTCTCTGAAATTTAGCCTGTAACAAATTAGGGCCACTTGATGCTCCCAACCCTTATCATTGAATTAAGCCCGAACTACTCCAACTCCATTATCTGTGGCATCTGTTTGTACTATGAAGGGATGGCTGCAGTCAGTGGCCTTCAGTACAGGTGCATTGCATAGTGCTGTCATCAAGTCCTCAAAAGATGTTTGATACTTCCCAGTCCAGATCACCCTCATGGGATGCTTCTTGGTTGTCAAAAATGTCAATGGGGCACCTACAGCTAGCAGCAGAGTCCTATAGTTACCAGTGGGTCATAAACGTTGTTCATTTAAGTTTTCCTACTCCAACACAGAATGAATCATGGCATGCAATAGGGATATCTTCAGGATACCCCCTGAGCCTCAATGGAGATAACAGCGGCGTGCCCCACCAGGCTCTTGGTTCCTGTGATAATCAGTTTTGCCACCTGTATCCTGATCAACACCTACTCTAGGTGCTTCCAATCATCCTCCCATGAATTGCTAAACACTCCAATGTCGCCTTAAGTAGCCAGTTGCCAGTGATCAAATCAAAGTTCCTCATGTATTTTTCTGCACCCAGCCAGTCGACATGCTTCTTAGGTCTGACTATCAGATGTGCATCTTCTTTAGTAACCTTCTTGAGGGCCCTGTAGTCTATGAAAAAGTGCAAGTCTGGGGGATCTTGTTTGGGTACCAATGCCATTAGACTGACCCAAGGACTACTGGATAACTCAATACAACCCACCTCCAACATCTTGGTCACTTTTGGCTGAATACACTCATGAATGCAGTCATACATGAAATAAGTCATATTTAGGCTGTGGGGTTTTAGGTTTAAACCTATAATAACTGATAAAACCCCACTGAAAGAATAATAGCCCTCACCGGTGAAAACATATAAACACTGAAAAAGCACCTAGACAACCACAAACTAAATGCCATTCAAAGAAAGGAAAAAGAGAGTGAAAGAGTAATTTTTTTCTTCCTGAAGGGGTCAATACAATGTAACTTTGTTATACAAGCTAGCAGTAACAATATTCTGCTTGAGTTTTGTTCTTTAGCGATGCCACTAAAATATTGTTTCTTCTTCCTTTTACTTTTTCAGTTTTGTGGCCTTTGGTCTAAAGATGCAGGGTTTAGTTTTATGTTTTAGGTCTAGTTTAATTATTTTCTAAACTATAGAGAATCAGGAAATATCAAACTTATATTTGATATTTTGGCTGCATTTGATTCTTTCACTGATAGGTAATATGGCTGGTTTCATAAAAATCTTTCCTAATATGTGTCATCACAATTACCCACAGAGAATGGGTAAAACCCCTTAATACATCAGGCCATAGTTTCTAGTGGGTCAGTATTGATAGTAGGTGAATTGCCAACACCTCAGGCTTTAAACATTCAATGCAAGGTATAGTGACAAGTATATATATCACCAAGCATCTGGGATAGTGATGAAAACATGACACCAGACTTTTGGAAAACATGGAACGCAGTCTAACTTGTAATGCTCTGAAAAAAAGGTTCTTTCCAAGTTCAACAAAGATTGGAGTGATATTGTTTGTGTTTGCAGTAATTCAGCTACGTATATAAAAAAGTTGTGCGATGACCTGTCAAAATTGATAACCGAGCTGAAGTGATTCCCTGTAGGAGATCCTTGCCACTTGTTAGATGGTATGCTGAAAGCATCTTTACAATCTTCAGAGTTAATGAGGGATGCTATTGACTTTTTAGATCATTCTGGGGCACCGTTTTGTTATGCACAGGAACTAAAATGCAAATATTTATAATGTTGTGCTTTATGTGGCATCAAAGAAAAAGTCATCCCAACTGTGTCCCTTAGCTGATGGTTGTCAGCCCAAGGGGCTATGAATGCTGAGAGGGCTTTTTCACAGAGTTTACATGGGAAGGAAAGAGCACGCGAACATGACCCAAAGACTCACTGAAGAAGTATTGTATGATGTTCTACAATAAGATTAATTTGCAAAAATCTATTTGGACCTCATATACACTATAAGTACAATGTCTATATACCATGTTCTTTCAGTGCAGAAAGCCAGCAATAATAAAAGCAGAACGTTCCATAAACACCGGAAAAACACTTTTTCTGTTGTTTTTAGTGGCGCGAAAATGTGTAACCACTGATAACAACTGTTTTTTAAGATATTGAAAACACTGAAAAAACCCCACCAGAATTTACCAAAAATAGAAACTGAAAACAGGAAAGCCTAGTCATATTTAACTGGTAGACGATCTCCAGTCAATTATCACTTGACAAAAGAAGGAGAGAGAGAAGGGAACATAGGCACTCGTTCGTCTTCTCTAACTTTGAATTCAACAAACAAAGAGAACAAGCTCAAAGCTAAGATTTAATTAACCCAGTCATCCGGTTCATCAGAAAAAGTCTCCCTTGCAGGGAACCCATTTGGTTTATAGAAGAACCCTCACCCAGCAACCTAGTAGGTGGCAAGCCTTATCATAGGGTTCCCACCCAGGGGGCTGAGTGCCTCTTAGCTGTGCTTCGACACCTTATTACAGCGGAGCTGGTTTTCTGTTGTGTTTCTTACTAGTGAGGAGTGAATACAGTGTAAGTGAAAAATTAAAGTTAAAACTACCTCTGGGGTACCATATACTTTAGTATGTAGTCCATGGGGGAGGGTTAAAAGCAAAATATTTGGTTGTGAATGAAAGAGTGTGATCCCGGACGTCTCTTGAATGATGTGAAAAAAAATCAAAGTGTAATGTTCCACATGTTTCAGCCAATGAGTTTACAATTGATTGGCTTGCTTCAGGACCTGCGGTTCAGAGTAGAATCGCCTTGAACCTACATGAACTATGCACACACGCTAAGGTGTGCATAGGTGTGTAAGGTGCGTAACTTACGGGTTACACCATCAGATTTGATCATTTCTGCAAGAGAAAAAGGGGTATAACATAATTATGAACTATAAAAAGGTCCCCCATGGTCAGGACCCATCATCAATGCATGTGCCCCCGGGTAGTGTCTTATCCTCTAGTGATAGGTGTGCCTGTGAGTGTAGTGGCCGCATCATCTAGCATGCAGCACTAAATACAGGATGTCTCTCAAAGGACTATGGCCTATTAAATAGGGGCTATCAGATTGTAATTCAGATTTTTGAGAAAATCCGAATCGCACCTCGTGTGCTATTGGACTGTCAGTTAGCCCGTTATTACTATTTAAAAGTAAAACATCACAATGTGCTGGTGCGTCAATTAATAAGGCAGGGTGAGTCAAGGAAGGTGTGTAAGGATATTACAACAGACTGTCAGAATAAAATCCACCAAGGGGGAGCAAATGATTTAGAGTACCACCTACTTAATGCACGAATATTTTTTGTAACATAGATCACGGTGGGAGGCAGTGCCTATTGTCACACTCTGTACATGGTAAGGAGGGTAAAGAAAAAAGTAAAGAAAATGGTATCAGCACAGGTTGTACCTGTCATGTGGCTTCTCGAGCAAGCGGTATTCTGCTTTAGTTACTCACACTGTCAAGGTCAGACGCCTGCTGGGTTACCTACTCATTTGTTTTTTCCGGGATCTCTGCAAAGCTGTGTCCCTGGTCCCAGGAGGTTTAAAAGACTGAATTATCCTGCCTACGTTGACGCACAGTGCGCGTTGACGCACGGATAAGGCTTTCTGATTGGTTAGGGCAAGCGAGCCCCTCTGGTGAATTAACCCTCACCTCTCTGCTATAAACCAAATGTGTTCTCTGCAAGGGAGACTTTTTCTGATGACTGGGTTAACTAAAGCTTAGCTTTCAGCTCGTTCTCTTTGTTTGTTTATCTCCAGTCAATGCCATGAGCATAGTAATGTGTTTACCTTGGAGACAGTAGAAACATGGGAAAACCATCTCAGTACTTTTCCCTACACTGCTTTTGCTGCAAAGGTGTCACCCCAGTGGCAGCTCTATTCTTTCCAGACATCTATACTTTACGTCACTAGTCAGTAAGTTAAGAAAAGGCTCACTGTCTTCATCAACATCCTCGGCAATGTCTATTGTAATCTCTCCAGAGGTAAGGCTTAAACCAATTCATGTGGAACACCCTTCTGGGCTCCCTTGTAGAACCTGTGTCTACCAAGTATTTCACATCAGAAACCTTCTGCACTACATTGTATATCCCACACCATTTATCCTTTAAAGTTCTGGAACAAATGGGCTTCAGTACCAATACCTTTTTGACCTTCTTGGTATCAAGTCAGGGTCGCTTTCTGTTAATACCACTCCAGCATCAACTGTTCGGTTACCTGAAGGGTTTGTTTAGCTTGACCTATGTATTGCACCATCAACTTCCTCAGTCCAATCACATAATCCACAACATCCTTCTGAGGTAACTTGGAAGTTCCTTCCCACCCTTCTCTGATCAATTGAATATGGTACACACTAGGTGCTCTAACAGAAGCTCAAAAGTAGTGAAATTAATTCCCTTCTCTGGGGCCTCCTTGTAAACAAGCAAGACATATTGCAGAAAAAGATCCCAATTTCTCCTGAGGTTCTCTGGCAGAGTTCCCATTCTGCTCTTAAGAGTCTTATTGAACATTTCTACCAATCCATTGGCTTGTGGGTGGTATACTGTGGAAGTGCAAGTTGCTGGGGTGATCAAATGGATTGCCTACAACTGGCAGAGGACTTCGCCTTATCCAGTGACTTAAAACTCAATCTGCAAGTGGGACGCTCTTGTAGTACCTCTGTGTATTTCTGTGCATCCCAACCCAGTAAAACAGAAGATCCAACATATCCTGGATCTTTATAGTTCCCATGTGGGCTAGTGTACCAGTGGCAACAGACCAGTGCCAACAGGAAATTCCTGTGCACTAGGAACAATTAGCTTCTTGCTACCACCTGGCTCAGGATTCACATGCTCACTATGCAGCTGTCTATCCTCCCAACTAACATAATGCCTTCCAACCACACTCTTACTGACCTGTTAGTAGGCTTTCACCCAAAGTCCATGGGGTCAGTCTGCACCAACAAAAAGGCCCCGCTTGCAGTAACCCCTCTGGAAAGCCCTGTGAATCCTTGGATCCAAAGTCATGCCAGGTGGAGCAGAAAAACCATAAAACTCTAGCATGTACTCTTTCAATCGCTCAATTTGCTGTGGCTTCCCCGATGACCTGGGATGGGGTTGAGTCCCACTTTTGTGTTTTGTGTTCTCTCTATGTCGTCAATTTGGACTTACTGGAGAACTTCAAAAGCAAGGTAGACCTCTTAAGCAAATAGTCTAAGAGTGAGGCCAGGCCTGCCCATTACCTAGAGCTGGTCCTATGCGAAGGTTTCAATTTGTTCTGATTCTCAGCTACATATAGCTTTACTGTCTGGGTCATATTAGCGTGCTTTATGACACACTTGTCACTTGATTTTGAGTTGTGTCCCAACCCCAGAAACCAGAGACACACCACCTGCGGGTCTGTGACTAATACCTGTTTTCTGTAGTCATAGCATGGCTTGAAGCCTGATGTTTTTGGAGGGGGCATAGTGCCCTAGCACACTGGTTCTCAATTGGTAGTCATCAAAAGGTCGAAGAATGGAGTTGCAGAGCTCCAGATGTATGCCAGAATGGGCAGAAAGAAAGGAACTGACATTAGCTCACAACAGTGGTCTTCATATGCTGCTCTATTCTGTAATTTCCAGGGTTGTACGGAGCCTGCAAGGACCACCCAGTTGCACCTATCAGAGTGCAGGAACATTGCTGAAAAAGCATCCAGATCCAATCTGGCACCAGAGGAATATTCTAAAAGTGAGGAATCTGCAATTAGAAGTATTCATCAGAAACATGTTGCATATGAAGCACCAGCACTCACCAGTGACACAATGCACAGACAGTGTCACTATGCACAGACACACCTGCTACTAAATCAACAATACCAACAACGATAATTCAGCAAACGTCTGTGATGTGTTGGTTTATGATGAATGTTCCAGGGCTTAAATCAAGGAACCTGCAAAAGTCAATGACTGACAATACAGAAGATGGTACAATAGTACTTGAATGACCAAACATTTTCTTCTTGGATAAAGATTATTTGATCTATTGGAAAGAGAAAAATTAAATCAAAAGGCAGGCAATAAAGTATTTTGCATGTCCTGTAGCAAGTATATTTTTGGGCTGGGTTTTCAGCACAACTTGAGCAACCATTACAGTTGCAACAACCATTCTCTCCCCTCAAAACTTGAAGAACCTGAAAATGATCAAAATTAATAAACATGTCATACCCAAAATGTATAAGGCTCCAGGAGACAATAAAGTGGATGGGTTTGAATTCCTGGTCATTTCAAGTGTAAGGAGAGATTGTCCTCCTGAAGAGGTGTCTAAATATGAAGATGGACTCTACTTTCGAAAATAAAAAGTAAAATACTAGGTACTCAATAGAAATGTCAGCTGTAGAAAAAGAAACAGAAAAGAAAGGAACAGAACAGAATTCGTTTGTTTTTTTCGAGTTGGTGTGCTGATGTAAATAACCTTAAATTGACCGGTTTGTGTGGCAAAGACAGATACTCACGGTGGACACAGCGATTTTTGCCTGGTAACTGACTGATGAGAGGTGGCAAAGAACGAAAACAAATTCAACCCTAGCATTAACCATAGACTTTGCAAAGAGCAATGGCCTCTGTGTCTGTAATGGACACCTCAATTTCTTGAAAAAACAAGATGCTTCCCATGCCTAACCTTTCATTCCACTCTCAGCTGTCAGTAAAAGTTCAGACTAAGAACTGAAATGCTTATGTATATCCCCTCCATGAAAAATAAACCAAAAGAATGATTGATGGATACCACACTTGGAACAAGTAATTTGTATCAATGAATGGCAAATGATGAATCATGTGACTGATGAGAGAGTCTTAGGACAACTTTGTATTTAATGTTAGGTGATTATCCTGGATAAACATGTCCACATGTTTCTTGATTGGACTACAGTTAACCGCAATCTAGCATTTTTTGGTCTTCAGATATCTTTCAATTTACCATTATTAGTCTAGGGCTCAATTAGTTTTTCGTTTATGGTTTGACAGGTCTGACTTTTGGGGGAAAAATTTAAATCTGGAAGTCCTGTCAAAAACATCCAGAACTGGGAACAATCCTTTTCTACTTTTTTTGGAAAAGAGAATCACAGAGACTTACACTTGCCCTTTGGAAAGAGGTAAGTAATTTGAATAATGATGGCCACTAGCTCGAGTGGTAAATCCTGAGTGATTATAATGTTGTGGACACGGCTAAATATTTTTATTGTTTTGGTGATCAGTCATTCCGGTTACCTGCCGCTAGTTGACTCATCTCAAAGATTGGAACTAAACTGATCCTTAGTTAATAATTCGCCAGCTTTACTCCGCCACACATCATGCCCACCAGAACTCTCCAACACTGAAATTTTCTTTTCTCATTCCAAAGGCTTTCTCAACTACACGGAACCTCCATTGCACTTTTACTCTGCTGATCAGCCTGGTACCAAAGACAGACAACGCCAGAATGCAGAAGCACACGTTTTATAAGCTTCCTTAATTATATATTTTTATTATAAATATTTTTAAACTGTGCATCATCCGTATTTTACATTCCAGCCGTGGTAACTATTAACTAACTTAAGTGACTGTGGGGTGTAAAAGACTGTATGAATATGTTAATTTCACTTTCATCTTCTTTCAATGACAAATCTGCCATGCTCAAGGAGTTGCAAAATGCTGTCTCTAGCTCTCTGTGAGAATTTCCTTAACTCACTCAACCCATCCAGTTCAGTTCAGTTTAGTTCAAAAAGCTTTATTCGGTTTGTTTTATACAACCATATAAGCTGAACAGTTTAAAAGAAAATCACAAAAGTTAAAAATTATTGGTATACATTAACAAGATAAACATCACAGGCACAAATATATTATGCTCCACTTGCTCTACAATTTATAGAAAATTATTCCACGTGCCAACTCTCATAATGACTCTAGCACTGAAAGGCGGCACGACCGCTATATAAATATTTAAAAACAAAAACTGTAACACGACACAAATTAATACACCATATTAAAGTGCGTAGTGCAAAAGCAAGATGCATGTGCAAGAGACCAAACGTGCAAAGTCGCATTCGTCAGATAGCTATGTTTCCCATAGTTAAAGGGCTTAACTTGTTCTCTAGGTGTTGACAGATACATAAATTCAACACTACAAAATGAATTTCAGGATAGTGCATTAAATAATTATTATTCTCTTACTCTATGGACCATTTCATTACAATTTCTACCATATAATAAAACAATACATTTACAGAACATCAAAGTATTCCTATCCTGACATAAAGTGACATGTGCATGAAGGCAAATTTAACCCTATGAAGGATTTTCACCTAAAATGCATTCATAAATATCTGCTCTGTTATGATCCTTCGCACTATTTGCCACATGATATAAAGTGACATATGCATAATTCCAAAGAAGGCAAATGTAAACAAACAATAAGTACAATATCACAGTATTATCGATGCATTTCAATAAATAATGTGCGACATAAAAACAAATGTCTGGACTCTCAAGAGAACATAACAAATTCATAGCATCTACTGTTGAACGAATATTGTATTTTAAAAGGATAGGCTTCAGATAAAATTTCCTAATAAATTCATAAAATTTACAGAATAGTAGGAAATGGCAACAACTCTGCTTAGAAATATCATCACAGGGGCATTTCATAGTAGAGCCTGTCCCGATATCGGGGAAGGATACAAGGTGGTGGGCAATGCCTAACCTTAAACGTATTAAAACAAATCGGTGCGAGGGTCTTGACACATCCACCAAATATGCCTGAAACCCGCTTTTAAGTTTGAGTTGCCTGTAAAAAAACTGAGGTCTTTTGGGTCCTAATTAATTTGAAATGCTCTTCCCTCTTACATAACAGAAATGAATCTTTTATTTCTTTCTTGGAAAAAGGTATCCCAAATTCGGACTCTTTCATAATATTAAAACCAAATAATACTCTATACCAATGGATAATGTAGGTCAGCCATGGGATGCGCGAACAATAGTCTAATTTAAGACAATCTCTAATGATGGACTGTGTGAACTCCGTTTCGCTCTTATTCCAAATAGATCGCCATAGGAGCAAGGGATGCAGGGCTGCCAAATCTGTTATATAATTGAGGCCAGTTTCCAGATGAATTAAATCAGTGGAAGCTGAGGCCGGAGCACTCAGCAACCGTTTTAGGAAACTATTTTTATCCCTTTGGAGTTGAACTGAAGATGAGAAGCCCCATAATCCAGCTCCATACAGAGCTGAAGAAACACACCTTGCATTGTATATGGCCACCATGTCCCTTATTCTGCGGTCTTCCAATTTCATAGCAAAGCGAACAATTTCATTTATATTCCTAGTCATTTTGTATCTAATATTTTCTTGCTCACCCGCCCATTTACCATTACCTTCAAAAATAATACCTAAATAATAGAAGGTATTAACAGTTTGTATTTTAGAGCTGTCCAAAAAGAAGGACCTCGATGACTTCAGTTTCTTCCCACATATCATGGTATATGTTTTGGATTTATTTATTAAAAGTTTCATATCCTTAATAAAAACAGTGAACTCATCGATAAGTCGCTGAAGGCCTAATGGGGTGCGTGAAATTAAAACAGCGTCATCGGCATATAATAGTTCCGATACAGCCTCACCACCAATTATAGGCGCATCTGCTGAAATATTATTTAGTACCATAGCTATTTGGTTGATGAAGAGGGAAAATAAAAGAGGGGCCAATACGCACTCTTGCCTGATGCCTCTTTGTTCAGCAAAGAATAGTGTTCGCTCGCCAGTTGGCCCGTATCGAACACTACAGGATAATTTCTCGTAGACCCGGGCTAAAAAGAACACTATCTCTTTTGGGGCCCCAGATTCCAGCAGCACTTTCCAAAGAAGGGAATGATCCACTAAATCAAATGCGCTGCTCAAATCAGCGAAGCATAAAAACAAATTACCCTCTTTAGAAACTGTATATTTATTAATAATTAGGTCCAGATTTATACATTCTTCAATAGTACCTAAACCTTTCCTAAATCCATATTGGACTGGGGTTAGGACTTTGGACGGAGAGGCCCAAGTTTCCAATCTTTTTAAAAGTACCCTAATCAAAACCTTTATAGAGGAGTCAAACAGCGAAATCGGGCGACAGTTACATGCTTCGGAGCACAAGCCCTTCTTATGTAATGGTCCAAATAATGATTGGGCCCATGATATAGGGAAATTCCCCATGGCTGCAATATTAAAAATCCTTGTAAGGATCGGTGCCCATAAATTCATTAAATCCTTGTACAAATCAATTGGAACACCGTCTGGACCCGGTGCCTTCCCCCCTTTACTGTTCATCAACCCTTACTGCACCTCTTCAACATCAATCGACAATGGTAATGTAGGCCATGTAAAATCATCATCTAAAAAGGAAGAAGTTAAACACAACCTATCCGGATTAAAAATGTTAGAAAAGTGTTCAATCCATTCAGTGCAGTTCACATAACGTTTTCAGTTCGGGAATACAATTTTCCTTTAAAAAAGGGCTATTTACAGTTTCCCAAAAGAGTTTGCTGTTATTAGTGTCCGCAGCCATACTTAGTTTATTCCAGGCATCAGATCTCAACTCTTTTTTGTGTGTCATCATGGCTAACTTATATTCAACTCGAAGCTCATGCACTAGCAATTGGTTACGAGGATAAGTCCTCAGCGCCAATTTCAATTTCTGTAATGTCTGGGTACATTTGGAGTCAAACCATCTGGCGCCAGCCTGTTTCCTCCCTTTGGTATTCCTTGTTAGTACATTTTAATTATGTTATTTAGATCAGAAAATGTGGTAAGTAATATATCAGGAGTGACCTCTTCGCTAAGACAGTATCCAATTGCTTTCCTGCCTTTAGTGACCACTTCCGTTTGAATCTTTATGGGATCTACGCCATTCCACTTTATTCTCATCCCGTTTGGTCTCGTAGGGAGAATATCCGATAGTCGGTCCTCAGTATTAGTTAATTTATTACCCCAATCTAAAAATACCATAGAAATACTATTGTGATCACCAACCACCTGTTCTGATATCCAAAGGTCAGTAAAGGAGCTATTCTTCGAGATTAGAATATGATCAATATTGCTGTTAGCATTTCTCCCAGTGAAAGTCGGGCATTTAATATAGCTCTGCTTCATGGAACAATCCAACAGGTCAAGATCAAATTTTGCCATTAATACATTTAAATGACAAAAGCGAGAAAAGGTGCCCACACCCTCTTGTATTAGTATAGAGCCAATCAAAGGAATACCAAGTGCAAATTTATGAAACTCGGTAAGGTACTTTTATTTATACCTGTTACTCACATTATTTTTGGATTATTTTTATAAGAGCTTTTATGTTTTGGCAGAAATAGATACACACATATTAAACACGTTCATCTACAATTGATAAACTTTTCAAAAAGAAAAAACAAATTTAAAACAGTACCGCAATAACACAGAACATACACATTATAAACAAACAGTTCATGAATTTTGTCAAAATGAATTAATATTTATAGACAAAACAAAGCAAAGTGCGACCAAGAGCAAAGGCAAATTATATAGATGTCAATAAATCACTCAATTATACTAATGGCTCTTGTGAATGTGCCGACGCGTTTCAGGTTCGAACAGCAAGTTTTCGCACCCTCATCAGGGCTTTGTTAGTTTGTCTGTGTAAAAACACAAAAATAATAAAGTTTTATTGAAAAAACTGAGTGCCTCAATCTGTACCATCCTATATTAGTGTAAACGATTGAAAAATACCTGTATCAATCGAGTAGTGCGTTTTTATTAAATGAATCAGGGGGACAATGCTGCAAGCTTCCGATCTGAAAAGAACGAAGCATAATTTGTATCAGGGCTTAAACTCGTTTAATTTCGCCGATATAGTGTGGGAAAAAAGGAGTCCCATTAATCCACCTACCTCACTGCGCATCATCCGATGCCTTGTGAAGAGAGGAGGTTGTGGTCTTTGAATCAATCGACCTGATTTGGAAAAAATGATGAACTTGTTACACAGCCGTGTAACATAGCAAACCAGGCGGGTATTAACCAAAACTTAAATGAATCCCATACCTTCTTTTATGTTTCAAAAGTGGAGAAAATATCCTGTAGGTGCTGGCACTATGCTTCGATGAGAAAGCCTATTTAGAAAAATGATACAGAAACGACTGCACGTCAGATCACAGCCGCCGAAAAAATTGAGCGCTTCTTGTCAATGGATAGAAACAATCAATTGGCACTCTGTGACATACCTGTAATCCGGTTTGGATTCAGGTGCACGTTTTTTTTGGCAGCCCACGTACTGTCCGTATATTTCTCAGTTGCTTGGAGCCCACTAAAGTAGAACACAGGGTCGGGGAAGAAGAAACAAGTCCCTGTGAGTTTCGAGTGAATTACGTGCATATAAGCGCTCATTGAGCCGAATTCATAGTTCCTAAGGACTGACCTGTGTGTCTTTAGCCGTCACTCGCTATTCTCCTTCTCAAGGTTCCCACTCGTATGGAAGACCGCGGGCGGTCACCATCTTGGTAATTAAAGGCAGGGGCGGAGAATTCCTACTCCCTTGGCATTGTGGGAATCGTAGTCCTGACTCATTTCGAGACACATAAAGGCTCTATAACTCGAAAACCCATGTTTATCAGTGTAGCTGTGCCATTGAAAAAAACGGAGCCATACACCTATGATTATTGAAAAAGAAGGGGGGCGTAGGGAGGGAATCATTTTGTAGTGAAGGCAAGAATCATCTCTTTATACCGCCATGCCAAAGCAGGTAATACAGCCATCACAGTCTAGCCAATTCAGACATGGTGTTCAAACCTGTCAATGTGCTGTTAAATTTCAAAATAAGGTAAGCTTCCTTTTGAAGTAACACCCGGTCGACATCCGTGGGGCGCTGTACTGCATTTATTGTAAATAGTACTGTCCATTTGAATTCATGTTCAGAATGCGATTTTTCCATGAAATGCTCTACCATGGGCGCAGTTTGAATTTTCTCCTTGATCCGGGATCTATGCTGGCTAATGCGTAGGTTCACCTGTTGGTTTGTCTTGCCAATATAGATTTTTTGGCAAGGGCACATTATGACGTATACAACGTTTTTGGTCTTACAGTTAGAAAACCCTGTGTGTTTCCACTTGACTCCCTGATGCTCAAATTCTTTCCCCTCAATTGTGTCAAGGCACGCCACACAGTTTCCTAATCTATGATGCCCTTCAATTGGCTTCATATTCCAACAACTCAGAATGTCATGTTGGGGTTTCGTCTGGGTCCGATTCGCTCTCACGATTTGCTGTCCTATGCTTTTGTTCTTTTTATAGGCAAAAATCGGGCGAGGGAAAGGACATTCCAGTCCTTCTAACACATGCCAATTTTTCAAGATCGTTTGTCTCATTCTGTGGGTGTCGGGGCTGAAGGTGGTCACGCACACAAGGCGGTCAAGTTCTTTCTTCTTTTTTATCTCTAACAAACTCTCACGTGGAGTATAACATGCTCGTTTATATGTCAAACATGACATTCTGATGAGGGTTCGAAAACTTGCTGTTCGAACCTGAAACGCGTCAGCACATTCACAAGAGCCATTAGTATCATTGAGTGATTTATTGAGATCTATATAATTTGCCTTTGCTCTTGGTCGCACTTTGCTTTGTTTTGTCTATAAATATTAATTCATTTTGACAAAATTCATGAACTGTTTGTTTATAATGTGTTTGTTCTGTGTTATTGCGGTACTGTTTTAAATTTGTTTTTTCTTTTTGAAAAGTTTATCAATTGTAGATGAACGTGTTTAATATGTATCTATTTCTGCCAAAACATAAAAGCTCTTATAAAAATAATCCAAAAATAATGTGAGTAACAGGTATAAATAAAAGTACCTTACCGAGTTACATAAATTTGCACTTGGTATTCCTTTGATTGGCTCTATACTAATGCAAGAGGGTGTGGGCACCTTTTCTCGCTTTTGTCAGTTATATACGGTCCAACCCCTTCCCTCAGTCCCAAAAAGGACCTAACTCCTTTTCTTTCGCATTAATACATTTAAAGCCATGCCGTATCCACAATGTGGGAAATGTAATAAATCATCATCTATCCCATAGGGAATAGTATGGGCCATCATGAAACCACATGAATTAGTCAAGGTAGCTGGGAAGCCCTAATATTAAAGTCCCCAGCCCACAGGATAACTGCAAGTTTGCTAGATAATTTCAGTACCCTGTCTATCTCCTTTCCTATTAAATCTAGTGATGTATCCCTATCCCTAATAAAATTGTTATTATAGTAATTTATTAAAACCAAATCCTTGCCCTTTGGCAACATTAGCCTCAAAATTTGTCCATAATCGCCAATAGATAAATAACCAATGATTTTGCATCCAATTAATTTAGTGGATATAAGTAACAACAATCCACCCTTTGCTCTGCCTGATGGAGAAGGTATAGCATTTAAGCAATAGGATGTATAACCTTCCACTACAACCACATCTGTACTCCAAGTTTCTTGTATGCGGATAAAGTCACTTCCATGGTTAACAAAATTCTGCCCAAAAAGTGTATCTAACTTTTTCCCAAGACCAGCTATATTCCAGGTAGTTAGTGTATACCCTCCCAGCATTATAGTTTCTGTTCCCGGTTTATCGTTTATGTTTAAATGCAGTGTACCTACATCTGTTAAGGACACCGGTTCTATTATAATTGGATTATTGCTCTCATCATTACCATCAATCTCGGGCACCATATCAGGTTCTGTGTGTTGGGTTTGGATGATACATAGTTTATCTCCCGTGCTTGTTAATCTATGAGTTACCATCTGCTCTAACTCATGTTTATAAGGCGACCCTTCTGGGTTTATGTGTCAATCATTGTCCTCCATCCTGGTCAAACACTGGAATCTATTATACAACGGGATGGGGAATTGCAATGAATGGGCTACTGATGGTATGGGCAGCCGGTTAATATTGCAAAGGTATTTCATGTGATCTGGGGCTAAGTTGTTAATCAGTAAATGTTTGTAAAAAAAACCCCAGTGGCAACAATGTTGTATTAAATTCCCAGCATGAAGGCGTGGGGGGGCGCTAAGTAAAGTTTCACGTGCCCAAATTAGTGATCTGAAATTTATTATCACACAGTCCCCTTCAAATATTTTTGGAGTGGGGCCTATCCATCCCACCCTTTGTGTAAGAATTATCTGGTCTGCACGTGATGTTGGGTATCCACAATTTTTTGTTAACCAATACAGAATTTTATTTTTTAGGGTTTCATGAGTTTCTGATTGCCCTTCCCGCAGCTTGGGTACATTACATAGAACTGTGACAAACGCGCCACTTTCTGGTGGTAAATTTATAACTGGCGGTATGTCATTTTCCTTGGTAATTTCTATAAGGCATGGACCCTTAGACATGGATCCCCCTGGTTTCTTATTTCCTGCCATTAAATTTACGCTATTACTCTTTGGTGTTTTATCTCGTTTCTCAAGTGTCACAACTTTACTATGACTACGGGTGCTGTCCTTGGTGTTAAGTTGGTTATTTGCCACATTTCCCCCAAATGTATGGAGTCTGACTTTTCCCTTGCCTCCTTAGTTTTATCTTGAACAGATTTAGGCACAGCCACATTCGAGGTTGATGCAAACGAGGGCACATTCATCCCAGTACAAGGTGTTTTAGTCAAATTGGTGATTTTTTTAATTTGGTCCTCAATCGCACCTACCCTAGTTTCAATGTTAGAGATCTTCAAAGCAATGGGCCCTAATAATATAGAAAACAAAGTTTCCATTCTTCCCCAAAAACCTGCTTCCCCCACCTCGATCTTCCCTTTGCTGAGAAGGACATCAGCGTCACTTAACTGACCCTCGCCCTTATCCCCTTTACGTCCAGATAAATTAGGTGCCGTTTTCCGATATGAGCGGCTACCTTTCCCCCCGAGTTTGCCTGTGGGCTGCTCTTTAATGGTAGGATGTTGTTTGCTTTTGACATTTTGCCCTCTAGTTCCACACGGGGGCTTTCCACAGTTGCTCCATCAGTTAGTTCCGAGTCAATAATTAAAGGGGCATCTTCCTCTACTGAATCATTAATTAGAAGGGGAGGTTCCTCACTTATATGTGGCAACTGCATAGTTGGTGTTAATGAAAGCCTACTTACCAGAGGGGGAAAATCGGAAGACATATTTTGCTGTAGGGGGATAGCCTCATGGCTCTCAGCACCAGGAAAACCCACAGATGAGGCCATGAGCATGGAGTCAAAAGAATTTGCCAATGATATAGATGTATTCTCAAGCTGTGGGGGTTGAGGCATGCCTAGGGGAAGCGAGAAGCGTTTCTCAGTGTTCTGAAAGAGTCCCACGCCATCCCCTTATCCTGGGGATATGATTTAATGGTGGAGCAGAAAATAAAATATTTGAATACTCCGTGGTAGGCAAAGGATAGGTATTGCATGCTTTTTATCACAATCTATACCCCACAGAGAATCTACCTCTACCTCCCAAAAAAACTTCCTCCAGACTTCACTGTTGTTTTTTATTAGCTATAGCACACAAGTTAGTAATTGATTCTGCATCCTGTTGATTTATGCTGGCATCTGTCTTGGAATTTCCACTCATTCTGTTTTCTTTTATTTTCATGTGCCAGGATACTTTTGCTGCTGATACTTTGCTGCAGTTCTACATTCTGTCCATCAACTGTGTTTTTTGCCATTTTCACCCCGAGTGTGCTGGGTATACTCAGACGTGAGTCCCAGGCTCTCCACACCACTGGAGTCAAGCTAGCCAGGCTGATGAAGGCTGATAGCCAGAAACCGGTCCTTGGATGCTTGATTCCGGTCTGGGAAAGACATGGCTTGGTAGTTCGGACTGGACTGTTCCCATGAGGCACAGGGTCAGAGCTGATTTCCATATAGCCAGTGTCTAACCCAGGGTGGTGTGGAGTGCAAAAAAACGATGGATTTAGGCCCAGATCCTTGTACTGGGGTGAATGTATGACATTGTTCTACATTCTGTCCATCAACTGTGTTTTTTGCAATTTTCACCCCAAGTGTGCTGGGTATACTCAGACGTGAGTCCCAGGCTCTCCACACCACTGGAGTCAAGCTATCCAGGCTGATGAAGGCTGATAGCCAGAAACCGGTCCTTGGATGCTTGATTCCGGTCTGGGAAAGACATGGCTTGGTAGTTCGGACTGGACTGTTCCCATGAGGCAGAGGGTCAGAGCTGATTTGCATATAGCCAGTGTCTAACCCAGGGTGGTGTGGAGTGCAAAAAAACGATGGATTTAGACCCAGATCCTTGTACTGGGGTGAATGTATGACATTGTTCTACATTCTGTCCATCAACTGTGTTTTTTGCAATTTTATACCCGAGTGTGCTGGGTATACTCAGACGTGAGTCCCAGGCTCTCCACACCACTGGAGTCAAGCTATCCAGGCTGATGAAGGCTGATAGCCAGAAACCGGTCCTTGGATGCTTGATTCCGGTCTGGGAAAGACATGGCTTGGTAGTTCGGACTGGACTGTTCCCATGAGGCACAGGGTCAGAGCTGATTTGCATATAGCCAGTGTCTAACCCAGGGTGGTGTGGAGTGCAAAAGAACGATGGATTTAGGCCCAGATCCTTGTACTGGGGTGAATGTATGACATTGTTCTACATTCTGTCCATCAACTGTGTTTTTTGCAATTTTCACCCCGAGTGTGCTGGGTATACTCAGACGTGAGTCCCAGGCTCTCCACACCCCTGGAGTCAAGCTATCCAGGCTGATGAAGGCTGATAGCCAGAAACTGGTCCTTGGATGCTTGATTCCGGTCTGGGAAAGACATGGCTTGGTAGTTCGGGCTGGACTGTTCCCATGAGGCACAGGGTCAGAGCTGACTTGCATATAGCCAGTGTCTAACCCAGGGTGGTGTGGAGTGCAAAAAAACGATGGATTTAGGCCCAGATCCTTGTACTGGGGTGAATGTATGACATTGTTCTACATTCTGTCCATCAACTGTGTTTTTTGCAATTTTCACCCCGAGTGTGCTGGGTATACTCAGATGTGAGTCCCAGGCTCTCCACACCACTGGAGTCAGGCTATCCAGGCTGATGAAGGCTGATAGCCAGAAACCGGTCCTTGGATGCTTGATTCCGGTCTGGGAAAGACATGGCTTGGTAGTTCGGACTGGACTGTTCCCATGAGGCAGAGGGTCAGAGCTGATTTGCATATAGCCAGTGTCTAACCCAGGGTGGTGTGGAGTGCAAAAAAACGATGGATTTAGACCCAGATCCTTGTACTGGGGTGAATGTATGACATTGTTCTACATTCTGTCCATCAACTGTGTTTTTTGCAATTTTATACCCGAGTGTGCTGGGTATACTCAGACGTGAGTCCCAGGCTCTCCACACCACTGAAGTCAAGCTATCCAGGCTGATGAAGGCTGATAGCCAGGAACCGGTCCTTGGATGCTTGATTCCGGTCTGGGAAAGACATGGCTTGGTAGTTCGGACTGGACTGTTCCCATGAGGCACAGGGTCAGAGCTGATTTGCATATAGCCAGTGTCTAACCCAGGGTGGTGTGGAGTGCAACAAAACGATGGATTTAGGCCCAGATCCTTGTACTGGGGTGAATGTATGACATTGTTCTACATTCTGTCCATCAACTGTGTTTTTTGCAATTTTCACCCCGAGTGTGCTGGGTATACTCAGACGTGAGTCCCAGGCTCTCCACACCACTGGAGTCAAGCTATCCAGGCTGATGAAGGCTGATAGCCAGAAACCGGTCCTTGGATGCTTGATTCCGGTCTGGGAAAGACATGGCTTGGTAGTTCGGGCTGGACTGTTCCCATGAGGCACAGGGTCAGAGCTGACTTGCATATAGCCAGTGTCTAACCCAGGGTGGTGTGGAGTGCAAAAAAATGATGGATTTAGGCCCAGATCCTTGTACTGGGGTGAATGTATGACATTGTTCTACATTCTGTCCATCAACTGTGTTTTTTGCAATTTTCACCCCGAGTGTGCTGGGTATACTCAGATGTGAGTCCCAGGCTCTCCACACCACTGGAGTCAAGCTATCCAGGCTGATGAAGGCTGATAGCCAGAAACCGGTCCTTGGATGCTTGATTCCGGTCTGGGAAAGACATGGCTTGGTAGTTCGGACTGGACTGTTCCCATGAGGCACAGGGTCAGAACTGATTTGCATATAGCCAGTGTCTAACCCAGGGTGGTGTGGAGTGCAAAAAAACGATGGATTTAGGCCCAGATCCTTGTACTGGGGTGAATGTATGACATTGTTCTACATTCTGTCCATCAACTGTGTTTTTTGCAATTTTCACCCCGAGTGTGCTGGGTATACTCAGACGTGAGTCCCAGGCTCTCCACACCACTGGAGTCAAGCTATCCAGGCTGATGAAGGCTGATAGCCAGAAACCGGTCCTTGGATGCTTGATTCCGGTCTGGGAAAGACATGGCTTGGTAGTTCGGACTGGACTGTTCCCATGAGGCACAGGGTCAGAGCTGATTTGCATATAGCCAGTGTCTAACCCAGGGTGGTGTGGAGTGCAAAAAATGATGGATTTAGGCCCAGATCCTTGTACTGGGGTGAATGTATGACATTGTTCTACATTCTGTCCATCAACTGTGTTTTTTTGCAATTTTCACCCCGAGTGTGCTGGGTATACTCAGACGTGAGTCCCAGGCTCTCCACACCACTGGATTCAAGCTATCCAGGCTGATAAAGGCTGATATCCAGAAACCGGTCCTTGGATGCTTGATTTCGGTCTGGGAAAGACATGGCTTGGTAGTTCGGACTGGACTGTTCCAATGAGGCACAGGGTCAGAGCTGATTTGCATATAGCCAGTGTCTAAACCAGGGTGGTGTGGAGTGCAAAAAAACGATGGATTTAGGCCCAGATCCTTGTACTGGGGTGAATGTATGACATTGTTCTACATTCTGTCCATCAACTGTGTTTTTTGCAATTTTCACCCCGAGTGTGCTGGGTATACTCAGACGTGAGTCCCAGGCTCTCCACACCACTGGAGTCAAGCTATCCAGGCTGATGAAGGCTGATAGCCAGAAACCGGTCCTTGGATGCTTGATTCCGGTCTGGGAAAGACATGGCTTGGTAGTTCGGACTGGACTGTTCCCATGAGGCACAGGGTCAGAGCTGATTTGCATATAGCCAGTGTCTAACCCAGGGTGGTGTGGAGTGCAAAAAAACAATGGATTTAGGACCAGATCCTTGTACTGGGGTGAATGTATGACATTGTTCTACAATCTGTCCATCAACTGTGTTTTTTGCAATTTTCACCCCGAGTGTGCTGGGTATACTCAGACGTCAGTCCCAGGCTCTCCACACCACTGGAGTCAAGCTATCCAGGCTGATGAAGGCTGATAGTCAGAAAGGGGTCCTTGGATGCTTGATTCCGGTCTGGGAAAGACATGGCATGGTAGTTCGGACTGGACTGTTCCCATGAGGCACAGGGTCAGAGCTGATTTGCATGTAGCCAGTGTCTAACCCAGCGTCGTGTGGAGTGCAAAAAAACAATGGATTTAGGCCCAGATCCTTGTACTGGGGTGAATGTATGACAATGTTCTACATTCTGTCCATCAACTGTGTTTTTTGCCATTTTCACCCCGAGTGTGCTGGGTATACTCAGACGTTAGTCCCAGGCTCTCCACACCACTGGAGTCAAGCTAGCCAGGCTGATGAAGGCTGATAGCCAGAAACCGGTCCTTGGATGCTTGATTCCGGTCTGGGAAAGACATGGCTTGGTAGTTCGGACTGGACTGTTCCCATGAGGCACAGGGTCAGAGCTGATTTCCATATAGCCAGTGTCTAACCCAGGGTGGTGTGGAGTGCAAAAAAACGATGGATTTAGGCCCAGATCCTTGTACTGGGGTGAATGTATGACATTGTTCTACATTCTGTCCATCAACTGTATTTTTTGCAATTTTCACCCCGAGTGTGCTGGGTATACTCAGACGTGAGTCCCAGGCTCTCCACACCACTGGAGTCAAGCTATCCAGGCTGATGAAGGCTGATAGCCAGAAACCGGTCCTTGGATGCTTGATTCCGGTCTGGGAAAGACATGGCTTGGTAGTTCGGACTGGACTGTTCCCATGAGGCACAGGGTCAGAGCTGATTTGCATATAGCCAGTGTCTAACCCAGGGTGGTGTGGAGTGCAAACAAACGATGGATTTAGACCCAGATCCTTGTACTGGGGTGAATGTATGACATTGTTCTACATTCTGTCCATCAACTGTGTTTTTTGCAATTTTATACCCGAGTGTGCTGGGTATACTCAGACGTGAGTCCCAGGCTCTCCACACCACTGGAGTCAAGCTATCCAGGCTGATGAAGGCTGATAGCCAGAAACCGGTCCTTGGATGCTTGATTCCGGTCTGGGAAAGACATGGCTTGGTAGTTCGGACTGGACTGTTCCCATGAGGCACAGGGTCAGAGCTGATTTGCATATAGCCAGTGTCTAACCCAGGGTGGTGTGGAGTGCAAAAAAACGATGGATTTAGGCCCAGATCCTTGTACTGGGGTGAATGTATGACATTGTTCTACATTCTGTCCATCAACTGTGTTTTTTGCAATTTTCACCCCGAGTGTGCTGGGTATACTCAGACGTGAGTCCCAGGCTCTCAACACCACTGGAGTCAAGCTATCCAGGCTGATGAAGGCTGATAGCCAGAAACCGGTCCTTGGATGCTTGATTCTGGTCTGGGAAAGACATGGCTTGGTAGTTCGGACTGGACTGTTCCCATGAGGCAGAGGGTCAGAGCTGATTTGCATATAGCCAGTGTCTAACCCAGGGTGGTGTGGAGTGCAAAAAAACGATGGATTTAGACCAAGATCCTTGTACTGGGGTGAATGTATGACATTGTTCTACATTCTGTCCATCAACTGTGTTTTTTGCAATTTTATACCCGAGTGTGCTGGGTATACTCAGACGTGAGTCCCAGGCTCTCCACACCACTGGAGTCAAGCTATTCAGGCTGATGAAGGCTGATAGCCAGAAACCGGTCCTTGGATGCTTGATTCCGGTCTGGGAAAGACATGGCTTGGTAGTTCGGACTGGACTGTTCCCATGAGGCACAGGGTCAGAGCTGATTTGCATATAGCCAGTGTCTAACCCAGGGTGGTGTGGAGTGCAAAAAAACGATGGATTTAGGCCCAGATCCTTGTACTGGGGTGAATGTATGACATTGTTCTACATTCTGTCCATCAACTGTGTTTTTTGCAATTTTCAGCCCGAGTGTGCTGGGTATACTCAGACGTGAGTCCCAGGCTCTCCACACCACTGGAGTCAAGCTATCCAGGCTGATGAAGGCTGATAGCCAGAAACCGGTCCTTGGATGCTTGATTCCGGTCTGGGAAAGACATGGCTTGGTAGTTCGGGCTGGACTGTTCCCATGAGGCACAGGGTCAGAGCTGACTTGCATATAGCCAGTGTCTAACCCAGGGTGGTGTGGAGTGCAAAAAAACGATGGATTTAGGCCCAGATCCTTGTACTGGGGTGAATGTATGACATTGTTCTACATTCTGTCCATCAACTGTGTTTTTTGCAATTTTCACCCCGAGTGTGCTGGGTATACTCAGATGTGAGTCCCAGGCTCTCCACACCACTGGAGTCAAGCTATCCAGGCTGATGAAGGCTGATAGCCAGAAACCGGTCCTTGGATGCTTGATTCCGGTCTGGGAAAGACATGGCTTGGTAGTTCGGACTGGACTGTTCCCATGAGGCACAGGGTCAGAACTGATTTGCATATAGCCAGTGTCTAACCCAGGGTGGTGTGGAGTGCAAAAAAACGATGGATTTAGGCCCAGATCCTTGTACTGGGGTGAATGTATGACATTGTTCTACATTCTGTCCATCAACTGTGTTTTTTGCAATTTTCACCCGAGTGTGCTGGGTATACTCAGACGTGAGTCCCAGGCTCTCCACACCACTGGAGTCAAGCTATCCAGGCTGATGAAGGCTGATAGCCAGAAACCGGTCCTTGGATGCTTGATTCCGGTCTGGGAAAGACATGGCTTGGTAGTTCGGACTGGACTGTTCCCATGAGGCACAGGGTCAGAGCTGATTTGCATATAGCCAGTGTCTAACCCAGGGTGGTGTGGAGTGCAAAAAATGATGGATTTAGGCCCAGATCCTTGTACTGGGGTGAATGTATGACATTGTTCTACATTCTGTCCATCAACTGTGTTTTTTGCAATTTTCACCCCGAGTGTGCTGGGTATACTCAGACGTGAGTCCCAGGCTCTCCACACCACTGGATTCAAGCTATCCAGGCTGATAAAGGCTGATATCCAGAAACCGGTCCTTGGATGCTTGATTTCGGTCTGGGAAAGACATGGCTTGGTAGTTCGGACTGGACTGTTCCCATGAGGCACAGGGTCAGAGCTGATTTGCATATAGCCAGTGTCTAACCCAGGGTGGTGTGGAGTGCAAAAAAACGATGGATTTAGGCCCAGATCCTTGTACTGGGGTGAATGTATGACATTGTTCTACATTCTGTCCATCAACTGTGTTTTTTGCAATTTTCACCCCGAGTGTGCTGGGTATACTCAGACGTGAGTCCCAGGCTCTCCACACCACTGGAGTCAAGCTATCCAGGCTGATGAAGGCTGATAGCCAGAAACCGGTCCTTGGATGCTTGATTCCGGTCTGGGAAAGACATGGCTTGGTAGTTCGGACTGGACTGTTCCCATGAGGCACAGGGTCAGAGCTGATTTGCATATAGCCAGTGTCTAACCCAGGGTGGTGTGGAGTGCAAAAAAACAATGGATTTAGGACCAGATCCTTGTACTGGGGTGAATGTATGACATTGTTCTACAATCTGTCCATCAACTGTGTTTTTTGCAATTTTCACCCCGAGTGTGCTGGGTATACTCAGACGTGAGTCCCAGGCTCTCCACACCACTGGAGTCAAGCTATCCAGGCTGATGAAGGCTGATAGCCAGAAAGGGGTCCTTGGATGCTTGATTCCGGTCTGGGAAAGACATAGCATGGTAGTTCGGACTGGACTGTTCCCATGAGGCACAGGGTCAGAGCTGATTTGCATGTAGCCAGTGTCTAACCCAGCGTCGTGTGGAGTGCAAAAAAACAATGGATTTAGGCCCAGATCCTTGTACTGGGGTGAATGTATGACAATGTTCTACATTCTGTCCATCAACTGTGTTTTTTGCCATTTTCACCCCGAGTGTGCTGGGTATACTCAGACGTGAGTCCCAGGCTCTCCACACCACTGGAGTCAAGCTAGCCAGGCTGATGAAGGCTGATAGCCAGAAACCGGTCCTTGGATGCTTGATTCCGGTCTGGGAAAGACATGGCTTGGTAGTTCGGACTGGACTGTTCCCATGAGGCACAGGGTCAGAGCTGATTTCCATATAGCCAGTGTCTAACCCAGGGTGGTGTGGAGTGCAAAAAAATGATGGATTTAGGCCCAGATCCTTGTACTGGGGTGAATGTATGACATTGTTCTACATTCTGTCCATCAACTGTATTTTTTGCAATTTTCACCCCGAGTGTGCTGGGTATACTCAGACGTGAGTCCCAGGCTCTCCACACCACTGGAGTCAAGCTATCCAGGCTGATGAAGGCTGATAGCCAGAAACCGGTCCTTGGATGCTTGATTCCGGTCTGGGAAAGACATGGCTTGGTAGTTCGGACTGGACTGTTCCCATGAGGCACAGGGTCAGAGCTGATTTGCATATAGCCAGTGTCTAACCCAGGGTGGTGTGGAGTGCAAACAAACGATGGATTTCGACCTAGATCCTTGTACTGGGGTGAATGTATGACATTGTTCTACATTCTGTCCATCAACTGTGTTTTTTGCAATTTTATACCCGAGTGTGCTGGGTATACTCAGACGTGAGTCCCAGGCTCTCCACACCACTGGAGTCAAGCTATCCAGGCTGATGAAGGCTGATAGCCAGAAACCGGTCCTTGGATGCTTGATTTCGGTCTGGGAAAGACATGGCTTGGTAGTTCGGACTGGACTGTTCCCATGAGGCACAGGGTCAGAGCTGATTTGCATATAGCCAGTGTCTAACCCAGGGTGGTGTGGAGTGCAAAAAAACGATGGATTTAGGCCCAGATCCTTGTACTGGGGTGAATGTATGACATTGTTCTACATTCTGTCCATCAACTGTGTTTTTTGCAATTTTCACCCCGAGTGTGCTGGGTATACTCAGACGTGAGTCCCAGGCTCTCCACACCACTGGAGTCAAGCTATCCAGGCTGATGAAGGCTGATAGCCAGAAACCGGTCCTTGGATGCTTGATTCCGGTCTGGGAAAGACATGGCTTGGTAGTTCGGACTGGACTGTTCCCATGAGGCACAGGGTCAGAGCTGATTTGCATATAGCCAGTGTCTAACCCAGGGTGGTGTGGAGTGCAAAAAAACAATGGATTTAGGACCAGATCCTTGTACTGGGGTGAATGTATGACATTGTTCTACAATCTGTCCATCAACTGTGTTTTTTGCAATTTTCACCCCGAGTGTGCTGGGTATACTCAGACGTGAGTCCCAGGCTCTCCACACCACTGGAGTCAAGCTATCCAGGCTGATGAAGGCTGATAGCCAGAAAGGGGTCCTTGGATGCTTGATTCCGGTCTGGGAAAGACATAGCATGGTAGTTCGGACTGGACTGTTCCCATGAGGCACAGGGTCAGAGCTGATTTGCATGTAGCCAGTGTCTAACCCAGCGTCGTGTGGAGTGCAAAAAAACAATGGATTTAGGCCCAGATCCTTGTACTGGGGTGAATGTATGACAATGTTCTACATTCTGTCCATCAACTGTGTTTTTTGCCATTTTCACCCCGAGTGTGCTGGGTATACTCAGACGTGAGTCCCAGGCTCTCCACACCACTGGAGTCAAGCTAGCCAGGCTGATGAAGGCTGATAGCCAGAAACCGGTCCTTGGATGCTTGATTCCGGTCTGGGAAAGACATGGCTTGGTAGTTCGGACTGGACTGTTCCCATGAGGCACAGGGTCAGAGCTGATTTCCATATAGCCAGTGTCTAACCCAGGGTGGTGTGGAGTGCAAAAAAATGATGGATTTAGGCCCAGATCCTTGTACTGGGGTGAATGTATGACATTGTTCTACATTCTGTCCATCAACTGTATTTTTTGCAATTTTCACCCCGAGTGTGCTGGGTATACTCAGACGTGAGTCCCAGGCTCTCCACACCACTGGAGTCAAGCTATCCAGGCTGATGAAGGCTGATAGCCAGAAACCGGTCCTTGGATGCTTGATTCCGGTCTGGGAAAGACATGGCTTGGTAGTTCGGACTGGACTGTTCCCATGAGGCACAGGGTCAGAGCTGATTTGCATATAGCCAGTGTCTAACCCAGGGTGGTGTGGAGTGCAAACAAACGATGGATTTCGACCCAGATCCTTGTACTGGGGTGAATGTATGACATTGTTCTACATTCTGTCCATCAACTGTGTTTTTTGCAATTTTATACCCGAGTGTGCTGGGTATACTCAGACGTGAGTCCCAGGCTCTCCACACCACTGGAGTCAAGCTATCCAGGCTGATGAAGGCTGATAGCCAGAAACCGGTCCTTGGATGCTTGATTCCGGTCTGGGAAAGACATGGCTTGGTAGTTCGGACTGGACTGTTCCCATGAGGCACAGGGTCAGAGCTGATTTGCATATAGCCAGTGTCTAACCCAGGGTGGTGTGGAGTGCAAAAAAACGATGGATTTAGGCCCAGATCCTTGTACTGTGGTGAATGTATGACATTGTTCTACATTCTGTCCATCAACTGTGTTTTTTGCAATTTTCACCCCGAGTGTGCTGGGTATACTCAGACGTGAGTCCCAGGCTCTCCACACCACTGGAGTCAAGCTATCCAGGCTGATGAAGGCTGATAGCCAGAAACCGGTCCTTGGATGCTTGATTCCGGTCTGGGAAAGACATGGCTTGGTAGTTCGGACTGGACTGTTCCCATGAGGCACAGGGTCAGAGCTGACTTGCATATAGCCAGTGTCTAACCCAGGGTGGTGTGGAGTGCAAAAAAACGATGGATTTAGGCCCAGATCCTTGTACTGGGGTGAATGTATGACATTGTTCTACATTCTGTCCATCAACTGTGTTTTTTGCAATTTTCACCCCGAGTGTGCTGGGTATACTCAGATGTGAGTCCCAGGCTCTCCACACCACTGGAGTCAAGCTATCCAGGCTGATGAAGGCTGATAGCCAGAAACCGGTCCTTGGATGCTTGATTCCGGTCTGGGAAAGACATGGCTTGGTAGTTCGGACTGGACTGTTCGCATGAGGCACAGGGTCAGAACTGATTTGCATATAGCCAGTGTCTAACCCAGGGTGGTGTGGAGTGCAAAAACAACGATGGATTTAGGCCCACATCCTTGTACTGGGGTGAATGTATGACATTGTTCTACATTCTGTCCATCAACTGTGTTTTTTGCAATTTTCACCCCGAGTGTGCTGGGTATACTCAGACGTGAGTCCCAGGCTCTCCACACCACTGGAATCAAGCTATCCAGGCTGATGAAGGCTGATAGCCAGAAACCGGTCCTTGGATGCTTGATTCCGGTCTAGGAAAGACATGGCTTGGTAGTTCGGACTGGACTGTTCCCATGAGGCACAGGGTCAGAGCTGATTTGCATATAGCCAGTGTCTAACCCAGGGTGGTGTGGAGTGCAAAAAACGATGGATTTAGGCCCAGATCCTTGTACTGGGGTGAATGTATGACATTGTTCTACATTCTGTCCATCAACTGTGTTTTTTGCAATTTTCACCCCGAGTGTGCTGGGTATACTCTGACGTGAGTCCCAGGCTCTCCACACCACTGGAGTCAAGCCATCCAGGCTGATGAAGGCTGATAGCCAGAAACCGGTCCTTGGATGCTTGATTCCGGTCTGGGAAAGACATGGCTTGGTAGTTCGGACTGGACTGTTCCCATGAGGCACAGGGTCAGAGCTGATTTGCATATAGCCAGTGTCTAACCCAGGGTGGTGTGGAGTGCAAAAAAACAATGGATTTAGGCCCAAATCCTTGTACTGGGGTGAATGTATGACATTGTTCTACATTCTGTCCATCAACTGTGTTTTTTGCAATTTTCACCCCGAGTGTGCTGGGTATACTCAGACGTGAGTCCCAGGCTCTCAACACCACTGGAGTCAAGCTATCCAGGCTGATGAAGGCTGATAGCCAGAAAGGGGTCCTTGGATGCTTGATTCCGGTCTGGGAAAGACATGGCATGGTAGTTCGGACTGGACTGTTCCCATGAGGCACAGGGTCAGTGCTGATTTGCATATAGCCAGTGTCTAACCCAGGGTCGTGTGGAGTGCAAAAAAACGATGGATTTAGGCCCAGATCCTTGTACTGGGGTGAATGTATGACAATGTTCTACATTCTGTCCATCAACTGTGTTTTTTGCAATTTTCACCCCGAGTGTCCTGGGTATACTCAGACGTGCGTCCCAGGCTCTCCACACCACTGGAGTCAAGCTATCCAGGCTGATGAAGGCTGATAGCCAGAAACCGGTCCTTGGATGCTTGATTCCGGTCTGGGAAAGACATGGCTTGGTAGTTCGGACTGGACTGTTCCCATGAGGCACAGGGTCAGAGCTGATTTGCATATAGCCAGTGTCTAAACCAGGGTGGTGTGGAGTGCAACAAAACGATGGATTTAGGCCCAGATCCTTGTACTGGGGTGAATGTATGACATTGTTCTACATTCTGTCCATCAACTGTGTTTTTTGCATATTTATGCTGGCACACAGGCCATTGATCATTGCAAAGTCCATGGCTCACAAGCTTTACTCAGAATAAGAACTTTGTGTTTCCTTTGATGTCTTCCATGTTTGGGTCATGTAGGGGCACCAGCAGTAGGTACCTTTGACAAAACTCCTGCATCAACTTCTCCTCAAAGGTTTTGGAGCAGGTGATGGGCAATACATTCCTGCTCAGGTTAGACCTGAAGAAGAGAGTCGTTGGGTTTGGTATTGGAAGGCAGCTCATTGTGACATCTATTCAATGGGTAGCAAGTATTCCTTAATGTTGAGTGCAGAGGGGAGGACAGTACACAGCTCATACTGATGGGAGAGTGTTCATGTGACATCAATTGATAAAGTGGAGTGCATACATTGGGCCGAACCAGTTTTCCTACACTGATGCTGATAGCAAGAGGGTGGGCAATAGGCCCACATTGGAGTATGCAGGAAAGAGAATGCTGGAAGACACAAGAGAGAGGATGATGGATAAACAATTGGAAATTCCCTTTATTCTATATGATTGTCCATGTTCGGGAGTCTCTTAGTAGGTAGCTGGAGCATCATGTTTTACTCACAATTATTAAGCAATAAGCAGTACAGAAAAAAAACTACATCTATGTCTTCTCCTCAAATGTTCAAACCCACGCAACCCATAGCAGACATCCCCTCCCCCTGATTAAACTCCAAACACACCCAAAGTGATACCTATGCCTTCCTAAACTATTCACAGCAGAATCACCCACACCAGAAAAGATCCTCCCTTCTCTCTAGATAAAAATGTATGCCTTCAGCCTGTTCATCTCCTTTAATTGCCTCTGTCCATTGCCCATGGTTCAAACGCCCCCCCAAGACCGCCAATATCTACTGGAGGAAGACCTTTGTGGTTGAGGAGAGCAGGGGGCTGGCTGCTGTAGGGGTGGGGTGGCTCAGTTGCTTTGGGTCCTCCTCTTAGGGCATCTTACTATAAGCAAAGGGGCCTATGCTGATGACTCCTCCCAAATCATCAGTCAACTTAAGTGTTAGAAGATGTAAATCTCCAGAGACCAGGTTGAGGTGAAAACAGGTCTGTTTATTAATCATCCACTCTCCTCACTGGAGAGTGTCTCAACATTCCATGGCAAGCGCCAGGGCCGGTAATACCAACAGGGTCAAAGGGGAAGGGGTGGATGGAACGTACCATTAAGGGAATTAATTACAATACATCTCCTTTCCATAGGGTGACACAGAGAAAAAACAAAGACCCACCTTGGTGGGATAAAGTTTACCATAGCATCCCAAAAGGGGAAAACGAATACAGAAACATACTCATTCACATTTACAAATTTTGTTGAAGCTCCACCATTGGCCATTCTCAAGTTGAACCACATTCTTAAGTACTTCGGCAATTTTGCATGGCATGTAGTATTTACTCTGGGTGGCCCCCACTTTGATGTTCTTTCTCACTTGTACTCTGTCACCAACCTCCCACTTGGGTTCCTTCACACCATGCTTAGTGTCATACCACAGCTTGTACCTGTCTTGGTGGAGTTGGACCTTCTCTGCCCTTGCTACCTGGTCCACTACTCTGGGCTCGCCCCCACTCAGCCAACTGGGATTGAACTTGGTGCAAGGTTCACGTCCCCGCAGTGCCACAAAGGGTGAGATGCCTGTGACCTTATTAGGAGAGGTGTGGTAAGCCCACAGGCACTTCCTAAGGGACTCTTCGATCTCATGCCCATTGGTTGCTGCTAATTGGATGTGTTCCTTGATGATTCTGTTTGCTCGCTCAACCAGCCCATTTGCTTTCGGGCAGTACAAAGCTGTGGTTTCATGTTTAATGTCCAAACCCTTGAGATATGTACGCATCTCTTCAGAGCAAAACTGCACCCCGTTATCTGTAACCAAAGTCACTGGAATACCTTCCTCAACAAATACTCCATTCAAGAATTCAATCACTTTCCTCGTGGTAACCGAATGGACAAACTTTTGCTTGATCCAATGGGTCGTGTAATCGATTAAAACCAGCATGAATCTCCTTCTCTCTCCTAATTCTTGCATGGGTCTGATAATGTCCATGGCCAGCATGCTCCATGGTTTGATTGGCACTACTACTGGAGATAACGGTGCTTTCTGCACTGTCCTAGACTTGTCGCTTTTTGCGCATGCCCCACAATCCTTGACAACTAGTTCGGCCATAGCATCCATCCTTGGGAACCAGAACCTGGATCTGACTCTAGCTTTAGTAAGGCTGCGCCCTAGGTGGCCTTCATGTGCCAAGTCAATGACCTTCTTCCTGAGGCCCTTGGGAGGAACCACTCTATTATTACGAAAGTCTTTGCCATTAATAAGGCATAGTTCCTTTCTCACTTCCCAATACTCCGCTATGTTAGCTTCAAGTTCGCTCTTCCTGCTTGGCCATCCTTTCTCCATGTATTCTTTCAGGACATTTATCTCCTTGTCTTCCTTAGTCTCTGCTTCCCACTCCTCTTCTGTGATTGCAGGTGTCTCCGTCATTAGTACTGGATTGTCAAAAGCTTCTTCCTTTTCACCTACATCCGGTAACGGTGACCTTGAAAGGAAATCAGCGATTTTATTCTCCTTCCCAGGTACATACTCCACATTGAAATTAAAGTGCTCCAGGCCCAAAATCCACCTGCTGATGCGAGGAGTACAATTCTCTAGTCTCTTCAAGGAAAAGATGAAGGTGAGGGGTTTATGATCCGTCCGGATGGAGAACCTTAAACCCCACAAGAAAAACGTAAAATGTTTAACCGCCCAGAAACAAGCCAGGGCCTCCCTTTCAATTACGGAGTAGTTCCTTTCTGGGTTAGTGAGACTCTGGGAAGCAAACGCGGTGATCTTCTCCTCATTACCATCTTTTTGAATCAGGGTTGCACCCAGGCCCTTGTTCGAAGCGTCTGTGGCTAGGATGGTTTTCTTTGACGCATCAAAAGTGCCTAATGCTGGGGAGGTTAATAATTCCTCTTTCAACGATTTTACCACAGCATCATGCTCTTTGTTCCATAGGAAATCTTTGTTTTTCTTCATTAATTCCCTCATGGGCTCACATTTGGCAGCAAAGTTGTCCACATATTTTGACATATACTCTAAAAGCCCTAAGAAAGACCTTAGTTCTTCCTTGTTCTTGGGGCTGGGTGCCTCCTTCACCGCTTGGATTAAACTGCTCTTTGGTCTGAATCCATCTTCCGTAATCTTGTGGCCTAAATACTCAACCTCTTTCACTTTTATTTTACATTTTTCCTTCTTTACAGTCAGGACTGCCTCCATCAGTCTGCTGAACACCTGTCTCATGACTCCATCATGTTCTTCCTCAGTTTGGCCATATACTAGGATGTCGTCCGGGAAAAACATTCCAGTATCTTCTGCATCGCCTTCTGCTGCAGATGCCAGGCCAAACGGCATCCTTTTAAACATGTATGCACCTACTGGGGTGATGAACACCGTGAGGGGCCTAGATTCTGGATGCAGTTCAATTTGGTGATATGCCATGGACAGGTCGATAACACTGAAGTACTTTGCTGGACCCATGGTACTCAGCATTTCGTTAATTATGGGCAAGGGATGTCTTTCCACCCATATATTGTCATTGAGGCTGCACAAATCCACACAGAGACGAATACCCTCTCCATTGGCCTTGGCCGCGATAACAATCGGAGCCAACCACTCTGTGCAGGTTACAGGTTGTATAATATCTAACTCACAAAGTGTGCGCAATTCTTCTTCAAGGGGTGCCTTCAACTTGAGGGGTACAGGGCGTAGTTTATGTACAACTGGTCTTGCGTTATATTTCAACTTAATTCTGTGTTGGAACATGTGCAAACAACCTAGTTCGTCTCTGAATAGTTGCCCAAATTCCTCACAAATATTTCCTCTTCCCTGGTACTTGTCGGTGAGCAAAACCTGTTCAGTACTATTTGTATCTAGGATGATACCCAGCTCTTTTTGGTGAACCCAACCCAGCAAATTGGATCCTGATTCCACTACATACACTGGACCAAAAGTTTCCCTGTCCTTAAAGCGTAGTTGAACATTTTTCATGCCCACCAAAGGTATCTTCCCCTTGTTATACCCTGTGGGAGAAATATCAGGCATTTTCAATTGTTTCACATTACAATTTTCCATGGACACAAAATCATCTTTGTTAAGTAAGGTGTAAGGCGAGCAAGAATCCGCATACATTTCTACACATTGGCCATCGAGGAAGACATCACATTTTGGGTAAATTGCATTTACAGCTCCTTCTATGTCTTATACCTGCGAAATTATTTTCTCGCATCTTTGTTCTATGCACTTTACTTCCCTGGCTGCACTCTTCTTTGTACTCTTACCCTCACTTCTTGTATGTTGTTCACCGTCCCTACATACTCTCGCGAAATGCCCTCTCCTATTACATCTTTTGCACGTGACAAACCTGGCAGGGCACTGGTCACTGGTCAAAGGTCGCAAAATGGTTATTACTTCCACATCTGTAGCACTTAGGTCCCTTCTCTTTTGTTTCTCCTCTCACACTGTAATTGTCTTTTGACCTTATCTTGCATATTTCACTGCCCTCCTCATCATCTTTTATAGAAGCTACTTCCTCCCCATTGGTTTTCATCTCCTTAATGCATCTAGCTGTGTGTTCTACAGACTTAGCTATTTCGATGGCTTCTCTTAAACCAGGATTTTTGGCTAGCAACTTCTCTTGGATGCGTGGGTTATTGGTACATCTTACAAGCTGATCCCTTATCAGGGAATCAGTTAGACTACCAAACTCACATAGCTGTGTTAAGCCCCACAATGCGGCAATGAAATTCTGAACAGACTCCTGCTTTCCCTGACTCCTTTTGAAAAACTTATGGCATTCCAACACCACATTTACCTTATCCCGAAATGTTTCTCTAACTTTTTCATGGTCTGCTCATACCCATCCACCCCTGTTTCATCTTGTCCCTCTTGATCTAACATAGTTAGAGACTCATATACCTTGCGCCCTTGCTTACCCAAGTTGTGTAATAAAATGTGTTTTTTCCTTTCAGGCTTGTATTTCTCCCCACCAACAGCTATTAAATAAGATTCAAAAAGTTTCACCCACTCCTTCCAACTGATTTCAGGTTCACCTATCTCATTCAGGAAGGGCGGGGCTTGGCTCATGCTTGCTGCTGCCATTGTTGTTCTCTTACACAGCTAACACCACAGTATGGAATATAAAATCTTGAGGGGGGGGAGAAAACACTTATAAAAGTACACTTTACATGCAAAATTCTATAGAGACAAAACTCTCTTCCAACTTATAGTCTCCGCCTGGTAATTATATTTGTGTTTATGACCATATGCCTGGCTTCCACAGGTTCTGAGATGTCCCACCTTCCGCCCAAACTGATGGCAGTCAAATTAACTCGGCAGGTTTCTTTTGGAAGGAAAACCCACCAAGCGCAAACCGGCAAGCGGGCAGAAATTGAAGGTAGCGAAGAGTTAACTTTCTTTTTTTTAATTTTTTTTTTACAGTACCGGCCCTTTGCTACTGGTGCGCCGGGGAACGTCCCTGCTATCCGGTTACAGGAAGCCTTGACGCGCTGACAGGACAGAGATGCTACGAGCGCTCATGCTCTCGAGGCTCCAGAGACCAATCACACTCGGCCACAAAACTCCTCAAAAGCGGCGGACTGCGGCAGAAACAACCTACTCCAGGATTAAATGACGTGTGGCCTTCCCGGTGCCCCTCTCACGCACTTAGATTTCCAGCACTCGGGACCACAGGACCAGCGCGGCGCACTCCGGTAACCCAAGCTCGGTGACAGCTCAGGCAAAACAACCACACTGCCGGACAGTCACCAGGCTCTGCTCAAAGACAGGTAGGCTTCTCTTTTCTATTGTTTGATTTTCCATTTCTTCTCTCAAGGAACACGGGTTGGCAACGCTTTCGCCCGATTCCTTTCACGCTCAAGCCCAAATAAGACAGTCACAGGGCTCAATATCTCATTTATCCAGAACACTATCTTCCATGCGTGCACACGATATAGCAGGGACCACTGGGAATGCCCAAAAAGGATCGTAAGTCACTGGAATGCAGGCTCTCACCTCCTCAGCTTGTAAATCCTGACGTCCACATCAATAGCCAACAGCCTTAATTATGCAACTCTTGTCGTACTGCTTTTTCTCCATAAATAGCTGACCATGACCTGTCAGATCGTAACATCCGTGGTCCTTCCACACAAGTTCTTCTTCTTCCTCTTGTGTGTTTGTGTGGAGAGAGCACACAAAGGGGAAATGATTAACTTCTGCCCCCTGCGCAGTTCCGTCGCCAGTGTTAGAAGATGTAAATCTCCAGAGACCAGGTTGAGGTGAAAACAGGTCTGTTTATTAATCATCCACTCTCCTCACTGGAGAGTGTCTCAACATTCCATGGCAAGCTCCAGGGCCGGTAATACCAACAGGGTCAAAGGGGAAGGGGTGGATGGAACGTACCATTAAGGGAATTAATTACAACAGTAAGGCCATCACAATGGTCTCTATATTTTCCTGCCACATTCAAGTGCTTATCTCCCGCCGGCACTGGACCTTGTTCTAGGAGTCTTCCTCTTTGCCCTCCCCCTGGCCACCACTTGTAATAGCAGCATGGTAGAGTATAAAAACATTATTTGTACCACCCACTGGAAGCACATTTGTATAGTCAGACAGTCACAAATCATTGCTGGTTCTCTAATCCCACTGGAATTATGTAATTCGGTGTCCCTGGAATTTTATTTACATGTGATTCCTACTTGCAGTATTTGTCATTAATCACCATGCACTGCTGGTTCTCTTGTGACACTCAAATTATGTGTTTCTGTGTCCCTGTGATTTTTGTTGCACATAATTGCTATTCACAATACTTGGCATTGATTAATCAATGCCCATCTACATAATTATTTTTTGTTCAAATAAATGAATTCATGAGGTGACACTTTTACAGTGCACAAAGTGGTTATGAAAAAATGACTAAACTGCAAAGTTATATAAATTGCTGGCATGATTTTAGGACAACTATTGGCACACAGTAATAATAATACTACTAATAATATTCATAATAATAATAAATACTACTACTACCTGGAGGACTGGACTAAGCAGGAACTCAATCCACTAGACTTATCAGCCCTGTTCCAGTGGAGAGATCTCTTGCCAGGGCCTCCCCCAGTTCCCTGCCCGGAGCTTTGATCGCCCGTATCCTGAAGTACAAAGACAGCGACACATTGAAGCGTTTCGAAAACCAGACGATCACTCTTTACCTAGACTATACCCAGAAGGCCTAAGGTCAGAGGAGGTTTATAGGGAGGTGAAACAGAAACTCCCTGCTATAGACCTATTTTACATGTTCATTTTTCCTGCCGTGGGAAAAATGGGAAAAGTCACTTCTTCAATAGCCCAGAGGATGTGTGGGCATGGCTGTACAGAGGGGACAGGGCAGGAACTGGTCGGCAGGGCCACCGGCCTAACATACTTCAGTATCAACCAGAAGCATGGTGCACAGCAGTCGCGGCCAGCATGACTCGTGGGTGGGGGGTTGGAGGGAGTCCACGTTGGGAGGGGGTCGCGCGGGGAGGAGGGTTTTATTAAAAAAATCTTACCTTCGTCTCCAGTCCCGCATTGCATCTCCTCTCTGAGCTCCTACCCTAAACCAATCACAAAGCTGCAATGGCAGCATTGTGATTGGCTAGGACGCCAACCCCACAGGCTTCTATGGGGAGGCCATTCTCTCTATTTAGTCTGCATGCAGCCTATATAGAGGAAATGCAGAGTATGTATGACTGGTTTGGTCTCCCCTGGGCTGACCAAACAGTCAGCGCCCACAACAGTTGGCAAGCCACTCCTCCCCTGCCTGGAGCGGGATCACCCAACCACCCGCCCCCAACCAAACAGTGCCTTCTGCTTTCCCGCAGTGCGAGAAGCAGAAACATAAAATGGTATTTAAAATACCATTTTATGTTTCTGCTTCACACACTGCGAGAAAGCAGTGGGGCGACGCTCCTCTGTCCAAGTGGAGGAGCCGCACCTGGTGCACAGATGGAGACGGAAACCTGTCAGGCGCATTCACATAGTATTGATTCCTAAGCCCGGTCATGACCCAGCTTGTTTGGCTCCTATAAGCATCTGTCTATGCTTAACACAGATGTATAATTGTTCTGTAAAGAAATGGCATAAACATGGCATAGAGGCTGCTTAGAGTGGCCCACTTCCTGATCCACTCCCGCCAAGCAGGTTTTATCCCTAACAGGAGAACAAGGTAGAACATATCGCGGCTCAACCATGTGATGCACGCCATGGTAAATGCTGCAACTCGAGTCGCGGTCATGGTGCTAAATCTGGAGCATGCGTCTGACATGGTAATATATCTGGGCAGTCGAAAAAATATGGATTCGTCCTCAATTTTATCAAATAGGTGCAATTGCTATATGCAATCTAGTGGCCAGGGTGTGCATGGGGTCCATGGTCTCAAAGCTGTGTCCTCTCTACATTTTACTCTTTTTTACTAAATTAGTGTTGTATTTTGCTTGTGTTGTATTTTCACTTTATCACTGTTTGAAGTGCTACATAAATACTTTACACATTGCCTCTCACTTTAACTTAAGCCTGACTGCTTTTGTGCCAAGCTACCATAAGGCTGAGCAAAATGTAATTTTGGGATTTGTGTTTGTTTCACCCTGACAGGAATTGTGGTGCTTGAGAGAGGCTTCACCCCCCCTCCCCCCCCCTGCCTCAGCCAGTCACCCAATTTCCCATTGGGCAGGATTATTAGTCAAAACAAGATGAATTACAAACATAAATTGACCGATGTTTGGACTACACTGCTTCAATGGCAATCTATGGAAAACGTGTCACACACAGTGCATACATGAACAGCAATGACAACTTTTAAAGACTGTTCTAAATATATGGTCAGGAAGACACACAAGCATAACACAGTGACACGGTGCACTCACAGACATGCGCACATGCATGTGCCCTCTTATTATAATAATCGCTTCTTCATCTGTGCCTGGTCCCTGCATGTAAGGCCCAACAGGGACAGCTAACATTGATTGCGTGAGGCAAAGGTAGGTGTAGGCCTTTTGGAGAGCAAATGTGAGTTTTTTAGGCCTAACTGGAGTTTGCTGGCCACACCTTCATCTCCAGTCATAGGTCTAAACTGACAGTAAACCCACCCTCGATAGAAAGCTCTGGCCTGTTTGGTTGTAAGTGGCAGTGCCACATTTTGGGTCCAGATTCCTTCTCTTTTTTGTGTATTCTCTCTACAGCCACATGTTTAGGACTTCCACTTCACTGGCTGAAAACGGTCCATCCATCCAGGAGATAAAAATAGCACCTTCTCTTTTTAGAGCTTTGCTGTCTAGACAGCTACATTTTTTCCTTGGACAAAGGCACTTCCTGCGCCTCATTGGAGGCTCCTTTTACTGCACTGCACATGATGAAAGTAAAGGAATCTTCTGCTAGCACTGAAAATGTAACATATACGATCTGGGATCTCACCATCATTGACAACAAGGCCTGGGGCTTCAGAGGCAGTGATTGACTACTTAAGTGAAACTTAATCCACAATCAGTCTTGTTGCCACCACACTCGTTTCAGCCCTTCTACAAAAATATATGCTATATTTTTGATCAACAGTGCTGCCACTCCTCAGCAGAGCTACCACAGTTGTATAGGGCAGTACTAGCAATTCTCTGCATGGCTGTAATTATAATTTAGTAGAGAGTGCCAACACCTCTCAGTAGGGATTTGATAACTCTCTTGGGAAGCATCAGAACTTCTGGCCGTTGGTGCCATAAATAAATGAACAGAGCAAACACGGTACTGTCCTAAGTAGGGAAGCCTTCTAAATAGGACAGCCATGCATAAGTTTGACAGGACCAACACTTCTCAGCAGGGCTGCCATAACTTGTTTGGTACTAGAATATTTTTCCTGGAATTACTGTCATACTTTATGTAATGGCACCAAAACTTTGTAGCCATGTTTTAATTGAGAATAAAAAGACCGCTCAGCAGTGTTCACATCCATTTATCAGAAAATATCATATGCTTAATTTAGCGTACCGTAAGGGTTCTCTAGTTGTCCTGGATAGTAACAACACTTCTCATGAGGGGTGGAACCCAGTTATTGGAAGGAAAAAAAACTCTCAGAAGTGCTACAAGATGTTTCATGAATTGCCAAAAGCTCTCAGCCTCGGCAGGGCTAGCATATATTTTTTTACGATTGCCAATATTCACAAGTTGTTATTCTGCTTTATTAGGACGGTAGCAATGCTTTTCACCGGGACTGCTATACGATTCCGGGGGTGAGAGGGTTACAACACTTCTCTTTAGGGCTTCTAGAACATTTGTAGAGAGAATAAACATTTTTTAACACTGCCAACATTTCTTTACCTTGCCACTAAACTCTAATTCTGATTGGACAACAGAAATACAAGCATACTATTGTTTTCACGGTCAAGGGCAACATTTCTCATGAAATACATTTATTAGACGACCTCTACCTGCTGTGGTGTTCTTAGAACCTTGAGGAGATTAGTTCATTATCTTTCCACCGATGCCCGTAAATTCGTTATGACGGCCCTAATCTCCTCAAGGCTAGACTATTGTGATTCGCTGTACCTGGGAATCAACAAATCCCAGATACAGCGTTTGCAAACAGTTCAAAACGCAGCAGCTCGTTTTGTCACTGATGCCCCGAAACTCGCCTCAGCCACTCTTATTAGGAAGGACCTTCACTGGCTTCCTATCCAGGCCAGAATAGAGTTCAAGGTTTTATGTCTCACCCATCGGGCTTTGCACGGGCTTGGCTCTGAAGACATTAAACCCCTGGTAACCCCGTATGTCCCCGGCAGGGCACTTCGTTCAGCCAATAAACATCTTCTGTCTGTTCCTAAAACCAGCAAAGCCAGATGGGACGACAGAGCTTTCAGCTCCTGTGCTCGTAACATTTGGAATACTCTTCCGGCAGAGATTAAGGAACTCCCCTCCCACCCCCTCTTCCGGAAGCCTCTGAAGACTTGGCTCTTCAGGCAGGCCTACCACGGACCTTCCCTCCCGCCTTTCCACCATACAGCTCTTCATTCCATCTCTCGCTCCTTTGACGCCCCTGGGCAAAGTAGCGCTTTATAAATTCTCCGTCAACTCAACTCAACTCAACTCAGATAGCACCAACACATCTAAGCAAGGATCCTATACCTTTATATGTGTTGTAATTGAAAGTCCATTAGCCGAGGTGTATAATATAAGGTTAGTTTATTCAAGCTTAGTTACTGGGTAAGTTTCTTGTAAATAAGTAGAAGATGGTAAATAGCAGACAACCCCACCAGGAGCAGCCCCCCTGCTGCTCAGCCTGCATACTCCAACTGACACTCAGGACATCACAGGCCCTAATGCATTGTACGACATCATCAAACATTCAGCATTCCAAACATCACCAAGCACTCCAGCATTCATCCTAGCTGAGCAGTAGGGAAGGCGTAGCTAAGGAAAAGGAATGGCAACACTTATGTTATAACATATCCCCCTTCCTTAGGGAAACTAAAAGCAGAAATAACGCAAGTAAACAGAAACATCATTAAATACAATTAAATTCACAAAAGATAGAAAGAACATTGCTAATGTTACATGCATTAAAATCATGGAAAAGAATTGACAGAATATACCTGAAGCAAACAATAACTCCTAAAGCAATCAACACTTCATGAATCGAATGAATATTTTAAGATTAATCCCATCCCCCTCCCTTGGGGAAAATACAAGCTTGTTTCTTTGCATACTAGTTTTCAAGAAAAAGGCCTGAGGCCTAGCTTTTAAAAGGGTGTTTGGAATCCTGTCAAGATTAGCTGAGCACAGCTAACAAAGTGGAAAGTTTTACCACAGTGAAATCCGTCAGTAAACAAATTAATGGAACTGTGCAAGATGTGCTTTGAGTTGAATAACTTCAATGACAGGAAGCGGCAGAACAGCCAATCTGAGGAAGCAGCGAACTGTTATTTAATAAGATGTTGCAAAATCCTCGGAAGCTAATGTCGCCTGTGGACAAAGGACAAAGACGTTTTAGAAAGGCACAAATTTGGATTGAAAGGTTATGATCTCACATGAACTGACAGTTGTCAGACAATGGGATTGCTGAATGACGGAGAAATAGTATTCTTTTAGTGTAGATTAGTAAGTTTTAGCTAGAGAAAAGGTATAAAACCTGACCCCTTGGGAGGAGGGTTTGCTGCTCGTTCCTGAATCCTGAAGGGCGTGAAGTGCTGTCGGACTTTTGACTCACGTAAGTATAACAGAACTAATGACTTTTCTTTTGGGTTTAATTAAGTTTAGTCAGGGAAATAGGTTTTAGGGAATGAGATATTTTCTACATTAATTCTCTGCAAGCTGATCTTTTTTGAAGAGACAGTCTAATGTGCCTTTACTTTGATTAAAAGATGCTTTTAAATTGCTAATAAAAAGATTTCTAATTCTAAGAATGCTTTTGATTGAAAATAAAATTAATAAAATAGATTTTGAAATGACAAGCTGGTCTTGTGTATTCTTAGTCTAGTTACCATTAGTTGATCCATTTACCTAAGTGGCTTAATTAAATGTTTCCATTATATTTTCATGATTATGATGATGACAAACTGCAGTTGTATAAAATATGTATATAATTTGTGAATAGATCCGATTAATTAGGTCACATGATTCAGTTGCTCAATATTTGTCTCAGTTACTTATGGGCCTTTGTGAAGAGTTTATGATTAATGGTGAGTATCATGGTGTAGGGTTGAGTTGTTGAGACAGATTTTCTATAGAGGCGCTGGATCAGACCCAAAACTGACAATGTCCATGTAGGTCCTCAACAATGATCTTGCCCCAACTGCTAATCCAGGTAAAAAAAACAATGACAGTATACAACCAACCAGATGCCATTGCCACACGTAAACAGTAGAAAACAAACACAAGGGATGCCACAACCAATTCCCCAGGGTAATGAAAGATGCTGGTTGTTCTTGCTGGGTCAGTAAACAGGCTGTGTGTACACTTACAGCAACACCAAGTGCTTCCACCACTTGTAGACGTCTGTTCAGCAGACCAAAGCATGCAGAATCACCACCTGCAGAAATCTGTTTCAGAATTGCTGACCGAAGTACATGAAGATCAGAGATGACAAGAAGGTCAAACGCCCCAGGCTGCAGGCTGTCCAGATGATGAGGGACACTAGTTGGGCTGACCAGGGTGTAGCTTATCCTTAAAATTACATTTCACTTAATTGCAATCTCTTCAGTAGGCTCCTTAGTTCCTGTATCTTTATCTTTAGCAGTGTTTAATACAATCTTCCTTCCCCAACATGTAGGTTCTTGTTCAAATTGTCATCAAAAATGTTGTAATGGAAAGTCCATTAGTCGAGGTGTATAATATAAGTTTGGTTTATTCAAGCTTAGTTACAGGGTAAGCTTCTGGTAAATAAGTAGAAGACGGTAAATAACAGATAGCCCCACCAAGAGCAGCCTCCCTGCTGCTTAGCCTGCATACTCCAACTGACACTCAGGACATCACCAGGCACCCATGCCTTCTACGACATCATCAAACATTCAGCATTCCAATCATCACCAAGCACTGCAGCACTCATCCTGGCTGTGCAGTAGGGAAGACGTACCTAAGGAAAAGAAATGCAACACTTAAGTTATAACAATATGTAAGTACCAAGACTACTCAGAAAGAGTTTTATACTACCAGCCTTTCTATCGTGGGCAGTGACTCTACTCAATATAGAAAATACTAACAATTCCCAGAAAGGCATCTATATCTTTATTGAAGTATCTATAAATTAAATGAAAGTATATCAGCTTTTCATGGGGGCTGCAGTGTGGCTAACGAAGCAGTGTCAGAACTTCTCATCCACCTACTATACTTTACATGACCCTTGCCAGCACTTCTCGTCAAGTAGCTTTTCTATAATTGGAAATTGCGCAAACCCCTTATCATAGGTTGATGCCACATAATTCTTAATAGCTCTCAGCATTGGAAGGGCTTGTTTCAATCTGACAGAACAGGTACGAGAGCTCAGCAAATTATTCACTTACATCTGACCTTTGTTAATAATCTCCACGTTAAAATCCAATCAAGAATGTCTCAGTCTTTCATCCCTCTAGAGTTTATAAAATGATTACCAATTTTTATTGTGCAATACTACTTGCATATTTTATTTTCTCTGCAAATCACTTAGGCCAAAGTACTTTATAAATAGGAGTATTATTAGTATAAATAAGTTTGATTTTATAATATTTTTGCAGAGAAATGCTGGCTATTAATTCATTTCTCCATATCTTGAAAATTAAAGCAACATCAAAAAGAATATAAGCAGACTAAAGTGCGGAAGTTACTACAGGTCCCTTCAGTCCAAACACAGCATATTTGTTGCAACAGGTCATTCCAAGTTCCTCCTAGAAATGGCCTCTTGCACAAGGGTCTGCGAGGGGTTCGAGAGAGCCTCTAACTAGGGGACAGTTCATAAGGGTGACTTTCAACCTATTAGGTTCTTTTTAAAGAAAATAACCCCATGATTTTTGTGCGTTGTTAATCGCTCTTTCCATTAAAAGTAGTTCAGACACCAGACTGCACAGAGAGTGCTATTGGCAAAAATGGCCGGCTTTCTGAAATTATGCCTCAAGCTCATGACTTTTGGCCACTTTGGTGCAATGGGAGAAAAACAGTGAAAAAGAGAGGTTGCTTTATTCCCAATAGCACGGAACAATCCCTGGTGTGACTATATCCTCCACACCGATCTTCTCTATTAAATATTAAAAGTAACAGACGAAACACATGTTGGCAAGGAATAAAAAGACACGCAACAATATAAATGACTGTTTGGATGTTCAAATAAAGGACAGTTGATAATGCGACCTCTACATCATCAGTGATTCATTGAGTGCTCAGAGAATTCCTTTCTATATTGCGGAGACATTTCCTTTTCCAACTGAGGAAGATTGGGTGGCTCTCCCTCCTCCTGAGGACCAAAAAACAAGATATATGGACAGTAGCTAATATACTGTTATAGCTGGGGGTCTCTAGTTGGCAATGGTATACACCTTTGACCAAATAGGGACCCTTGCTTCTAAGTCAGGGAAAGGGGATTACACTACTGGATAGCCCCTGCTCACCCCCTTGGTAGCTTGGCTGAAGCAGACAGGCTTATCTCAGAGGCAGTGTGTTAAGCATTTGTGAACACATACAGTAATACAGTGAAAACACTACAGATGGACACAACACAGGTTTTATAAAGATATGTATTCTTCATATAGACTTTTCACAAGACCATAAACAAAAAAAATCCACAATACTGTACTCAATAATAATTCCTCAAGATGGTAGAAATAGTTCAAAAATAGGTTATTCACTTAAAAACAGTCTTTAGCAACAGATAACCACAACTGGAGTTAATACAACGTCAAGGTCAAAGAAATCCCAAAGTACAGCGCCGACTGCGAGGTGTGCGGCGTCGGGCCCGGTGTCAAAACAGACCCGCAAAGAACAGTACATTGGAAAAGCAAAAACAAAGACAGCTCACGGCGTCGGGGAGATGCAACGTCATTGGCGCGTTGCTGCGTCGTTGGCATGCTGCAGCGTCGGTTCCTTGCTTTGGGGGAGATGATGCGTCGGGACCTGGATGCTTGCGCAGGCAGGGGAGGTGTCGGTTCCTGACCGGAGAGGAGGTGACATCACGATGGCACCAAAACTACGGTTCCGTACGAAGTCACGATGTCGATGGATTCTTGACCACCCACATACACAATCGGCTTTGCGATGATATCGGCATCGAAGTCGATGTGGCACAGCAGCAGGAGTCGGGCCTACGTCGCAAGTCGGAGCAGCGCTCACGGCTATGGCAAGCCTACGATGTTGTTTGTTTGCATTGATGTGGCACGGCGGCCTGCTTCGGGTCTACAATGCAAGTCCAAGCAGCACTCACGGCTTCGATCGGTGTTGCAGAATTCTTTCTGTAGCAGCTAGAACAGCTAGTTCTAGATGCAGGCAAACAGAAGGGGGGGAAGTCTGGTATCCCTGAGACTTCGATCAGGAGGCAAGCTCAAATCAAGCCCTTGGAGTAATATTCTGCAAGATGATGAAAATTCTTTGAAAGTTCCCTCTCTTCTCCTTGGCACTGAAGACACCACTGTAGGTCAACCCAGCAACACAGCACACTGGCAGGGGGGCAGTCCAGCTCCTACAGCTTCCTTGGTTCTTCTCCTTGGCAGAGGTTTGTGTTGTTGTTCCAGAAGTGATCTAAAGTCTTGGGGTCTGGGCCCCAATATTTATACTAGCAAATGCTTTCTCCTCTGAAGGTAGAGGGTCCTGTACCCAGTCCAAACCAGTTCTGTGCAGTCCTGGAGACCTTTGTTGACAAGACTCTTTCTTTCCTTTGACAGTGTGGGCCAGGGACATAAGACGCACCACAAGTGGTGGAGCCAGCATTGTGGAAGGCAGGCACAACCCTATTCAGACCCAGGTGCTACTCCTCCCACCTATCTACATGCAGGTAGCTCTATTCAGCCTTGTGCTGACTCACCCTGCCTCCTGGAATCCCCCAGCCCCTGTCACTCAAACTCCAGACAAGGAATACACAACCTAGCAGAGGCAGGCTTGAATAGTTTGGCAAGAAAATACCGACTTTCTAAAAGTAGTATTTTCAAACCCAGAAAGTTAAAACCAACTTCACTGAAACATGTATTTTTATCCTTCTGAACTCAGGCATACTAAATTTGAATTTCTAACATGTTCTCTGGGTAAGTTAGTATTATAAGATGTTATAATCAAACTGCCCATTCTGGCCTATGGGGAACAGGTAGCCTTGCAATAGTAAAAAAACAAAAATGGCTGTAATTCACTATTGGGACATGCCTCACACATCGGGACATGTCCTACCTTATACTTACAATGCACCCTGCCCTTGGGCCTACCTTAGGGGTGTCTGATATGAAGAAAAGGGAAGGTTTACGGACTGGCAAGTGGGTGAACTTACCAAGTCGACATGGCAGTACTAGACTGCACACAGGCTCTGCAATGGCAGGCCAGAGACACACTTTACAAGCTGCTTCTGAGGGTGGCACAACCAGTAATTCGAGCCCACTAGCAGCATTTGATTTACAAACCCTGTGCACACATGGTGCACTGTTCTAGGGTCTAACAAGTAAACCAAATAACCCAATCATGGAGTCACTAATCAATACATCAATTTACCACAGGGAGCACTTGCACTGTAGCATTGAATAGCAGTGGCACAGTGCCCAAAGCATCTAACCAGTAAAATAGAACAAACACAGAGAAGGCAATCAGTAAAAAATGGAAGGGAGACTCACGCCAATGATACCAGGTCTAATATATACCTTTTGTAAGAATTACTTTGTACTAATTGTGTGTTGGTGTAGTATGTATTGCATTTAGTATTCTTGTTCTCTTTAAGGAATGTTATATACGAGTTCTTACTGTGTGTTCTTAGAATGCCATGTTTACTATGTCACGATCATTACGAGCCTGTTACTCATCTTTACTGGTCGTGGGTTGATTTACTCTTGACATTAAACCTCTAATGGTTAATCCTCAACTTTGATTTCATCTCTTATTTACTCAACAAGCATACTACATTTATTGGCGACGATTTGAAAACGATTTGAAGCTTGTTAAGATCAAACCCACCGACGTGAGCCGATCAGCTTTTGAACTTTTAAGCCACCGCGTCTTGACCGATTCAGGCAATTTGGATTTTGACTGTGAAACTGCGTCCTTATTTAACGGGACTACTACAGAAACTGTAAGTCATTTCGCCTTTCTCAAATTACCTGAAAACGATCTTCTTAACGTGGGCCTGGCAACACCGTTTATTCAAACGCGAGAGGCGTTCTTGTCTCGCGCATCTAGCCGACTTGTTGTCTGTCACGCGACGCTTGCACACGCGCAGCACGTCGATCAGTAAGACGTCATCACGGAATGTGCTCCATAGCAACCTGCTTTGTTTACAATTCCAGCGCGTAGCGTCACCAATACAAGCACGTCGACGGCCATCTTCTTATATTAACGGTGAATTTGTCAAATCTACGCGACTATTGAGATTATAGTCGGTTCTTGTTTAGACAAAAAAGATCGTGTGAGCTGACTATTCTTATAAAGACTGACAAGTAAGATTTTTTTGGTTTTCTGTGAATTGTCATTTAATTTTATTTTATTATGGCAACTTCTGGAAATAACAACAATGGAATTGTGGCACCTCCTTCATTTTTAATTTCTCCTGGCAAGCCTCCAACACCATGGCACAAATGGTTACGTGTATTCACAAACTATTTAGAAGCTATAGATGCTTTGGATTATCCTGCATCGAGAAAAAGAGCTATTCTTTTCAACCATTTAGGTGACGCTGGCCAACAATTATTTGACAATCTAGCAGTTGTTCAAGCTCCAACTGATGATGACTCCTGGAATGTTTATACTGAGGCATTAACGCGTCTTGGCAAACAGTTTAAAGATGATCCATCAGTCATGGTTGAGAGACATATGTTCTTCAAAAGAAAACAGTTACAAGAAGAATCTATAGAAGATTATGTGGCAACCCTACGTGTTCTTGCATCAAAATGCGAGTTTGGTACCTATTTAGAAACTGCTCTACGTGATCAGTTAGTTTTTAATTGTTTCAACAAAAAGATCCAGGAGCGGATTTTGACATGTAAAAATCCAACATTGGATGAAGTTATTGTGATAGCGAAAAGCATTGAGTGTTCCGTTGTTTCCTCAAAAATTTTAGCTGAACATGCTTCTTCTTCTTCAACTGTTTGCAACATTTCACATACGCCTGGTGATAATTGTAATGTTAATGTTGTTTCTAACCGCAATACTGGCAAAAAAGTTTATGAACCAAAATCTAATGTATTTTGTTACAGGTGCGGTTCAAAATTTCACGTGGGAAACAACCCTAAGTGTCCAGCACAAGGTAAAAGGTGTTCAAATTGTAAACGTATAGGTCATTTTGCTGCGTCATGTCGTTTACCCAGAGATAAGACTAAAGTTAATATGGTTTATTCTGAAGAAGAAATTTGTGATGCGTTAAATGTTTCTTCCATATCTTTCATTCAGATTAATGCTCTATGTGACTTCAGTATTAAGGGTCCTATTTGTAGAATTTCAATTGGTATACAAACTATACAAGTTATGGCTGATTCAGGATCTCCCATTACTATTTTAGATGAAAGTACTTTTCAGTGTTCTTGGAGTAACAAAGAATTACTCGCTACTGATGTTAATCCCAAAGCCTTTGGCGGGTTTGATATAACGTGGTTATTTTCCTGATAACATAGATTTTAAAGGGCGAGTTATTTATACTAAAATTTATGTTGCACTGAATGGCAGGGATATTTTGGGTTGGCAAGATCAGGCCAGGCTTGGTATTATTTTAAAACCTGGTCATCCCAAACCTGTTGCTTTGGGTGATCTACCTATTCTATCCGTCTTTGATTATTGTAATGATCCCATTCTCTGCAATGTTTTAGAAAAATACAAAGTTGTTTTTGAAGACAGAATCGGTTTGGTAAAACATTTTGAGCATAATATTAAATTAAAAGACAACGCTTGTCCTGTTGTCCAGAAGGTACGTCCAGTCCCTCTATCTGTTAGAGAGGATTTAAAGAAGCACATTGAATCTCTTGTTTCTCAAGACATTATTTGTCCTATTGAATCTTCAGAATGGGTTTCTGCTGCCGTCGTAGCACGAAAACCTTCTGGGGAAATTCGTTTATGTGCAGACCTTCGGGTGCTCAATCGCAACATTGTCATTGATGTACATCCTTTGCCAGAAATCCATGATATGCTGGCCAATATCGGTAGTAGCAAATATTTTTCCACTATTGATTTGCGCTCAGCGTACCATCAAATTCCACTATCTAAAGAATCTCAACCTCTTACAACATTTGTTACACCTTTTGGTGTGTATATGTATAAAAGGTTACCATTCGGGCCCTGCTTCTGCAGCCAGTATATTTCAAAGATTAATGGACTCCATTTTTAATAATTGTCCGGGAATTCAAGCGTTCCAAGATGACATTTTGGTTCATTCTGAATCTCTGGATCAACATTATATATTAATGGAATATGTTTTAAAGTCATTACAAAGTCATGGTCTTACCATCAACAAGAAGAAATGTAAATTCTTAGCAAATGAAGTTGATTATTTAGGCCACAACCTCTCAAAAGATGGGATTAGACCCAAATCTTCCTTATTGGAAGCTATTAAAAATGCTCCCTCTCCTTTAGATAAAGACTCGTTGAGAGCGTTCTTGGGATTAAGTGAATATTACGCTCGTTTTGTTAGGAGCTACGCACTTGTAGTCCAACCGCTTAGAGATCTGTTAAAAAAACATGCCAAATATGTATGGTCCACTGAATCTCAAGCTGCTTTTGACTCCATCAAAAATATGATTCTCTCTGCTCCTGCCATAAAGCCTTATTCCCATGGTGTTCAAAGCATAATTACGGTGGATGCTAGTTCACGTGGTCTAGGTGCTGTCCTTAGTCAAATGATTAACGGTGAAGAATGCACCATTGCATTTGCTTCACGTTCTTTGACTTCGGCTGAAGTCAATTACAGTACTATAGAGCGAGAAGCTTTGGCATGTTCATGGTCAGTCGAAAAATTTCAAATGTATATTTGGGGAACTAGGTTTCTTTTGTACACAGACCACAAGCCTTTAATTTATATGCTTGGAGAAAGTTCCTCCAATAGAGCTTCTTCTCGTTTAGTTAGATTATTGGCACGACTTCAAGAATTCAATTTTGAGATAAAATATTTACCTGGTGGTAAAAACATCCGCGCGGATTGTTTATCACGTATTCCTTTGTCCACATGTAAATTGGTTAATTCTGACTTAGAGTGTGTTTTTGCTGTTGATGATGCTCTTCAAGGAAGTAAGATCACTAAACAAGAAGATTAGATGGAATGTATAATGATTCCTGCCTGCTGAATGTTAAGAGATTTTTGATTAAAGGTTGGCCCAGGGATAGAAGTATGTCAACGGAGGAGAAACATTTTGCACAAGTTGCATCTGAGTTGTCTGTGTCAGGTGACATTTTGTTTAGGCAAGACAAATTTGTCCCACCTGTTAGCATCAGACAATCCATTATTTCTGTGGCACATGAGTCTCATCCCGGTATTACTGGTACCACAAATAAAATCAAAACCACTTATTGGTGGCCTGGAATTGATAATCAGGTTAAATCATTTGTCAACCAATGTCCACAATGTTTATGCTCAGAAAAACATTGGAAGTTGTCTAATTCACCACTTGTTCCAGTAGAATGGCCTGAGGCTCCTTGGCAAAAAATTGCCATAGATTTTTCTGGCCCATTTTCTGTTTTTAATGATAACCTTAAATTTTTGATTGTGGCCATTGATTACTATTCTAAATGGATATATTTTTCTTTTGTTAAGAATCCTAATTCTTGTGCTGTGATTTCATTTTTAAAGCGTTTATTTTTTATCGATGGTACTCCACATGAAATTGTTTCCGATAACGGTTCACACTTTGTTTCACAGGATGTGAATATGTTTTTAAATAATTTAGATGTCAAGCATATTTTAGTTCCTCTTTACAGTCCTGCATCAAATGGTCTTGTAGAAAGAGCAAACCGTTTGTTGAAGGAAGCTGTTCAAACAGCTTGTGCTAACAAACTTGATATTTCTGATTTTCTGTATGAGAAAATCTGGAACTATAATTGTACCCCGCACAGTACCACAGGAGTATCTCCTTTTGTTTTACTTCGTGGTAGGATTCCCACTTCTAGATTGAATCCTTCTTGGTTGATGAAGAGTTCCCTTGTCAATGTTGATTTAGCTAAGATTAGTGAACGTGTTAAAATGAAACAGGAGAGTTACAAAGGCAATTACGACAAACGTATGCATGTTACTGAAAAGCCTCTTGTTTCAGGTGATTGGGTTATTATTAAGAAACCTGTTAAAATCACTAAGGGTCAGTCCAAATTTTCTGCTCCTGTCAAAGTGTTAAAAGTCTCTCGATCTGCAGCTCTTTTATTTGAAAGAGGTTGGTGGAACAAGAATGCTCTCATTAAGATTTCTGATCAACAGGCTAGGATTATTTCCTCTAACAAGCAGACTTCGGATTTATCCGATGATTTGAGTACTGATTGGTTTGGTGTTGGAGAGTCTTCAATGATTCCATCTGTTCCATCTGCTCCTGTCAATTGTTCAGCAAATGTTGTTCCTGATTCTTCGTTATTTGCTTATGGGGATTCAAATAATCTTTCTTCCCTTCCCACTTTACAACCTTTTTCCAATACCATTGGTGCGGGGGATGGTAGGGTGGTCGGTCGCAGAATCAGATCTGTTCCTGTGAGCCTCCATGATTATGTTTTGAATTAGTATTTCTTTTTCTCATGAAATTCTTTTTCTTATGAAACTGTATTTTTATCTGTAACTGTTTTTTATCTGTAGTTTTGGGTTTATTTATTGGGGGAAGGATGTGTAGTATGTATTGCATTTAGTATTCTTGTTCTCTTTAAGGAATGTTATATACGAGTTCTTACTGTGTGTTCTTAGAATGCCATGTTTACTATGTCACGATCATTACGAGCCTGTTACTCATCTTTACTGGTCGTGGGTTGATTTACTCTTGACATTAAACCTCTAATGGTTAATCCTCAACTTTGATTTCATCTCTTATTTACTCAACAAGCATACTACAGTTGGGTGTGTCTAATTTGCCCAGCCACCACCTGGTGTTATACTTCATCTGCCTACTGATGACCTTCCTGAGCTGGAAGGGGGGAGAGAGGTGGCTCATACTGACATCTGAATAGCTTGTGTCCTGCCCTCACACAAATGGCTGGTGTACCCCCTACTGGCAGTCCGGAGACAGGGCCGGGTTGAAAGGGATCATTGTGCACTTCACATAGTTCCTTTGAAGTCTCTCCCTATGTTAATGGCACTTTTGGGTACAAGTGTCTCTCACCCCAACAAATCAGACACTTCTGAATCCTGAACTAGACCTCTGTCAGAAGAACTGTAGTGTTGCTTAAAGGACTTACCTGTACTGCTTTTCTGGAAGGACTGCTTTTCTGCTTGTTGCCCTGCTTCCTGTTGCTGTCTGACTCTGCTAAATGAGAGCTGAACTCTGCCTTCCCTTCAAAGTGATCTCCAAGGGATTTACCTTCTGTGAGTCCCACCCTTGCCTGAGGTGGCGCTCCAGTTCTAGACCTCAGAATTGGGTGCTACAGCTGTGTTGCTACAAAATCGACGCATCTTCTGTCTGTGAATAGTAGAACCGACCCATCGACTCGGTTGCGGTAGTAAAATTGGCACATAGCCTCAGAACCAGCACTTTGCCTTCAGAGATCGAAGCATTGGATAGCATGTTGCTCCCACTGCAGCTTGATGAGATCAGTGCATCCTCTTAACTGCATGGCAGAATCCAGCGCATTGCTCAATGCCTCTGGACTTGGTCACTCATGTTCGGAACTGACTGTGTGGAGAAGATCGACGCATTGTGTGCCTGTGGGGCTTGACATCGACGCATCTTGTTGATTGCGACCAGGAAAGATACTTAGTTCACCGGGGCTTGCGTGGGTCCTGTAGTCGACCGGTGCTCCATCACTGTTCGCCCGAACTTTGACTTTGCCTCAGTCCAGCACAACCTTTTTAGTGCTACCTGCTTCTAAGCGCTTTACTGCATTAATACCTTTAAAATTCAATGTCTGGACTTCTCACTGGATTTGTGTTGTGTTGGTCTTGTTTTGTTTATAATATAATAATCTATTTTTATAAACATGTGTGGAGTCTTTTTGCAGTGTATTCATTGTGTTTCTGTGTTTGTTGCACACATTCCTTACACATTGCCTCTTCAGATAAGCCTGACTGCTCTGGGCCAAGCTACCATAGGGTAAGCACAGATTATCTTTGAGTGTATATCGTGCTTACCCTGACTAGCGTTCGTTCCTGCCTGGCCTGTGTGCACACCTCGGCCAACGAGGAATTTAACTAGGAATCCCATTTCTAACACTTATGTTTTGAAATTCATGGCACAAAGTTATGTTACACCTGTTTCCTCAAGCTTATTTGTGTGCAGTCTGCATACTGCTTGGAAAGCACATTCCTAAATTAGACAAATTCATAATTGTAATAATAGTTCTCTAACCATCTCCCTTTTCTCCCTGTCAAAATGGGGTATTTGCGAAGGGTGGGCAAAGTTTCAACCTTCGTCTTTGAAGTTGTCAAACTGGACACAGTTTGCAAAGTTTTCCTAGATTCCCAACCTCATCTGCAGGAGATATTTGATGCACAAAATGTTTTGTGGGAGAATTTCTCACTTCACATTAGTTTGGTAGGATAATTGACAAGCCAAGAACGTTTTTGCTCAGATTTGTGTGACAAATGTACTGTAAGTGGAATTTTCAGAAATCTATTTTAATTTAATTTCACGATTATTTTAAACTTCACAAAAACCATGAAAATTTTAAGAAATGTAACAAATTTCCACAAATGTCCACACCTGTAGTAATTGTGCACTGTCCACAATTTCTGCAGCACATACACCTCAGATTAATTAAAATGTTTTGGAAGTTGTTGGAAATTCCCTTACATGCATTTCTGAATCATGCGTTTCTGAATCATGAGTGTTCACCAAGTGGTGTAACTTACATTGAAATGTATACCTATGCAATCTAAGTACCAGTCAATTGAGTGCACAGTCATGCACTTGTACTTGTTTTATGATGTGTGGCTCAGTTCAAAATTATGCAGGGATAAGACACTAAGTCAATCAGCCCAAGGGATGAATTGGGCATGAGAGAAACAGGAATCAACAATGGTAGAGTGTGGTTTTCTGGACTAGATGAGCCGAGGTATATTTAGCACATTCAGCTCTAAAATAGTGATACAGCATTCTTATTAGCACACGATTTACTCCTGCTAACAACTAGTGTTCTTCCGGTTGTGTGCGCGACTACACAAGTTTCAAGGTTGCAGTGTAAAACGTTATGCTTTTTAGCTAATATGTCGGTGTAAGAAATGGGGTTACCAAATCTCCAGGGGGGTAGCATGGAGCAGAGCGGGCAGGCCAAACTTCGGAGGACATGTGAAGCACTCATGCAGTACCCACAGACGACACACCAGGCACACCACAAAAGAGGCACAACACTGCTTGAGTTGGAAAAATAATAAGTTCTCTATTGTCTCCAACCTGCAAGGGTAAACATAACATAGGCCGTAATCACAACAGGGCGCTAGTGAGCTCCAGGGCAATCTATGCCCGGGGGATTATTTACAAGGGAATTGGGAACAAGGCTGAAACGGTAAATAAGTCCATAGTGTCCAGCTGAAAGGTAAGAGTGTTAGCACTTGGCAGGTAACCTCAGCGACATCAATATGAGGGAAGAAAACACTTGGCGTGGAAGCCCATTAAGCATGAAATCCAACATTAGGGGTAAGTACCCAAAATAGCTGGCATTGGCGTCTTCTGCAAGAATATGAATCACCCTGCATTAACATCAGGCAGGAACACGTGTAATAAACAGCAAGGCGTGCTCATTAGCATGGGACATAACCGGGGGCCTGGAATAACACGTCAGGCCAGCATTGGGGCACTCCGGGCGCCAACCTGTAAGAAAAGACACATTCACCTGCCCTGTGGCCCGAAAGCATTATCCACAAAATCAACCTCACAGTGGGCATCCGTGACATTGAGCACATCACCACTGCGTACATTAGGCTCACTTAGGCAGGTAAATAACATCTGCAGAAGCCCCACATCCTCATTGGTATAAAGGCATGGAATCAGCGTAAGATCAACCAACAGGCGTGAAACATCAATATACATTGGCATCCATAACATTGGTAACAGGACACAACCAATCATGGGAAGGGGGTGCAGTGACCCAAGCACCCAGCTTTAACATAAGGCGTGGCCCTAACTCATGGGGCATCAATAGCTCTTTAGAGGACCCTGGGGCAGGTGGGTTCACAACCCAACAAAACTATGAGGGCAAAACCTTGGCATCCAGCCTACAACAGTTGGCGCTTCAGGCTGTCGGCATTGACCTCAGAAGTCCACTTCACTGTAGGCAGAACATTTCCTAATAAGCCTAGGTATTTAATTTACTGGGGGCATCCCACAGTGGAGACATCAGTACCCTCAACATAGGGCCATCCCTCCTCGGGGCATATGCAGGCAGAAGGGACATCAAAAATTCCTGGGGGGACCCTGGGACAGGTGGCGTATCGGGGCAGAAGTCAGGACCCTTCCTCTAGCCAGGGATTCACTCTACCAACTGTCCGTCACTCCGCACTTAAGGCGGGCTCCTACCCAGTTCAGTCGCCTTGCGGGGGGCCACCAGGGCCTAACAACAGTCTCCCAAGAGAAGGGGAGGGGGGCGAGCACCGACCCTGTGCCCCGTTGCCCTCTCCACCCCCCACACAGTTTTCTCAAGGCCCCACTCACTGGGCTCTGGCTTCTCTGTACAGGCAGGCGGGTCCCTGCTCACAGGATGGGAGCCCCGCTGGAGTGCAGACGTCCTCCGGCTGGCTTCCCTTCTGCCGAGGCTCCTCCACGCAATGGCAGGGCTCCCTCTCCACACGGAGCCCTGCAGGAGACGCGCTGCTCTTGTGGGGGCCCTGACCTGTGGGGCAGTCTTGCGGCCGGCTTCACTTCTTCCCCCGGGCCCCTCCCCTCTCACGGGGGGGGCCGGGACTCCAAGGCAGCCTCCGCGAGGCTTGCAGGCTTCTCCGGGCGGCACTCGCTCTTCCGGCTTCACCCGGGCCCCTTCCTGCTGCCCGGCTGGGCAGCCAATCCATGCGCGGCATTTCAGGGGTGCGGCCGCGAGGGCAAATGGCTGCGCGGCAAGGGCGGGGGCGCGGCCAATGACGCGGCCGGGAGCCCCCGTCACGTGGGTAGGTCGAGGCTGGCTTCTCGGGCCTGCCGCGGCCCTTTCCTCACTCCGGCAGCCCTCTCCTCCCTCCGGGGGTCGCCGCAACGTTACCCCCAAGCAGCGGGGTCTCCTGATACAGCGCCGGGCCGCGGTGGTGATTTTCAGCAGCGGTAAGGGGTAGGCTCCCTTTTCTTTAATTATTTATTTTAGGGGGCAGCTCCAGCCAACATTAAGGGGCCAAAAGCGCGCCACACCGAGGGGTAGGCACCCACAACGCTATTCACGGCACTCAATGTCAGCGCTTCTTAGGGGGAGCACAGCAGGCCCTCAGAATACAGCGCTTGGGCAATAACGTTTCTGGCAGCAACAGTCTTTGGAGTCACAGCGCTTAGGGGGCAATGCAGCAGTTTATGCCAGTCAGCAGTCCACAGCGCTTCACGGTAGGCTCCTCACAGCCCAGCACTTCCAAAGGGCCCCAGCTTCACCAGCGGGGGCAGAAAGTCCCACAACAGTTCCTCCGGGGCACACTCCTCACCTCCTGGGCGCTTCTTTCATGCATCGCTGGCGTGGTTGAAGGTCTCCACAGCGTCAGGTGCCCTGGGGACAGTAGAGGGGGGGGTTGGAGGGGTGCAGGGCCCAGCTCACAGGCCCAAGTGGCATAACACCTTGCAGCAGGTCCCCTCACGTCCCTGTCCCAGCTCTGTCACCCTCTCTGGTGGCACATCCCGTTACTTATACCCTCCTCCCAGTCAGTGCCAGAACCTTCTAGAATGTTAGGGGAAAACTGGTCTAAACTGGCTCAAGGGGAGGGGTTGAGCACCCTGTGTGCCAGGCTTCCCTCCAAAAGCTAGGGGTGGCTGGGTAATAATATCTAGACCGCTGACCTACGGCAGTCCGGTGGCAAAACCCATGGCCATTGCATCCATTTTAAATACAGAACATTTCAGACCGGTGCATTTCTAAAATGGGGGAATATTTCCTGCACACCATTTCGTGACATTATTATTATTATTATTCCGAGTTTTGTATAGCGCCTGGTTACCAATAGGCATCCCCGCGCTTATCAGAAAATAACACAGCTACAAGAATGCAAGGATTAAACAGAGAACAAAAAAGTTTTTAAAAGTTTACGAAACCTGAAGAGACTGGCTTCGGAGCGCAGTTGTAAGGGCAGTGAGTTCCACAAGGAGGCCACATTTATTGAAAACCTTCTGCCCCCAGTTCTTGCCTTTTTCACCCTGCCAACCTGAAGGAGATGTTGGTGGTCAGAGCGGAGGGAATGAGAGGCCTTATAGGGCTGGACCATCTCCTCAAGAATAGGTGTACCCACCCCGTGCAGGACTTTGTGGGCGATGCAGAGTGACTTGAATTTCACCCGGTCCTTCACAGGGAGCCAGTGCAGTGCCCTCAACGCCGGGCGGGCAGATTGCCGCCTAGGGAGACCCGTCAAAAGCCTGGCAGCCGCGTTCTGCACTTGCTGCAGTCTGTTCAGTGTAGATTCGGGTGCGCCCAGGAAAAGCGCATTGCTGAAATCCAGCCGCGAGATGATAAGTCCCTGGATGAGAAGCCTTCCAGTGGCCACTGGGAGCAGGGGCAGAATCTTCTGGGCTGAACGGAGCAGGCCAAAGCACACGCCAGCAGTCTTTTTGGCATGGGTTTTAAATGATAGGTCCTGCTCCAGCCATACCCCCAAGCTCTTGATCTCCTGCTTGGGAGGGGGCATCGGTCCCAAACAGTCTGGCCAGCTGCTGGGGGGCAAAGAGGGAGAGGAGTTCCCCAGCAGCATCAGTTCCGTTTTGGAGCCATTTAACTTTAGGGCTGAGCTGCACATCCACGTGTAGATCTTTTCAAGACACATGTGCAGCCGGTCGGGATGGTACGCCGACTGGGAGAGGCCTACCACCAGCTGGGTATCGTCAGCATAACTGATGATTTTGATACCCAGCGGCCGTACCACATTCTCCAGGGGGGCCATGTAAACGTTGAATAGGGTAGGGCTCAATGAAGAGCCCTGTGGCACACCACACTGGAGATGGGTAGAAGATGATTTTTCCTGGCCTTCCCACACCTCAAATGTACGACCTTCCAGGAAGGAGGCGAACCATTTGAGGGCCAAACCCGTGACCCCCCCCCTGACAGCCGTTGGAGAAGCACCTGATGGTCCACGGTGTCAAAAGCAGCGCTGAGGTCCAGGAGGATCACTGCCACTGATCCCCCCGAATCCAGCATGCTCCTCGCATTCTCCACGACCGCCAGCAGGGCGGTGTCGGTCCCCTGACCGGGCCGAAAACCCGTTTGGGAGTCACCCAGGAGGGAATTGGCTTCCAAGAAGTTGGAGAGGCGGCTATTCACCAACTTCTCAGCCACCTTACTGATACCCGGCAGCAAAGAGATAGGCCGAAAGTTGGCGAGATCGGCGGGATCGAGGTTAGGCTTTTTCAAAAGAGCCTTAACCACCGCCCCTTTCCAACTGGGGGGGACCACCCCATGGGCGAGAGACAGGTTTATCAAGTCTGTAGCAGGGCCAACGATAGTAGATGACACCTGTTTAAGATATTTAATAGGTGCTGGGTCTTTCGGGGAGCCACTCTTCATAGATCTCAGCACCGACAGGACTTCCTCCTTAGTAACTGGACCAAGGGAAGCCAACTCCGCCAATGGTGACTCAGGTTGGGAGCTGGGATTGTCCTCCAAAGAGGAGATCTCACCTAGCCGGGGAAGGGACGCCAGTATGTTGTCGATTTTACTTTTAAAATACGAGGCCAGTTCTGTGCATTTTTTGCGAGGGTCCTCGTGGAAAACCTGAGGGTCGGGGGCATTGAGTAGCTCCTTAATGACCCTAAATGACTCTTTGGAAGAGTTGGCCGCAGAGCCAATGCGCTCTTCGAAGAATCCTGATTTTGCCACCCGAATAGCGGATTTGTACCTGCTTAGGGCCGCACGATATTCTTTACGATTCGCCTCACTCCAGTCTCTCCTCCAGGACCGCTCTAGCCTCTTACATCCTTTCCTCAGAGTTCTTAATTCTGATGAATACCAAGGTGCCGAGCCCACTCTCTTCTCCCTCGTAAGTTGTTTCTTTTTGGGTAGGAGAGTGTCTAGAGAATCCACGAGCCAGGTGTGGAAGTTCGCGTCAGCGACTATCGGGTTGGCTCCCTGAGAGGGCTGCGTGGCCTCCAAGTGTGCCGCCCAGGTGTCAACTGGGAGCCTCGACCAGGCTCTCTCCAGGGTGTGAACCCGTGGGACCTCCGCAGCTCGGCTGTTGAATTGCCATAACGCGGACACCAAATAATGGTCTGTCCAAGGTAGGGCAAGAGCCGGAGATGGAGTAAGATGGTCCAGGTTAGAGAATAAGGGATCAAGCAGGTGGCCCTTCTCGTGGGTCGCGCCCAAATTGGCCAAATTGAGTCCAAAAGATCTGAGATCGTCGAGCAGATCGACTCCTGTGGCATTACAATTTAAAACAGGGCAACTCTTACCACACATGGCCTATACAGGTTTATTACCATGGGGGAAACATCCCAAATTAGGGGGGCAAAAAGCGAAAAATTCTGGGGGAAAGGGCCAAGTCCAACAGTCGGTTAAAAGGTGCTGATAAATTAATTATTCTATTCCAATAGAAGCCCACGTTAGATGTGCAGGACATTTAACCTGGGCTTCTATTGGAATTCTATAACGCATATTAGCAAGCCCATTATTGTCGTTTTAGCGGCAGTTTCCTGCCGCTAAAACTGTGATATTTTAACGAGGTTCTTGCTGATATGCCCCTTAGTCATTCAATTTTTAAATCCTTTCTTGAAAAAATACCTCCTAAATTGTCTTGGAGTTGGGCAGATGAACTGACTATGCTTTATTGATTAGTTCAATATGGAGCTGGCTGTACAACATGTTTCAGGACAACTTTTAGCTATCATTACAGCCTTCTAGACCCGAGCCAATAAACACGCATATTTTAGTGTAAAACAGCCTTAATATTTTAACAATGATCAGATGTCAATATCAATATTTTGCTTGGTATACAAATACTCTCATCTTACATAGAGAAATAGATAATTCTGCTATCCGTGAAATGTTTATTTCACAATGCAGAGGATATCTTTCACTTTAGGTTGCATGATTGAAGCTTGTAAATCATAAGCACAGTCCAACGAAACGTCATTCTGCCAGCCCTACCTGCAATCAGTTAAATTTAGGGGAGCCAAACATAAATATGGCCCTAAGAACCTGTTCCCCACCAGCATCTACAGCCCTCGTGGCTGGCAGACACATAGGGCCATATTTACAAGAATAGTGGTGCAGAGCAGGGAAAGAGCAGAAATGAGCTACATTTATCGAATACGGCACTTTCCTGTCCTTCCCGCCCGCAATGGTTCTGTTTCGGAGCTTATCGCCAAAGCAGGTACCCTTGTACCATGGTGCAAGGGTGACTGTGTTGAATGCAGGATTGTTGCCTGTGTTGTATGCAGGATACGCAAAAACAATCCATAGAGGCATTTTCGTCTTTCTATGTGTGCTGCAGAATGCAGCACACATGGAAGGAGAAAAGAGGAAGAAACAAGGAAAAATAAATAAATTTCTCCTTGTTACGCCTCAGCTGGGGAAGCATATCTGATTTGCGCTTTGCCAGGTTTACCAGGTTTGGTGAATCTAGGCATGCATAAAAAACATGGGCTTTGAATAGAAACGCTGACCGCAACGCCCATGGAACATCTCCAGGAGCGTCTGGCACAGGTAACAGTGGTCGGGCGGTGAGAAGGGTGGATTGGGGGGATAAGTAGACAGACGATGGGATAAGGAAAATAAAATTTAAAAATAGATAAAGCCACTTACCTTGTGCTTGCCGCAACATTGACTCGACGATGCAGCAAGAGTAAGGTAAGTGGTTTTATAATTTTTTTTATTTTACTTTCCCTATCCCGTCATCTGTCCACTTGCACCCCACCCCTCACCACCCCGTCTCGCCAATGTTAGCTAGGCCAGCAGCACCTGAACATCTCTATTGTGCTGAGTAATGCAAGGCAGCGATATGTGCAGTGTTGCATTACCTACTATTTTTGAAGCCATTCAAAACCACGCAAAGTGACTTTTGCTGCCTTCATAAATATGACTTAGAGGTTTGTGTCTTGCACGCCCCACATTGTGTGGTGCAATCATGACAGAAAGCTCTCATAAATATACCCCTTACTTTTTAAAAAACAGGGTTGACAGCCACTTAATAATTCTTACTCTTCTTTCAGGCTCAGCAGTGCAGCGCCACTGATAGTCCTGTAGGACAGGGGTGGGCCTCGTTCAGCTCTCACAGCGGGGCTGACAGGGATTAGAATGCAGAGCACAAGCATCACGCTGCCCTCTGGGAGCTGCAGTGCTCAGATATAGCTGATGCTTTAACTTGCCCCACAGTCTTCCATCATTCCTGGCCCGACGCCCACAACCCAGCGAGTCATACCTGCCACGTTACCAAGTTTCTAGGACTAGTTAGGCCAGTCCCATCTTTTGTTCCTAAAATTATGCGACTTGGAGTCCACAAGTCCCAGAATTCTAAAAAAAATAAAAGAAGAAAACGCAGGACTGACAAAGCTGGTCACCCGTAGACCTAGGAAACTTGGCAGCTATAGCATGTGCATGAGACCAGGGCCGGACTGGCTACCGGGTGTTTTGGAATGCTGCTGAGCTGGGGGCTGATTTCGTTGATGGGGACCTGCGTGTGCTGAACGAAATTCGTTTTGCTTTGTTTACTTCAAAGCATACACAGGTCTCCATCAACAAAATCAGCCCCCACTACAGTGAAATCAGCCCCCAGTTCGGCAGCATTCCAAAACGCCCGGTAGTCAGTCCGGCCCTGCATGAGACACTATCGATGACCAACTGCTCTCTGGAGGTGGTGGACCGGCAGACGACCTCAACACTATCTGGCATCAGTTATAGAAAAGGAGAGAACCCTGCCTCAGGATATATAGGCCCTAGCTATGGGGTCCTAACTGATACATATGGAGGGGTGATTAACCAAGGGGTTGACGGCACATAGCAAAATCACATGGTCGAATCAAGGGGACTAAACAGCTTCATTTTATGAAAATATATTCTTTATTTTTATTTTTATTTTATGATACAAAAATTACTCTTTTTGTGGAGAAAAATAGATTTAGTTAGGATATATCACAGGTGCATATAAAAACAAATAGATTTGAAGGCAAAACTGTCACAGCAATTCATCCTACCCAGTAACAGCCTCAATTCACAAGCACATACTCATTCATTTCAACCCTACTTGCACTCTCTCTCCTAGTTACATACACCAATCACTCTCTCATTCATTCTACTTTCCCTTGCAATTATAGCACATAGGTGGTCAAGTCGGGATGTTCATCCGGGTAGTTGGTTTTTAGCTACGGGTCCTGGTGTTATGCGGGCAATAGCTGTATTTCCAGGGGACATACGCCGACGCGCGTTTCGGTGACCGGCCAGTGAGGCCGCACCTTCGTCAGGGCAAGGGGCAGTATACTGGGGCGGGCACAGGGGTATAAAACTCTGTAATAGAGAGCAGAACAAAATACATTTTTACTATTCTGTTTAGTTATGTACATATTCAGAAAGCTGATCTCTCTTTTTTTTTTTTTTTTTTTAAAAAAAAAAAAACAACAATAATGAGTTCATCCACAATAATTATAACACTTTTCAAGTATTTAAGCAGACATAATTCTAATGCTTTCATCAATTACATTTTTCATTTTAAACGGTTTTGCAGCAAGAACTCCTGCATTCGGCCAGTGATTGCCACGCTACGTCAACCCTCTTAAGACACTCCCTAATGTAGATTCCCTAATAAGTGAAATCTGGAAGGCATCATGATGGCCTTAACTGTATGGACCATGGAGCACATTTTAGCACAGAACAGGACATCTTCACTTACATACAACTGTTCACACACATTCACTTGTATTTAGGTTTATTTCCGTTCTCATCTCGGGTACACGCATGACACGGAAAGTCCTATCGTTAACTCGCCCAGGTAGGTTAGAGAAGGTCCTAGTGGAACATGTCTAAATATTTATGATCAAAAGTACAGTTGTTTTATACTTCTTCTGCCATATAACGTTGGTAGTTACAATTTTTTACCTGGTTCTTTATTCAGTTCTGCTGTTTAAGGGAGGCAAGCTTCAAAGGACCCCGTCGGGTACATCGGCGTCTACGCTGAGATAGTTTCGTGGGACTGAATGTTTACTGAATATTTACAGTTAGGTTCCTGTAAGAAGCAGATGGAGAACCTATTTTATTTCTAAACTTGATCATAGTTCGGGTGCTTAGCTAGAACCTTGATCTTTTCTAAGTTTAGCGTCATGTGGAATTTATATGCGGATCTTTCTTTCATTCCTTTCATTTATTCAGTAAGAACTAACATTATAGACTCCTACTTGGAGTGAAACCTATTCATTGTTGATAACGCTCTAGAATGTACACCATGTTGCACTAATCACCTACCTATTTAGATATTGTGGTGTTCAACCTGGTTGCTGAGAGGCAGTTCAAGACAGCAGTTGACCGCAAAAGGGCCTATCAAAATAAAGCACAGTTGTATCAACTTATAGTACTGGCTCCCCTAAATCGAAATTGTTAACACATTCCAACGCACCTCCCCATGGTAAAAAGGTCTAATCAGATACCTATCTGGGGTACAGGCTTTAAGCCTATCGATTCTAGGTCCGTGGTGATCAAGGGCCTGATCCACCCATCCCTTATGTTTCCTAAGTTATTATTATTAATCTCCTTCAATAGTTTTATTTACCTTTCAGAATTCAAGACGGAGTTAGACCTCTTGAGTGTCACTGATGTTCAGATATGGGTAATTTATCTTTCAGTGGGTTCCGGGAGCGTAGGGATACACGGATCCAGTCGGTGCCTATATGCCTGCGAGTAGGGACAATGATTAGAGGCAGCTAATACCCCTCGTTACCCCTCTTCATTAATTCGTAGTTATAGCTATCGTTTTTACCTCTTTGTAAGCGGGAGGACATCTTGACACCGGTTTCGATTTTATTCAATTTCCCTGCTATTTACACGAGACTTTCACGCAGTTCCCGGCCGTTTTCAGCAAGCGCCGACTGCTACATTACCTACATGGGGATAGTGGGGAAAGTTTTTAGAGGAGGGGAATCTCCCTGGTGGTATTTCGAAATCCGCAAGGCTTCCGCAAAGCACTTACCTTGTTTCCGGACGCCCGTATCATCAAGGTGGGGTTCCGCCGACTTAGTCCGTCGACCAGTTGGGTCTCCCGCATTTTCGGCATCCTATTTAAGTATCGGCATATCCGCGCTTCATGGGCGTCCCTTCTCAGCTGACCCTGATTGAACACGATGGAAACAGAGGACGGACTCTCGATATCATTATATCCTAAGTCGCCATATTGTGTATCCTGACGGCGGTCATATTAATAGTAGTCTGAGGGGATGTGGCGGCCATCAAAGTAAAGCCGATCGTCTCTTGTCACAATGCCTAATGTTATTGAGAGTAATAGTAATCACCGTGATAGCTAACGTGGTATTTATTATCCACGGTGTTCTTGCTATTTATGACATTATTTTAATTTATTTATTATTTTACTCTCGCTACCTTAATTTCATGAGTCGTCATATGGTGTATATCGACGAATGTCATATTAATAGCAATCAGAGGGAATGCGGCAGGCATCAAAGTAAAGACCGATATTCTCTTTTGCCGCAATGCCTATTATTATATTATTAGGTTCCTGAGGGTAAAAGTATTCCCCGTGGTCGCTAGCGTATTATTTAATATCACCGGCGCTATTGCTTGTTTTTTGTGACATTATATGATGAAGGCACGCCCGCAGTTAGACTTCATAAGGATTCAATTACAACAACATGTGGTTTTAAGAATCTTATTTGGGAATCAATCAAGGCAGCACGAAGGGCAGTATTCCTAAGATCTGTTGTATACCCAAGCTAGTTTTTGAACTCAGTTATACAGTTTCACCTCGACCCAATCGGAGGTACATCTAATAAATAGATTGCGGTACCTAAGATGGTCAGTTGTTTAGTCATATTGGTGGGGCTACACTTTTTTATAACCGCTGATCTGCATTTAATTTATTAAAGAAATGCCTGATGCCAGGGGCACTCCTCATTCAAGCCTTTTTTGACAGAGTCCAGATAGAAGATCCAAAAAACCTCCCGTTTCTTTCGGAGGCATGTGGGGTCAATTCCAGGGTTGGTCTTTATCTTTTCTAAGATAAACCAGCGGATTTCCGTGTCTGTATGGCTTTTCTCTAACCAATGGGTCACAATAGGAGCTGCTGTCTTTTTGTTCCTTATATTTGACTTATGCTCACCTATGCGTACCCGGCATTCTCGACCAGTTTCTCCAACATATGGGAGATTGCAAGGGCACAAGATAAGGTAAATGATGTTTTTAGTGCGACAATTGGTTAACGTGGCATTCCTGCTGACAGAGATAGTCCGTGTGTTGGTAATGACTGTGTCACCCACTATAGCCTGTGGACAAATGTGGCATGTTCCACATTTATGGTTGCCATATATAGGCTCCATTCCTGTTAGGGAGGTTTGTTTGTTTGTGGGGGGTTCCTGTATTTTTCCTTTTACTAAATGGCTTCTTAAATTCCGATTTTTCTTGAAGGCAAAGATGGGTCGTCGGAGGTGTGTTTTATTATCCTCCAAGTTTAGAATATGCCAGCTTGAATTTACTGCCTGCCTGATCTTGTGATTTAATTCCGAGTGACGGGTGACGCACACCAGTTGATTCAATTTCTCCGATTTGTTTTCCACAAACATAGCTTCCCTGTTAGTATATCTGGCTCTTTTAAATGACTCTCTGATCAATCTTGGGGGGTATCCACGGAATCGTAGTTTTTCTTGGAGTATGTCCGCTTGAATCAAAAAGTCTTGTAGGTCCGTACAGTTCCTTCTAATCCGAAGGAACTGACTGTAGGGAATGCTGTCCCTCTGGCTGCGCGGGTGGAAGCTACCATATTGGAGCAAGGTGTTTCGTGCTGTAGGTTTCGTATACAGCGATACTTTGATGGCATTATTTCGATGTTCAATCCAGATGTCTAGAAATTCAATTCTAGACCTACTGGTGTGGCTGGTAAATTTCAGGTTGAAGTCCGCCAAATTGAGCCAATCAATGAATTCCGTCAATTGTTCTTCTGCCCCCTTCCAGATAAAAAAGATGTCGTCAATGAACCGTTTCCAGTTCATGACGTTCTCGAAGAAGGGGGCTATTTCGTTGAAGATATTCATCCTTTCGAATTCCCCCATATACAGACAGGCAATGCTGGGGGCACAGCTGGCTCCCATGCTGACCCCGGATGCCATTTCTCGAAAACTCAGAAATAATGGTCACACTGGATGTGGAGTCATTGTACTCAAACATACCACAACAAGGAGCATATGATGCAATTGAGACTATACTCTCCAGAAACAATGGTATAACCAACTCTGAATTCATATTGCAATGTTTGAAAGTGGTATTATTTGAAAACTACTTTGAATTCGATAACACCATATACAGACAGGCATCCGGGGTCAGCATGGGAGCCAGCTGTGCCCCCAGCATTGCCTGTCTGTATATGGGGGAATTCGAAAGGATGAATATCTTCAACGAAATAGCCCCCTTCTTCGAGAACGTCATGAACTGGAAACGGTTCATTGACGACATCTTTTTTATCTGGAAGGGGGCAGAAGAACAATTGACGGAATTCATTGATTGGCTCAATTTGGCGGACTCCAACCTGAAATTTACCAGCCACACCAGTAGGTCTAGAATTGAATTTCTAGACATCTGGATTGAACATCGAAATAATGCCATCAAAGTATCGCTGTATACGAAACCTACAGCACGAAACACCTTGCTCCAATATGGTAGCTTCCACCCGCGCAGCCAGAGGGACAGCATTCCCTACAGTCAGTTCCTTCGGATTAGAAGGAACTGTACGGACCTACAAGACTTTTTGACTCAAGCGGACATACTCCAAGGAAAACTACGATTCCGTGGATACCCCCCAAGATTGATCAGAGAGTCATTTAAAAGAGCCAGATATACTAACAGGGAAGCTATGTTTGTGGAAAACAAATCGGAGAAATTGAATCAACTGGTGTGCGTCACCCTTCACTCGGAATTAAATCACAAGATCAGGCAGGCAGTAAATTCAAGCTGGCATATTCTAAACTTGGAGGATAATAAAACACACCTCCGACGACCCATCTTTGCCTTCAAGAAAAATCGGAATTTAAGAAGCCATTTAGTAAAAGGAAAAATACAGGAACCCCCCCACAAACAAACAAACCTCCCTAACAGGAATGGAGCCTATATATGGCAACCATAAATGTGGAACATGCCACATTTGTCCACAGGCGATAGTGGGTGACACAGTCATTACCAACACACGGACTATCTCTGTCAGCAGGAATGCCACGTTAACCAATTGTCGCACTAAAAACATCATTTACCTTATCTTGTGCCCTTGCAATCTCCCATATGTTGGAGAAACTGGTCGAGAATGCCGGGTACGCATAGGTGAGCATAAGTCAAATATAAGGAACAAAAAGACAGCAGCTCCTATTGTGACCCATTGGTTAGAGAAAAGCCATACAGACACGGAAATCCGCTGGTTTATCTTAGAAAAGATAAAGACCAACCCTGGAATTGACCCCACATGCCTCCGAAAGAAACGGGAGGTTTTTTGGATCTTCTATCTGGACTCTGTCAAAAAAGGCTTGAATGAGGAGTGCCCCTGGCATCAGGCATTTCTTTAATAAATTAAATGCAGATCAGCGGTTATAAAAAAGTGTAGCCCCACCAATATGACTAAACAACTGACCATCTTAGGTACCGCAATCTATTTATTAGATGTACCTCCGATTGGGTCGAGGTGAAACTGTATAACTGAGTTCAAAAACTAGCTTGGGTATACAACAGATCTTAGGAATACTGCCCTTCGTGCTGCCTTGATTGATTCCCAAATAAGATTCTTAAAACCACATGTTGTTGTAATTGAATCCTTATGAAGTCTAACTGCGGGCGTGCCTTCATCATATAATGTCACAAAAACAAGCAATAGCGCCGGTGATATTAAATAATACGCTAGCGACCACGGGGAATACTTTTACCCTCAGGAACCTAATAATATAATAATAGGCATTGCGGCAAAAGAGAATATCGGTCTTTACTTTGATGCCTGCCGCATTCCCTCTGATTGCTATTAATATGACATTCGTCGATATACACCATATGACGACTCATGAAATTAAGGCAGCGAGAGTAAAATAATAAATAAATTAAAATAATGTCATAAATAGCAAGAACACCGTGGATAATAAATACCACGTTAGCTATCACGGTGATTACTATTACTCTCAATAACATTAGGCATTGTGACAAGAGACGATCGGCTTTACTTTGATGGCCGCCACATCCCCTCAGACTACTATTAATATGACCGCCGTCAGGATACACAATATGGCGACTTAGGATATAATGATATCGAGAGTCCGTCCTCTGTTTCCATCGTGTTCAATCAGGGTCAGCTGAGAAGGGACGCCCATGAAGCGCGGATATGCCGATACTTAAATAGGATGCCGAAAATGCGGGAGACCCAACTGGTCGACGGACTAAGTCGGCGGAACCCCACCTTGATGATACGGGCGTCCGGAAACAAGGTAAGTGCTTTGCGGAAGCCTTGCGGATTTCGAAATACCACCAGGGAGATTCCCCTCCTCTAAAAACTTTCCCCACTATCCCCATGTAGGTAATGTAGCAGTCGGCGCTTGCTGAAAACGGCCGGGAACTGCGTGAAAGTCTCGTGTAAATAGCAGGGAAATTGAATAAAATCGAAACCGGTGTCAAGATGTCCTCCCGCTTACAAAGAGGTAAAAACGATAGCTATAACTACGAATTAATGAAGAGGGGTAACGAGGGGTATTAGCTGCCTCTAATCATTGTCCCTACTCGCAGGCATATAGGCACCGACTGGATCCGTGTATCCCTACGCTCCCGGAACCCACTGAAAGATAAATTACCCATATCTGAACATCAGTGACACTCAAGAGGTCTAACTCCGTCTTGAATTCTGAAAGGTAAATAAAACTATTGAAGGAGATTAATAATAATAACTTAGGAAACATAAGGGATGGGTGGATCAGGCCCTTGATCACCACGGACCTAGAATCGATAGGCTTAAAGCCTGTACCCCAGATAGGTATCTGATTAGACCTTTTTACCATGGGGAGGTGCGTTGGAATGTGTTAACAATTTCGATTTAGGGGAGCCAGTACTATAAGTTGATACAACTGTGCTTTATTTTGATAGGCCCTTTTGCGGTCAACTGCTGTCTTGAACTGCCTCTCAGCAACCAGGTTGAACACCACAATATCTAAATAGGTAGGTGATTAGTGCAACATGGTGTACATTCTAGAGCGTTATCAACAATGAATAGGTTTCACTCCAAGTAGGAGTCTATAATGTTAGTTCTTACTGAATAAATGAAAGGAATGAAAGAAAGATCCGCATATAAATTCCACATGACGCTAAACTTAGAAAAGATCAAGGTTCTAGCTAAGCACCCGAACTATGATCAAGTTTAGAAATAAAATAGGTTCTCCATCTGCTTCTTACAGGAACCTAACTGTAAATATTCAGTAAACATTCAGTCCCACGAAACTATCTCAGCGTAGACGCCGATGTACCCGACGGGGTCCTTTGAAGCTTGCCTCCCTTAAACAGCAGAACTGAATAAAGAACCAGGTAAAAAATTGTAACTACCAACGTTATATGGCAGAAGAAGTATAAAACAACTGTACTTTTGATCATAAATATTTAGACATGTTCCACTAGGACCTTCTCTAACCTACCTGGGCGAGTTAACGATAGGACTTTCCGTGTCATGCGTGTACCCGAGATGAGAACGGAAATAAACCTAAATACAAGTGAATGTGTGTGAACAGTTGTATGTAAGTGAAGATGTCCTGTTCTGTGCTAAAATGTGCTCCATGGTCCATACAGTTAAGGCCATCATGATGCCTTCCAGATTTCACTTATTAGGGAATCTACATTAGGGAGTGTCTTAAAAGGGTTGACGTAGCGTGGCAATCACTGGCCGAATGCAGGAGTTCTTGCTGCAAAACCGTTTAAAATGAAAAATGTAATTGATGAAAGCATTAGAATTATGTCTGCTTAAATACTTGAAAAGTGTTATAATTATTGTGGATGAACTCATTATTGTTGTTTTTTTTTTTTTTTTTTTAAAAAGAGAGATCAGCTTTCTGAATATGTACATAACTAAACAGAATAGTAAAAATGTATTTTGTTCTGCTCTCTATTACAGAGTTTTATACCCCTGTGCCCGCCCCAGTATACTGCCCCTTGCCCTGACGAAGGTGCGGCCTCACTGGCCGGTCACCGAAACGCGCGTCGGCGTATGTCCCCTGGAAATACAGCTATTGCCCGCATAACACCAGGACCCGTAGCTAAAAACCAACTACCCGGATGAACATCCCGACTTGACCACCTATGTGCTATAATTGCAAGGGAAAGTAGAATGAATGAGAGAGTGATTGGTGTATGTAACTAGGAGAGAGAGTGCAAGTAGGGTTGAAATGAATGAGTATGTGCTTGTGAATTGAGGCTGTTACTGGGTAGGATGAATTGCTGTGACAGTTTTGCCTTCAAATCTATTTGTTTTTATATGCACCTGTGATATATCCTAACTAAATCTATTTTTCTCCACAAAAAGAGTAATTTTTGTATCATAAAATAAAAATAAAAATAAAGAATATATTTTCATAAAATGAAGCTGTTTAGTCCCCTTGATTCGACCATGTGATTTTGCTATGTGCCGTCAAACCCTTGGTTAATCACCCCTCCATATGTATCAGTTAGGACCCCATAGCTAGGGCCTATATATCCTGAGGCAGGGTTCTCTCCTTTTCTATAATTGGTTTCTTCCCCCATTTTACCTGCCCACATCATTAAGACACCTACGGGGAACCCCCTTCTCTGTTCACTATCTGGCATCAGCACTACTCATCCTGCCTCTTTGCAGGGTCTGCACCCATATGGTAGTTGTTTATCGCAGCCCTGCCAGGTGCGGGCTGTGCCACTGTGATCCTGACTGGGCAAAAAAGTAGGACGTCTGATGCCCCATGTCGCCCAATCAGACGTTCCCTGGGCTTGATCTTCCGGATGCATGCTGTGATGTGAGACGAGGGATGGAGCAGCCCTCCTCTAGAGCAGCAGATGTGAGCAAACAAGTGTCTGGGCCCAGGAGGAGGGGGCAGCATTAGTTTGCAGTTGGCAGCTGCTGGCACCACCCAGGGGTGGGGCACAAAGGACTGTTACAGCTGGAAAACGGGCCTCACATTAACCCCAACAACAGCACTGCACTAGAGCAGTAGCTAATCCAGATGCCTAGTCCAGCAACCCAGCTGCAGTCATGGCGTCAATCAATCAATCAATCAATCAAAGACATTTATAGAGCGCACTACCTACCCGTAGGGTCTCGAGGCACTGGGGGGGGGGTGCCGTTACTGCTCGAACAGCCAGGTCTTGAGCTTCTTCCTGAAGGAGAGGTGGTCTTGGGTCAGGCGCAGGTCGGCAGGTAGGGAGTTCCAGGTCTTGGCGGCCAGGTAGGAGAAGGACCTTCCTCCTGTGGTGGCTCTGCGGATGCGTGGGACGGCGGCGAGGGCGCGGCTGGCAGATCGGAGGTGGCGTTTGGGAGCGTAGAAGTTGATTCGGTTGTTGAGGTAGCTCGGGCCTTGATCGTGTAGGGCTTTGTGTGCGTGGGTGAGGAGCCGGAAGGTGATTCTTTTGTTGACGGGGAGCCAGTGCAGGTCTCTCAGGTGTCCGGAGATGTGGCTGTTCCGTGGGATGTCGAGGATGAGTCTGGCTGAGGCGTTCTGGATCCGCTGGAGTCGCTTCTGGAGCTTGGCGGTGGTTCCAGCATAGAGTGCGTTGCCGTAGTCCAGTCGGCTGGTGACGAGGGCCTGGGTGACGGTCTTCCTGGTCTCCGTGGGGATCCACCAGAAGATCTTTCGAAGCATGCGCAGGATGTTGAAGCACGACGAGGAGACGGCGTTGACTTGCCTGGTCATGGAGAGGGAGGAGTCCAGGATGAAGCCCAGGTTGCGTGCGTGGTTCGTTGGCTTGGGTGCGGTGCCCAGGGCGGGGGGCCACCAGGAGTCGTTCCAGGCGGAGGGCGAGGAGCCCAGGATGAGGACCTCCGTCTTGTCTGAATTCAGTTTCAGGAGGCTCGTCGTCATCCACTCGGATACCTCTTTCATCCCTTCGTGCAGGTTGGCTCTGGCGGCGGCGGGGTCGTTGGTCAGGGAGAGGATCAGCTGGGTGTCGTCGGCGTAGGAGATTATGTTGAGGTTGTGTTGGCGTGCGATGGCCGCGAGGGGGCTCATGTAGACGTTGAAGAGTGTCGGGCTCAGCGAGGATCCTTGAGGGCGTGGTGATCACAGTATCAGCGCAGAAAGAACAACCTGATAAATTGATTAATTCAATCATTATTTTTTTTATTATTTTTTTATTTGTTTCTTTTTGCAGCCGCGGCCCGTGCAGGTAAGAGCGGCGAGGTTGGGTGGTGGGATTTTGACAGACGGGAAAAATAAATAAATAATGAACTTTCCCTCGTCGTAGTCTGTCGAAATCCCCCCAACCGACCCCATCGCCCCTCTTACCTGCACGGACCACGGCTGTATTTTCAGGCATTTATAGCACACAAACATATTGCAAAAGCATCAAGGTACTTGAACAATGATTTTATCTTATGTCCTTTATTTTTATGGTCTTTCACATTTCTGTTCGCCACAGAAAAGAAATGCAATCTAAACTGACAGTTGAGAGCTAGATTATATTTGCAAAACTGCATGTAAAGCTTTCTTAGAAATGTGCATCCAAACAACACATTCACAATACCAGTAGTAGTGATATACTAAGCAAAATTGTGACCTGATCATGCAAAAAAGTAATAAGAAACAGCAGCGCTGAGACAATGTCACGCAATACTGCTCCCACCTCTTGTAGGTAGGATAACATGAGTGCTACTGAGATCTCTCCTGCTGCTCCTTGCAGTAGACTCATGGGAACTTCACAGGAGTTCTGGGGCTGTATTTATCAAGTAGTGGCATGGCTTTTGCAACACGCAGCGGGGTGCAAGGGCAACGCAACTACTAAGTGCGATATATCAAGCCACACAAGGCCACCTGCGTGACCCTGAGTGGCTTGATGAATTCAGAGTAACACAATACTGCGTTTCCTCACCCCAGGGAGGCATTTCGTGGGTGGGGCATGGGTGTTCCTATGCAACACCCATTGATTTTGAAGCATTCCCAGATTCCCCAAGTGGTAGACCTGGGAATGGGCAAAAACTGCTCCTCCTCCCCAGGTGAGGCATAACGAGTAAAAATATCTGTATTAATCCTCGTTACTTCCTCTCTATGGGGCAGATGTATCAAGATTCCATTTTGCGATTTCTAAATAGCGATTTTTAAGGAATCTCTATTTAGAAATCGCAAAATAGAATGTATGTAGAAAATCGCTATTTTTTTGCGATTTCTTAATATTCCTTATTTGCAAATTCGCATTTTGCGAATTCGCAATTAAGGAATAATTTCCCATGCATTCCTATGGGCCAGGAGGCCCATTGGAGTGATTGTGAAAATATTCTCCATTTGCGATTCGCAATTTGCTAATCGCAAATTGTGGTGTCTCAAAGACACCCTGCTGCACCCCTGAAATCTACATGTGTGTGCATATGGCGCACATACATGCCCTATGGGCATGTATGTGCGTCACATGCCACCATCACAAATGCCAAATAGGGCATTTTTAAAAGAATTCGCAAATTACCACCAACTACAAGTTGGTGGTAATTTGCGATTTCTTAACCCAAATTCGCAATTTCGAAAACCTACATACATCGCATTTAAGGAATCGCAAAATTTGCGATTCCTTAAATGCTTAAGCAAAATAAGGAATCGCAAATGTTTGCGATTCCTTACTTTGTGATTTTTTGATACATGTCAAAAAATGCTAATAAGCCTTTTGCGATTCGCAAAGGCCGGAATTAGCAGAATTGCGACCTTTGCGAATCGCAAAAGACTTGAGACATCTGCCCCTATATGTTTTCTCCATTATGCAGGACACATAGAAAAGGAAAATGCCTCAGGGGATTGTTTTTGTGCAGGAAGGTGTCCCTGCATGCACAAAAACAATCCTGGTAAGAACGTATGCACCCTTGTACCCTGGTGCAAGGATACCCGCATTGGTACTACGCAGCACATTGTGCGCCAGTGCTGGGAAAAGATAGGAATGATGCTAAATACAGCGCATTCATGCCCTTTCCCTGTCACGCAGCGCTGCACACTTAATGATAACTATGCCCCCTGGCTCATAAATGAATTGCCCATTTTGGATGGGCCTTAGGGAAATATTCCTTTTTAAAAATGCACATCATGGTATATAACAGTCGTGCGCAACAAAACCCCTTTTTAGCACAGTCGCATAAAGTTCAGTGAGCAATTAATGGCTGCATTAAGAAGATCACACGTCACAGCAGGATTTGGACTTTTCTTGCATACTGTTCCAGCACACCTCATGCTTTACTGAAGGTGCAGTGCCACCTTGTGCGTTTTAATTGCCACAAAGATATATCCCTAAAACGTGTTTTCACGCGTGCTGTATTTTTAGCTAGCAGCTTATGCACAGCGTGATGCGAAGCTACAGTAACCAATAGGACACAGCTACGCCTCAAGAGATGCCTACGGCACCGATCACCTGTCAGGCACCCACGTGGTTCAGAGCAAAAATGCAAATGCAATTCAGGTAACCTGGTAAATACCTATTTCCAGAGTAACCTAATTAGGTTCCTCATTGGCGTAATGTGCATTAGTATCTGTGGGCACAGAGTCGAGCTAGCGCTGCGTAGCTGTGCTCGTTTCCAGCTCCCTGTCACTCCATCGCCTACGGTCTCGGTAGAGAGCTTTTTGTTGGCAGGGAGAATATCCCTCGCTTCTTTCTGCTGTCATTTATTTGACAAACACTATCACATACGCTGCCTTTCTTATCTTGCTGTCAAAGCGATGACAACTGCCGCGGATCGCAGGCAGGATTGCATACGTTTCTGAGAAGCAGGGAATTCTCTACTTTCAGCATCTTACTTATTAAAGTGGCCTGGGAGCATGGAGCCATTTTGTAACGCGCTTTAATTGCTGTACTCAAATAAGGCTGGAAATGTACGTTTTTGGGCAAGATATTGGGGTGGATTTTCACAACTCATTGTGCGCTAAGTTGGGAATAGGGTGCTCATGTTAACGTGTACAATTGTCCCTACTGAACAGACTGTTCACCCAAAAGAAAATATTCGATATTTAATTTTTCATGTCATATAACTTTTCTTCCAAATCAACGTGAATTTTTACCCTTTTCAAATATTATGTATGCACATGTAAACTGTAAGCCCTTCGTCCTACTTCCCGTCTTAAAGTAACAGTAATCTGCCCCTCCGAGAGTCTGAAACACTGCTGGGGCCACGATGGAGACCGGGCCCAGTGCCAGAGTAGGCCTGTCCCCACCTGTTCTTTTTGGTCAATTTCCCCTGGTGTCTAGAGAGCTTTCTGTTCCCTGTAAGGGGTTGGTGGAGACAGAAAGGTGCAGGGCAAGGTCCCACCCCTTCTTTTTTTAAAATAAGAGTTTCCTTAGTATGCTGTGGGCTTTGAGGGTAACCCCTCTAATCCGCTGCCCCCAAGGGGAAAAATAGACTGTTGGGTCCATCATGAGGTGGAAGCAAGGCCATGTGCCTGGGTGAGCTTCTCCCATCCCTTGTGTTTAAGGATGGGGAGAGGCCGAATGACTGGCCTGGCTGGCCTACCTCTTTTTATCTTAAAAAAATAATATCCGGACGCCTAGTGGGCTCTCTGCCTGCCTGGGATGGGCACATTGGGGTAAACTCTTCATTGCCCCCCAACCACCCATGGGAGGATAAATCAGTTGCAGCTGTTGTCAGGTGGCAGCATAGCCGAATGCCAGCATGGGTGTCTCACACCCCCTTTTTTTAAATAAAATAATTATCCCTAGAATCTATTGTGCTTTCTGTCCCCCCAGAGGGGTCAGTTTGGGGATAAACAACATGAAGCAGAAAGACAGTCAGACCAATTTTTATTTGAGGGCAAGGCATGATGCCTGCACAGGGCATCCCCATACCGTCTTGTTTTATAAAAAAAATAATATCCCTGGTGTCTTGCAGACTTTCTGCTCCGCTGGTGGGTCCAGACTAGGAGTAAATTCCCCAAATGTTTTTGCATTAGGACTTTTGGGGGTGTTGTCAAGTGGGATCATGGCTGTTGCCATGGATTGCCACCTCCTCCTCTTTTTTCTTTAAATAATTTCCCTGACACCTAGTGGGTGTTCTGCCCCCTTGCTGGGCCCAACCCCCAATCACTCACCAGGGGCAGAAAGACAGCATTTTAATATTCACAGGGTTGCACCCCCCCCCCCCCCCCCAAAAAAAAACATTAATTGTCTTGTCTGGTAAGTGGATCCCTACTTGGGGCTTGTCCTCCTGGTGACATTTTCCCCTTCCCAGTGGCGCCTATCCCAGTTGGATCAGCGCTGGTGGGGGGGGGGGGGGGGGGGGGGGATTCTGAGTTACGCTCCTGGTGCGGTAAGCACCACAATCTGCGGATTATTTCAAAAAAATGTAAATAGGTGCCATTTATCGCATCTGTTAAATTCCGAACTCCATGGAGTCAGATTTAATAAACTGCACCCCAGACCCCCCACTCATAATCAGGGCCAAGTCTAATTCGGACAAGGTCCATGAAATAGGTAACAGAAAAATAAATGCATTGTTTCACATTTTAAATTGCATTAAGCTGCCTGAACAGCACACGACAATACACATGTTTTTTTATTTCATGACAATACGATGCAAAGAGGAGTAGAATAAAAAGACGGAGCAAAAGATCTTCATAGTAAATCCCTGGAAGCAAAGTGATGTAACATATTTGGCTGTCCATTGAATTCACAAAACAGAGTTTTGAAGGTTGACATTTCCACAGTGAAGGTTTAGGTGCTATTGTAATCAGCCATATCTCACGTTTTATTGATTCTGAGGAAGCTTCGGCTGTCTCATAAGGAGGCAGATGGAGTGCTCAATACTGCTCTTCTGAAATTAGATTATTGATGAGATAATTTCAGCACCTGGGATGTAATCAACAGTCAAGCTTGGAATGAAATCCCTGACTGATCTTCCAACAGAATAGGGCATTTCAAGGTCAAAATATTCACGTACAAATGAGAAGGAATTCTGTGCAGCATTTCATAGTTCCTGGAGCATCAGTCCCATTGTGTTACATATATATGAATAATAAAAGGTCAAATAAGCAGCAGATATTCTGAAATAGCCTAATGTTTTCATAAATTCATAGTTAGTCTTTATTCAATAGTTTGCAATCATAAAAGACACAATACATACATAAAAGTGGCATAAAATAATTAAAAAGACCTTAAAAAACACACACACATTTAATACAGAATTAAACCCACAATACCAAATCCTAACTAGTCTATAGTAAATAAAATAAGTACAATTCATCCAATGTAGTATATTCCTACATTTAATCTCTAGGAACGGGGTCAATTTACATTAGGACACTCGGGCACTGAGTTTAATTCCTCATTAATCTCCAATGTTTCCCTCCTTAGTGCCCAGGACCAGCTCAAAAATTTAGCTATGGCAATAACAATATCAGCACGCGTGTTCATTATCAAAATACGCATGGCCGTCATGCAGGATCTAGTGCCAAGATTAGGGCACAGTGGCTTAAGCCATCTGCAGCGTTGGCCTTTATAAGCCAAACACACGAAGAGTACGTGAGTTATTGTCTCTTTTTAGGGCAAAAAGGGCAATTAGCGTTCATGGGTTTTTTCCATTTAGCAACGAAAGATATTAAGAGAAGGGACCCCACTCGAAACTGGTGATATAGCTTCCTATCACTTTGTTTTGTAATCAAGTTCCAGTATGGTTCTGCTTTCGTTGCAAGCTTATGTTCTAGGAAAATACCGGTAAGTGAAGTACTATCCACCGTAGACAGGGTCTTACTAGTAATCATCTCCCAGTAAAGCATTTTAAACTCGTTTTTATTTGGAAATAAGTTTCCCATAGGATCATCCCACAGATGGCCAAGGCCCATTTCCTTCAAGTTGTGCTTGATCTTCTGTAGCCATTTAATTTTTAAAGAAAGATCAGCACTCCTGATGTACAATGCAGCACTCACATACAGTGCCAATTCAGGGGTGGTCCAAAGTCTCCTCCAACAAGCTAGGGGTCTAAAACCTGCGACCTCATCAATGGCAGTACATTCCAAGTCTAAAAGCAAGGGTTTCATGGGTGTTGATTGTGGGAGGGCGGATAGGGATCTAAAAAATTTGGTTTGTGCACGTACTAGGGGTGAGAAATCTTCAAACCCCCAGAGTTCAGCACCATACATAATGGAGTCTCTAATTTTCCCATTATAGATGTCAACTGCTGGCCCTATATGTTTTGTGAGGGACAGTCGGTGTTCCTTTAGTAAGGCTCCCGCCAGCTGATTATGCCTTAAAACTAAGACATCTAAATGGGGAGCCCAATTCATCTTCCTACTCATAATTACCCCTAGATAGGTAAAAGTATCGGTCTGTTCCAGTAATACGTTATCCAATGTTACCCTACTTTTAACTCATTTATACCTATGCAATACCATGAACTTGATTTTGTCTGTGTTTACCACAAGCTTATGATCATTGCAAAAAAACAAAAAAACGATCAAGGACACGTTGCAGACCTGACTGTTTTTTAGATAAAATAAGCGTGTCGTCTGCAAACATTAGAAGAGGTACCCTTGAACTGGCAAGAAGCGGAGCATCAGTTGGGAAACTGGAATAGGAAGTAATGGACTTATTGATAAATAGGGAAAATAGGGTAGGGGCAAGGACACACCCCTGCCGTACACCCTTATTAACTGGGAAGGGTTCCGTTAGTTCACCGTGCTGCCCACACTTAACTTGAGCATAATTTGCTTCATGCAATTTGATGATAAAGCCAAGAATTTCTTTTGGCATCCCGGCCTCCTTTAACAAATCTCACAGCTTATGGCAGGGTACTAAAGCAAATGCTGATTTTAAATCAACAAATGCTGCATATACAGCCAGATTCATCATTGAAAATTGCTCTCGCAAAGGGCAAAATCCTGAGAATCTGGCCCTTTGCGAGCGCAATTTTTGCATTTGGGATTCATCATTCCAAATGCAAAAATCGCTAATAGCAAAATCGCTAAATTGCGAAGAATTGCATTTCAGGAATCTCTATTTGAAATTCCTTAAATGCAATTCACTAGCCATTTTTTATTTGCGATTTTGCAACTTTCGGCCGCTATTTACCGCGAAGTCTGACTTCGTGGTAAATAGCGAAAACTTGGAAAAATGCACTTTAGTGCATTTTTCTAAGTTGTATGTTACACACACACATGTCCTTTGGACATGTGTGTGCGCAACATCAGTCTACATTTTCATTTCAGGGGTGCTACAGGGTGTCCTTTGGACACCCCTGGCACCCTTGAAATCGCATCCTTATTTGCGATTAGCAATTTGCTAATCTCAAATAAGGAAGCTGTAGGAATCGCAATTTATTTTGCAATTCCTACATGAATCCCGTTTTGCAAGTCCTCAATAGCGATTACTTAATAATCGCTATTAAGGACTCGCAAAACGGGACAATGATGAATCTGGCTGTATGTGTTCCCCCTGCTAAAATCACTGTGGACCAATAAATCATCATGAATCTGAAAACGTGGTCAATAGTGCTGACATGGGGTCAGGAGCCCGCTTGATAGGAAGTTAAAAAATCCTGGTCTATGATCCATTCATTAATTCCTCCTAGCACAAGTCTCGCTGCTATTTTTTGTGATATATCTATTAGGCTTATCGGCCTATAGTTGCTGGGACTGGCACGGTTTCCCTTTTTATGAATGGGAGTAATTTCCGCCCCACGCCAAGTATCTGGCACTGGCACACCATTGGCTATAGCATTTACAATGATAAAAATGTATTCAATCCATACCTTCCTATCCTTTTTGTAAAGGTCGGCCGGGATGCAGACTGGCACGGGGGCCCTCCCTGCAGGGACCCCATCGAACACTCTGTCAATCTCTCCTTTACTAAACAATACAACTACCTCAGAGTTAACCTCCGGGTAATCAGTAGATGCACTAATAGGGCAAGCAAATTTGCCATGAAAATGTTGAACCCAAAGTTCGGGAGGAACGTTATTAGATAGTGAGGTTCCGGTTGCACTGTTGCCCCATTTAACCAGTTGCCAGAATTTAACCCAATTCTTCCCACTACTAGCGTTTGCTAAGCTAGCCCACCTATCTTCACCGAAATCTTTTTTCACCTTTATTTGGGCTTTCTTGTATTTTGCCCTTGCTAGCTTCACTTCTAGGGGAACTACCAACTTAATTGCATTTGAGAGATACCGAAACGCAACTCCACATTCCACGATATACCACCTAGCTGATTTTTTTGGGAGGGTCTTAAACGGCTTCCTAATCTTTGTAAAAAAATTATAATTTCAATTTGTATAATGGTCCTCATGGGCCTTCAAGAGGTTAGTAGGACCGTTGCCATTTGTCACTAACTGCCTCATCAGTGCTACAGTCTCCTCCGTATTTGAGCTAATCTGCTTTAAAAGATCTTCGTCCTCTAAGACCACTTTCCATTTTAAGCGGCGGCGGTCATGGGTCAAGATAACATCTCCTATCGTAGAGGCAATGTCAGCTTTTGTAGGATCTGGACCTGTCCTGGTTAGGGTCAGTAATAGGGGGTCATGATCACTCTCTGGTCTATGGGATACCACCATATCCACTAATCTAGACCAGAGCTCTAAACTTAAAAATATGTAACCAATCCTACTGCTCCTATTCCCTTTGGAAAAGGTGGCACAGCCTTCCTGGTCTGAGGGAGTTCTCCCTTTGGTTGCTCTAATCCCCCGACTTAGAGAAAGGCTTTTCAATTGAAGTGCAGCATCTGACCATTTGTTAATTGGTGCTAACGAGAGGGATGGTATCCCCCAGGATTGATCCTGCTCCATACTAAGGCTGCCATCATCCAATCCCAAAGGTGCAGTAGATGTCGCCCACTACAACCACAGTACCCGAGCCAGATAGACTATCCATAATCATGTCTAAAAGGGCAATAGTTGGCGAGCCTTTCCCACCCGGTATCCCCCTCGAGTAAACATTAATTAATATTTGGTCCAGCTTACCCTCCACACAGATCTTAATAGGGAGAATGTCTGGACTATCTATGGGTAGTTCTTTTATCTGGTAGGATGACTGTTGCTTTGCCCATATTGTAAGCATGGGCGAATTTTGCGAATCTCGCGTTCGCGAATTTTGCGGATTTGCGAACTCGCAATTCGCAAAATCCGCAAATTCTCGCGAATTTGCGGATGTTTTTTTGTGTGTTCGCGCGGGTTTCTGCCAGTTTGCGAGGGTTTTGTACAATATCGCAAACGCGAACTTACCTGTCGGGTCGCAAGTTTCGCGAACTTGTTGTTTCTACGTGTCCAGCCTGTTTGGGACACTCTTCTTCATCACTGCCACTCTCTGTCACCACTGCCACTCTCTGACTACTCATGCCACCCTCTGGCCCACCTATGCCACCCTCTGTTTCATCACAGCACCCTCTGGTTGTCCAGTCAGTGTACATTATTGTGGCAAAGCAAGCACACCTTCCCTGCCTCAAGTGACCTGAATTAATTTGGGGCTGATTAATGTGTCACAGAATATTTTTTTAGCTGGCACCTGCTTCCTTAGTGCTTCATGATTAGTGATCTTTTGCACTTGCTAAGTGCTTTCATTGTTGCAAAATTAGTTACAACACCTGCCCTGCCCCAACTGACAATAATGAATTAGGGGCTGATTAATGGATTTGAACTTCCAGCCTGGCTCCTGCTTGTCTCCCTTAGCTGTAATTCAGGACCTTTGTGGCATATGTGTAACTATTCTGAGGTTCAGAGCAGGGTCACATAATAGTTGCAACTGGCAACTGAACTCTGGAGGGGCCCCTCAGGAAGCAATACAGGAAATGGCTACTAATGATGAGCCTGAACTTTTGAACCTGGTAAGTAGTTTCAGTTTTGCTAAGATCGTATTTCTGCAATTTTGCGCTTATTCGCGGGGCGCGAAGTTGTACTGGGAAGCCGCGAACTCACGCGAACAGTGCGAGCAAAATCCGCTGCTCGCGGATTTGCGGATTTTGCGGGAGATTCGCGAATCTCGCGGATTGCGAATTTACCGAAAATCCGCAAAATCCGCGAGCGAAACGGATTTTCCGCCCATGCTTACCATATTGTCAATCCCCCACTGGGTCTCCCCTTCCTGTTTGCAGTTGCTGGTTTAGCATAATCCAAATATCCAGGGTGACAAATAGTGTCTAATGACCAGGTCTCCTGGAAAGCAATAAAACCAAACCCCTCCACAAAGCCAGACCAATCAACTGACATTGTTTTTTTAATAGGCCTGCGATGTTCCAGGAAGTTATCGAAGTTATAGGATGGTGTGGGGTCACAGGGTCTACTTGGGCTACTCACCCGTTCACAGGCTGATTCGTAGCCTCCATACAGGGGGTTCCGTTGTATAGTTCTGGACCATCAGAGGGGAAATAAGAACAACAAGCTACCGGTATCAATGTGGGTGGTCGTGGTCAATCGCATAGGTCTAGATCTGAAAGAGGGGTGAATCTATTGAACAGGGGTACCTCCTGAGACTGATTTACATATCCATAGGGTGCCGGGGGTCGCCTGCCCATCCCCAAGCGATGCGAATCATTGGTGGGGATATACCCTGGTTTATAAAAATACCCCAGTAGCATTAAAGACACACTGTCCATGTGACTACTCATCATCCCGCCCAGTTTGTCCAACAAAAATGTGGTTACATGCACATTATTAAAATTGACAACAACACAATCACCGTTCCCTTCCTTCCTGGTGGATCCAATCCACGATGTACGTCTAGCCATGATTATATGTTTGTCCATACCCTCATTCCATAACCCCACCTCCCCAAGTTGATTGTTCAACCAGTGCAAAACTTTGCACAATAATTGATCTGTGTTTTCAGATTGAGTTTCCTGGAGAGGAGGAACATTTTTTAAGACTACCACCAGGGGGGGTGGCTGCTGGTGGCAAGTTAAAAATGGAATGGTTAGTTGAAATGCTGTTCGGTCTCACACCTCTGCATTCCTCTATTCCATTTAGGATGTTAGCTTGGGAGTCCATGTAGCGGTTTTTAGAGTTATTATCCCCCTTAGGAGCTGTTACTATCATGTCACTGCCATTACACGGGGTAGTCTCTGTAGATTGGGTGCATTCGCTAGATTGATTCCCTAAATCATCGTCAAACCTGAGTACCCAGGCTGGCTTTTTTGATGCAGCTGCAGATTTATTGCGATCCTGGTGCGGTTGATATCATGATTGATGTATTAAGGAGTTGTGTGTCAGGTATGTCCAAAGAGGCGGCCACGCTACTCGTAGTGCTTTTATTACTTAGGCCTGTTGATTTTGGATGAGCGAGGAGACCTTCAAGAGTAGCAAAACCTGTCTTGACCGTGGTTTCATATTTAGACAATCACTCCTCTAACCTACTTAGTCTGTCCGTGATAGGAGTTAACAATATTTTTAAGGAATTCTCGAATTTCTTCCATATTTCCAGATCACAGTTTAAATTAGAGCCACTCATAATCTGGATCTCCTTTTCCAGCCCTTAGTATAAACTGGTCGAGCGTCCCCGTTACGCTGCCGCCATGGGCGGTGCCTAACCTCTTCCCATCACGACTGCTCGTCTTGTTATGGCTATGAGACCAGTCCCAAATAGACAGATATCAAATATATATAAAAAAGTTTCCCTAGAACCTAACAAAATTAAGGTAAAAGATACTGGCCTTGCAGAATGAGCTGGCTTAGGAGGGGGGCAGCTGATGGGCGCGGACAGGCCTGACCGCACGCGTCCCGTGCCGTGGAAGCCCTCACGCCCTTATGAGCCCCTCCTGGCGCTCAATGGTGCGGTGCGCGACATGCTCGCTGCACAGGATGCTGGGGGGTGTAGTTCCGGGCTTAACTAGCAGGCTCAGGGAGTTGGGAGAATCCGGCATGCAGGCAGCGTTCTTCAAGTGCCTCGCACCTTTCCCAGCAATAGCCCAGACTGTGGCAGCAGAGTTTGTGGACACAGAAAATGCAACAAGGTGGGCTCTTGTCCTTGCCAGGGAACTCGCTCTTCAGCCCGGTCCCAAGTCAGCAGGCACTGCGCCTATTCTGCCGCACTGCAAGATGGCGGACACTATATTATATGAACACTATAGTTCAGTGGTTGCAGCGAACTTTAAAACAATTGCACAGTAAATACCTGGAACTGGCTTATAGAGTAAATTGAACAGAATTATGGTGGATGATGTCATCAGTGATGTCATCTATGAAGTTAAAAATGATGTAACTAGAGATGTCATCAGTGATATCATCAATGAAGCCAATAAACATGTCATGAGTGATGTAATATGTGAAGTCATAAGCAGTACTTGGCAGGGGTGCAAGTTATAGTTTTAATTGGCATTTCCACCTAACTATAATATCCTTTTAACCTTTGGTTTTCTTCAGAGAATTTCCAAGGTTTTTCAATGTTTCAATCAATCAATCAGGGGTTTGTAAAGCGCACTACTCACCCACGAGGTTCTCAGGCGCTGGGGGGCAGCTCCGGATCAGTCGAAGAGCCAGGTCTTGAGGTCCTTTCTGAACGTGTGCATGGTAGGCGGGCGTCTGATGTTCACGGGGCACATGTTACAGGTTTTGGCTGCGATGTAGGAGAAGGCTCTCCTGCCTGTTCTCTTTCTGCGGATGCGGGGGACCTCTGCTTCTGTGGATGCGGGGGACCTCTGCCAGGGCAAGGTCGGCGGAGCAGAGGTTTCTCTTTGGTACGTGGAAGGATATTCTCTTGTTGAGGTGTATGGGCGCAATGTTGTTGAGGGATTTGTAGGTGCGGGTGAGAGTTTAATAGAGACCCTCTTCTCGATGGGGAGCCAGTGGAGGTCTCGTAGGTGTTGGGTCATGTGTTTGTGATGAGGCATTACAAGCACGAGTCTGGCAGCAGTGTTATGGATGGCCTGCCGTCTGTGTAGTAGGGTTCTGTTGATTCCGGCGTAAAGTAAGATATTCTTACTACAAACAACAATAACATCACTTTAACCTTTGTTTTTTTCCCATGGATTTCTGAGGCTTTTTAACATAAAATAAGACCTTATTATCCTGCCTAACTATAACGTTACTTTAGCCTTTGTTTTTTATAGTGAATTTATAGGTTTTTTTAACGCAAAGTGTGACCTTGCTACCATACTTAACCATGATGTTACTGATCTGTTGCGAACAAGCCCACACCCACTCTACCAGGGGTGGCCAACTTTTCCAGTACACAGCCGGGCAATGAGAGCTCTGATCACAATAAAAAGGTGTGTAATTTTAAATAATACAGATCTACTGGCTTTGTCTAGGGGTGACCACATCATTATACAAGGCAAGCCTACTGGCTCAATCAAAGGGTTACCATGTCATTATAGTAAGGAAAGCCTACTGGCTTTGTCAGGGGGCAACTACATCTGTATACATGGCAAGCCTCTGTCAAATGATCACCACATTATTGTATGATGGCAAGTCTATTGGCTTTTTCTAGGAGCAACCACAACAATATATGGTGATAAGACCATGGCTTAGTCAACAATATTAAACACTTATAACAGTCTCTCTTATATAGTCTTCCCAAATACAGCTGTAACACCAACCAAAAAGATTTCCTGCAATCCATAGCTAAAGACAAATACTAAAGCTTTAGGAATGCTTTTAAACATTCTATATTTTCCTAGGGTCATGCTTTGTACACAATAGGAAAAATAGGGCAACTTTTAATAAACGGTTTGTAGGGGGCTGATACACTCCCTCAAGCCCCTCTACATCTTTGTATCAGGTCAGTGATGCCCCTGCCCAGGTTGAATAAACTAACAAGGTATCTAGTTGCCATATTTATTGATTTATTCAAAAATAAAGATACCAATGTTCTGATTTCATTAGCCCTTGTGGTGTATTTTACTTTTCTTTTTTTCTTTTTCAATTTTTTTTTCATTAAGGCATTTCTTAAGGGCAATACTTAGTTTTGAAAACACAAAATACAAATATTACACAATTGATATACATGAGTTACCACACAACATATAATGACCTACTGACACATCTATATATATAAAAACGAAAGTATGTCTGTCTGTTTGTCCTTTATGCATTACTACACCATTCATCCGATTGCCATGAAACTTTGGGAAGTTGTTGAGCACACTCCCGCGAAGGTTTCTGTCAAAAATCTTTTTTGCCAAATCGGCCCCCCAGGGCCCTCATAATCTTTCGAATACTGAAATAGACAGCGAACCTGCGAGTATCGTCGACAGTTATGACCCCCAAACAGAAATCGATTGGTTAATCTACATCAGAAGCACAAAAGAAAAAGGCATTACGAGCTTCAGAAACAGACGAGCAACAGGAAGCAAGATTAGAAGCTGTTTGAATAAAAACTGCTCAATCCGTAATTCTCAAATGAACGAGCAACGAGTATCAAGACTGGAAGCCGATCGAGTCGCACTGCTCAAGCCCGTTCTTCTCAAACGAACAAGCAACGAGAATCAAGATTGGAAACAGATCGATTATGCACTGCTCAAGCCCGCTCAAATGAAACAGGAGAGCAATGAGAATCAAGATTGGAAAACTATCAATTATGCACTGCTCAAGCCCGCTCGAAGGAAACAGGAGAGCAACCAGAATCAAGATTGGATGCCAATCGAGGACGCACTGCTCAAGCCACACTTAGAAATGTTTTAAAAAATAAAATGAATAAGTTTCAATAACAATGACACAATGTAAATTGAACATTATCATAAAGGGTTTCCTTGAATTTCCTTTCTTCTGGGATCGCAGCAACGCATGACTGGCAAGCTAGTTCATATATATAAACAACATCAAATATTTCTTTGACCTGTCCTTCATTAACACAATAACACTAGGTGGATTGTTCACTTTTTGTTATGTATATTGTGTCCTGCCAATGTGTATTGCCCTGGGGTCACTAACTTTTAATCTTGTGAAGGAGAGAGTAGCAACAATTCTACAACACTTTCAAGCACTGATGATGTGACTGTTCTTTCTCAAGGGCTTGGGTCAATGCGTTTCAAGTCCCTAATTATTCCAGGGCTTCTCCTCAGGACCTGGACTCAGTCATATCTCTAGTCGTGTCAAAATGGAATCCTGATGCTGACAGCAGCTAATCAGATCTTATCTTTTGAATCTCTTGATCTATCGGTCCCACAGTACTTCAGCATCTCTAGATATCTACACATTTTGAAGTTTAATTTCTCAAAAATACTGAACATATTTACACCAAATTATGAAAAGCACATTTCTGGGTAAAGATCTAGCTTTTGGCCAAATTTGGTGTAATTTTGGTTAACCCGTCTGGGTGTAAAGTTGTCTAAAGTTCTTATGGTAAATTGAATGGAGGAAATACATTTTGAGAACCCCCCTGTTTTTTCTGCCCCACTTGATGGATCACCCCAAAACTTTCCAGGAAGGAGTTAAGGTGGATGCATATTTTTTAAAGAAGATTTGTCAAATGGCACCAACGTTACTAATGACAGTCCTAACGATAACAACACAGTAGCAACCGCCATTGTGCCTTTGATATTGATATATTTAAAGAGTTAGAGATATAAAAAAACCTGTGGTGGTTAGTCGTTGTGCAATTTCACAATTTCCCGTAGGAATTAGAGCAGTGTTTTAGAAAAAATGGCTAAATAGAGTTACACAAAATCTGGCAGAAAGCTAGAACTTTAATCAGAAAGCATGCTTTTTGTGGTTTGGTGTAAATCCATTTTTGTGAAATTAAGGTTAAAAACTAAAAGATAACTGGATGGTTGGTCCCGGGGGCGTACCGCTGAACTTCTGCAGTAGTGTAAATTTAAAAAATACCGTGATCTTATTGGTCAAGAGCGATTTTCTCTCTATCATTGGCTTCAGTACAGTGACAATTGTCAAGAAAGGGCTGTTTCTTAATTTTTATATACAGATCGCAGGCGGTCAAGACCGGAGATTACTAAGTAACCCGAGGATTCGTGGATCGAGTGACACAGGTTCCGATTTTAATTTGAGGAAATACGGATAAGACCTCCACTCACTACCTATAAGGTATGTAGCAAACTATCACAAAGAGATGGGTAAAACAGCAACAGCTTGTGCGGGGTACGCAACTGTGTTCATACTGTACTATATCATCGAGGATGTATAATAAGATACACGTTTTGATGTTGAACAATACGTGCCGTTTTATAGGTGAATAGTTGCATATTTAAAATTTTACATTCGATATTTTAAGTAGTAATAACAGTGCTCTATTGCTCTTAGCTATGTTGCGGTCTGGGGCCTAACAAAGGAGCCGACGAGGAAATTAATATGTTCGCATTGGTCGTATTGTGATAAGGGAAACATAGAGAGCTGATGACGAGATATTTTACATGATGCTCAACTTTTCAGTCATCCTGTGTTTGCATTATAGACATGCGCAGTATATTACCTATCTGACTATTTGCTTATTGGACCATTTTTGATGACCATTATTGATTGTCGCAATAGAGGCTCGACATTAGGCATTACCAGGCAGCCCAAGCATGTACCAATAGCCATAACCTTAGTGGGGAATGTCTTAAGATATATAATTTTCAAGCACAGAGTAGGCACTCATTTGCCTTTTATACGACCATTAAAAGCCTTATTTGTGAAAAAACGTGATCATGCTATGATCCTAATTGTCCATGTAGGTCTAATGAAAACATCGCAAACTGGCACACTAACGGTCTGCTGAAATAATAACCCGAGGAAGAGGCTACGCATTATTGAAAGGTCGGTTGAACTCCACATAGCTGCAAATATTCACCTTTAAACAAGTTTAACCTTGAAGTTCTTATAGTATCTTCCTTTTCTCTAGGTAACTACTGTTGTGGTATCAAAAGATTTTAATCTGGTTCAAACAACAGTTTCCAACTGTGTTTTAGGTAAATATTTACCCACCTGTAGTACAAAATAAGCCTGGCTAGTATGTATGTCGAAAGACAAAGAATACTGTAAGAAGCTAACAAACACACTATAGTCCTGCAAGTGATGTTTTAACGGTTCATTGGCAATATAAAATTACTTAACACACATATATGCCAAGGTCAAAATTACACAGTGCTCACTGTATAAAGGAGACTGGTCAAAACAAAAGGCTACATTGTTCAAATCTAAAAATTAGATGAAAAATATGCAATCGATGTATGTAAGAATGTTGCATATAGTTGTTATTTGGAGCATTTAGGTAATGTTTGTTAAAATGACATGACAGTGATGTACTTTTATTTAATAATGTTGTAGGTACGTGGATCTGAGACACTTTTTCTTATATTACAGATATTGCACTTTTATTGTGGGTCTCAACCATTATATCCTGAAGAAGGTTTTGGCTCCTAAAAATACTATGCCCACCGAAACGCGTTGATGCCCCATTTTATTGAGTTAGAGTACTTTAGGCTTGAATGACAACAACTCAGACTAAAATTAGTGTAAGATCAGAGCACGATCACAATTGTGGCTACTGTACGTACCTCATGCGAATAGGATCTATGTGTTTCCTTAAGCCTTGTTTCCCACTTACGATGTTTAATTGTATTATGTAATGAAATTTTATTGTGTCTAATTTCTGTATTTATTAATTTGTGTCTGAAAAATAGCAATGACATGTTTTTTAATCAATTGATTTGAACAAACTGTTTCATTTTAATTTACTTCTCCTGTATTGCTCCAGTATGAATGTGATGTGGTGATTACTATTTGTTTTTATGATATAAGGTTGCACCCAAAAGGGATTTTTTCTTGACAATTGTCGCTTGGTACACCACCCTTTTGGATTCTGGGGTCGCTCGCTTTTGTTAGAGGCTTCAGTACAGTGAGCCTGCCCAGTCCCACTGTACTGAGGAATCTGATTGGCTGGCTACAACATCAACAGAAATGTTGCAGGCACCATTACAGGCTTAGAGAACTTGGTCCTAGTTACCTGAAATAAAAAGAAAACAAGCCAGAATGGGCAGTGTAGGGGTACCCTGACCCCCCTGAGCTTTGTGAGGGGGTGTCCTAGAGGGACACTTTCTTGAGCTAACTTATTTTTTCTTGTCAGGTCACAGGTCCTGTGGGACCCAGCTCTGCTCTCCAAGGGTTGCACACAGGGCCTGGAAGCAGTTCAGTTTCTAGTTCGGTATGGTAATAAAATGTTACTTTACATTAAATAAACCTTAGAAATTCACTGAACCACAAAGCTTAAAGTGGAGTTATTTTGGGGGGTTATATAGAAACTATCATTTTAAACCAAAACAAAATTGAAATTCACCAGTTATAGTTTACTGAGCTAACTATTACTGTTTTTATGTTTTCTAACGTTGTTTTTTGAGTGATCCCAACACCTAACTATAACATCACTTAAACCTTATTTTTACTGAATTTATAGGTTGTTTTTAAAATAAGTTTAAAACTTTTTACCATACCTACCTATATTTTTCACTTTAACCTTTGGTGTTTTTAGTGATTTCTGAGGTTATTTTAACACACAATAAAGTTTATTTTTACCATACCTAACTATTAGGTCACTTTGACCCTTGGGTTTTTCAGTGGCTCTGTCTTTTTTTAATCATATTAGCTCAACTACCCGGCTGAGAACAGCTTTTGGCAATGTGCAGTGGTGGACTGCCGTGCAACCAGCTCCCCGTGGAAGCCCAATGCCTTTCCTTGCATGGTGAAAAGGGTTGGCCGCAGGCCCAAGCCTGCGACTAGGCCCTAAGCCCAACCCTTTTTTGTCCCTGTTGGACTTGCCACTTTTTGCAGGATAATTTCCACCTTTAAATCCCCATCCCCTTTGATAATATATGTGTCTTCACATTCACTTGCTCCTACAAAATAGTTGGCATACAGAGTGTTATCTCTTCGAATACACAATTTCCATAATTTTGGTGTATGTATATTAATTGTCACATTTACATTATGTCCCTCAATATTTTCATCTTCAAAGTGCCACATTGTTGATTTTGCTTTATTTGCAGTTGCTTTTCTTTGATATTGGGTTCTCCTCTCCTCTACCATGTCTAAAAAGGCTTTTTCTTCATGGCGCATTCTACATGTTAAATTGTTCTTAAAAGCATACTCAATAGTTAGTTCTTGTGTCTCAAGGAAGTGTTCACCAAAAACTTTACCCATCTTAATTTTGTTTAGTTCTTGTAAAACATTCAATGTTGCAAAGGTGTCGGAGGGTGTGGCCAACAGCATGGCCGGCTAAGACGTGTCCTGCCGGAGCTCCGGCCGGACTGCACAATCATCCGTCAATAAACAGCACCCCGGAGTAAGAAACATACGCTAGACAGTGGGCGACCATAGCGAGCAGCTGATGCTTGTTTCTGTGGCATTGATATCGGCGGCAACCCTCCGAGATCTGCAGGAACAGCCCCGGCACGGGAGCGCTCGCAATGGACAAGATGGCGACGAGGGGCTGAGCAACCGGAATGGCGGAGTGAACCTGACCTGCGAGGCGGCCTGACTGCTGTGGCGGAGCCGGAATTGCAGCGAGACTGAGACCGAGCCCGGGCCTCATTCAGGTGCGGAGAGGGCCGTCCGCGAAGTAACTGCAGCTCCGGACTGGCTGCCGGCCGCCTTTACCAAGATGGCGGCCGTCTGAGTGAGGTTCCTGACCACAGACGCGGGGACCGAGGGAGAGGCGGAATGGGTCCACCCGCGAGACACGGCGCATGGTGGTGGTGCTACTCAGGAGCGGAGAGCGGGAGGATCCCTTCACCCCCCCCTCCCTCCAACGGCGGAAACCGCGGGCACCTGGATCGGCGGAACTGGTCCGCTCCCGCAGGCGAGATTGGACGCCTACAACGGAGGTGAGCACAGGAGGCACATCGGAGGAAGGGACAGCTTGGGGGGAGACCCTGCGCCAGTGGCCTGCCTGGCCGGTACATACCCCCGAATTCCCGTTAGTGCCACCTGCATCGACGGAGGTGCCCCTCCCCCCCCCGCCTACACCCATTCCCGCCTGTGAATCAGCCTGTGGGGAGGACACACGGGAATCGGAGGCTGGCAACAGACTACGGGAGGCACCAGCAGCGGAGGCTGCCCCGACAGGGACAGCACCAGCAAGGAATCGGGGCAGCGCAGGGGAGAGAGAGCAGAACGAACACGAGAGCGGCTGAGGTTGCGTACCCGGACGTTGCCCCCCCTCCCCCCAGCGTGACTAGTCACACAGCCGAAGGGGGAGGAAGGCCCGGAAGCAGTGGTGGGGACACTGGGACCTGGAAGAAAAGTTAGTGCCCCCCCACCCCCCCCCCTGTACCGGGGGTCGTTGTGAGGGGACGAACGCTACACGGGAGAGGGCTGGACCATATTCACGACCCGGGTGGAAGGAGGAGGGATGAGATAGCCACCTCGGCCAACCCTGACCTCAAGGGCCACACGGAGATAGACCACTTGCAAACGCACAACACGCCCCTGCTAGCAGAGACCGTCTGGGATAGCTTCAAGGGACGGGCTTCGGAGCGACTGAAGACCGGGCATAGGGAAGGAAGACACCTGGATACGACGAGGGGGGTGGCAGGATCGCCTCACCCGAAACCCTGAGGTGGGTGCAGAACCAGACAAGCCCGATATTGCCCAACCCACCCCCCCCTGAAGATACAGCCACGCAACCACGGTGGGTGGTGTGGCAGCGGCGCCGGGGGTCAAGGCACCAGGACTACAGCCCTCCTTAATCAATGAGCTTCAAACGCAGCAGGCGGCACCACAGTAGCGCAGTCTGTCCCGACACGAGGATCGCCATGGGGAAGAAAGACGCGGCGCCTAAGGCAATGAAACAGGGTCCAGTGGACAATTTTGCGACATCACGGCCAGCAACGGAACAGAGACCGGAAACACCTGGACCACTTACCGAAACAGCAATGCTGCTAGCGGCCATCCAAGCCTCCAGGAGTGACATCCAGGAATCACAGGCGGCGCTGGAAGTAAAAATAGGAGAAGTAGGTTCCGAGATAACGCTGCTGCGCCAGGACTTCCGAAATCTAACGGAGAGAGTGACAGTGGCCGAAACTAGAGTCACGGACAATGAAGCATCGATCACTGCATTGAAAAAGGACATGGCAGAGCTTCAGGCTTCGCATCGCCACCTGCAATGGAAAGTGGACAATGCCGAAAATAGGTCTCGACGCAATAACCTTCGATTTGTAGGTTTTAGAGAAGGACTTGAGGGGAGAGATATGGCATCCTTCCTCCACAAGTGGCTACAGACTACCTTCCCGGCGGCATAGTTCTCAGCGCGCTTCTTCATTGAAAGGGCACACAGGGCGCTCCTGGCCAAGCCCCCAGAGGGGGCAAGACCAAGACCAGTCATAGCGAGATTTCTGAACTATGCTGACAGGGACCTGATACTCCGAGAAGCCAGGAAACTGGGAGAAATCCGCTTCGAAAACGCCACAATAATGATCTTCCCTGATTATAGTCAGGAAGTGTCCAAACAACGACGTTCATTTGACTCTGTGAAGGTGAAGCTACGATCCTTGAATATAGCCTACATGCTCCTGTTTCCGGCGAAACTCAAAGTAATTTATAAGCACAAAACCATTTTTTTCACATGCCCGGAGGACGCCTGGCAATGGCTAGAAGAACGCCCTATCCTGAACAGCAGGGAGGCAGCCGGAAGGGAAGCCATGGACAGATCACTGAGGGACAAAAGGCGTTGGGAACAGCCGAAACCACAACGTAGACGATCCGGAAAGTCAAGGAGGAGTAAACCGGCGACGCCCTATCAGACACGGGGTACCAGCGAAAGGAGAGGGGGTTGGTCGACGTCCCCGAGTAACACCCCAGTGGCGGGATTCAGCAGCCTGAGGAATGGCATCCGCTCTGAAGGAGATGAGGAGGACGACTCAGAAGATCATGAATCCGGAAGAGACATAGAAGACGATGCTAGCGGCTCAATCCACCCCCTTATTACTGAAATACAGCTCCTGGAACAGGACTCATCGGGACGGGGGCCCGCAACGGACACGCAGGACTCGCATTCATGAACACAGATCTCCGGGGGACAGTGAGATAGCAGCCCAGAAGCCGGGAACACGCAAGTTGACACGCCCTCATATGTTGTTTTCCTTGTTAACACAGTTGTTTGGTGTGTGATGGGGAGGTTATGTGGGAGGGCGACAGGCCTCCTCCTGCGGATGGTTCGGTCCCCAGTTGGGACGCAATTGGAAGGGGAGGGATGTGGGGTGGGGCAGGGAGGGGGGGGATGGTTTTTCTACACACGCAAGTTGGGGGAACAGGGGAATTGGGGAGGGAGGGGGGAACCAGTTAAGACACAGCAGCGTCACACCATGCCACACTATAAGCCACCCTTGCTCAGAGGACCCACTTGGATGGAAGGAGGGATCACCCAATGGCAGACACACTAGAAAACACACGCACTGGTGACTCAGGAGTCACTATACTATCATGGAACGTGAACGGCCTCGGGTCAAAGATTAAACGTAGCCGAGTAAATGCCTACCTTAAAAGGCTAGCGCCGGACATAATACTACTCCAGGAAACCCACCTCAGAGGCAATCACTGCGCCTTTATAGCAAGAGGCAGACACGCAGTACTAGCACACGCAGGCTACACAACGGACTCCAGGGGGGCGGCGATCCTCATTACCAAATCCACACCGTTCACTACCACTCGTACATGGCTAGACCCGCAGGGGACCTATGCAGGAGTACAGGGAATATGGAAGAGGCGCAGGTACACGATCATCTCAGTCTATGCCCCCCCAAAACTGCAGGCACGTACCCTCAAGGCAATCACCGCTATCCTCCTGGATACAGCGGACACAATTCAAATAGTGGGGGGAGTCTTCAATGACGTGATGTGTCTCGCAAGGGACTGATCGGGGACACCACCCGCAATAGGACATGACACAGCACTAGCCCGACAGATGCAAATTCTAGGACTCACAGATGTCTGGAGATGGCTACACCCTACACGGGAGGCTTACTCCTTCTACTCCGGGGCCCACAGGGTATTTTCTAGGCTGGATTACATATTTACGTCCCGACAGGATGTCTCTGTTCCCGATTTAGCGGAATACAGAGTGCGGGGAATTTCAGATCACTCCCCACTATATGCACACTTGGGACGAGGGAGGAGGGAAAGGAAGGTGGAATGGCGTCTACCGGCCTGGGAGATCCAAACACCGGAGATACTGACAGGGATCAGGGCAGACATAAAGGTGTACATGGCTGAAAATGAGGGCACGGTCCAATCAGGGATCACACTTTGGGAAGCAATGAAGCCGGTCCTCAGGGATCGCATACAATGCAGGTTGGGAGATGCCAGGAGGAAATTACAGGTCACGGTTTCTAGTGAGGAGGCTTCGATCATAGCCCTGGAAACAGAATACCATCACAGAAAGGAAGAGGCTATACTTAGGAAACTGCTAGACACGCAAAAACACTATAGAGAACTTGTCACGGGGGAAGCGCGCACACAGGCACTGGCAACGCTGCACTGATTATACGACGTAGGGGATAAATCGGGTAAACTACTGGCGTGGCTGAGCAGGAAGGAAAGGACAGATAGATGGGTAGATAGGATTACACTGACCGAAAATAGATCGGCCTGCACAGACGAGGCTATAGCTGAGGGCTTTGCAACATACTATGAGGACTTTTACCGAGCTAGGAATCTGGGGGACGAAGATGAAGCGCGCTTCTATATGGGCGACATGGCGGTCCCTACCCTGTCACCTGAAGATGTTGCGGAGCTAGACGCAGAGATGACCCTAGAGGAAATAGCGGGGGCTATAGCATCCCTGAAACCAGGGAAGACACCAGGGCCCAACGGCTTCCCGGCGGAATTCTTCAAACGAACGGCCGACCTGCTACAACGTCATTTAAAAACTCTATTTGTCGAGGCACTCCAGAAGGCGAGCCTGCCACCGACCTTGCCCTGGCCACAATTGTCCCAATACACAAGGAGGGCAAACCGAGGGACGTCTGTGCGTCCTACCGCCCGATTTCTCTCCTCAATATGGAGACGAAGATTCTGGCCACTGTCCTTGCTAGACGCCTTCGAGGGGTTATCTCGGACCTGGTACACGCGGACCAGTCAGGCTTTCTCCCAGACAGGACAACTAAGCTGAATCTCCGTCGCACACATAACTGGTTACATGAAGTCAGAGGGAGGAGAGTGCTCCACTGGTTCCTCTCGTTGGACGCAGAAAAGGCCGTCGATGCGGTCCACTGGCCCTTCTTGATAGAGACGCTGAGGAAGTTTGGCTTTGGCCCTAAATTCCTACAGTGGACTCAACTCTTATACTCAGCCCCGAGGGCACGAGTGTGGGTCAATGGCAGGGTGTCGCGTGAATTCTGTATTGGAAGGGGTACGCGCCAGGGGTGCCCACTGTCCCCCCTACTCTTCACACTGACAATAGAAATATTAGCGATCAGGATCCGGCAGAATCAGTGCATTAGAGGCTTTACAAGGGGGGGAACTGAGGATACCCAGGAGAAAATTTCGCTGTATGCCGATGACGTCCTGTTGTTTATTACAGACCCGGAAGCCACAATCCCGGTGCTGTTCAGAGAGCTGGCTGACTTCGGAGCAAGAGCAGGCCATGCGATCAACTGGCATAAGTCGGTCCTATATGACCCGCAAGGCTTGGAGCGAAGCGATTGCCTGACGGAACTCCTCATTCACACCACTGAGGGCTTCCAATATTTGGGAGTGTACATAACTCTAGATAGATCGCTCTCCTTTACTAATAATGTGGCCCGAATCATGGCAAGCGCAAAGGCGGAAATGGATCGGTGGAGACAGCTCCCGCTCACTTTATTGGGCCGCGCAGTGCTGTATAAAGTGGTTTTGCTTCCAAAGTTCCTCTATGCCCTGCAAAACTAATACTATCCATTACCGGTTAAAACTTTCAATACAATCCACGCAGACCTACGGGTATTCCTATGGTTGGGGAAACAGCCGAGAGTGGCCTTAACCACACTGCAATGCCACCAGTATAGTGGAGGGATTTCCCTTCCCAACTTGGAAGCATACTATTGGGCGGAGCACCTCACTCCGATCAATGAATGGCTCCATGCGGCAATAGATCACCCTACCTACGCACTAGAGAGATCGAAATGGTCCACTACTAACGTGCTATATTACCTATACGGAGGTACCGGAGGGAAGCAACTTTTGCCGGCCACAAAGATTACACTGACGGCATGGCACAAGGCGACCAAACGCATGGGATGGGACAAGCGGCCCACCCGGCAGACGCCACTATGGCACTGTCGTTGGCTGGGTGAACTCAACAAATTGAAAGGCTTCCGTCGTTGGGATGACATCGGCATTTCAACAGTAGGGGACGTGATTGCAAGGGGAGAGCTGAAAACATTTCACGCACTGCAGCAAGACTATGGCTTACATAACACGCAGTACTACCAATACACGCAACTGAGACATGCCTGGAGGGCACAAAATATCACTCTGACAGACATCCCAGAATACGCGCCACTGGAGGGTAGATTACTGCAGGAGCATATAGGAGGGGGGGCAGTATCCCTCACATATAGAACGCTCACTAACAATATGCTGGGCACCCTACAAGACTTGCGCACCAAATGGGAGGCAGACGCCGGGGCCATGGAGGACCTGGACTGGGAGATGGTTCTTATGCACCCGCGTGAGGTAGCGATTAAATCTAGCTTTCGCCTCATACAGCTGAAGGTGCTACACAGAGCGTACTTCGACAGGGTACGCCTTTTCAAAATGGGGAAGGTTACGGACACAGCTTGCCTTAGATGCCACCAGGAAGAGGGCGACTTTTATCATACACTATGGGGTTGCAATATCATACAGGCATACGGGGATAGTATATTTATAGAACTAGAGGAGATACTGGGCATTACGCTACCACGCGACCCTAAACTGGCTTTACTGGGGTTGACAACCGAAGTGGACCTGACCCGCCCCCTGACCATTTTTCTAGTGCTGGCTTTGGTGGTGGCAAAAAGAGACATTGCACGATACTGGGGAGCGGCCGAACCGCCAGACTTAGAGGAATGGAGGAGAGGACTAGATATATACATGGCGGCAGAGAGAGTGACCTATAAAGCCAGGGGATGCCCAAAAAAATTTCGTAGAGTGTGGGCAAAGTGGAGACAATACCACGGGCTGGACTGAAGCCACTGAAAGCCTGAGTGGGGGCCGCGGAGGAACTGCTTGGTGACCCAGGCCCAATGCAGGTGACTGGGGCGGGCAATGCCATAGACTGTATTATACAATCCAGACATGACTACTAGGTGACAACACAGCAGGAGAGGGTGGGAAGGACCAGAGGGGGGGGAGAGGTGGGCATGGAGGTGGCTTTTTCGGGGATTGCTTTTACCAGTTCTTATGTACCTGTTATGTGTTTTGTAAACATTCCACGCTTTTTACTTGATTCGTGTGGAATCCTGGGGGATTTTACACTAAAAAGAAAAAAAATGGAAAAGTTGCATAACTGACGGGCAATGGCCGAATGTTGAAGCCAACACGTTTACCTACCTTTTCATTTGTGATACTTTTGACACAACAATAAAAAGATTTCAACAAAAAAAAAATTTTTGCAAAGGTGTCATCCGAATCAGAATAGTAATATTCCAATTTACCAGTTTTGTAAAATAAACTAGCCAAAACACCACATGTTATTCCATACGTCAAAGGGAGATGATGGTAAGTCACACCCTCTGATACAGATGCAGATAACCACATACAGACATAGCAGTCCCTTACATCCATGCTTTTCACATATTCATACAAAAGTTTCGAAAAGGCATTTTTCGAGACATCACTAATGGAATTATCTCTATGCAAATCAGTGTTATCTACAATCTTCACACAATTCTTTAATTCATGAATCTTTTCTCCATTACTATCATTAATTTTGGCATGTTCAAATTGGGGCCTAAAAGGGATCACTTTTGCTACAATAAGCCATACTAACATTAATAATCCTGTACATATTAACCACAATCTACACCATTTTCGAAAAATAGCACATTTTGATCTATCAACCTCATTAGCAGGCATTTTCAAGATCTTTCCCCCCACAATAATTTCTTTTTCAAACACATTTTTTTTACACAATATAACACATCATTCACAGTCTTTTACCATCACTATAGTTTCTTTATCCTTCGCACTTGGAAAAGTGTCTTTAAATCTCTTTCTTTGATATCAATTTCTTTTTATGATTCTCTTCACTTCTTTTGGTTTTATCGTCTTTCTGTTTCCAGTTTTACACAATTTGTCTTTGGTCAATCCTTTTACTCACTTTGATGATTCAGATTTTCTCAACTACTTTCCACTTCCTCTATAGTGGGCAAGGCAACATATGTCCACTCATGCGATTTATACTTTTGGTTTGGTCTCCTTACTCTTTTTGGCCTTTGCACAGTCTCCTTATTTTCTCTTGACAACTCCTTTTGACTGGTTATTTCATTTACTTGTTCTTCTTGAGTTTTATTCTTATTAACCAGTTTAAATTTTAAACCATCATTTCCTTTAGGCCAATTGTCTCCTTTATGTGGCTTTTTGTTTTCAGGTTCTACTATTCCACATTCTAATATCCAAGCTCTTTTCCTGGAGCTTCTCCTTAGGTTTGTCTCATCACCACTGTCTTCAGATTCAGTTTCAGACTTTTCTCCACTTCCTCTTATTCTGAATTTTATTATCTCTGTCTCATTCACTGAATCTGTGTTTTCTTTTACCAATTTTGTTTTTCTGCTAGGAACTTCTCCAGAGCTGGTACTTGGAAGCTCATCCTTATCGTGAGTTCTTTCCTTTTCACCAGTTTCAAGATTTATGTTTCTGCTTTCAGTCCTTTCAATGTGTCCTTTAGACTTATTAACTTTACCAGTTTTCTTTTTGTTTTTGTCAGTGTCCAAACTGGTACTTGGTTTTTCCAGATGTCGACTTTCTGGTCGATCTTCAAGATCTGGAACTTCAACTATTTCACTTTCTCCTTCAGATGCTGAACTGGTCTCATATATTTCCAGAGGTCGAGCTTCAAGGTTTGGATTTTGATCTGGTTCACCTTCAGAATCAGAGTGTGTGCTACTCTCTGTCTCTTCCAATTGTTGATTTACAGGCTCAGGGACTCGGATTGTGTGGCTGGCATGCACCCATCTCTTTATTCCAGCACACTTGACTGCGGTGGTGCTAACCAGAATGACTTATCTCGGTCTGTCCCAGCGAGGAACTAGACAGTTTCTTCTCCTGTGCACCTTTATCCGAACCCAATCTCCAGGACTTAAATCATGAGCAGGATGTTTTTCTTTTGTACTTGCATCAATCTCAACCTGGTGGAATGCAGAAGTTACAGTAATCCAGTATGATATCATCATTTATAGTCAATAGTTTATCAACTGGCACAAATGTTTGACTCATTACTCTTCCCATCAATATTTCATGAGGACTCAAACCTGTCTTTCTGTCTGGTATGCTCCTTAAGGTCATCAGAACAACTGGTAAAGCATCAGGCAATTTCAGTCCAGTTGCCAAACACATTTTTCCAAGTCTATTTTTTATCGTTCCATTTACTTGTTCAACTGCCCCAGAAGCCTCTGGTCTGTTAGCACAATGTAATTTCTGATGAATATCCAGTGTTTCACAGATTAATTGGATCAATTCATTTTGGAAATGTCTTCCTCTATCTGATTCAATCATTACTGGAAAACCAAACCTTGGAACAATTTCTTTTAAAAGAAGCCTTGCAACAGTGACTCCATCATTTCGTCTTGCGGGGAAGGCCTCAACCCATTGTGAACACAAGCAAATGATTACAAGTACATATCTAAGCCTATTACATGGTGGCATTTCAATAAAATCCAATTGCATCCTGGTAAAAGGACCTCCCTCCCGTCCTATGGTTCCCAGGCTTACAACAGTTTTTCTTCCTGGATTCAGTTGTTGACATAATAGGCATCTTTGACACAAGCTTTCAGCTATCATCCTGAACTTGGGATTATACCATGTTTGTCTGAAAAGACGTATCATAGCATCCCTACCAATATGAGCTTGAACATGGTACATTCGGGCCATGTTAGAGATCATGCTTTCAGGCATCACTGGTCTTTCATCTTTGCACACCCACATTTAATCTTCTGCTCTTTGCCTGCAACCTGCTTTTAACCAAGTGTCCTTTTCCTCGTCACCTGCCTCTTCCTGTAACTGTCTCACTTCCTGCCAAGTCTCAACTACATTAGTAAGCATTAAAGAACTTGAAACATGTTCTTTTTCTCTGTCCTGATTGATAGAAGCTATGTTTTTAATACTGAACAATTGAATCAGCAAATCGATTACCTTCGGTGACATAGTCATCTCCATTCTTGTGGGCTGCACACTTGACAACAGCATTTTTCTCAGGCAACTGAATAGCATCAAGTACCATTTTTACAAATTCAGCATTTCTAATGGGTGCTCCTGCAGAGGTCATATATCCTCTTTGAGACCACAGTTGTCCATAGTCATGAGCAACTCCGAATCCATACTGACTTTCAGTCACTATGGTTATTCAAACCTCTTTTCCCAGTTTGCATGCTGGAATCAAAGCAATCAATTCAGCTACTTGAGCAGAACGATTTCCTTTCAGACAAGATGCTTCTATCACATCTGCCACTGTACATACAACCTATGCAGCACTCAGAACACCGTCATCAGTTCTTAAGCATGAACCGTCCACAAACATCACAATATCAGATTCTTCCAAGGGCTCATCTTTAATGTCAGGTCTTGGTTTGGTAGAATACTCAAGCAGATCCAAACATTTGTGATCAATGTCATTTTTCACTTCTACATCCAGGGTATCAGGAAACAAAGTAGAAGTATTCACATTTACACACCTTGCTACTGTCACATTGTCTGCACCCAGAATTACCTTCATACCTGGTTAGTCTGTTTGTTAAAAACTGAGTTTTCATCCTAGTGAGAAGAAATTCAACTGAGTGTGGTACATATATCTTCACTGGGTATCCCATCACTATGCCTTCACTCTGCTCCAGACTCACACTTGTAGCAGCAACTGCTTTCAGACATCCAGGCAGTGCTCTAGCTACTGGATCCAGAACTGCAGAGAAGTATGCAATTGGTCTTCTCATTCTTCCATGTCTCTGAATTAGGACTGAAAATGCACACCCTTCTCTTTCCCTGCAATACAGTCGAATTCTTTCTCATAATCTGGCATGCCTAACACTGGTGCTTCACACAAGCTAGTTTTCAATTGTTCAAAGGCTTCCTTTTCTTTCTCATTCAGCACTATAGGATCTTTCACATCTCCTCTTGTCAAACGTTGCAGAGGTTTTGCAATCAATGAGAATCCACGTATCCATTGTCGACAGTAACCAACCATTCCTAGAAACATTCTCACTTGTTTCTGTGTCTTTGGGGGTTTTATTCCTTGGATAATTCTAATTCTTTCTGAGGTAACTTGTCTCACTCCGTTCCCAATCTTGTGACCTAAATACTGTACTTCTTGCTGGCAAAATTGTACTTTTGATGGAGACACTTTATGTCCTCCTCCTGCCAAATGATTTAGCAATGTTATTGTGTCAGAAACACATGCATCTTTGGTCCTTGATGCCACTAATAGTTCATCAATATATTGAACCAACATAGATTTTGCTGGCATTTCTAGACCTTCTAGTGATTTCTTCAACAACTGATTAAAGATAGAAGGACTTTCAGTATACCCTTGAGGAATTCGGCACCATGCCAAAATACGCTCTCTCAACAAAAAGCAAATACTGGCTGGCTGTCAGGGTGTAATGGGACTGTAAAGAACGTGTTACACAAATCAATGACTGTGTACCATTCTGTTTCATATGGAATCTGATATAATATCACAGCTGGATTTGGTACAATTGGACAACATGGGACAACAATTTTATTCACCTTTCTCAAATCCTGCACTATTCTAAATTTTCCATTTGTCTTTTTCAATCCCATAATAGGCAAATTACATGGACTACTCATTATTTCTATCAAAATTCCTTGCTCACTCATTTTGTCGATTACAGGAGTTATTCCTTCAATTATCTCTGGCGTTAATTTATACTGTGGAATATTTGGGAAAATAGCTCCTTCTTTCACAGAATTTTTTCAGGACTTACATCTTTCATTAGCCCTATTTCCTCTCCTGTAAAGTCCTGCACTTCCTCTCTGACTGTTTCTGTTAATTCACTAGGAATTCTCTCTCGATCAAACACAGGAAACATTTCACTTCACTCAGAATTTATTATTGACATGGTCATTTTATACAGCATGTCGTCATCTGCAGTTTGAAACGCAATGCCATCTGGTGAACAGTAAATGGCACAATTCATTTTACAGAGTATGTCACGACCAAGCAAATTAACATGACTACTGTCACATACCACAAATCGATTCATCTCTTTAAAATTACCAATTTCCACTTCTACTGGTTCTGTAAGTGGTGTTTTAATCTGCTTGTTTGTCCCTCCTACAACTTCGATTTACTCACCTGAGAGAGGAAGGTTTTGAATTTCTACTGAACTAACAGTAGAACGGATAGCACCTATATCCACTAGGAAGGTAATATTTACACCATTTACCTTTCCATTCACAAAAGGACCACACAGATCTACCTCCAGAGTTGCGCCAAGCATGCACTCCACTTCCTCTCCTAGGCACCATCAACAACTTTCATCTGACTCATTTCCATACGACCTCAACCAATACTGCGGAATTGCTGTTACACGCGATGGTCTTGTTACCTGTTCTCCTCCGTAGAATCCTGTCTCTGCACTGTATTTCTGATGATTTAGACTGTGTGGCAGTGGTGGTATTGGCACCTGACTCTGCTGGCTAACTACTTGTTTCTGTGGCGATGATTGTTGATTTACCTCATTCTGCACCTGTGGATTTAACAATTTATTTTCTGGATTAAGCTTTTGGGGTAACTTACACTCGTACTTCCAATGCCCTATCTTGCCGCAGTTGTGACATGGCCATTTCTTCTTTGCTTCTTCTATATTCAATTGTCCATTTCTTTTACTCATACCACCTTTCGTTTTTGCTTGATTTCCGGCATTACTTTGGTTACCAAATTGAGCTCCCTGTTGTTCAGCCACTTTCACTATTGCCCACATAGCTTTCTCTTTAGGCTTTCTCTGTTTTGCCTCAAGTTCGTCACTACAATATTTTGCATATCTTAATACTTCATCTACTGAGCTGGATTGCCAACACATCATGTGGTGTTTTATCATGTCACTTAGGGGCCTATTAGGATGGCGGACGGACCTGCGTCTGTCCGCCACCCCAGAGTAGGAGGTACTTTCCGCAGGGGCAGCGGCGGTTCCTCCGTGCAGATTAGGATGTGACCGCCACCCTGGTAGTCACATCCTGTATATTTAACATTGCGGCGGGTCCTGCTTGAAGCAGCACATGTCGCAATGTTAAATAAACCATGTTTTCCTTTGCGTGCACGAAGCTGCAGGCACCACGTGGTGCCTGCCGCTTCGTGCACGCAAAGGCAGGGGGGTACCATAGGTAACCCCCATGTGCACCCCCACCCCCCTTCACCCCTGGGGGCCCACAACAGGCCCCAAAGAAAAGTCCGTATGCCTTTCCACAGCGGAAATGCCACCGTGAAAAGGCATAGGACAGCCGCCATCCTAATATGGCTGGCGGTGTCTGATTTACACCGCCAGCCATGTTAGAGCTTTTCCGCCGCGGTCGGAAGGCGACCGCGGCGGAAAAGCGGCGGACGGAAAAAAGATCCCCCAGCCATCCTAATCTGGCGGGGGGTCTTTTTTCTGTCCGCAGCGGTTAATCCGCATCCTCCGGGCCGGCGGTGGCTTCCGCCGGCCCGGAGGATGCGGATTAACCGCCATCCTAATGAGCCCCTTATTTCGGGTCTTAAGCCAAATACAAACCACTATATTGTTTAAAAACTAGAAGTAGTCTTTCATAAGAAGCATGTACAGATTATTTAGGTTCTTGCAATGCTCTATCAATTTTTACCCAATCCGTTTCTTTAGGAGGAATTTTGTTTTTCAAAAACTTTATTACTTTATTGTACTTTCTCATAACTTTGGGACCTGGAGCACCTGTTTTAGCATCTCTTGGATATTCTGTTTTTGGCCAGTCAATAGTAATTTTACATTCTGTCCATAAATCTACAGGCACAATGTCAAACAATCCATCTAAATCTTTCCACAGCCCTTTTGAAACATTTACAAACCTATCGACTTGTCTATACCATTCTACAGGTTTTTCTCGTAATCTTGGAAAATCATTTGTAAGCGACAATATATCTTGCCTAGTCCAAGGTGCATGTACATAACCTCCTCCTGGTATCTCTCATAGGGAATTCACTTACCACGGGGTCCTTTTCTTTGACAGGAAATGCTAATGAGGTTTTATCACTATACTCTTCTCTTTTTTTTGTCCACTTGCTTCTCCATCGTTCCACATCTCCCCATTTTCTCAATAACACAATGGGCTCTTTTATTTGGGTTAATCTTCCGGAAGTATTTAGATTATCTGTATCCTTTTAATTAAAATCTATTATGTAGGGTTTCTGTAACATTTTTTTTTTGTTGCAAATTCTATTCCTAATTTATTTGCCTTCTCTTCCAATTTGTCATGCAGATTCTTAGCCCTCCATGTATTGCTTTTACACATAAACATGAGTTCATCATTCTGATGTCTTTACTCTCTCAGTTCCATTTGTCTCAATAATCAATTCTTCCATATCTATTTTCAGTCTAACTACATCTAAAAGTTTTGGTTCCTGATCTTTTATTGCAAAGTTTTAACCCAATCATTCAATTCTTCTGCTGTTGGTCCTATCAGAGTTTTTGTCAAGTCAATTCTATTTATGCTTCTCTCTGGTGTTTCAGATTCTGACTCTGCACCCATAGGAGTTTTATGTCCTGGACTTTGATTTGTAGTTAATTCAGGTGGTGACATACTAATAGTATCTCTAACTTCACTTACATCTGGATAAACCCTTTCCCTTACTTTTTGTAAACTTGGGTTCAAAGGGATTGTTAATGATGGTTCATTTATTCTTTGGTTTATAAAATCAGGAATTACAGGACCTATTGTTACTGGCACAGTCACAGCTTCTATGTTTTTAGTGAGTTCTTGTATTTTCTCAGTTACCTTATTTGTGGATCGCATTAATTCAGAACTACTGGGATTTTCATCACTTTTCTGTTCCCTCTTTTCTAGTGTAATTCTAATATCAGAATACGGTTTTGGAGTTCTGGTAAATCTAGTTTCCATTGGTGGGTATTTGGTATCACCCTTATAGAACTTGGCTGATACGGAGAGGGTCTTCTACTTAAATCTCCTCCATCACCTCGTCCATGCTCTGTGTCACTGATCCCACAACTCCTTCTCTCCATTTCCACATTTTTCCTTTTCTCCGTACATTTCCATGCTACAACCTCATCAACTGTTCTCATTGGATACATTCCATCCCACATATCAGCATTCCTCCATCTTCTCATTCTACCCTCATGAGTTGTTCCCTATAAACCTCTCAAGCTACACCTTCGTTCCTTTAAACCTTCAAATCTCTCGCTCTAACTCATGCATTTCATCTTCCCATACCGCCAATGCTTCAAATTGTGTCGGTCTAGGTCTTGTTTCAAGCTTTGTCATTTTCTCTCTTAAATTTCGTAATACCACTGTACTAAATTAACCTACTTCTGGAAATGCCAATACTCCGTCATTTTTAGTATACTTCGCCCAATTCTCTAACCAAATGCAAGTATGATAGCCATATTTTGTCATCATAAATGATGCTGGCATTTTTGGTGGAGGAAGTAATTTTCCCTCTCTAGTGACTATTTTCTTATCCTTTTTAAACAGATTCTTAATTTTCTTAAACCATGTAGGTTTCTCTCTTTCTTCTCCGTAATAGTATCTCCGTAATAGTAATCCATTTTCCACAGACTTCTTGCTTCCAAACAACTGTATGCTCTATTTCAAGCTATTCCGCTATACCAACCTATCACAGTGCGATTCAAACTAACGCACCAATCAGAATAGAATACGTCACAGTTGTTTAAACCTATGCTTGAACAGTTCTCGCTAAAGCACCAATCAGCACTCAAAACGTCTTAGTCACATGGACCTATCCCAGTGTGACTCTTGCTTACGTCAATTATGCTCCGGCTTCTGCTGACCCCTCCTTTACAAAATTTTATCGGCAAAATATTTCGGTACTTTATACAGCTTAAATCAGTTAGTTACAACATAACAAATTTCCATTTGTCTGTTTTGCTAAAAACAAAGTGATCGTTTTCTCAAACTCGCAAGAATTCTGTATTTCCAGTAGACAGCGCTAACCTCTTCTCTACCACAGGACTTTAGTTTTACCAATAAAGCAGCACTTCCCTCTACTTTACCCTTCTAACAAGCTGAGGTAACAAACCTGCTACTCTCCCAAGGCTAAGTTTTAATCAGAGTACATTTGACTCCTACTTAGAGCTAAGATTTTACAGATTGCCTTCGCTATACATTTACAACTTTCACACGGAAAAAGTCCCTAACTGTAACACACAACAATGTTACCACTTTGAAATCAGGCTATGTAATGTGCGACTTCACTTGCCACACATTTCCGTCTGCCTGCAGACAGAGTAACCAGCTTCCTACTTCCGGAAGCTTTAGAATTCCGACTACACATAACGTAATACAAACTCAACATGCAATGTTAGTCATAACTCTGTACATCAGAACTCTATATACATTAACCTTGTCAATCTATACATTGCTTATTCAAAGTAACCTATAGCAACCAGACTCTTGCTACCAAGAAAACGGATCCAGCGAGGCTCAGAAACAACCCTCCCAATTCATCTCAGTTTACTCAAGAGCTAACTTTCTTTTCTCGTCGGTGGGGCCCATAGCACAGCGAGTCACTCATTCACACAATCACACTGCTCCCAAGATCAGTGAGACTAGAAGGCGAGCTGCTGGACAGTGGAGCACCCTATTAATCTAAATGTAAACTCTATACATTATGTACATATGCATATATGAACGATTCTCTTTCTGTAGATTCATAGGAAATAACCTCAAAGCACCCCACTGTTTCGGTCGATGGACCAGCTAGTAGAAGTTAGTTGATGGAAATCAAGACCAGTTTAATTTGCTATTTCCCATTTATCTTTATTCTGTCATGACTTCATGTATTACCTCAAACATTTAACTCATAAAATTCTTTAAAACATTTATCTAAATTTTAGTCAGGAAGGAAAAATAAACTTCAATTAATCTAACATTTATTAGCATACATTAGGAAATAAGAAATGCAGAAAACATATTACCAAGCTCCGTTGATGAAAAACACAGGATTAAACAACATAGGTTCCCAAATCTGCCTCTCTATCTTCCTTGATGTCTACCTCCGATCAGGACTCCACCATCAGATCTATACCCCATCAAAAGTAAAAGTCAGGAAAAATTCAGTCTTTGCAACAGAAAATCATTCAGTCAGACAGCATGTTGTGGTGCGGAAATAAATTCAGGAACAGCTTTTTTTCTCTCTTTCGTACCGGCTCTTTTATTTATTTATTTTTTTGAAATATATTTTTATTGCAGGAATTAGTAAATCGTTACAGTATCGACCAGCTGTGTATCATAGGCAGTAACAACAGTATAAAACCCCTTGGCCCCCCACCTTCAATCCCCAACACAGCCATCCGGCCCACAACCCTGGGGTCGGGCGGCGAAAAAAACAGAGGGGGGTCCGTAGGATGCTTGAGCTGGTCCGGATGATACACTGTCCGTCATCTGCTTTTCTAAACAAGCCTATAAACCCAAAAGAAAAGAAAGAAAACCCCCACCCACAAAATACTAAGCAAAGAAACCCCACCCCACCCCACCACCAGCGCTAGGGAGCCACCTATGTAGGATCTGCCTTGGGACCCACGGGGAAAGCAATAGGACCATCAGTACAATCGTTTACTGGGACTCGGGGCGAGTCGCATCTTCACTTTCCGAGTCGCTGGGGGCACAATAATCCCTGAGGGCCTGAACCAACATTTCCCATTCCAACGCGGCCTCCTGCGCCTTCTCATTACGCCGCCTCCAAGCTAGTTGATACCTCAGCGCGCTCTCCCCCGCCGCCCATTTCAAAAGCTCACTGTGCCATCTGCTGCCTGTCGGACCAACCCGTGCCTTCCAGTTCCTGGTCACCTCTCGCTTAGCCAGGAGGAGCCCTAGGTCGATAAATTTACTCGAAATTTTAGTTCTGGGGGTATGGGGGAACCAGTGCAGGAGCCCCACCGCCACATCGAATGACAAGGCTCTCCCCGTCACCTCCTCCAGGGTCGTCTCTACTTCCCGCCAGTAAGATGACAGACCTGGACAGGCCCATAACATATGTAGGAGGTCCACTTCCGGCGCCGGACACCTAGGGCATGCCGCCGAATTCGTGGCAAAATATCGCCGGATTTTCACCGGAGTTAGGTACGCTCTATGGAGAACGTAATAGTGCACCAGCTGGAAACGGGCGTTGCGAGTGCCCTTCCAAGCTCGTCTCACCAACTGGGACCAAGTCGTCTCTGGGATCTCCCTACCAATGTCCTCCTCCCAGCGGTGTCTGAGAGTGGTGAGAGGGGCCAACCCTTCGTTGATCAACCTGCCGTAGAGGCAAGTGACCGCCTTCACCGTGCCCGCCGACATCATCACATACTGGCACACCTGAGATAAGGGGGGTTCCTCCTGCCCGTTCTTCCAGTGGGCCTGGATCGCTCTCGTAATGGCCGAGTGTAGCAGAAAGTCACCACGGGGGATCTCGAAGCGGTCAATAAGATCTTGAAAGGACAAGAGCGCTCCGTCCTCGTATAGATCCCCAACCAGCTGTAAACTGGCATCCTCCCAGGCCGCCAAGCGCGACCAATCCCCGCCGTGGGGGAGGGCCGTCAACATCCCCAACGGTATTTCAGGCGCGTACGGGATCCTCAATTGGCCCCGGGCGTGGGCCCGGTTCCAACACAGGCGGATAGTCCGCTCCTCCATCGACAAGTCCCGAAGGGCCAGTCGCTGTCGCAGCGCTATAAAGGATAGAACATGCCTGGCCATGCCCGTTCCCCTCCCATCCTCCGGGCCCCGGAATTCCCTGGCGACCTCCTGGGTGAAGGTCTGGAGCTGTGCCGCCAGATAGTACTTTTCGAAATCCGGCACCGCGAGCCCCCCCTCGTCTTTCGGTCTCATCAGGGTCTTGAGGGCCACCCGCCGGCGGCCCGATCCCCAAAGGAATCCGACTACCATGGAGCGTAGCAGTTGAAACGTGGCCGGTGGGACCCAGATCGGTAGAGTCCGGAAATAGTACAATAGTCGAGAAAGCGCCACCATTTTAAGCAGGGCGATCCGTCCCGCCACCGAAAGCGGCAGCGTGGCCCAAAAGGCCATGCAGCCTCGGAGTGCCCGAATGCTGCGGGCAATGTTCCCATCTAGGAGGTCAGGTTGGTCGTGATAGACAAACACCCCAAGGTACTTAAAGCAGTCGGGTTCCCACCTAATCTCCCTACTCAGAGCAGGGGCAGGAGTGCCCCTGCGCACCGGAAAAAGACAGGTCTTGGGCCAATTCACACGGAGCCCCGAGACCTCCCCGAACTCCGTGAGCGCCTCCGCCGCTCCACGTAAAGCGTCGATCGGGTCCTCCAGGAAAAGCAACAGGTCATCCGCATACAGTGAAACATAATGCGGGCCCGCAGGTGTCCATAAGCCCGTATAATGGGCTCCCGATCGAAGATGCAGCGCGAGTGGCTCCACCGCCAGCGCAAAGAGAAGTGGGGACAGCGAACACCCCTGCCGCGTGCCTCGTTCTACCGGATACTGCGAGGAGATCAGCGGTCCCGCCCAGACCCTGGCCGACGCGGAGGCATATAGAACCGTGGTCCACCTGATAAAGCCCTCTCCGAGGCCGAATCTCCGCAGTACCGTGCAGAGGTAGTCCCACTCCAGGCTATCAAAAGCCTTCTCTAAATCCACCGATAGGACGACCGGGGATGGGGCATCCACAAAAGGTTCCCCTAGCAAACGGAACAACCTGCGGATATTCATAGTCGTGTTCCGTCGTGGGATGAAACCAGCTTGGTCCACATGTACTAGGGAACTCATATGTCCCAGCAGCCTCAAGGCCAGGATGCTGCTCAATATTTTATAGTCCACCGTCAGCATCGATAGAGGACGGTAAGACCCCGGGTCGGATGAGTCGCGGCCTGGCTTCAGGAGAGGAACCACCAACGCCTCACACATCGAGCTCGGGAGTCGCCCCAGCCTCTTCGCCTCCCTGTAGACCACCAACAGCCGAGGGGCTAGGAGGTCAGCGTAAGCTGCATAAAACTCAACCGGCAGGCCATCTAGGCCCGGGGTCTTGTTTCTCGCCATCCGTTTGATGGCCCCACGGATCTCTCCCAACTCAATGTCGGATCCCAGGGCTTTCGCCACCTCCTGCTCCACCGTGCAGAGCTCCAGTGGACGTAAATAATCCTCAAGTCGGTCAGGGTCTCGAGTGGAGCGACTACGGTATAGACATTCATAATAATGCCGGAAGCAGCTAAGAATCTCGGGTTGGGTGTGCACCTCGGTGCCGTCCGCCTGTCGCATACTCGTCGTCGATTGGGATTGGCGCGTAGGGTTCGCCAACCACGCCAACAACGCGCTCGATCTATCCCCCTCTGCAATGGATCGGACCGTGTAGGCCTTATAGTCAAAACAGCGGAGCTGTTCGACCTCTGCCGCCACTTTTTCCCTCGCCTCCGCCGTTGGTACTTGCAATTCCGGGTGCCCGGGGCGCCGAAGTTCAAGCTCGCGGAGTTTCCGATCCGCTGCATCTAAGTCAGCCAGGATAACCCGCCTCATGCCCACCTTTTTAGAGATACAGTAACCCCTCACCACTACCTTAAAAGCATCCCACTCTAACGCTCTGGTACTCGCGGTGCCGCCGTTGGACGCAAAAAATTCCACCACCTTGTCCCCCAGGTCCGCCCTGAAAACACTGTCCTCAAGGGTCTCGGGTTGTAGCTTCCAGGTGGGCACCGCCGGCCTCCCGGGGAACCAGCGAAGGTCCAGCAGGAGGGGGTTATGGTCCGAGATGGTCCTGGATAGGTACTCGGATCGGAGCGCCGCCGAGACCAGTTCGGGCGACCCCAGAAAGCCATCGAGTCTGACATGTAGCTCATGAAGGCTCGAGAAATATGAATAATCCCGAGCTGCGGGGTGATGCGCTCTCCAGATGTCCGTCAAACCCCAGCGAGTCTGCCAATCCTGGCGACCCTTAGCTGTGCGACGAACCGGAGAATCGGGAAGCGGTGGATGCGAGCGGTCAGTGTCTACGTCCACTACGGAATTGAAGTCTCCGCCAAGCAGAAGGGGCCCGGAGAAGAAGTGGGCCAGCGAGCCCGATAACCTGGACAGGAAGGCAGTCTGGTCCACGTTAGGAGCATACACACAGCAAACGTTCAAGTCCCTCCCTCCCAGTGTTCCCGAGATGGCCACGTAACGCCCCTCCGGATCTACCACTGTTCTCGTGACCTGGAAGGGGACCCCCGCCCTGATCCATATTAGCGCCCCTCTGGCATAAGCAGAGTACGAGGTGGAGAAGACCTGCCCCCGCCATCTACGCTGTAGCGCCGCCCCTTCCGCCTTGTTCAGATGAGTTTCCTGCAGCAGCGCCATTTGCACTCCCCTACGCACTAAGTAAGCGTGGACCTTGTGGCGCCTGGACATAGTATGAAGCCCCCTTACGTTCCAAGTGACACATTTCAAATTAGCAACATCAGCCATTGTCCCATAATGTTCTCACACAGTCTCCCCATCCGGGTCTCCACAATAAAAAAACATCATTCTTCCCAGCGCTGATGGCGGCCATTTCCCCCAACCAAAACCAAACCACCCAAGAACGAACCAAACCCTCACCCACCCGCCCCAGAACAGGACCCAAACTATGCCATCCAGATCCCATCCAAACCTCGCCTTCCAGCAACCCAATAACCCCAACTAATCCCACGGTCGCCACCGTGGGAAGGCCTTAAGGGCCAGGTGCGGGCTGGGCGGAGGCAGTGGGCCCTCGACGCTTAGGCCACCAGGACCACTGCAAGCCCTAAACAGTGTCGACAACCTCTCCCGGGGCAGAAGCAGGGCCCCCCCCCCCTCGTTGTCAGCAACTTATAGACGGCAACCGCCTCCCCCCTGCCGGGCCCCCACCCAAAATAAGGCAGCAAACCCCGTTACCCTTGTCCATCCAAAAGGTCCTCCACCGATTTCGGTGTGATCACCGGTGTATGGGCACTATCAGTCACTGAGTCCTCCGAGTCCGATGGTGCCACCTCTTCACCCAGGTTTTCCTCCTCCTCGATGGCTTCGTCCCGGGCACCCGACAACTCCGACAACACTTCCAGCACTCCCCTCCGCTCCGATGATGTCTCTGCAGTGGAGGGCCCCCCCGTGCGGCCGCGGCGATTCCTGATCCTCCTGGATCGCCGCCTCTGTTCCGGCTCATCTGCCCGTTGGGACGAGGAGCCGAAACCATCTTTCCCCGCCCTATATAGCTCGAGCCAGGCACAGACATCCTCCGGGGTGTCGAAGAACTGAGTTTTGTCGTCTATTATGATGCGGAGCCTCGCAGGGTAGAGAAGTGAGTACTGGATGCCCTCGCTCCTGAGCTCGCGCTTGACCGCCAGGAAGGAGAAACGCTTGCGTTGAGTCTCGTAGGTGTAATCCGGAAAGATGTTCACCTGACTGTTCGCTACTTTGAATGGACCATCACGCCTGGCGGCGTTGAGGATTAAATCCCTGTCCCGAAAATGTAATAAACGCGCCACCACCGGCCTCGGGGGGCGTCCCTGTTGCGGCGGCCGCGCCGGGACTCTGTGGGCACGCTCCAGGGTGTAGAAGGAGGATAGCCCCTCCGGAGCCACCGTGTCGCGGAGCCAGGCCTCCAAGTATGTCACCATATCGCCATCTTCGATTTTTTCCGGGAGGCCCACAACACGAATGTTGTTCCGCCTGTTGCGGCCTTCCGCATCCTCCGCCCTCTGCTCCAGGGATGCAATCCGGGACAGGGCATCCTTCATCGTCGCAGCCAAAGTTCGCTGCGCCGGCTCCAAGGCCTTCACCGAGCCCTCCACTTCCTTGACCCGGTCCGAAAGTTTGCCATGGTCCGCTCTGAGGAGACCAAGGCTCGTCGCCACCTGGGCAATGTCTTGTTGGAGGGCCGATCTCGTAGTCGTTATCGCCTCTAGGACTCGGTCAAACTGCCGTTGCATCGACGCGCCATCAGAACTCTTTGGGTCCCCAAGCTCTTCTTTGTCCTGGGCTTCCGAGTCCGAGGCGGTCGGGGTGGGCCCCTTGGCTCCCCTAGGCTTCCCCATGTCGCCGGGGGTACTCCGTGAAAGTCCCGGAGTAGGCGTCTCCGGGCGCAGGTGTCGACCACGACCCTCCCGGCTCCTGGTCCTCAGATCGAATACAGGAGAACTCCGTCTCCAGGGCCTGTGGAGACTTCTCCGCTTCGACTCACGCCACCGCCACGGCGTCCGAGGGCACCGATGAGGGGGCGGAGACAGCCGTCGTCGTGCCAGGCAGGCCCGCTCACCCGCTAGGGATCCAGGGTGAGGGTCCCCAACTCCACTGGACGATGTGTAGCGCCAAGGTGTCGCGCCTCCCATGGAAGTGGGCTGGCCGGGAAGATGTAGCTAGGTGCGGAGTTGCGAGACGGGCCACCGCCCAGAGCACAGGGCGTCCGCTCCCGGGGTCCCCTACAACGTGGGCACCCGCCCGGCCACCCAGCCGAGTGCAAAGTCGTCGTGAGAGATCCGATCCAATAGACAGCCAGTGCACAGAGCAGTCGGGGATGGCGAAGTCGGGCGCAAGTCGCCGCTCGCTACGCTCCTCCAAGTCAGCGGGTCCGGCCAGGGGGACAAAGAAGTCCGGGCGCCATGTTGGGATGCACTCCGCGACTCCGCAAACTTCGATTGCGCTCCGGAGCAACCCTCGTCCGAGCTCCACCAAGGGCCCCGGCAGGTCTCCGTCGGTCCACTCAGCCGAATGCGGGGTCTGGGGTGCCCCGCAGCCACCGATTTACAGGATAAATCCGGGCTCAGTCCCGGAGCCGAGCTCTCAGGCGACCATCGCCATCGGCGCCCAAGCCACGCCCCTCTCGTACCGGCTCTTTTATACCCTTTTTCCCTAACTATTTAACTAAATTTTGAAACTTTAGGGTCCATACTCATTTCTCATTGGTCCATTAGAGGGGTGGTGAAGATCATCTCATCTCCTTATTGTCAAAATCTTGCACTGTCACTTCCACGTTTCCCATACGATCAAAATTGTCGATTCTGCAACTCCAAATCCTGTCCTTGTAATGTTTATACATCATGTAATCCTTTTTGGCATTTGTCCGATGTCCTAGGCCAAGCTGACCTTGGCATTAGCAGTCCGAGCACAGGCCGTTAAAACATCTCTTGAGCACAGTTGTCGAATGCGCAGAGCCATATTTTCTCGGAGTCTCACATAAGCAGACATTTTCAGGCTAGGCCGCACGGGCCTCAATGGGAACTAATATGAAAACAAGCACAACAGACGCTAGATTTTAGAATTAGAGCCCTTCTGTTTACCTCTCACCATTCTAATTTCACCCTATTAGATGTTACCTAGCGGGAAGCTACATAAATACATTGTTTACTTACCAAATTTTTTCATTTTGCCACAAAATACTCACATTAAACATAAATGCGTAGCTCTTATTTCATTTGAAGCATTACTGCACTATATTAGTATAACTTTGTCACATTATTAGTATAACTTTGTCACATTATTAATATATTAGTGTTTGCAAAATAGCCAGTTAGTTTACCCAAGTGTACCTTTTTCTGTGTACGTTTCTTTTTGTTGGTTAATTAACATGCTTCACACGCTTAGTACATTTTATGGTTATGAGAACTTGATTTCACAAGTGGTACACAAAAACTTTTGGCACTCCCCTGCTCCATCACCACCATGTCTGTCATTGCTTTTAAATAAAGAAATATTTGTAATATGTTCAACACATTTTCCTTAAAGGAATACGGGATGCGTTTCATTTTGCTGCTTGCTCCTAAAAAATATTTTTTTTTACATTCTCAAAGAGGAAGCGGTCCCAAGGGCACCACTTCCAATTTGTAAATGGGTTACCACCAACTTTCAATGGTGGTAAAGCTTGATGGTTTTGTGACCGCATTTCGGCCACAATATAGTATGCACCACCACGATTTGGTACTTAGAAGAGACGCCCTAAACAAGACCCCTTCCCAATGCCGAATCGTTATTTGATCGTAAACCCAAATTCTGGTTCATTAATGTTTACCGAATCGCAAGTCGGGTTTAATACATTAGAAAAAGCCTTTCTGCATTCACAAATGACCTGATTCTGTGAATCGATCTGTTTGGACTGCATAAAGACTGTATATTTAGACCTTGGTTTCCAGTAAAGGGAAGGTCACGGATTAATTACTTTTGAAGGGCTTACAATCTTGACAACTAAATACCTACTTTCTTACATACACCTAGGTGTAGTAGTAATACACGTGAGTAAAATTACATGTGTATATTTACCTTTGTGAATAGGCCCTTCAGTGTCCTTGAGCCATTAGAGCAATTGAAAGATTGAATAAATCTGCTTTTTTCCTCAGTGCCTCAGGCCTCCCCTCTCTCACTCTGCTTTGACAGTGGCTAGCCATGCACTCTACCAAGTCTAGGTTTTCTAAAGGGTGAGGCACATTAACTTAGCCTTGTGCTGCACATCTCCTTAAATCCACTCAAGAAGATCCTTTCAATTTTCCTCTCCAAGCGCTCTACTTAACACAAAAGTGTTTTCTTCAAGTACTGTATGAAAGCCTCAGCTCATAAAAAAAGAAACACTGATCATTCCGGTGCTGTGCGTACATTGTATTTGTGCATTTCAAACCATTCGCCAACTTTCAGCTTTCATTTAAAGAAAACGTAGAATATGGATTCAGTTTTTTAGTTAGTATTTTTATGAAGCCTACACAGACAAAGAGCATTTTGTTTAATGCTCGAATGGATCGCGTGGCTGGCTACGGGTGAAATGAAGAAGGTACAAAGACATGGAGTGACGTAGGCAAAATGGAGATTCAGAAAAGGACATTTTAGTTACTTACAAAACTCATAGTTAGATGTTGCCTCTAACTACCGAATTCAGGTATACTTTGAGGTCTTGCAGAAAAATAGGGAATTAGGTCCCAAAGTAAGTTTACAATTGGGAACATATCATCCTTTCCTTTATTGTTCTGAGATTTTGTGGTCACTGGCTAAATTGATCAGAGTGCTAAATATGCCTGTTAGCTTGACTATCTCACTGTTTACTGCTCCTCTGCGCTCAGAGAATGTTCTAAATGAAGAGCAAGTTCGCACAGAAACATAAATGAAGAGCAAGTTCGCACAGAAACAACTAAGTGAATCATTATTTGCATAGATGAAATATTCTCTCACGTTTAATTGGATGGGGTTCCACAATCTGGAAAAATTCAACCCGAACATTTTCGAGGGGAACATTCAAGTGATTTGTAAAAACTCCCGGATTAACCAGAAAGACCAAATCTCACTGGAAGAATCTTGCTAGCCAGTATATAATTCCGAAACTGATCAATAGTTCGGCTTCGGTAGTGTGATTAAAAAGCTGTTCAAATCTACCTTTAAAGGGGTTGAGGGTTGTGGGGAAGGAAAATCTGGATAACTAGAAAAGAGGTTAAGAATGAGGCTGCATTGAAGGTTCAAGGGACAGTAGAACTCATTATTATTTTAAAGTTGATCCTCAGTGAGTTAATGTTCCCGTTGCAAAAATCTCTTTGTAACCTGCAGGTGCCATGTTCCAAAATATGGCAAAGGGCAACTTTCATTTTATGCTTTCGTAGTAGCTTACATTGTTGTACAAAGTCCCTAGCACTATTAGTTTCTATGTGATGGTATCGCAGTTTCAGTGGTTGGCAAAGGGTAGTGCTGGACTTAGTATACAAGTGTGTGTTACTACAAAAGTATAAGTTACTATACAATGCAGTTTGTGAATACCAAAAATTATGAAATTTACTCAAATGTTTACATTATTTCAAAATACTGAAAAGTGTAAACTCACTCATAAGTTGAATTTACCCTTGTGACTAACGTCCTTATTATCACCCTGTAAGAATCCGGCAAGGTAGAAAAAAGTTCCTTAAACCCGAATCTTCAAGGGAATCTTGAAATCTTTGTATGAAATAACAAACCACATCAAATAGAACTTCAGAGAGAGCAATGTTTGAAGGGCAGGAAAGCTGCAGTCAGCAGAAAAGAGGTGTGGGTAGGATGCTGCAGCAAAGGTTTGAGTGACAGATAAGACAGAATATCATATTACAGTTGCATTTAGAAAGATCAGTAATTGTGCAGCTCATCCTATAAAGGCCTCTGGGTAACATGAAGGTCCCAGGTTCAAGTACAGACAAAAACGGCCTGGTCTTTCATTCTCTAAGGTTCCTATATAAAGAGTATCATGCATTTGTATACATATTAAACACAGATTGAGTTCAATACAGGTGTCTGAAAAGTGGATTAGGCTTGAACAAATTTACTTACATGCAAGGAAAGTCCTGACCGTACGCACCATCATTTTGAGGTCGATACCATGAGTACCATTCATTGGGGGTATACAATAAAAAGCAGGAATTGCAATACAGGACATGTGTCTGAAAGGAGAATAGAGATGCCCAGGATTTCGTACAAGGCATGCCAGATACAAGCTTCTGATGCCAGTAAAATGAGTATCATTGAAGTTAGCTATAGGCCATGGGCTAATTCCATCACTTTATAATGCCTATTAGGGGCAGAAAGATCTAGGGCAGATTCCGTGAAGCAAGAAGGATAGTGAGGTTTATATGATGACCGTAGATGTGTCAGTTACCCTACATCAGTGCTAAGCAGCTGAAACATCTCAAACATAATATGCTGTACATAGAACAGCATGGGTGTGCTGTCTGGTTGAAACCAAATTATAGAAATTTGAATGTGACGGGGAGAGGTAGTGGTAACCTGCATTTTGGGGAATTCTACACAAAAGTGCACTTTTTTATACATTATACAGATTTACTTTATATTTATTCGCAACAAAGAGCTAAAGTATTTCGCTCCCATTACTCTTTCTCTGAGCCATGATTGAATTTATACATCCTAAAACAATGGTTTCATATGCCCCAGGCATTATATGTATGGTCCTAAAGCCAGAAAGCATTAGAGATTGCCTACTGAGGTCCCTGAGAACTGGCAACCTCCGAGTCATGTTAAAAAATATTTCCCTCCTTCACTTTCTTTTTACTGGAAATCTTTCTGTTATGAAACAAAGACATGATACTGATGTATCCGCACGTGGAAATAACCTTCCTAAGCATGCCTCAATATGTCGTTCCATGCACTTTTCTGGGTTTTAGCTTATTATGTTGTAAAAATAGAATATTTTTTTTAATTATTTCCGAAGTATGTACTTTAGTATATGTAACAAATGTCCTTTAAATTGACAGCCTTGAAAGTCCTCTTTTCGTCCAAACACGTGTCGGCTGTTCTTTTCCATCTGATACTGACCTGCGTGTCAACAAACTTTGGATTTTCTGAAAATTAAATGTTGGATCTGCTACATTGACAGGCCAAAAATACAATATTGATCTGGATTTTGTTAACATGTTAACAAATACGTCCAGCAAGGAGAGTGAGCCTGCACTCCAGCAATGCAAGGCTCAATTCCCGGCCTACATTCTTTTAACTTTTTACAATAGAATTTAACCTGCTTAAAATCCAACTTAAATGCAAACTTCCACATTGTGAGATTGAATTAAAAATATGAGAAAGAGGGTCATGGCCAAGATGGCAACTGGGTAACACCCGAGCCCACGAGAGAGCCCCTGGGAAACTTTCCGGCCTACCTAAAATGTAAATTCAACACATAACTAGAGGCAAACCTGTGGCAAAAGACTGGGGCAGACAGCATTTGGGATATCCTTCAGTCTGTTGCCTCATGGTAGTGATTGCATCCATTCAGAGACCCTCCAAGGGCGGTCTTCTGCAATCAGCAAGATCCCCTTAGGAAAAAAAAGATGGGATTGAAGTCCCCTTTCAAAGGCTCAGCAATATTGCTCTTTTAAACTGCTAATTACCTAAATTTAGCTGCGAAAACACCAAAATACCCAACCCCAGCAGGAAAACTCAAAAAGATGAGACAAGGTGGATTATTTTCAACTCTAGGAGACCCACGAATAGGCAGTAAGTGGGAGAAGAAGACCAGGAGTCCTCGCCATATGCTTTCAAGGGATATTATTCTCTGCTGGTGATAGGACTAATGGAAACGCTGGAACAGATATCCAAATATCTACTCTGACTTCCAGATTTGACAGCCTACAGACGCCTGTGGTGTCACTCAAAAACAGGATGACACAGATGGAGAAAAGGATACAAGAGGGTCTGAACAGAGAAAAATGATACAAAGGGGCATCATGAAAGTGCCACAGGGGGCGGCAACAATCATGAGACACTAAAGCAATAACAGAATGGTGGAATTGGGAAAAACAGCTGAAGGGCTAAAGGTCTATGTTTAATAGGGGTCCTGGAGGAAAAAGGGTAGGGCACGTGAAAGGGTATGCGCACAATGGATTTTCAAGGAGCTCTACACCCTCCAAGAGGCAATTCAGATAGTATGAGTCAAAGAGAAGAAAGACAGCATACTGTAGGCTGTTATGCATCGAACCAATCTGCAAATAACCGGGAACTTATTTCACTTATCCCTGCACACTACGAGGGAGGGCGAAAGATGCAAACGCAACTTAGCTAAACTCTCACTTCTAAGTGACACTGTCTTTAATAAAGCAAGGGAATGTGAATGATGAATGGCATTTCTAGCAATTGCACTGGAGGAGAAAACAACCCCTACCCTGTGATGGTCAAGTGCACCGGTCTTCACACAACTCTGCAGAAAATTTCTGAAAAAGTATGACTTTCTTGGATACAGACACCACTAAAGTATTTAATGGGAAGTCACACTAAAGTGCTATAGAGATGCCGATATAATAGAATGGGAGGAGAGCTACTTAAATTTTACTTGGGATACTAGGGGTCTCCCACCCCCTATGCTTAGATTAAGTGAGACACTACAACTCAGGAGGAATTAACCATCACCTACACTGGCAATGTATTTCCCATGTCCTTTTTCAACTTCGGTCACCATCTCCCTAATGTGTCATATTCCCTGTCACCCTTTTTCCGTCCCTTCTCCCAACCCCAAATACTGTAACTTTACCTTCCAAGCACACATTGCCAGTTGAGGACCCAACCTTAGGGCCCTTGTCTACTCTCCTCATCACCACCTCATTGGTGACCCCACCAGGTAGGTCGCTCCCCCTCCGCACAGCACCGCCTGTGTCTCCCTGCCCCAGCTGCCGCTGCTGAGGAAGTTTGAGGGCCTCCACCACCCGCAGGCTACCACCTGCGCCTCATCCCTGGAGGCCAGTGGTAGGCGGGTTTGTTCATCCTCCGCTTTATTGCTTTTATTGTATTGCCTGTATTTTCATTGTTGTGTCTGTGACTGCTGTTGGTCTTTCCCCACTGCCTGTATGTGGTTCGTGCCCCTTTTTCTTCCCTCTCTTCCCCTCGCTGTCCCATGCTCTCTCTACCCGGTCTTTCCTTCTGTACCCCTTGTTGCCCCCGTGTCTCTGCCCGGGTTTCCCTTCTGTTCCCCTCGCTGTCCCCGTGTCTTTGCCCGGTTTTCCCTTCTGTTCCCCTCGCTGCCCCTGTGCCTCAGTCAGTCCTGCCTTCTGTTCTTAGCTGCTCCTGTATTTCTGTGTTCTGTATTTTGCCTCTGTGCCACTCGTTTTTCTGGTATTTGTGCCCTTTTGCCTTCTGTGCCACTCGTTTGTGCCCCTTTTGCCTTCTGTTCTACTCGTTTTTGTGCCCGTCTGCCTTCTGTGCCACTCATTTTTTCCCTCAATTTTGTGCCCCTTTTGCCTTCTGTTTCACTAATTTTTTGTTTCCTTCTGCCCTCTGTTCCACTAGTTTTTGTGCCCTTCTGCCCTCTGTGCCACTCATTTATCCCTTGTTTTTCTGCCCCTTTTGCCTTCTGTTCCACTCGTTTTTAGTGCCCTTCTGCCCTCTGTTCCACTCTTTTTTTGTGCCCTTCTGCCCTCTGTGCCACTCGTTTTCCCCTCGTTTCTGAGTCCCTTTTGCCTTCTGTCCACTCGTTTTTTGTGCCCTTTTGCATTTTGTGCCACTCATTTTTCCATTGATTTTGTACCCCTTTTTCCCCTGTGACTTTTGTTGTTCCTCGCCGCTGCGTCCCCTGCGGCCCCACCTCCCCGACGGCCTACTGCCCATTCGCTGCCCCCACCTCCTGCCTCCCAGCTGCTCCTCCCTCCCACCTCCCCATATATGCCAGCCCCAGCACGGCCGAAGGCGCGCCTAAGGCAAGCCCGTCTGCACCTGGACCGCGCTCAGTGCCAGAACCCCTGGCCCCCGCACCCGCCAGGACAACCGCCGCCACTACGACACCAGCCCGCTGCACGCTCTCAACTCCAGACTGAGCCACACCTGCTTCAAGGCTGCCCCGAAATGCACACACGGCCCCTTCACCTGCTGTAACTGCAGCTACACCAGCCTCAGACCCGACGAACCACCCGCCAAGAAAGACCCCAACCACCTCTGATGCATACTACTGAACACCCGCTCCGCACGCAAGCATGCCGGCGAACTCTGGGACCTGCTCGACACAACATCCCCGTATGTCGCCTTCCTGACAGAGACCTGGTTTAATGACTCCTCCGCACCCGACATCGCCATAGCTATCCCAGACGGCTATAAGATCACCCGCAGAGACCGCACCAACGGAGTCGGAAGAGGAATCGCCATCATCCACAAGAACAGCATCAGGATCTCGACTAGCACAAACGACGCACTCAGCACCACCGAACACATGTATTTCCAGATCCCTACAGACCCTAACTCCACCCTCAGAGGCACCCTCGTCTACCGACCCGCCCCCAGTTCAGCAACTCCCTCGCAAACCTGATCAGCACGCACACCCTGACCTCCACCGACTATATCTTCCTCGGAGACATGAACTTTCACCTTGAGAACAACAACGACAACAACTCCACAACCCTGATCGATAACCTCGCCAACCTTGAACTGAAGCAACTCGTCACAACGCCCACCCACTCCGCCGGCCACACGCTTGACCCAGTCTTCTCCTCAAGCCCGCACGTCTCCGTCAGCCACACCACCAAACTCCTCTGGACCGACCACCACTGCATCCACTTTGCCTTCCAGAACCACACCACACACCACCCCACCTAATAGATCCCACGCCGCTGCTGGAGCAAAGTCACCGAAGACCAACTACACGCAAACCTCGCTCTCAGCCCACCCAGTGGTTATAGTGGGAATGTACATTTTGAACCCTCCAACACAGACAACGCTGCCCAGAGCCTCAGATGCTGGATCGAGGACTGCGCCAATACCCTCACCCGCTGCAGAAACCCCCCCACACAGACACCAGCAAAAGGGCCAGCTGGTTCACCCCAGAACTCCTAACCTCCAAGCAAGCCTGCTGGAAACTAGAGTAGAAATGGCACAGTGAACACACTCAACAGCCACGCAGCACACAAGGAGGTCATCCGCAACCACCACCACCTCATCAGGTCGGCCAAGAGGACCTCCTTTAAAGATAGCCTCGACAACAATGCACACAATAGCAAGGAGCTCTTCAACATCGTGAAGGAACTCTCCAACCCCAGCTCCAACACCAACGACATCCCACCGTCGCAAGCCCTGTACGACTCCCTCACCACCTTCTTTCACCGCAAGATAGCAGACATCCACGACAGCTTCAACACTCAGACAGCCCCAACAGACAGCAAAACAACAGACCCTCTGCACACCATCGACCACGACCCCCTGCTAGCCTGGGCCTGCGTGAGCATAGATGACACCATAAAGACCATGCGCACAATCCACTCCGGCTCTTAGTCAGACCCATTCCCGCACCACGTCTTCAACAGAGCAAGCAGCTCCATCGCACCCCACCTGAGCAACGTCATCAATCTCTCCCTCGACCTTCCCAGAGATCTGGAAACACGCCAAAATCAACAACCTACTCAAAAAACCTAAAGCAGACCCAAGAGACCTCAAGAACTTCCAGCCCATCTCTCTGTTCCCCTTCCTGGCCAAGGTAATCGAGAAAACCGTCAGACAGCTAACCCGATACCTCGAAGAAAACAGAATCCTGGACCCTTCCCAGTCAGGGTTTCAAAGCAGACAGCACCGAGACTGCCCTCATCGCTGCCACCGAAGACATCAGGACCCTGCTGGACGGATGTATGTCATCATAACGCAAGCTTTTACTACACATGCTGTTAGACCTGGCACCTTGGCGTGAGTCTCCATTCCACTTTTTGCTGATGTGCCTCCGATGTTTTGCTGGTTTTCCGATACTCAGGGCACTGCGCCACGGCTGATCCGTGCCGCAGTGCAAGTGCTCCCTACTGTAAACTGTACATACGATTGGTATCCATGATTGGTGCATTGGATTTACTGTTAGTCCCTAGTAAAGCGCACGAGAGAGTGCCGGGGCTTGTAGATGCCAATACTGCTGGTGGGCCTGCAGCGCTGGTTGCGCCACCCACCGAAGCAGCCGTAAAGATGTGTCTGGGAACTGCGACCGCAGAACCCGCGTGTGGTCTCGTACTATCACGCTAGCTGGGCAAGTGTCCCCACTTGCCAGCACCGACCCTTCCCTTGACCACATATTAGTCACCCCTATGGTAGGCCTGCGGGCAGGGTGCGTTGTAGGTGCAAGGTAGGACAAGCCCTGATGTGCGTGGCATGTCCTAGTAGTGACTTACAACGAAGACCGTATTTCACTACTGAAGGCTACCTGCTCCATTAGGCCAGGCTGAGCTGCGAGGGTTATTACACCCTATAATCCCCGCAGGCTCAAGGAGCATGGTAGTGAGTCATGTTTAGTATGCCTGAACTCGGGATAATGAGATATTTCTTGTAGTCAAGTTTATTTCAGTATCCTGGGTTTGCAAATGCTACTTTTAGAAAGTTAGCATTTGCTTGCTTAACCATTTCAGCCGCCTCTGCTGGTGTGTATCTGACTGTCTGGGATGTGTGAGTGACAGGGCTGGAGGGATGACGGGTGGTGAATGCGCAGATTACACCTTAGTGGGAGGTAGGAGTGCCTCTTGACTCGAGCTGTCACTGTGCTCGACCTCCACAATGCTGGCTCCACCCTCCTGGGGAGCGGCGGATGACTCTGCCGGCACCTGGCCCAGGAAGGGCGAAGCCCCCATCAACAAGGTACTCTGGCCCCTCCCGTCCGGACAATGCTGGCTCCACCTCCTGTGGGGCGTCTGATGCGCCTGCCCCTCACACTGAAAGCAGAAGCCGGAGTACACCCGCGGGGGTACTCCAGAACTGAGAGTGGCTATGCAAAGGCCCCCCTGGCCTGCGAGAACAAAAGAATTGGCCTATAAAAGACGGAGCCCTGCTCCTTGAAAATTAGATCCGGTTTGGGCCACAGAAAGACTCTGCCCTACGAGAAGGACCGTGAGAGACAAGGAAGGGTGCTGACTCTTGCCTGTGTCTGGTGCCTTGCTGCTGAAGGAGAGGAAGACAATAAGACTACGAAAAGACTGTTGTGCTACTTGTGCCAAACTCTGCAAAGAGATCTCCAAGGGCTTGCAACTGAACTTGCCCCCTGACCAGCGTCCCAGGACCAGTGGACGCTACCCCCTTGGAAAGCGACTGCGGGTGCTGACCATCGCCGCAGCACTGACGGAGGAATCTCCTCTAAGGCATCAACATCCTCCCGAACACCGTGACCGCAACTGCACCGGGAGCCCGAGAGCAAAGCAAAGGAGGACCCGTCCGGTCCGAGCTATCGAGGTGAAGGCATAGCGAGCCCTCACTCACCTGCAAAGACGGACAACTGCCCTACGAGAATCCGCAAGGTCGGTAAGCCTGCCCGACAGCCCAGCTGTGAGCCCACAGCTGCACCGACATTTGGCTGGGTACGTCCTGCACTTGGGGACCGTACTGCCACTTGTCACCACCGCACAGCCGCCGCCTCCAGGGTCGGAGCGGACGACGAGGAAAGGACCCTGCCGCCACAGAACACCGCTGCCCCGGACGACCAGTGACCTGCTCGGCCGAAGAGCCGCAACGATCAGCGACCCCGGGAAGGCAACGCGACGTGGGACAGATCCCTTGGAAGCCGCCGGCTCCACAAGAACATTGAGTAACCCCGGCCTACGGGCCTCAAGAGAACTTCCATAAGAACTGTGGTAACCCGAATTAAGTAACCTGCGACCGTCTTCATAAAGTTATTGACTGTATTCATAAGCCTGCTTAAAATCTATATAAAGATATATATTTTTACAAGAATACAGTCTGGTCTCGTTGTGTGGTGGGTTGGTTGTAAAGGTGTACTGTTGCAAGTGTTTAACCCTATGTGCCCCAAAGATTAGCCTACGACTGCTTAAGCCACACTACCTAGAGGGTAAGCAGAGGTTGTCTGGAAGGTAACCCTCAGCCCTGACGAGGAAGAGAGAGTCCCTGCTTGTCGCTAGTGTTACACTGCGCCAACTAGAGCCTCCCCCTTCCTACATTGGACGCAGCGGTGAGGATTTCGAATTTACGCTTGCGATAGTTATACCTGAGCTTCTGACCACTACACAAGGATTACGGCACAGCTACTAAACCACAGACTTTGCTTTTTGAAAGAAGATTCCGAGCGCAGAAACCATGCCTGGCACAAAGAGCCTGGATGGAGCGGAGTCCACGACCTCCGAGGTGTTGGAGATAGAATGGGACGCCGCAAAACTGGACAAATACTCAAAGATGGAGCTGAAGTTTTTCTGTAGGAAACTAAAGGTTCCGCACGCTGGTTGCAAAAACAAGCCGGAGCTCTACAAGGCCCTGAAAGCCTGGGTGGAGTCCAGAAAGACCCCGGAAGAGCAAGACGTCCTCGCCGAGCAGAATACGACGGAGGAGCAGAATGCACTTGGGGATCTGATCGATCTCGAGAGGCAAGACAGCGAGCACAGCTTTGGTAAAGGCCTGTCGCCAGAGGAGCTGGCGGACAGGAAGGAAACCCGGAATCACGAAAGAAAGTTGGCAGAATTGAAAATCCAGCTGGAGCTGGAAACCAAAAGAATGGCGCTGGAAGAGCGAAAGCACCAGATGGATTATGAAATCAAGATGAGGGAGATAAGTCTCAAGGAGAGAGACTTGGATCGGCCTCCCTCTGGTGGCAGCACATCGCCAGTGCAGGTAGAGTCAAGAGTGCACATCCCGAAGGACGTAGTTAAGGAGTTCTTTAAGGGGGATGACATAGGACAGTGGTTTAGGGCATACGAGGTAGCCATGTCCTCCCACCGGGTCCCTGACAAGGATTGGGGAGCGGGGTTGTGGGGAAGGTTCCTTAGCGAAGGGAGAGATACCTTGCTAGATTTGCCCGTTGAGAATCAGAGATCCTATGCCCACATGAAAGAAGCTTTATTAAACAGGTACGGGCTTACCCCTGAAATGTATAGACAGAAGTTTAGGGGATGTACTAAGCGGCCTGGGAATACGTATGTGGAGTATGTGACTTACTTTTGCAGAGCACTGGATGGTTGGGTGAAAGGTAACAAAGTGAATGATTTTCAAGGTCTCTTTGATTTAATTGCATGGGAGCACTTGTCTGATCACTGTTTTCCTGAGTTACGCCAACACCTGATCGATAGCAAGCTGTCCAACCCGAGGAAGCTTGCTGAGGAGGCGGACCGCTGGCTCAGCACCAGGGTCCACAAGGGTCCCGTGGGAGATTCCGCCAAGAGTGGGCAGGGTCCCCAGCAGAAGAGTGGGGGGGACAAAGGGGGAAAACAGAAAGGGTTCCAAAAAGGCCCCCAAAGTAGTTCCCAAGGGAATCCGCAGCAGGGTTCTCAGCCTCCCCCACCCCCGAAGCAGAATGGAGCCCCGACAGGTAAACCTGTTCCAAAGGGGCCCTTCAATTGTTTCAAATGTGGCGAGCCTGGGCACATATCCAGTGACCCCAAGTGTCGCCTATTTGGAAAACCTGCACCCACTGGTGCTCCGCCCCGACAGGTGACTAGCGTTCACCTGGGAGAAGAAATGATGGTCCCGGGGGGTGGAGATCCCGTTCACATGACCCTGGTCTCGCTAGGAGACAGTGAGATGATCCCGACGAACTACCTGCCCTCTAACACTAAGAAATATGGGCAGGTGGTGATCATCAATGGTAAGGAAGCTGAGGCTCTTAGAGACACAGGAGCCAGTGTGACTGCAGTGAGGCAGCATCTGGTGTCTCAAGAGCAGGTTGTACCCCATGCCTACTGTAGGGTTATCAACGCTGATAATTCAGAGAGTCAGTGTCCGATGGCTCAAGTTCCCTTCGAGTGGGGGGGGTCTCTGGTACTCTGCAGGTCTGTGTGAGAAAAACCATGCCTGTTGACTGTTTGCTAGGGAACGACTTGGAGCACTCCCCTTGGGAAAAGGTGGAGAAGACGACTCACCTGCGGATGGTGGGTCTGCCTGACTGGGCGTGCGTGACCACCCGGTCGATGGCAGCCAGTAAGGGTGATCGAGAGGTCCTGGGGCCTGATGGAGAGGCCCAGGAACCGGCTTTAGGGAGAAGGCGCAGGGGGCGCGGGAAACCGGCCCCTGAAGTTCCTACGGTCCAGGAGGAGGCAGACCTTGAGGGGGATGCCCTGGAGCCTACAGGGGAACAGATCGCCGAACTGGGGGACCTGCCTGAGCTGACCCATTGGCAGCAAGAAGGAGGACCCACCAGGGAGGAATTCTGCAGGGAGCAGAAAGAATGCCCTTCTCTCGTGGGTATGCGGCAGCAGGCTGCAGACCAGGCCAATGGTGTTCAGGCCAAAACACATTACGTGTACTGGGAGAACGACCTCCTGTATTCGGAGCCTAAGGCTGCTGAACCTGGATCAGCCCGTGTGCTGGTGGTACCCCAGAAGTTCAGAGCCTTCCTACTGGGTCTGGCTCACGATGTGCCTTTAGCAGGACATTTAGGGATGGACAAGACCTATGACAGGCTTGTCACCCACTTCTACTGGCCCCAAATGCATAAAAGCTCAGACGCTTATTGCAGAACCTGTCCGACTTGCCAGGCAAGTGGGAAGACGGGAGGGAAGAACAAGGCTCCCCTCCAACCCTTCCCTGTGGTCGGTACGCCATTCCAGCGAGTGGGTATTGACATCGTTGGGCCTCTGGACCCCAAGACAGCCATGGGCAACAGGTTCATCCTGGTCTTGGTGGACCATGCCACCCGGTACCCTGAAGCCATCCCTCTGAGGACAGTGACGGCTCCCGTGGTGGGGCGTGCACTGATGGGAATTTTCTCACGAGTAGGATTCCCTCTAGAGGTGGTGAGCGACAGGGGGACCAATTTCATATCGAAATATATGAAGTCCCTTTGGCAGGAGTGTGGCGTAACGTACAAGTTCACCACACCCTACCATCCCCAAGGTAACGGGTTGGTTGAAAGATTCAACCGAACCTTCAAAGGCATGATAATGGGCCTGGAAGGTCCGATGAGGCGTAAGTGGGACGTCCTCTTGCCATGCCTGCTGTTTGCATATCGCGAGGTACCACAGAAGTCCCTAGGGTTCAGCCCCTTTGAACTGCTGTACGGTCACCCCGTGAGAGGACCACTGAGTTTGGTAAAGGAAGGCTGGGAGCAATCTCCCAGGAAACCTCCCCAGAATGTATATAGCTACATGCTGGCCTTCAGAAACCAGACCAGACGCTTCAGACAACTTGCCGAGGCAAATCTGGAAGCGAGCCAGGAGGAAATGAAGCGGTGGTACGATCAGAATGCCACTCTGGTCGAGCTTCAGCCTGGACAGGAGGTGTATGTCTTGGCCCCAGTGGAGCCCTGTGCCCTTCAAGATAAGTGGACAGGACCATTTGAGGTTGTGGAGCGCAAGAGCCCCGTGACATACTTGGTGGACATGAAGACGCCCAGGAACCCTTTGCGGGTCCTACATGTCAACCGCCTCAAGCCCCACTTGCGAAGGTCCGAAGTGGGCATGTTGTTGGCAACCGATGACGGAATGGAGGAGGAGTCGGAGCCTCTTCCTGACCTCTTGGTGGCCTGTGAGAAGGATGGGTCTGTGGATGGAGTTAACCTCTCACCCTCCCTGACCGCCGAACAACAGGAGGACTGCCACCAGTTGCTGGGACAGTTTCCAGACCTGTTCTCCCTGGTTCCGAGTGTCACAGATTGGTGCGTCCATGATGTGGACACTGGAGACAGCTTACCGGTGAAGCACAAGGCTTACCGGGTAACTGACAGGGTCCGGGCCTGCATCAAGGAGGAGGTCTCCAAGATGCTTGCCCTCGGGGTGGTTGAGTCTTCCAGCAGTCCTTGGTCCAGCCCCGTGGTCTTGGTTCCGAAGGCTGCTGCGCCGGGAGCCACACCCGAACTCCGGTTCTGTGTGGACTACAGAGGACTCAATTCAGTCACGAAGACTGACGCGCACCCCATCCCCAGAGCTGACGAGCTCATTGATCGGCTAGGGGCTGCCCGGTTTCTCAGCACGTTTGATTTGACGTCTGGGTACTGGCAGATCGCCTTGACCGATGGGGCAAAGGAGAGGTCGGCATTCTCTACACCAGATGGGCATTTCCAGTTCCGGGTTATGCCATTTGGAATGAAGAATGCCCCTGCCACCTTTCAGAGATTGGTCAACCAGGTGTTGGCTGGACTGGACGAGTTCAGTGCCGCCTACCTGGATGACATCGCGGTGTTCAGCGGCACCTGGCCCGAACACCTTCGACACCTCTGGGAAGTGTTGATGGCCCTGCGCAGAGCAGGCCTCACAATCAAGGCAAGCAAGTGCCAGATTGGGCAGGGTTCAGTGGTGTACTTGGGACACCAAGTTGGGAGTGGCAAGGTAGCCCCCTTGCAGCCCAAAATCGAAACCATCCTGGCTTGGGAACCCCCCAAGACCCAGACTGCAGTGAGAGCCTTCCTGGGGCTCACTGGGTATTACAGGAGGTTTGTCAAGGGCTATGGCACGATCGTGGCCCCCTTGACAGAGCTGACTTCGAAAAAGCAGCCCAGGAATGTGATTTGGACTGACACCTGTCAGAAGGCTTTCGACACCCTGAAGACTGCCATGTGCACGGCGCCCGTGCTCCTGGCCCCAGATTTCTCCAAGGAGTTCATTGTGCAAACAGACGCTTCAGAGCATGGTGTAGGGGCTGTTCTTTCACAGATGACTGAGGAGGGCTTTGACCAACCCGTAGCCTTCATAAGTCGGAGGTTACTTCCACGGGAAAGTAGGTGGAGTGCAATAGAGCGTGAAGCATTTGCTGTGGTCTGGGCGCTGAAGAAGCTAAGACCCTACTTGTTTGGGTCTCACTTCCGAGTTCAGACGGACCACAGGCCCCTCAGATGGTTGATGCAAATGAGGGGTGAGAACCCGAAACTGTTGAGGTGGTCCATTTCTCTACAGAGTATGGACTTTACGGTGGAACACCGCCCTGGCACCGATCACGCCAACGCTGACGGTCTGTCCAGATTTTTCTGCCTTAGTGATGTGGAACTCCCTGGGGAAGGGTAGTTCCCCCCACATTTCAGCTGGAGGGGACACATGTTAGACCTGGCACCTTGGCGTGAGTCTCCCTTCCACTTTTTGCTGATGTGCCTCCGATGTTTTGCTGGTTTTCCGATACTCAGGGCACTGCGCCACGGCTGATCCGTGCCGCAGTGCAAGTGCTCCCTACTGTAAACTGTACATACGATTGGTATCCATGATTGGTGCATTGGATTTACTGTTAGTCCCTAGTAAAGCGCACGAGAGAGTGCCGGGGCTTGTAGATGCCAATACTGCTGGTGGGCCTGCAGCGCTGGTTGCGCCACCCACCGAAGCAGCCGTAAAGATGTGTCTGGGAACTGCGACCGCAGAACCCGCGTGTGGTCTCGTACTATCACGCTAGCTGGGCAAGTGTCCCCACTTGCCAGCACCGACCCTTCCCTTGACCACATATTAGTCACCCCTATGGTAGGCCTGCGGGCAGGGTGCGTTGTAGGTGCAAGGTAGGACAAGCCCTGATGTGCGTGGCATGTCCTAGTAGTGACTTACAACGAAGACCGTATTTCACTACTGAAGGCTACCTGCTCCATTAGGCCAGGCTGAGCTGCGAGGGTTATTACACCCTATAATCCCCGCAGGCTCAAGGAGCATGGTAGTGAGTCATGTTTAGTATGCCTGAACTCGGGATAATGAGATATTTCTTGTAGTCAAGTTTATTTCAGTATCCTGGGTTTGCAAATGCTACTTTTAGAAAGTTAGCATTTGCTTGCTTAACCATTTCAGCCGCCTCTGCTGGTGTGTATCTGACTGTCTGGGATGTGTGAGTGACAGGGCTGGAGGGATGACGGGTGGTGAATGCGCAGATTACACCTTAGTGGGAGGTAGGAGTGCCTCTTGACTCGAGCTGTCACTGTGCTCGACCTCCACAATGCTGGCTCCACCCTCCTGGGGAGCGGCGGATGACTCTGCCGGCACCTGGCCCAGGAAGGGCGAAGCCCCCATCAACAAAGTACTCTGGCCCCTCCCGTCCGGACAATGCTGGCTCCACCTCCTGTGGGGCGTCTGATGCGCCTGCCCCTCACACTGAAAGCAGAAGCCGGAGTACACCCGCGGGGGTACTCCAGAACTGAGAGTGGCTATGCAAAGGCCCCCCTGGCCTGCGAGAACAAAATAATTGGCCTATAAAAGACGGAGCCCTGCTCCTTGAAAATTAGATCCGGTTTGGGCCACAGAAAGACTCTGCCCTACGAGAAGGACCGTGAGAGACAAGGAAGGGTGCTGACTCTTGCCTGTGTCTGGTGCCTTGCTGCTGAAGGAGAGGAAGACAATAAGACTACGAAAAGACTGTTGTGCTACTTGTGCCAAACTCTGCAAAGAGATCTCCAAGGGCTTGCAACTGAACTTGCCCCCTGACCAGCGTCCCAGGACCAGTGGACGCTACCCCCTTGGAAAGCGACTGCGGGTGCTGACCATCGCCGCAGCACTGACGGAGGAATCTCCTCTAAGGCATCAACATCCTCCCGAACACCGTGACCGCAACTGCACCGGGAGCCCGAGAGCAAAGCAAAGGAGGACCCGTCCGGTCCGAGCTATCGAGGTGAAGGCATAGCGAGCCCTCACTCACCTGCAAAGACGGACAACTGCCCTACGAGAATCCGCAAGGTCGGTAAGCCTGCCCGACAGCCCAGCTGTGAGCCCACAGCTGCACCGACATTTGGCTGGGTACGTCCTGCACTTGGGGACCGTACTGCCACTTGTCACCACCGCACAGCCGCCGCCTCCAGGGTCGGAGCGGACGACGAGGAAAGGACCCTGCCGCCACAGAACACCGCTGCCCCGGACGACCAGTGACCTGCTCGGCCGAAGAGCCACAACGATCAGCGACCCCGGGAAGGCAACGCGACGTGGGACAGATCCCTTGGAAGCCGCCGGCTCCACAAGAACATTGAGTAACCCCGGCCTACGGGCCTCAAGAGAACTTCCATAAGAACTGTGGTAACCCGAATTAAGTAACCTGCGACCGTCTTCATAAAGTTATTGACTGTATTCATAAGCCTGCTTAAAATCTATATAAAGATATATATTTTTACAAGAATACAGTCTGGTCTCGTTGTGTGGTGGGTTGGTTGTAAAGGTGTACTGTTGCAAGTGTTTAACCCTATGTGCCCCAAAGATTAGCCTACGACTGCTTAAGCCACACTACCTAGAGGGTAAGCAGAGGTTGTCTGGAAGGTAACCCTCAGCCCTGACGAGGAAGAGAGAGTCCCTGCTTGTCGCTAGTGTTACACTGCGCCAACTAGAGCCTCCCCCTTCCTACACATGCCTTTACAACGCAGGTTTTACAACGCAAGTCGTTACAACGACTTGCGTTGGGGGGGAGCTGGATAGTGGAAATTACTATTCCAACTCCAGTCCCCGTGGATAGTAGGGAAGGTTTTGGATAGTAAATTAAACTATTCCCTATCCTGCAGCGCCCCCCAGCGCAAATCGTTGTAATGACTTTCATTGTTAAACCTGCGTTGTAAAGGTATTGCGTAGTGAAAGTTGATTAGTAAAGGATGTTTCCCTGCTGGACAATGGCGAGACCGCAGGACTCATCCTCCTAGAACTCTGCCACCTTAGACGCCGTCTGCCACCGCTCACTACGTGCAAGCCTCCACGCTGTTGGGATCCAAGACAAGGCTCTGGATCAGACCACCTCCTTCCTCTCCTGCAGAACCAAGAGCACCCGCCTCCCCCATTCCACTCCAAAGCCTCAGAGATCATCTGCGGCGTACCCCAGGGATCCTCCCTTAGCCAGATGCTGTTCAACATTTACATGGTCCCGCTTGCACATGTAGCCCAACAGCACGACCTCAACATAAACTCCTACGCCGACGACACTCAGCTGATTTTCTCCCTCACCAAGGATCCCATCACCACCAAAGCCAACCTCCACGAAGGAATGAAGGCCTTCGCCGACTGGATGAAGACCAGCCGTCTGAAGCTAAACTCGGACAAGACGGAGGTCCTCAACCTCGACTCCAACCCTTCAGCCTGGGCCGACTCCTGGTGGCCGATGGCACTGGGGGCAGCCCCGACGCCCACCGACCACGCACTCAACCTATGAATCATCCTCGACTCAACGCTCTCACAGCCAAGCAAGTCAACACCGTCTCCTCCTCCTGCTTCAACACCCTCCGCATGCTTCTCAAGATCTTCAGATGGAACCCGACAGATACAAGAAAGACAGTTACCCAGGCCCTCGTCAGCAGCAGACTCAACTACGGAAACGCCCTGGGGGCGCTAGAGGGCGCACGAGCTGAATGGCCGCACTCTAGTGTGGCTCCGGCTGCCTGGCATTCTTATCCTTCCTTTTATCCTTTAAAACTGCGCCCACCTGCCCGAAAACGGTCTGGGGGATTGAGATATATCTACTGCACACTCTGTCTGAGTTTGGAGATCCTACGACCTTCGGGGACGGAGCTAGATCGAGATCAGTCTGGAGCGGGAGGGACCGAGAGCTACGACCTCGCTGTAGGCGGCGTGGTGCCGCACGCAACGCCCAGGACTGACACGTGGCGTGTAGGCCGCACTACGCCTCGCGCACCTCCGCCTAGCGGGCCTGGCCCATCAAACTAACAGTGGGACCCTGCCTCGGCAGCTTGCTTTCTGCGCCGAAGACATTCTGCTGTACAACTGCATGGAACCGGCCTATATTGGACACTAGACGTCGGAACCGATCCACCGCCGTGGTTGCCCACGCGTGCCCTTCCTCATAGAGCGGCTTGACACGGAGGTGCGCTTGTTGCTTGCCTGGCATGGGGAAACCAGATGCCCGGCAGCCCAAGCTGCAATTTGAACCAGCGACGCAAAAAAAGGGGACGAAGCAGACGGGGGACAGTGCGCCGCCGAGGAGCCCGGCGGCAGAGGTGACCCCCCTGGTCCCGGAGATAGCAACAATGCTTCAGGAGATGCGGCAAGGTTTTGCCACGGTGGTGGACAAGGTGGACCGGCTCTCCGCCCGGATGGACGGCATCGTCCAACGAATAGATGTGCACGACGAACGGCTAACGGAGGCCGAACGCCGCATATCCGAAACGGAGGATGCCACAACATCGCAAGCCACGCGACTATCCCGCATGGACAACATTTTGCGGGTGATCGCCGCCAAGAACGAAGAATTGGAAGCGAGGGGCAGGCGGAACAACGTCCGGATCACGGGAATTCCGGAATCCACAAACACGGGACGTATGGAGTTGTATGTAGAACGTTTGCTCATGGCCACGGTGGGAGAGGAGGCTCTCTCCAAACAGTTTATAGTGGAGCGGGCCCATCGTTCCCTTGGACCTCAACCTCAACCAGGCACTCCACCGAGGCCCATCATAGCACGACTGCTGAACTACCGTGATCGGGATGCGGCATTGAAAGCAGCGAGGGCGAATCAAAACCTAAATTATGAGGGGGTGTCCTTCTCCATTTATCCGGACTTTACTCCGCTTGTTCAGGAACAGCGAAGGAAGTTTCTAGCCGTGAAACGAAAACTGAGAGGACTGAACATTGACTATGCTTTGCTTTATCCTGCCAAGCTCCGCGTGACCCACCAGGGCACACAACACTTTTTCTTGAACCCGCAACAGATCGAGGAGTACATCAAGACCCTACCGAAAAGGGACAAAAGAGCTGCACAGGCGGATGGCGGACACGATTCTGGTGCGGAATGAACTGGGTTCGTCGCTTTCGTTCCTGATGACTCGTTGATATATGTTTTTTTCTTTGGATTACTGCTCCTGATATGGCCCCCAGCAGTGTAGGGCTGGGTGGTGCTGCAGGCCCTGTAGCATGCCAGGCCCCCACCCCCCCCATGCTGACTCACTCGCCCGGACTAGGACGGTAAGAATGGCGGCAACTGCGGTGAGGAGAGGCGGGGGTGGACGACGGTGCACCTCTAGAACCCCGAATGGGTGTACCCCACTGGACTTGCTTAATGCACTTTTACTGTTGGGTTGTTGCGGGTTTGATTGGGGAGGGGGGTGGGCACAGGGTACTGGCGAGTTGGGGGCGCTTCAGTGGGTGGGGGAGGGGGGAAGTTCTTTAAGGGGTCAGTTCGTGCTGATCTGGTCCATGTTTTTCACTGTCTTCGAATTGGGCCTGTGGCCCCGAGTAATAACTCTGTGGTTGCCGGCTCCTCTCTCTATGTGTCGCTGCTCGAGAGGGGACAACTGGGATGCCTCATGGTTGGCAATGTACGGAGGCCTGTTTGCTGAATGGCAACGGTTGCGATTTCTAGTGTTGGATGCCTGGGTTTGCACTGGGTTTAAGTTCTCGTTTTGTAGTTGAGCGTGTGCACCTTTACCTCGTCGACCTTCCACCCGTCCTGGGGTGGGCTGGTCTACTGTCTTTGCTATGGGGGGGGGGTTCAGGGACTGCTATTTGTGGTGGCCGGGGTTACTGTGGGCCGCTGGTAATTCTAACTGTAAGGACTGTTGGTGCAGTTGGCTTGTTCTGTTATATGAAAAGATGTTGGGATGGGGGACACTTGTTTGAATGTTCTTACTTGGAATGTGCGGGGCTTGGGGGATCATCGGAAGAGACGCCACGTTCTGGGATATTTAGACAGACATAATGTTCACATAGCGCTTCTGCAGGAGACACACTTTGCACCCCACAAGTTGCCAGCCTTTGGTAGTAGATGGGCCTCGAGTACTGTGTTCTCCTCGTATTCCTCCTATGCCCGTGGTACTGCAATCCTGGTTAAAAAGTCAACGCCCTTCCACATGGCTGGCACGAAATCAGATGTACAAGGGAGATATTGCCTGCTATGGGGCAGATTGGGCCGGGTGACGGTCACCCTTGTGTGTTGTTATGGCCCCAATGTGGACGACCCGCAGTACTTTGAAACACTCTGGGCTGCTATACTGGAAGCGGGGTCACAGCACATAATATGGGGGGGGGACTTCAATGTCACTGTGAACCCGACCCTGGACCGCTCACACCCGGCCCCACACCACTACACAAAAGGGCGGGAGGTGCTGCGCGCCATCTTGGAGGAGAATCACCTAGTGGATGCTTGGCGAGCACACTGCGGGCCGAGGGGGGAAGGAACGCATTTCACGGCGCAGGCTAGGTCCTGGGCCAGGCTTGATTATTTTTTTCTGACCACACACATGTATGCCACTGTCACATCTGCACGACACCTCCCTCGGACTTATTCAGACCATGCCCCGGTTCTGGTCGCCATGCGCGGAGCTGAGCTAGGCCCTCCTGTTACCGCGTGGCGCATGCAGGCCGCAATGCTGTTAGATGAGGAATTTAGGGAGACGCTGCGCGAGGAATGCTTAGATTTGTTTGCGAGAAATAAGGGGTCTGTGGATGCAGTGGAGACAGTCTGGGATGCCTTCAAAGTCACACTAAGGGGTTTCTGCATTGCGAGGGGATCGGGGGTGCTTAAAGCTATCCTGAACCGTTTAAAGGCGCTAGAAGTGAGACTGAGCCGGGCGGAAGAGACCCTCCGAGCGCGCCCCACTAGCGACACTCTGGCAGAGATTCGAGATTTGGTTACTGAATATTCCGAGGAAGCTGCACGTGAGGCGAAATTTAGACATAAATACTGGGTGGCGCGGAAATATGGAGAAGGAGATAGGCCTGGGAAGGTGTTGGCGGCTACGGTCCGGCTTGCGAGGGCGCCTACTACTATACTAGAGCTAGAAACGGCCGAGGGGCTGCTGCTCCGCGACTCCACGCAAATCCTTAACGAGTTCGTGGGCCATTACAATAAGCTGTACACCTCTAGGGGACTGGGGGGCCCACCTTTGGACGACTACCTCGCGGATGTCGCGCTTGGTTGGCTGAGTGACGCTCAACGGGCGTTTTTGAGTGCCCCGTTTGAGCTGGACGAGGTGAAAGAGGCGATTATGAGTATGCAATCAGGCAAGGCCACAGGCCTAGATGGCATCCCCATTGAATTCTACAAAACATACATTGAATTCATGGCCCCGGTACTGCGGGAGGTCTATGAGGACGCTCTGGAGGTGGGGCATCTCCCCGCATCAATGAGAACTGCGCTTATCATCTCTTTACTCAAGCCCGGGAAATCTGCATCGCACTGCGACTCATATAGACCCCTCTCTTTATTGACGTGTGATGTGAAAATTCTCGCAAAGCTCATTGCCACCCGAATTAGCTTACTGCTGCCTAACCTGATCCTCCCGGATCAGGCGGGCTTTGTTCCAGGGAGGGCTACATCCCACAATCTACGCACCTTTTTTTCTGTGTACGACTCTGTGCATGAGGACCTGCCCATGGCGGCCATCTTTTTGGATGCCACCAAGGCATTTGATTCCCTGGAGTGGGATTACGTCTTTGGGGTACTAAACCGCATGGGATTCCCGGCCATCTTCGTTTCCTGGATAAAACTGCTCTACACGCGGCCCACGGCCAAAGTCCTTATTAATGGGCAGCTTTCCCCTGACTTTGAGATCTCTAGGGGTACGAGACAGGGGTGCCCCCTATCCCCCCTGCTCTTTGCAATCGCCACGGAACCCCTTGCTGCCAAACTGCGGCAACATTATAAGGATAGCGCGCTGCGTTGCTTCCAGCGACAAATACTCATATCCATGTACGCGGACGATATCACGCTGTATGTCCGGCACCCTCGGGACAACCTACACCCCATACTTAGGGAATTCATTAGATTCGGGACTCTCTCGGGAGTGCAGATAAATTGGACCAAATCGTGCATATTCCCCCTCACGGCGGCCACACAGGCCTTCCCATTGGAATATCCGCTCACTTGGACTGAAGGTGATTTTAAGTACCTTGGGGTTCATATTGAGAGGGACCGGGAAGCGCTTATGAGAGCGAACTATGGCACTGCCGTTAGTAGAATTGAAGACCAGGTCACGAGGTGGGTGTCACTTCCCCTGTCGATGGCGGGCAGGGCTTCTTTGATTAAAATGGTTGTACTTCCGCAGCTGCTTTACCTGTTTCTCAACATACCCTTCCATCCTGGTACATACTTCTTTAAGAGACTGAGGTCTGAAATGCTCAAATTGGTGTGGGGTGGAAAGCAGGCTAGGCTCCAATGGGAGATTCTGACACGGCCCTATGTGCGGGGAGGGTTCGGTGTACCTGATTTTGAGCTTTACTTCAGGGCAGCCCAGGCGCACTATGCTTACTTCTGGGTGAAACAGCCGAGATACATGCCACAACTGGCTGCGGAACACTGGCTGGCGCACCCCACGCCTATCGAGGGAGCTCTGTATGCCGTTGTTGAGGGGAGGGATAAGACCCCGAACACCTTATCTAGCACTATCACGGCCTGGTTACACATTTGTGCCTCCCTGGGGCTGCAGTTCCTCTACGCTCCATGTATGCCCCTGGCTTATCACCCACAATTGCAGCTGCTGCAGGAAACTGGCTTCCAGCGTTTACTGTCTAAAATCCATGTCCGAACGTGGGGGGATCTATATCATGATGGCGAGTTCCGCACGAGGGATCATTTGTTTGGTACCATACACCCTACCTCACTAGAAGTGTTTTACTACATGCGCCTGCGACATGGGCTGCAAGCCCTTACACCTGAATTTCCGCGCGAGCCACCGATCCTCATGCCCCTGCAACACATAATGCAACTTGCGAATCCATATAAGCTTGTGTCCACGTTGTACAGATCAGTTAGAAATCACACTGACTTCACCACACTTCCTGCCAAAGCGAAGTGGGATCAAGAGCTGCCTGCCCCACTCACCGATCAACAATGGGAATTTAGCTTACTACAGACAGAACGTATCTCATCCAGCAGCAGGTATAGAATTATTCACTACAAATTTGTGCACCGATTGTATTATACCCCGGCTCGATTACACAGATTTGGGCTGCGAGACACTGATAATTGCGATCGGTGTGGAGCCCCTGGAGCTGATTTTCTACATCTTGCCTGGGAATGTGCCACTGTACGTCAGTATTGGGATCTAGTATTTCAAGCCCTCTCTACAATGATCAATGCTACGGTGCCGCCAACTCCTGAGATGGCACTATTGGGTTGGGTCGTACCCCTGCAGGCGGCTCACCGCAAGTATGTCGCGTTAGCCTTGTTGCTAGCCAAGCGGAGGGTGGCCTGTAGATGGGGCAGAGGCAGGGCGCCCAAATTTAAGGAATGGATACGGGACCTGGTGTATTGTCAGGAACAGCTGCACACGTATGCGGAGTTACTGCCACTCTCATCCAGGCCGACTGATATCTGGGCCCCGCTGCAATGCTACCTGATAACGGAAGCACCGAGTGACGATGAATTGTGATCTATAACGTTGTTCTAGGTGTAATGAAGAAGGGGTGCTGAACCGCTTTGGCCCTACCTGCAGCTTTGTATGCCTTGTGACTGCACTATGCACTTTACCCCCCTTGCCATGTCTCTGAACTGTCCTTGTTGCTTCACTCACCTGTATGCCTTACCCACCCATGGTCCACCTGGTTGCTGCGGGATGCTGTTCCCCCCCCCCCCCCTCCGAAATCTGCTTGTTTGTGGTGCGCACGCTTATGACGATGTTGTTTTGTTTGTTTTCATTGTTCTTTTTTTTAACCAAAAAACGACAAAAGTAAGACGCAGTTATATGCTTCCTGTACCTGTGCTGTTACTGATGCCAATTTTTATGTATACAGCTCCGCAACACAATATTGACTTTTTGCTGATACTTATTTGTGATTACTGAAATGTGCTATAGCAGCCGGCCTCCGGGTTGTGGCAGTATGCTGTGTATACTTAACGGTACTAAATAAACGTCTTGCACCAAAAAAAAAAAAAACTACGGAAACGCCCTCTATGCAGGAGCTCCGACCAAGCTCAAGCGACTAAAACGCATCCTAAACACCTTGGCACGACTGATCCTCGATGTACCACGTCACCGCCACATCACCCCCCACCTGAGAAACCTGCACTGGCTCCCTGTCAACAAGAGGATATCCTTCAAGATCCTCACCCACGCACACAAGGCACTCAACAAGACCGGCCCAGCCTAACTCAACAGACGGCTCTCCTACATCCCCAACCACCAGCGACGCCACTGTCTCGCAGATCCGAACAACCACCGGTGGAAGATCCTTCTCCCACCTCGCCACCAAGACATGCAACACCCTCCCACTGAGCCTACGACAGACCCAAGACCTGCTGACCTTCAGGAGGATACTCAAGACCTGGCTGTTCGATCAGTAGCGCCCCCCCCCCTCAGAGCCTTGAGCCCTGGGTATGTAGTGCGCTTTACAAATGACTGATTGATTGATTCCCCTTTGTTCACGTCAATTATCTTTCCTTTGATCCACTTAATTATCTCCTTACCTAAGAGATGGCAAGCACCCAAGCACACCCCAGCATGGACTTCACAGTATCCCTCCTTCTTGGTTGAGGGATGGGCAATAAGTAAATGCTTTCTCCTGTTATGAAAGCAAAGCTGAAGGTGGGATGCACCAGCCGGTGGTTATAGTGGGAATGTACATTTTGAAACAAAATATCCATGTTCTTGCTTTCTTTTTTACAATATCCTCTGCGTGGCCAGTTGAATATTCACTGTATTTTTTTCTGCAGCAAGTTATATTTTGGTTGAAAAAAGTTTTAAAAGGAAAAGGATGAAAAAGAGGAAAGGCAGAAGGTTAGTTATTGTGTTTTCTCAAACCTTGACTTGCTAGTGGGATCTCAGAATTAGAATTAGTTGACAAACGTGACTTGGGAACACCCAACATTCTTACCAAATCACACCAAGACCAGCAGCTCGCACAGCGATTTGCGGTGCAGCCAGTTCAAATGGAGATAGACGGTCAAAGGGGTGATGAGACTCTTAGCCGGCCTCTGGCAGTTCCTCCACACAGCCGGGATCCTCAAACTATTGTAGACCAGCCGGATGGCCCTGTGGCACTGCCAGGGGAGGTTTGCCAGAGACCTACTATTGGTCATCTTCCCCCAGAATGCACACCTTATGTTGTGGTCTCAGGGAACGTTCCGCCTCTCCGCCCGGGTACAAATGAGGATTACAACAATTTAAAGAACAAGGTACTCCACTGGCTTACAATTAATACCTCCGCGGGTCCAGATGTGGAACACAGAATCATCATGGTACGCCGAGTGGAATGGATAGGCAGCTCAAAAAAGTTGGGAGGGTGTGAGTGTTATAGTTAATTTCAACAGGGCGTCTGTAGCCGAAAGAATTCTGTCAGGTGACACTTGTGTTGGCCAGTCAACTTCTGGGTCTATAATACATGCACTCCCACTGGGTTTCTTCTATAGAGTCGAACCTCATCCTTAATCCCCGTAATAGGGATTAAGGATTGGGAACCCCTTCAAGCTAGACGGCCTTATAAAAACTGTGCATCAATTATGGGTTCTCACAATCACTGTACAGAACAAGTCATACGCGGAGGCCCCACCTTGCTCCTGTGGTGCCTCCTACCCTAACATTAGCCAAAAGATTTTCCATGCTATTGAGGCTGGAGGAATGCGATTGACTGGACACCTCTGAAAAGGTCGTAGAAGAGCCAATGCACCAACAGAGGGCTCACTTAACATTACTGATCGAGATAGAGACTTTGCAAATGGTCCCCTTTTCTTCACCACAAATAGAGGCGACACTCCTCGATGTGGATAGCAACGTTATTTCTTGGAACATAGCAGGCCTGGCAGACAAGTTCCAGGATCCCGTATGGCAACAGTTTGTTAGGCAATTTTCAGCAATCTGCCTTTAAGAGACCTGGTTAGTAGATTGTAATCTGTTTTTGGAGGGTTTTAAAGGGTATTACGTTCCTGCTTCCCCATCAACTGTTGCGTGCTTATCTAGGATCCTGATCGATACTGTGACCTTATGCCCCTATTCGGCTATAAATCCATTTATTCCCTATATTGGCATAACCGTTCAAGTACAATATTCAGAAAGTCATCTCTGGCCTCACACGAACAGAGCCACATTCCAGAATAGTTTTCTCTGCCACTTCCTTTGCAACCAATTAGTGCAATGACAGAGCAGAAGTCACTATCTGAGATTCCTAGATTAACACTCCGAGTTCTTCAACAAGATAAAAACTCAGCAAACCTGGAAATCCCCGCTTGCTGTGTTTTGATTAGTAATGGAACTCTAATGAGCAACTGATAGCTATCACTTCCTAGTGACATCTTTAATTGATGTCTTATGTCCAGCAAACTTACGTCAAACATGGCACCTTTCAGGTATAAATATTACCAACGTTGCCTTAAGCAATAGCCTGTTGCCCGTCGCTTGATGAAGCTGCTGTATGCAAGCTGCTGATACCATTATCGCTGCTAAAGCGCGAACGATGGTGTGGTGAAACTTAGGAGTTGAACAGCCGTCCCTCTGCGAAGAGCCCAGCAGATGCCAGCTGCCCGCGGACGCTGTCCCCCCTCCTCCTCCTCGACGCGCTGAAGAGAGACGCTGTCTTTCTCCTGCCGAGAAATCCAGCTCCAGCGTTTCTGGTCTACCCTTGCGGGTGACTGGGATACCGAGTTTCCCCTGAAGGAGATACCAGACCTCCATCATTCTATTCTGAGGTATGGTGTTGACTAAACCCTTAGTGAGAATTCTTGAAGCAAACCTTGGCAAAACCAACTTAACTTAAAGCTACTTACTTACTCCCCTCCCAAGTATTAGGCTTAGGTCAGGTACACTGGGGTAGGCGTAGTTAGAAGCACCAGTTGAGTATTTTAGCCTAATGTATATATGAATGTATATATGTTTTATTACTTTTAAACCATTGTATGGCTAAGAAACCATATCAATGCTTTTACAGTATTATCTCGCAATACTTATCTTTCTGTACGTACTTTATATAATAACAAGTCTTGCAATTGTGGCAATACATTTCTCTTGTACGAGAAGAAAGACTGTTCAATAAATGTTAACCCTTTATTGACAAACGCCCGTCTCTCTATTCTCTACATATTGTGAAAGTAATCTGCACTAACCTGACTGAGTAAAATAACTGTCTATTGTTTCACATGACCCTAGAGATTGACTCTTGATCTGAGGAGCAAAGTTGTCATGTTGCACGGTTGTTGGAAAACTGAATCCCTTCTTGTCTGTGCCAGGGAAGCTGATCACTTCCTATTTCAGTCAAGAAAGTTTCCAGTGACCTCTGAGCTAGTTGGTAACAAACCCAATTAAGTTTAGCATAGTCAGTAGAGGCCTGGAAGATCCGCACTTCTACGTCGATACTACTGTTTATGTTATTCCAATGCGCAGGGCCTAGTGGGAAACTAGGAACTACACTACACAACTAGTGGTAGAGCCAAAGGAGGTTTGATTATTTATATCTCCCTGGCTGTTGATTGCCATGTACAAACCCCCCCCTCTCTTGTCCTGGGCCCACAGGCCCTCACACTCAAGAAGGGGAACATCATAATGACCCTGATCAATTTTTATAACCCACCAAACAGTAAAAAGGGCGAAGGGAACATTACACAGCTGAGTCACCATCTTAGGAAGTTATGTGATCTCAACTTACACCCCCTGATGGTGTTGGGAGATTTTAATACCCACCCCTGTGGTGACCCAAAGATCCCGAATTTTTCAGACATGGGATGCCACAGAATGAGGGGGTTTCACTTTGAACGTGCATCACAGGGGGAAGAATTAAACAATCTAGTCAATGAATTTGATTTACTGACATTAATGTCCCTCTCTGCTCCAAATCATAAAACCTTGATACCCACCTTAGTTTCTTCCTCCTCCCAGTCCCTCTTTCAGAGGTTTACCATCAAGGACAGTGGTTATAGTGATCATAATCCCCTCTGTGTATACTTTTGGGGTGCATTTTTATCCAGTAAACCTAGGGGCAGGTTATAGAAAATCTTGAGACCTACAGACAGTGGGCGCCGTCCGAAATGGTCTCAGATTGACCCAGATGCTTTCTATACGGAGGTGAGAGATTCATGCGTAGCTGAACTTGCCCTCTGTGTCCAACCAGAGAGTCTACCAAGGAATGTCCTTGGTGCTTTCAGCTCCATCTCACTCTAAGTAGGGGAACATTTGAGGGCCCCAGCCCGTGAGGTATCTAACTCAAACCCAAGATGGTTTGATTCTTCTTGCTCCCAGGCAGCACGTAGGTTAAAGGAGACCCTTAAAGTTGTCCCGAGAGACCCCAAATATATAAGGGCCTGTCGTATAGGATATAAGCAGGCCCTAGCCACCCGCAAGAGAACATTGAAGGAAGAGGCATGGAGGGAGTTGCTGGAGTCTAGCACATTAGGGAATGGTACACAGTTTTGGGGCATTGTCAACAGACCCCTGCTCTCTGAAGATACAAGTAACATCCTAGGCTCTAACATCACAGAGGAGGAATGGGTGGCCCACTTTCAATCCATGCTCAAGGGCTCCACGGGTCACCATGATCTGCCATCCCTGGCATCAAACACTGACCATTTATTCTTTGAGTTAACAGAGGCAGAGGCGGGAATTGCGGGCCTAACCAGCAACAAGGCACCCGGACCGGACAGAATTCCGCAGGACCTCTACAAATCGGATACATCCTTTTGGGCTCCGATCCTGGCGGCTGTATTGAATGCAGCAGCCAGGGTCGGTAGCCCTGAATCCTGGGCCATCTCTACCATTGTGCCAGTGTTCAGAAAAGGGGACCGAAATAGTACGCATTGTTACCAGCCTATCTTTCTCATTGACTCTGTAGCTAAGGTGGTGGGAGGGGTACTACTGCAAAGATTATCTTCATGGCAGAGGAGCTCAATATCATTGCCGATACCCAATATGGGTTCCGTGCTGGGAGGTCCACGGTGGCCCAATGTTTAAATATTTACTTGATGATTGGCAAGTACACGATGGCCCGCCCAGGCATGATCGACATGGCCTTCAGGGACTTATCGTCCATGTTCAACTGTGTAAACCGGGTCAAACTATTTCTATTTTCTATTTCTATTTAAAAGATTTGTAGAGGGCGACAGCTGCCCCAGCCAACAGGCGTCCCAGCGCTAACAGCAAATAGGCAATCACAACACAAAGAGGAACCAGAGCAACCTACACAGTAGGAAAGAGAAAAGTTTTAATTGCTTTTCTGAATTCAAGAAATTTGCTAAGGCCTCGAATATGGAGGGGCAGTGAGTTCCAGAGAATGTCCGCTCTGTGCCGAAAAGAACGGCCTCCGGCCCGGGTCCTCCTAACTAAGGGGGACCACTAGCAAATGTTGGCCCATGGAACAAAGCTGACGGGAAGGGACATAAAAGGAGATCAGATCAGTCAGAATGTTAGGGGAGGTGAGCTTCAAACTTTTAAAGGCCATGCAGAGAGCCTTGAACTCAATCCGTTGAGCCATGGGCAGCCAATAAAGGCGACGGATTGTATTAGTCACAGAGCAGACTCTGCGCAGGCCCAAAAGAGCTCTTACTGGGGCGTTCTGTACTCTCTGCAGCCTGTGTACTTCTACTTTGTTAGCCCCCAGATACATAGAGTTTGCGTAATCAAGCCATGATGTAATCAGGGTCTGAATGATAGTCTGTCTGGTTGGGGCGTCAAAGAAACCCAAAATAGGTTTAAGCCCGCGTAACAAACCAAAACAGGTGCCCGCCACCTTCTTCGTTTGGGTCTGAAAACAGAGAGGTGTCCATCCAAACCCCCAAGTTCTTTACAACCTGTTTAGGAGGAGAGGGGGTGACTAGATTCATGGCCAACCAATGCTCATTCCATAACCCATGATCACTACCCACCAGCAACACCTCCGACTTGCTGGCGTTCAGCTGGAGGCAGTTAGCTGTCATCCACCTGGCAACTGCAGAAAGATCGCCCTAAAACTTAGAGGCATCGTGCTTAGAGTTGCTCGAAAGGGCTACCACCAGCTGATTGTTGTCGGCGTAGGAGACCACAGTCAGTCCTCTGCCCTTCGCAATTGCCGCCAACTGTTGTACATAAAAGTTAAAGAGCAGAGGGCTCAGAGAAGAACCCTGTGGCACCCCATGCTTGATGGGAAAGGCGGAAGAGTAGAAAGGGGAGCGATCACCTGATAGGTCCTAGCAGAGAGAAATGGCTCTAACCACTTGAAAGCAAGGCCACCAATACCAGCCTCTTCCAAATGGTGTAACAAGATTGCATGGGACACAGTATCGAATGCGGCACTGAGATCCAAGAGGATCAGTGCCGATGTCTGTCCTGCGTCCAATGCTGTCCAGAGATGCTCTGTCACCGCCAAAATCGCCGACTCAGTTTATGGCAGGGGCGAAAGCCATTTTGCGAGGGATCTAAAGTATTGTTGACGGTCAAGTGGTCTGAGATAATGGAGTTAATATATGCCTCCCTAATCTTGGCAGGCCACGGAAGCAATGAAATTGGCCTAAAATTCTCTGTTTTTTTTTAATCCAATGAGGGTTTTTTAAGCAATGGTATCACCCTAGCTTGTTTCCAAGCTGTGGGCACAACAGCTAAGCTGAGCGATTTGTTGATCACTTGACCTAGCAGAGGAGAAATGGTAAAATAGTAAAATTCTCCTGAAAGGATCAGGTTTCAGTGGGTCGGCCGGTAAGCCTGACTTAATTTTAGCGCAGAGGGCAAGTAAACGGTCCTGCTGAATCTGAGGGAAAACCTCTAAGGTGGCAATCGTACCATTATTGGATATTTCAGGGCAACCGGAAAGGGCTGATGGAAAACATTTTTAGATGTCTTCAACCTTTTTTGAAAAGAATGAGGCGAGCTCCTCGCATTGCCTGTTCGAGGCAATCAGTGGGCCAGTGGCCCCCTTCTGATTTTTAAGACTAGAAACAATAGGGAAGATACTCTTAGCGGAATTGGTGCTGTTACTAATTTCTTTAGCGTAGAATGCAGCTCGCTCAGTATGGATAACCTTATGATAGATCTTTACTGCATCCCGATAGCGCTCTTTAGATGAGTCAAATTCCCTTCTACAAAACCTTTCACGCTTTTTGAAGGTTTTCCGCAGCACAGCTAATTTTTGATTATACCACGGGTTAGATTTTGAAGTGCGGTTCCGGGTACATTTAGCTGGGATCAGCTTATCCAGCGGCTGATTGAGCCAATCAGAAAAGGCTACATTAGCCTTGTCAGGATCCACCAGCAGCACCGGAACAGAAGCAGAAAGATTGACTTTGAATTGATCCCAGTTTAATTTATGCCATGGGCATTTGAGAGAGAGGTGTGTCTAGTTTGCGCACAGGTACACTGCCCTGAATAGCCAAGGGGACTAAAAAGTGGTCAGACCAAACCATAGGGATTGGTGGTTGAACTGTGAGGGATGAAATATTAGTAAAAACAGGGTCCAACAGATGCCCAGCTGAATGTGTAGGGCCAGAGACCCCCTGATTGAGCTGACAGGCAGCTAAATCCCCTGTGGCAGTCCATGCGGGCCATGAGGGTGGAGGCCTCTATCGTGGACTTCCTAATGGATCTACATAGGGACACTAAGGCAAACATTAGATATGCACAGGATCTCTGGGTTTCTAGGGAACTGAATATTGAAAGAGGGGTGAGGCAGGGGTGTATTTTGGCCCCTTTCCCGTTTAATTTATACAATGTTCTTGAAGGAGCGCTGGTATCCACAGGTGATGATTTTCCGCATTTGGGTCGCGGGGGTCTCCCCGTCCTCCTATATGCGGATGACGCCGTCCTGATAGCGAGAACCGCTAGAGGAATTCAATCTTTATTGGATGCTTTCCTGAACTTTATGGGGTCCCGTGATTTAGTGATCAATAATGCAAAATCCTATATCTTGCAGGTAGGGGCTCATCCCACGAAAAAGTATTCCTTCTCTGTAGGTTCTGCGAAGGTCCCCACAACGTCAGTTTTTTCATACTTGGGGGTCGTGTTGGATGATTGCCTGAAGTGGGGGTCCCTCATCCTAAAAAAAAAAAAGGGGGGGCGCTTACCAGAATAACTGCCGCTATTTTCAGCTTTGCTGCTAAAATGGGCAAGCGTCCAGTTGCTGCCATGCTGAAAGTTTCAGGCCATGGGTGTGTCAAATGTATGCTATGGCAGGGAAGTCTGGGGATACACCGCAGCAGATGCACTGCAGGTGGTAGAGAATAACTTTTTAAAGCGCCTGCTGGGAATGCCAACCGGTCAATCAAACCTGATAGCTCATGAAGAACTGGGGGCCTCTTTTTCATGTGATACTCTGGCTTTGCGTCCTCTAGTGTATTGGCCAAACAAAGAACTAAAGCTTACTCCGCAGACTCTAGCGGACTGTATATCCCTGGAACATATGTCCAGAATTCCATGGCTGAAGTATGTTAAAAGTCCCTTTACAAAGTTGGGTCGCCCAGAACTCTTTTTCAAACCTTTAACCATAATAAAAAAGGATGTGGAACTGGTCAAAAAAGCATTTATTTACACAAGGAAGCTAGAAAGAGAGGAACAGGAATTATGCAAACCAGGCGTCCGGAAATTTCTGGGTCTGAAAACTCATCCTGAAACAAAGCACTGAATCTCCTGAGGTGGAACCCGGGAGCACGACCGCAAAAGCACATTTTTTAAAATTTGAGCGTCACGATTATATTGTTTTTAATCCTACCTGCACTCAGTTTTCGGGGCTCTACCACGCTCCTGACACACCCGCGCAGCGGATTTTAGCATTGCCGCGGAACAAACCCCAAAGTCCTTGGCCGCCATTCCCGGCGAGCCCACAGGCCATGCCCCTTTCGAGAGGCCACGCCCGTACCGCCCCTCTCCCTCTGCATAAAATGTGCATCTTCTGGAAGCGCAGTGGATGAGCGCAGCGGGAGCGCCGTTTGCGCGCCGAAGGCACGCCAAAGGAAAGCCCGTCTGCGCCCGTCCGCGCCAGACCGGGCCTAGGTCCCAAAACCCCTGGAGGAAACTCCAATATAATTAACACCTACACGCCTGAGCTGCTACTTTCCCTGCGACCCCCTGTCAAACACAACTGTGAAATGTTATCCAACTAGAGGAATCACTGTATCGCATGCCCTACGTACAACTTCCAACTTGACGTCCCGCAGCTCTGTCGGCCCAGATCCAATGGCGGTAAGTCGGTACACACATGGCTTCTTGGTAGCCTCAACTGCAGGTCACTCAGCAAACACAAAAGAGACATATTTGACCTCCTGTCCGACAACTCACTAGATGCCCTTTTTCTCACTGAGACGACATGGCTACACGCTAGCTCTGGCCCAGACATTGCTGATGCTCTACCATCAAACTATGCCATCATTCGAAAAGACCGCACCACCGGAATTGGAGGTGGGATAGCAGTCATCTTCAAAAAAATCACGGCAATGTACTTTGGAACCCATTCCCTTGCCCGCATGTGAGATGGCCCTTTTTAAGCTCCAACTCCACCCGAATTTCACCTTCAGAGGCCTCCTGATTTACCGTCCACCTGGCCCTATACAACCTTGGGCCACCCAACTAGTGGACTGGACCGCTTCAGTAAGAGTAAACTATAACAACCTATCAATCGTAGGGGACCTGAATATTCATTTCGATGGCCCTACAAACAAACCAGGAAACACTTTAGTTCAGAACCTGGCCGCCATGAACCTCACCTTATGGAACTCGGGCCCAACACACAAAGGGGGCCACCTCCTGGACCCTATCTTTTCCAGCCTTCCCATGTTACACTGCCAGCCCGCTCTGCCCCTAGACTGGTCAGACCACTTCTTAATAAAATTTAACGTGGATGATCATACGACCTCTAGCCTTCCAAGTGGGACAAACAAGTCCTTCACTAGAAATTGGAAGAAACTGGACATCAACCACTTCGCATCTGTTCTTATCGCTGCCCCTCTGGACAAAATATTTGACTCCGGAGATATAGAGATCGTAGCCACCAGAATTAACAAATGGCTCCTAGGTGCTCTAGACATTTGCCTGCCCCAAGCCAACAAAAAATCCACCCCTCATAACACCCCTGCCCTATGGTTCAACGAGCAACTTAAGGCTACCAAATCCAAATGCAAACGCTTAGAATGCTGGAGATAAGATTACTCCCCGGTTGCCAGCTCGAACTATAGAAACGAGCTCAAGCTTTATCATAAAGCATGTAACACGGCTAGAGCCAACTATGTAGCCAAATCCATCTCGGAAGCTACAAACGAATCTAAAACTCTTTTTAACCTTGTTAAAGAGTTAGCAGGCTCAAACACATCAGCCAAACCTCTTCCTCTGAACAGTTTCCTGTGTGAAGAACTAGCGAAATATTTCACAACAAAGATTGAGACAATCTACCAGGATATATTAAAACACCAGGTTCAAGCTAAAAGGGTACAAGACCCCGGCCCTAACATAGAGGACACTTCCTCTCAACCTCATCTGTCCTATGAGCCACTCACATCGTGGCCCGGGATCGATGTTCAGGGGCTGCTAGACATCTTAGGGAAAGTTAAATCTGGTTCGCCCGCCGACCCGCTCCCGATCTCAATACTCAGACTCCTGGACACCCCACTACTAGCCGTGATGTGCCAGACCTTAAACCTATCCCTTTCCCACGGCTAAGGTCCAGTCATCTTGGAAACATGCCATGGTTTCACCTCTACTCAAGAAACCATCGGCTGACCCAAAAATCCTGGCAAATTTCCGCCCAACATCCCTCCTGCCCGTTTTCTCCAAAATCTTGGAGAAACATGTCCATGAACACCTAGCAAGGTTTGCGGAGGCTAACGACATTCTGCACCCCTCCCAATCGGGTTTCCGCCCCGATTTCTCGACGGAGACAACTCTTCTTGGAGTGATGGAAAATCTCTGCCTACTGGTCGACAAAGGGGATTCAGCTGCGCTGATTCTTATCGACCTCAGTGCAGCGTTCGACACCATCTCTCACAACATACTGCTTGCCTCACTCTCCAACATGGGCATTAAAGGAAACGCACTTGACTGGATTGCATCTTTCCTGACTCTCAGGACATTTCAAATCTCCTCCAGCACTACGGCATCTAATATCCATATCTCCCCCTATGGAGTGCCACAGGGATCGGTGTTAAGCCCCCTGCTTTCTAACCTCTATGTAACCCCGCTTGCAAAGATCGCTGAAGCAGCCGGCCTCAACATGTTCACATACGCCGATGATTCACAAATCGTATTCTCCCTTTCTAATAGTGACCACGACTCCCACTCCCTCCTGCAAACAGGCCTCAGGAACATCGCCACCTGGATGAGCACCAACTTGCTTAAACTTAACAGCAGCAAAACAGAGGTCTTAATAGTGGGTCCTAACCAAAACCTATGGAATCCTAGACACTGGCCATCCGAAATGGGCCCTTTACCAACCCCATCTCAACAGGTCCGTAATCTTGGCATTACCATCGACAATGGCCTAACCTTGGAGCCTCAGGTCAACATCCTCACAGCTACTTGTTTTACAATTTAAAATCATTTGGAAGCTCCCAGATGACACACAAAAAACCGTGGTCAACGCAGTAATCACCTCCCGTTTAGACTACGGTAACGTCCTTTACTTAGGTGCATCACAGGCAGTCATGAGACGCCACCAACTGGTACAAAACGCTGCAGCCAGACTGCTGTGCAAATGCAATAGGAGGTAACGCATGTCCTGTCACCTCAAAGCACTCCACTGGTAAGGTTAAGAATCGAAAATAGGGTCAAATTCAAAACTCTTAGCCTCATGCACAGAATCAAATGGGGAAATGCCCCCAGATACCTCCAAACCCTCGTTCATTCCTACTCGCCGGCCAGATGCCTGAGATCTTCCACCCAAGGCCTTTTTTCTGTCCCCAAAATACGCCGAGCAAGGATGGGAGGAAGATCCTTCTCCCTTCTAGGCCCCAAGCTCTGGAACTCCCTCCCTCAGCCTCTCCGTTTGGAAACTCGCTACACCCACTTCTGCAAAGCCATTAAGACCTGGCTGTTCAACCAGTAACCTGCTCCGGAATCATTCGTGAGACTTTCTCCTGCCCTTGGTTCAGTATTTTCTAGCGCCGGGAAACCCTTTTTGGGTAGCTGTCACGCTCAATAAGCCCAATAAATAAATAAATAAAATCCGCTGACTAAGCCATACCTTTTGAGAACATTGTCCACATATGAGCGTTTTTTATCGTCTGGGTTTCGCCTTGATTTTTTTCATCACTTAATTGCCGTTCAGAAAGGGTGTAGCAAAGGACAGGGGTTAGCACCCTGTGGCTGTGACAATTTGTCTCCTCAGGCTCTGCTACACTATGTTACTCTGTAAATTCTATGAAGTACCTCGGAGACATTTTTTACTCCCCCCTACTAAAGAGGCTTAACTTTAATCAGGTTCGCCCAGCACTTTCGTATTTGCAGTTGTTGAGACCAGACTGTATAATCTTCATTGTAGGATATTTGAAATCTTTGGTGAGAACCAGGTTCTGCTTGGAATATTATTTATTTCAAAGGGAGGTGGTACTCATAGCTTTGAGGCATGTCTCTTGGTGTCTTCTTTTTTATGTAGTGAAACTTACTTATTGCACCCGCCACATTTTATCTGCAAAGTTTCTTGTTTTATGATCATGAATTGTAAACTTTTTTAAATGTACCATTTTTTACAAGTTGTGTATATATATATATATTGTGACTTTTATGGTTTTCATACTGTAAAACTGAATAAAGTTTTATGATGATGATGACTTGCGAGTCCCTTTCTCCTGCCTTCAAAATCATGTGTTACAGTACATTTCCAACAACAACAGGCAGCCAAAAGAAGTAGGACACAGTACATGAAATGTAATGATTCCACACTCCTCTTCTAAACCTCGCCCTTCAGGTGCTCTCTTAAGTCAGCACGCCGAAGATAACTGCAGCAGCTTCTACATACTTGGTCCTTGTGAAAAGCGGAGTGCCACATAGGCACCTGCAGTCCTGACACTGCTCAGGGAAATCTCATTGGGGTGCCTCATTCAACTCAAGGTCCACCATTAAAAGATATAAATCTTTAGATACATTGTTCATAGAGGTCCTTCGCCACATTTTGCTTTACTACCAGACAGAAGCTGATAAGTTTCTCTTCCTAGTATTAAACAGCAACTTTGAAAGTATAACTTGCAACACCTTCCTTGAGGCCAGCAGAGCTTGCATCTGTTAGAGAGTAAATGTCTTAAATCAGGCAAGAACACATCACTACGTCCATTCAACATGCTTCTGCTCTGTAAGTTAACAGAAGACAGTCTTTAGTATCTTGCAAGTTCAGCATAGTTGTTTTCCCACTTGTCTGTTGATATTACTGACTTCTTGTGGGATAATCTGGAAAACGTTACCTCTTTGGTTACTTGAAAAGAAGGTAAATCAAAACTTTTAACATAATTATGGTCTCCTTGTAAGCCTTGGGTCCTTGTTTCTGGTTTCTAGGGGATCCTAAAGATGCTCACAACACTGCTTGTGCCTTGTCTCACAAGAGTTTACCTTTGCTTTTAGTTGTAGGAAGTTGACAGCAGCAGATAGTTAAAAGCTAACCCCAATCTCTTTTTTCTCCTCTGATGACCCCATAACACCCTCTAATGAATCCTCTTCCCAATGTAATGATGTATTATTCCACTCTGTATCGGTAATCTCTTTGCCATGAGGGATTCTGTATGTGGCTTCATAGAGAAAACTCAACGCCATTGATTTTGCTTTAGTGATCCCCAACAACTCTTGTAACTTGTCAACCTCTCATTCAAGAGCGAAGTGGTATTTATGGTGTATGTGTTTCAGCTTAAACAATACCAATTTCCTAGATGTTTTCATTGCATTTATTCATTGCTAGAATTTTACAAGGAAGTGCACATGTGGTATTATTCTTTGTTATCTCTGGTTGGAATGCAACTATTTGTCTTGTGCTAGGAAAAGAGATCGATCAAAATTCGGCACTGGCCACCTGTCCTCTTTAACTCATGCACCGACGCAGACCACAGGCATTAAGAACATCTGCAAGTTTTCATTCTGGCTGCTGTGAGGGCTTCCTACGCACCCGTGCTTCCTCAGCCTAACACCGCAGGAATTGAGCCGGTCAGCTATGAGTACATGGGACTGTACGATGCTAGCTGATCTCTGCCCCTGATCATCACAATCCTTGTGGCCAAGCAAGCTCAGTACCACCAATTATAAGACTGAGAAAATAACACATGCTGAGACTAAGGGAAAAGGAACACAGGCTAAGAATGGGCTCATGCTCCATGCCTAATCACATCTCCACCAATCTGAAGGAAAATAAACTGAATGGCCTCAGATGTTTTAGGCTTTCATGAAACTACGGCTGAGCCTTTCTACACCCTTCCCCAGGACACCATCCCAGATATAAAAACTAATCAGCAAGTCCTGGATTGACACTGACTACAGACTCCCAAAATCAAGAACAATAGCAAATTGCAGCTTAACACAGCTATATATTTCCAATTGTTACCATTAACCAAAAAAATAAAGTGGTAGTTCCTTCAGTTATCCTATTACCGCTGCAGGTACTTAGGGCAGTATGTAAGGAAATGTGTGCAAATATCAACATTTAATGGTTGGTACTGTTGCAGCGCAAACATGGTAACATTTTATTATACCCTTACTCTCATTACTACTCCAACTGTACTGGCCCTTTATGATTAGACAATCTTCTGCATTTCCATTTACCACAGAGGCAATGATCATCAGATGAATCTTTCTCTGTCGCTAGGAGGAGTGGATATTAAGAGTGGCCAAAACACCACATTAGCTGTCCAAAGAGGACCGTTAATTGACAGCCAACTCACAAATTTGAGATCAGATTTAGGTGTACCACTCTTTAAATCATGCTGTAGAAATAAAGAATAGCAACGGGAAGACCCAACCTCCTGAAGAAGTTAAATCTAGCTAGAATTATGCAGTCCAAAAGCTCTGCAACAGTAACACAGAACAAAAGAAGTAATACGTGATGTTCTGACAGGTTCGCTGATTCTCCCTACAGTGCATTAAAATCATTTGAAAACAGCGCAGTTTAAATGGAAGAAACCAACAAGACTCAATAATAACTCAGGCAGGTATTAGATCTATTTGGTTATTGTATTGAAGTTCCTAAATTCATAGCCATAAGCAATCTTTTAAGAATTTCAGTTAAAAATAGCACAGCTCGCATTAAAGCACCAAACATTTAGGTAAGGCTTTATCAGATGGAAAGACTGTCATATGCTCATATTCCCATAATGTCACCTACGACACTCACAACAGTGAAATGCTTTCCCATGCTGGTCATGAGAAACAAAAGATTTGAAAGTCCACATAGGCCTAATATCAGTGAAAAAGAAATACAAAGTATCCATCTACAGCAACAGCTGAAATCCTGTTCCCACAGGAATACTTCACTGAGCACTGAAGAAACATTTAGGAATGTCTACAGTTATACATGTACAAAACAAATAAAGCAACATTTTACTAGTTGTAAATGGACCATTGTGTTAGATCAGGGGAAAGGTCAGAGGTAGAGAAAAAGCATTTTTCAAAAAGCCTTTAAATTGGCAATACACATTTTAAATTAAATAAACTCTAAACCAATATCCAAATCCAAAATAGTGTAATAAAATCAATTTAAATAGGGAATATGTAAAGGTTTCACCAGAGATTTTACATGGAAATTGCTAAGGTTGGAAATGTCCTAGTACCACAATTTCTCTCAACATTCATATAAGTGTATCATTTTCTAAGTTCATGCTACAAAATACATTTTTCACTTTTCATAAACTACAGAATCTCTAGTATTATGCGAAATTTCAAGATTGTGCCTAGTTTCTACACATTTTTGCCCCAACTACTCTAAACGGTGCATTCTAAAAGAAGGCATTAGAAACACCAGGCCACTTTATTAACAGTACAATTAATCAGTAAACATTAATAAACAACATGTTCATAAGAAACTCTCGTTGGTGCAACTCATTTATATTAGTACTACTTTGTATGCCTGTTTTCTTCATCTTGCCTTTTAAAGCATGCTGTCACGGTGCTTCTACTACACTTATTTCAGTTTCATATGCCACTATATCTAATGTATGTAAAATGCACTTTCACCTTTTCGTGTCTTTAATTCGTAAATGTGTCATGTATAATGATTGTTATTATGTTTTCAGTTAATTTATTTGGACTCATGAAGCAAGATTTAAAAAATCATCTACTCAACAAGAAACTGAAACCTTTTGGACATACTTCACACATGGTTTTGTATGTGTAAACTTTGCTTACGTATCCAAATGTTATTTTCTAGATGCAAAGCCACAATTGTGATTCACAGAAGGTCAGGTTACGCTCATCAAAAAATTAACTCACCCATAGATTTTCAAGTGAATCTCTAAGCGGCGAGGAGTGGGCTGTCCAAGATTGAGATGACTAATGTTTGTAAAAAGTCACAAATCTGTGAGTTTGGATGTATTCAATAACTTTCTCTGCCTATTTAAATCTTGGAAACAATCAGAAATGTTCTTCTGTAAAGGGCACAAAATCAAATAGTTACCAGGATAGGAACAGGAAGAGAACACATCAAAACTTGGTGGGAAAGAAGAGCTAAGTGTTGTACTTTGTATATGAAGACACTGGTAGCCAGGTTGTAAGTTTCTTGATGTCTTCTTTATTAATCCAGGTCTTGTAATATCAAACAGGGATCAGCCAAGTACAGCTCTTAATCCAGCTCTAATAACTCCTATGCCAGCCCCACCAGGAGCAGCCTAGTTGCTCAGCCCATCTCCAACTGTCACCCACTCATCCACACAGTCACCCAGATTTTGTTGAGGAGGAAAAATATGTGCACCAGGAGTTAAAAAAAAAACACACAGTAGCTGAGTAATTTCCACCAAAGAAAATTTACATATGAATATTTTCTTTTGAGGAAATAGCACACAAAAATATTTCACAGTACTCTGGGTAGAACTGCAAAAGTAGGAGTTTCCCTGAAGTACTCATGCAATACATCCACATGGAAAATATGTGAGCACATTTATAATTTATTTTTGCAATTTGGACCTCTGATGTTCATATTTAATTCTAAGTGTTTGTTTGAAAACCCTAGGGAAGAGCAATGTTCTTAAGAAAGCAGGGAAAGGGTAAAAACAGATTGTGAAGCTTTGGATGAATGCCTATTACATTCTTGTAGAAAGGTAGTACAAACCTGATATTAGGGGACAAATATGCATTCACAACTAGCACTGGCACACTTAAACTTCCCCAGCTGTGTCAGGACAAAAAATATACCACATAGATAAGGCCTTTCCAAGTTCCCATTTAAAATATTAACAACCCCCTATAACACAGGGCTGGTTTTGGTTCATGCAGGCACCTAGTCGAGGTGGAAATTGAACTGAAAGTGCTATAGGGTTTGCATTAGGCTGAGAGAGGGGACATATCAAGTGTTGTATTGAGAGAAACATGTCATGTCCTTTGGCACAATCAAATGTGTTGAAATAGTGATGGAGCACAACTTTTTTAGTGAATGGCTATACATTTTCATGGTCATGCTATCTAATCTGCGGTGGAGAAGACAGCAGAGGAGAGAAAATGTAATGAGACGAAAGGAAAGCAGGACAAAGGAACAAACAAGGAAAGACTTTAAAAAAAAACAAAAAACGCAAAGCATCAGTGCTTACTTGATATTGAGAGGTCACCGGTTTGTACGAATGTTGTGTTGAGAGGACAATTTGTTAATGTTTTCCAGAAGGGCAGGGTTAGGCTTAGTCCCTTCTGCAGGGTCATCCCCAAATATTTTGTCTTCGCCTCCCTGTTTTCTGAACTAGTTTTTGTTGGCTTTTAGGAACCACTGCACTTTACCACTGCTAGCCCATGCTAAAGAGCTTGTGATCTCTCCATAAAACATGGTAGAATTGGCTTATACCCAATTGCCATATTTAATTTAGTTGTTAGTCCCTAGTAAAGTGGCACTGCCTAGGCCCAGGGCTGCAAAGTTAAATGCTACTAGTGGGCCTGCAGCACTTATTGTGCCACCCACTTCAGAAGCCTTTTAAACATGTTTCAGGTCTGCCATTGCATCCTGTGTGTGAAGTTGTAAACTGGCATTTCGACCTGGCAAAATAAACCTTTTCCCAGGCCCAAACCTTCCTTTTTAATAAATGTAAGTCACCCCTAGGGTAGGCCCTGGACAGCCCTGAGGGCAAGGTGCAGGTATTTAAAATGTTGGACATGTATTTTTAAGTTTTACATGAACTGGTAGTGAAAAACTCTATAATTCGCTTTTCAGTACTGCAAGGCCTAGTTCTTCCACATGATAACATTGAAGTTACCTTATTACACGTAATAAGCTACAAACTTCCAAATGCAAATGTGGAAATCAACTTTTGGCACCTGTACATCTACACGGTGAGGGAACTAAAAGTATTTTGCAAGAAGAGGGGGCTACCTGCAAAGAGGAGATCCAAAAGGCAGGATCTTGAGGCAGCCCTGTATAGCTATGAAGTACCACATTGGAAAGCAACACCGTCAGATGACTCGGAAGAGGAATCTGAGGGGGAGAATCCCCAGTCAGAATATCCAGAGGGTAGTGGCCCTGAAAAGGGAACATTGTGGGGAAGATTGGCTCATGAGGAAAGGAATCAGAATGGCGCTCGTGACTGGAGGCTGAGACAGTGTGCAGATATAGAGCGAGCCTTAGCTGAAAAAAACTCTACTGAATATTTGAGAGGCGCAGGGAGAGGGGTTCCCCCATGGTAGAAGCCTTGGTATGTGAGTATGGAGACTGCCTGGAAGAGTGTGGGTTGAGTGACAGACAGTCAGACACTGTCTTGCCAGTCTCTGGAGGTTGAGGTGAGGTTCTTGTGTGAGACACTGGATGGTGAGGCAAAGAGTAGCTTGGTCAACACTTGTGTGGGGCTTTGTGATTCAACTGTTGGAAAGCATAATTTAAGTCCCTGTTTTCCAGAGCTTTGTCACCAGCCGGTGGAGTGTGAGTTCTCTAACCCCAGGGAGCTTGCACTAGAGGCAGACCTTTTGGTGGATTCCAGAGGGTCTGAATAAGCTTTTGGGAGTGATCCTGAAGGGGGTGGCTCAGGTTTTTCCCAACCAAGTGAGGTGGGGAGGTTTGTGGTAGCCCACATAGGTCCCACTGTATTGGGAGGGGTGTAGGGTCCCACGTCCTGTCTCAGAGGAGAAGGAGTGGAAATGAGCTGTGTCCCAAGGTGCCCGAATCCCAGTCCCAGGGCCTGGTTGGTTCTATGAGTGAACATCAGGAGGGGGGCCTAATCTGTACCAGGAGACCATCTCCTGAGGGGTATCCCAAAGTGTCAGGTGAACTGGGTAGGACTGCTGTAACATTTTGAAAAGAAGGGGCCCCCTATCTATAAAAGAAAAATACACTTGCTATACATAGGGAAACTAAACTGTTTGGTAAAGGTCTATAGTCAAGTGACAACATAAATATAATGAGCTACAAATAATATAATAACCAACATATAATAATAGATGAACTCACCACTCACAAGATGAGATGTTCTATTTGTATAAGTTTATTTTATCCTAAGAATTAATGTTTTCATTTTTTTGATTTTTTTTTTGGAATATATTCATTTTAAACAGATATATATTTTACATCAAATTCTTAATAATGTATAAATATTAAAATCCATTGAAAGACAAACATAACAAAACACGTGATAATGCAATATGGCGAGATAGGTCACAACGCGCGTTTCGGCTGGCTAGCCTTCTTCAGGTGGCCATATATTGCACTGCAATGTTAAAAGAAACATTGTGAGTGAGAGTATAGACAGATGTGCATATTTTTACATAAGTGACATTGAACAGATAGTGTTTCATCACAATTAAAAACAAACCAACATTTTTTCTACCGTCAGGCTATACAGTATATATCATGATGAGACACATGAGACGGAAAAACTCTGTACAATTTTATAGCACCCAATGTCTTGAACACCCAAGTATGCATATATATTACCATTTCACACTCAGATATTTCATGGATAGCATAGGCATTCTTAGCTATGTTTACATTTCATATTTAATTAAACCATGGATAGTAACCACCATGAAATAATCACTCATATTTTTAGTTCTACATTGCCCATATAGAGACCTGGTGCAAAAATACATCAAAAGGGGGTGTTGAGATAATTGGTCATGGATTTAAAACAAATAGAGTTGAGGACACCCGTAAATAATGGCATATGTCCTGTACACCTCCTAAACGTAAGTCAAAAAATTGCTTACCTAATTACAGTTGCAGGAAAAACTAAACGTCCTTTATGGGCTTGATTGTAAGATAGATATCTAATATGTACAAAAGGGAAGGATCGAAAATTGGTATGAATAAATGAACATTTGCCTTTTTGCAAACAAAGAGACTAATATACAAAAAATTGTGTACCTTAGGGGATACGATTCCGTCCACACGATAATAAATGACTGATTAACGTTATATAATCCTTTGAAGGTATTTCTTCTTCATGTATAGAATTGATACTGAAATATAACGGAATAATATATGTAGAAATTAGAATTTCATACACATGAATGGTGATATTGGGCAGAAAGCGCCAATTTATATTATACGTTTACCTGAATAACAGACTTTATATAGGTTCTGTTTTATAGCTTATTCGCTTGGTTGGATTTTCAAAAAAAGGTCATAGAGAGCAGGGCCAGCTATGCAGCAAAGGTATCCAGAGCGTTTAGATCCTTCTGTGAATAAATGCCTGAAATAGATATATGAAAGTGGTATAAGTACAAAGAGTAGAGTACTTATAAATAAATGGCATTATTGTGCGGAACAGCGCATTGGATAAAGTCATTAAGACTAGCGATTATGTGGATAAATGCCTTAAATGGATATATGATAGTGGTATAAGTACAAGGAGTAGAGTACTTATAAATGAATGGCATTATTGTGCAGAACAACGCATTGGATAAAGTCATTAAGACTAGTGTTTATGGTGGCCTGTAGGGGGCTCTTGTATGAAAAATATGTAAACTTAACGTTGCTTAGAGATATAACACTAAAACTGGCACAACAGGTTATAGACAAAAGAAATAGCCGTAAAGCATTATGATAGACTCCTGTGCCCTAAAGACTCTGAGGGCAATGGATAAACTAGCATATAGAGCAAGTAACGGTAGCCATTGGTTACCTGATAGGCTCATAAGGCTTGCTTCCGAGGGTCAGAAGTCTCATGCAGTAATTAGATTCTTGTAGTCTGAAAATATGTAACAGACACAAGAGAATTGGTAAAAGCCGGGAAAGTGAAAGCAGGTTACAATTGTCATCTTGTGAGTGGTGAGTTCATCTATTATTATATGTTGGTTATTATATTATTTGTAGCTCATTATATTTATGTTGTCACTTGACTATAGGACTGCTGTAACAAGCATCCCACCAGTTCTGCTGTCTGGGAGCACTGCTCCAGTTGGGAGGCTACATGAGTCCAGAGAAAAGGGTGAGGGGGGATTCAGTCCCCAGTGGAAGGACCTGTGGGTCTAGAGTTGCCAGCTCTGAGGTCAGAGCACCCCAGGACTGACCCTGGTGAGGCCACTTCTGGCCTGGGTGGTATTCATACTCTGTCAGGTGGACAGGAGGCTGGAGACCTGTGCCAGGCAGACTCTTGCACAACTCATGAGCAGTGTGTTCCTCCCCCGGAAGTCCTGGGTTGCCAGGCACAGGTCCAGCCTAAAGGTACAGACCCTGGGTTGAGGGACCAGGTTCAGGGTGTCCCCTCTGACCTGGAGGAAGGGGCGACTGCAAACAGTGCCCCTACCAGTTTGTCTTCTGGGGGTACCACTCCAGGGTAGAGGGTGCAGAGCCTCAAGGAGGAGGACCGGTTGTGGGAGTGCCCACCCCAGTCCTCTGTCCATCTTCAGGGTAAAGACCCTGGGCTGGTGTACCAGTTGCAGGATAGCGCCCCTGAACTGGTGGGAGAATTGTGCAGAACATCTGCATCAGGTGCCCTGACAATTCTGGAATTGAGAGGTACTGCTCCTGTTAGGGGGATACAGAGCCCTGGGGAGGAGGACAGGGTGTGGGAGAGCATACCCCAGTCTCCTGTCCAGCCACAGGGTGCAGACCCTGAGCTGGTGGGCCAGTTTCAGGATGCTATACCTGATCTAGCAGGAGGGAGAGTGGACAAAGGGCGACTAGAAACTGGAAAAAACTGGACACTAATAATTTCAACGTATGTCTAAACACCAGGCCCCTCACCACCATAACTAAAATTGAAGAGGAAGCGGAAAGAAAAAAGTATAATTCGCACCACCCACCCACCCACCCTGTGGTTTACTGAATCACTTAAATCGGAAAAAACCATATGCAAAAACTTAGAGCGGCGATGGCGCACTCACTATGATCCCTTTACTAAGCTGTTGTATAGATCAGCCCTAACTAAATATCTTGCACTCTGTAACACGGCCAGGGCAGAATACATTAATTTAACCATTTTGAATGCACAAAACCACCCCAAAGCTGTTTTCAAAGCCGTGCAAGAACTTTCTGGTGCTACTTGCCAACCTAAAGCCCCATGTTTGGATTCCATACAATGCAATTCTCTGGCTGAATTCTTCATCAACAAAATTAATAACATCTATGCTGGTTTTGATGACTCGACTCCCTCACAAACAACATCTGCACTCCCCAAACTGGCTATCCGCACTGAACGTGTTTTACAGGACCAAACTCCCAGTAACACCATTCAGCAACATGGGACCCTCTCAATATTTCCACATTACGCGATATCATCAGTAACATCAAATCAGGTTCTCCTATGGATCCTTTTCCCCCACAAGTTCTACAAACCTTGGATACACGCACCCTCAATCTTATTTTAGAGCTTCTTAATACATCCCTAAGCGTAGCCAAGGTTCCTAACGCATGGAAACATGCTATGATAGTACCTTTGCTGAAAAAGGTCAATGCAGATCCAGAAAATCCTTCCCGATTTCCGCCCGATCTCGCTTCTCCCGGTTTTCTCTAAAATTTTAGAAAAACACATCAATATACACCTCACTAAATATACTGAATCAAGGAACCTCCTCCACAAATCTCAGTCTGGCTTTAGGGCAGGATTCTCAACAGAATCAACACTTCTAGGTGTCGCCAAGACTATACGCAGGCAGGTTGATAATGGGGAAACCGTGGCACTCATTTTGCTCGACCCAAGTGCCGCATGTGACACGGTTTCCCATATCATCCTTCTCAACGCCCTTCAATCCTGCGGTATTACTGGACCTGCTCTTGAGTGGTTCGCAAGCTTTATTTATGATAGAACTTTTCAAGTCTTCTCCCCCACATCTGTTTCTAAAATACATAACTCACAGCACGGTGTCCCTCAAGGCTCCATCCTGAGCACCCTACTTTTCAACCTGTACATCAGCCCCTTAGCCACCATTGCGGAACAAGCTGGGCTTACTATTTACTCATATGCTGATGACACCCAGCTTATTTATTCACTTTCCGCCAACGCACACTCTAACCCATCTTCGCTTTGCTCTGGACTCAATGATATTGCCAAATGGATTAATGAAAACAAACTTAAACTCAACGGGGGGAAGACCGACCTCCTTTTTGGTAACAATGCAGCTCTGTGGGGCCCATATCACTGGCCGCCTCAGATGGGTCCTCTCCCTTCCCCCTCTAAAACTGCCCGCAGCCTTGGCATCATTTTTGATGACCAAATGTCCATGAAGCATCAAGTGGTCAGAGTTGCTTCGACATGTTTCACTATCCTAAAGTGGCTCAGGAAGATCATATGGATGCTTCCTCAGGACACACAAAAAACGTAGTCCAGGCTCTAACAACATCTAGACTGGACTACGGCAACATCCTGTACCTAGGTGCCGGCAAGGAAGTAACGAGGAAACTTCAGATGGTACAAAACGCAGCGGTTAGGTTACTTTGCAAACTGCCTAACAAATCCTCCACATCAACCCCCTTATGAAACCTTCACTGGCTCCGAATTGAAAGTCGCACTAAGTTCAAAGCCATGTGCTATATGCACAGAATCAATTCAGGCAGGGCACCACCCTATCTTAGAACTCTAGTTCACCAATACTGCCCTTCACGTGTCCTCCGTTCATCAAACCAGCACAAGTTTCAGGTACCTAGTATAAAGCGAGCTAGAATGGGCGGACGTTCCTTTTCGTACCTGGCGCCCTCCCTCTGGAATTCTCTCCCCCATCACCTTCGCACAGCACCCAGCTACCTCAAATTCCGCAAGGATTTAAAAATATAGTTGTTTAACCAATAGGCTATTCTATACACCAGGCCCTCAGTCTCACTTTGCTGTGTCCTTTTTCATCCTGACACTAGCGCTGGGAAACCTTCGGGTAGCTGCGCGCTCTATAAATATGAATATAATAATAATAATAATAATAATAATAATACCACCCCCACTCTCTGATGTCACAGAGGTTTGAGAACCCTGAGGGGCCTCAGACCTGGCTCTCAACACTGACAGCTATCAGTAACCACTGTGGCTTGCTGTCCTGGTGGACAGGATTGCCCCTGGGAGGGGGACAGGAGTCCCAACCTTGGGGTGGACTGAGCCACACAACTGTGTTGGCCATGTGGGTACTGTCTGCCTGTTGGGACTCACCTGCGAGCAAAGTAAGTTTAGGCGCTGCACAGATGGGGTCTACAGGTGAAGAGAAGGGTTCCGCTTAGTGGGCCCTGAGAATATGGATAGAGCTATCAACCCGGATTCAGGAAGGCATAGAACAGCAATCGATCCCTGCTGTTGCAGGCCAGGTTCCATGTTCTATCGACCCACGCAGGGAAGCCCATCGAGGTATGGATGTTTCTACCCTGGCTTTAGGCTGGAAGAGGGTTGTGTTTGACTAGTCCCTTTTTGCAGGGTTATCCCCAAACTTTTTGCTTTTTCCTCCCATTTTTTCCTGACCGACTAGCAGCGGTAAAGTGCATATGCTCTTTGTAAATTGTGAACATGATTGGTTATCCTTGATTGGCATATCTGATTTACTGGTAAGCCCCTAGTAATGTGTACTGAGTGTGCCAGGGCCAGTAAATCAAATGCTACTAGTGGGCCTGCAACACTGATTGTGCCATGCACATGAGTAGCTCTGAAAGTGTAACTCAGTCCTGCCACTGTAGGGTCTATGCGCAGTTGTTTACTGCCATGCTGACTTGCCAAGTGCACCTACTTGCAATGCCTTACCCTTCCTTTTTCTACATGTAAGGCACCCCTATGGTAGGCCCAATGTACCCCCCTGGGCAGGGTGCAGTGTATGTGAAAGGTAAGACATGTACTGGTGTGAGTGACATGTCCTGATAGTGAAATACTGCCAATTTAGTTTTTCACCATTGAAATGCTATTTTACCCCATAGGATAGAATTAGGAGTTTGCTCATAACATCGTATGAGCATTACTGCCCATAGGAACAAGATAGGAAAATAAAGTTTGATATGCCTGGACACAAAATGTTAAGATGCATCTTTTAGTGAAGGTGATTTTTACATTCTGTGTTTGAAAATACCACTTTTAGAAAACAGGTATTTTCTTGCCTAACCATCCAGTGTGCCTTTGCTAGGATGTGGATTGACTTTCTGGCTTTGTAGTGACAGAGGATGGGGAGGTGCAGTGGCTCCAGAGATTTAGGATGAGTCACATGAATGGGCCTGGTCTGCCTGGATGAATGCTGTCTCCACCTCCTGCCAGGCAGCTGCACCAGAGCGAGAAGAACTGGTTTTGGCTGAGCACAGACCCTCTCTGCCTTCAGAGAACAAAGACATTACTGTATAAAAAGAGGGGCCCAGACCCCAGTACTTTAGACTACTTCTGGAATCAAGAGGAGCCTTTGCCAAGGAGAAGAGCTGGAGAAACTGAGGAGAAGTACTGCCCCTTTACTGTGTGTCTTGGGTTGGCCTGCAGTAGCTGTTTCTGTCAAGGAAAGGAGACAGACTTTGCTTTGTGCCGTTTCCCCTGCTTGAAGAAGATCTCCAAGGGCTTGAGTAGAGCTTGCCTTCTGTTAAGAAGTCTCAGGGACACAAAAGGCATCCTGAAAATCTGCTGTGAGTCCTACCCTTGCCTGGGGTGCCTTCTTTCAGTTACAGGGCCTCAGAGGTGGGGTTTGTAGCTAATCTCTGCAATAACAGGATCAAAGCATCGTAAAGCAGTGTAAGTCTCTTTAAACAGATGCCGGATGACTTGAAGCCTCGCCGAGTCCCACCTTGTGAATCTTGATGCATCTACCGGTACTTTGATGTGATATCACGCATCCATAGTTTTCTATAGACCAAATTGTTTGAAACCTTTTTAAAGTCATATTCTTATTACATGTATGTTGGATTTTTGTTGTTTTGGTCTTGTTGAGTTTAGATAAAGATACATTATTTTTCCTAAACGGGTGTCGTGTCCATTTGTGGTGTTATCACTGTATTACTGTGTATTTGAGTACAAATACTTTACACATTTCCTTTGGAATAAGCCTGTCTGCTCATGCCAAGCTACCTAGGGGGTGAGCGGGGTGGGGGGTATCTAAAGTGTGTGTACCCCTTAACCTGAATAGAAGCAAGGGTCCCTATTTGGACAAAGGTACCTACCTCTGCCAACTAGAGACACCCATTTCTAACAAGAAACAGGTAACCAGTTTATGTTTGATGTCTTTGGAATCATAATGAAAAATTGTCTCTTATGGTAAAGTTGGATTTTAAATTACAATTTTAAAAATGCCACTTTTAGAAAGTTATCAGAACACACAAGGGGATGGACGGAATGTTGCACATAGGCAAAACATTCACCCCCAGTCACAGATCTGGGTTTAATCCATCGTTATTTTGCTCACTTTTAGAAAGTTGGCACTTTCCTGCCTTAGCCATGTTGTTCCTTTCCCTGTCTCTGGCTTACATGACTGGGTGAAGCTAACAGTTGGGCTTTGTGTGTTCCTCCTAGACAGCCACACATCTAGTGTGCCTGGATGGGCCGTCACTGGCAGGATGGGAGGGCAGACCTGGGCATAGTCTTACTTACACGTGAATAGGCTGTGTACTGCCGCCACACCAAGGGCTGCATACCCCCTGTTAATCTGTAGCCATGGCAGGGGAGGTAGGGAAACTTCTAGAAGCTTCTCCTGCTTCAAAGGCGGCACCTGGTAAAAATATTGGGCTGAATTGAAGGTTTTGGGCTCTTTGAGACCATGAATGGGCCTGTTGGTGACAAAACCTTGTTGTACAGCTCATCAACGTAAAGTTTCACCAAACCGACTCTTCATGCTACAGCATCGACTGCTCACAGGGAGCGCAACCACAAAGCACAGGCATACCCGTTCAAGATGACAACAGGGTCTTAGCGGTACAGTGGTGACTGTCTGCGATGCCAGGCCTGCTCTTTGCCCTCTTTGACCGTCTAGGATGCTTCGCTGATCCTCACATCCCCCTCCACTGCGAATGGGACTCCTTGTGCTGGACTGACATGGTAACTTTTCAGCAGGACTTACCTAGTTCCTGTATCTGACCGAAGCTCCATTGTAGTTGGCCTGACCTTACAACATTCTACTGGTCCATCACGATCAAATAACCACAGTTGGTTCTTTCTACTAATTGGTGCTATTTATACTTAAATCTTTAAACATGCATCTCTCCAGTTCTACTGGTTGAATTTTTGTATTTATTGTCTTGTTTTATTTATTAATATGTTCTCTATTTTTCTAATTTGGAGTAAGGTTTTTTGTATTGTGTTTTCACATTATTGCTGTTTGAAGTGTTGCATAAATACTTTACACATTGCCTGTAAGTTAAGTCTGACTACTGTGTGCCAATCTACCAAAGGGTTGACCACAGGATAATTTGGTGTTTGCTTGCGTCTTCACTCTGACAAGGATTGTGGTTGCTGCTGAAACAGGGTTCAACAACCCTCAACCAGTAATATAATTTCTGACAGAGAGGTATTGCTGAAAACTTTTCAGTTCCAATCTAATGCATGAGGAATATTGAAAATTTGAGGAATCTGTTCTTAGAAATCTTCATCAAAAACTTGGCAACTCAAAGCTTGACTATTTTTATGCACAGTGGGCCACAATCCAACTGATCCATCAAAATCACAAGACCTGCTGGAACACTGCAGATTTGTTGTGTTCACACGAAAAGTTTGTCAGCTGAAAGAGTTGAATTATCTAGATGAAACTCTCAGGGGAAAATGGACAATCACTAGGAAAATCAGACACTGTAGTCCCAATTTCACCAGTAAATCCTCATTTCTATGGGAACTCTCTGGCCTAAACTCTTTATCCGTTGGTTAAGTCCTCCCCACCCAACTTACCCACATTCACAATATTGGCTACTCCGGAGAGTCACTGAAGAGGTTATCTTTCCTTTGTATGTGACTTTGAACCTAGCTGCATATAGCATTCAGTCTTTATCTTTTATACCTTGGTCATACTGTGATGTGTGTTTTCCTCGTTTCCTGAAGATAGATAGTGGGAGTAACTATTCAGGTGGAAGTCTAGAGAGGCCATGGTAGGAAATCTATTCTCTTGCACTTGCCAGTCCTAAAATTGTGTAAATATTTCTGAAACATAAGACATGGCCTGTTGTAGGACTAGGAGGGGCCCTTGGAATGGCCTTAGCGCCAGCGAGTGATAAGCCCTCTCTACTGTGAAAAGAGCTGAAAATTGTGACTGCTCAATACCTAAGACTGAAGCACCTCCATGAATATTCTGATTCTCACTGTTTGAGATGCAGTTGTTGCAGGAGGCCCTAGCCTATAATTATTTTTCTTGGTTCTGGTCACCTCCAGCACTGTCTCACTCAGGAGCTCTTCCCTGATTGAATATGTGTCATCCTTGATATCTGGCATCCACCACAGCTTCCTATGGATGTGTTGCATGTGTTTAAGTCTTTCTTTCATATGGTCCATTCGTGTGGTCACTTTATCAATTTTCCCATCAATTGTGTGGAGGCTCTTTTGAATGTCTAAGAGGAGACACTTAACTTCTGAGGTGCATTACACAGTCCATGTTAGGGGTGGAAGCCACTTTGCCTTGCAACTCTAACAGACTTTCTAGAGTTGAACAAAAGTGTTGGCTGCGTGTGGTTAATATACTTCCACATGGTGTAGACCTGATAAACAGGTTTTTCTATTGTACACTTTACACAGGCACATCACTCTCCTGTCAAAGCTGTATTCCCTAGAAAGTGGCTGAGCACAATCACCTGAGCCTCACTGTCCCATCAATCATGATGGTGAAACAGCTTTAAAAGTATATCCCAGTTACATGAGTCATCCTCTAGCTAAGTAGACGGTTTGAGAAGAATGTCACTGTGATAAATGTAGTATTTTAATTAATAATCTTACTAATATGGGAGCTGTGTTTTTGTTTTGTATCCCAAGCAGATCTAGTAAGTTGGATAAGAGCTCATACATAGTGTAGGAGCTTCCTTGTTCTTTTCCAGTATCAGGCCACCAATACCTTGTAGGAACTCACTGCAAGCACAGGATGCAGTGTCTCCCCCATACCAGGAGCAGCAGCACCCAGTTCAGTGAGTGTCTTACTTTCAGGACTGTGAAAGCTGAGGGAGAGAACGGTGTTGGCATGGGGGTCAGGAAAGTGTGTAGAGGATGAGAGTGCTTTAGGGAAGCACTGTTGGTTCCCTTCGTGGTGCTGGAGGGATAGGGCAGCCACTAGGCTGTGTCTCTGCCTACAGCCTCTGCTGCTCTCATGGTTTTACCAGGCAGGTGCAGATCCACAAATTGTAAAACTGGTTCTAGTTTTTCCAGGCCTGATAATTTTGGGTCCAGAACACCAGGCTACTCTAAGTAGACTCAGGCAGCAATCCTCCCCCTGCCCTCTGACATACTGCTCCAGGAAACTTGAAATGGAGGCCTTAAAGATGGGAATGTACTTTTCCCCATAGGAATGGTTGCGAATCAGTGAACAGTGCAGTGCCCCTGATCAATCTTGGGCCTATCCACCAAAACACATGAACATATCTGAGCTATGCCATTATTAGATCATAGCAAAAGACACACAATTGATGGATGGAATGCAGAACAAATCAAAACATTCACCGCCAGTCAAGAGATCTGGGTTAAATCCATCATTTTTTTGTTTAGACCTGGCCATATGCAAATTAGTGTTGACCCTGTGCCTCATGGGAACAGTCCAGTCCGAACTTCCAAGCCAGATCCTCCCTGGACCGGAAACAAGCATACTAAGACCGGTTTCGGGTTTCACTCCTCTTCAGCCAGGATAGCTTGATTCCAGTGGCACAGTGAGTCCAGGACCCATGTCTGGGCATACCTGGCGCACTTAGGGCAAGAAAGCAAAAGACACAATTGATGGACGGAATGCAGAACATGGCTGAAGAAGGGTGTCCGAGCTCACGGGGGATTTCCTCCTGGCAGCCCTGTTGTGGCTCTTATATCAACCTCTTCATCACAAAACCTCAATCTCAGGGCTCATCATGCCTGGAGTTGGCGAGTGTGCTGGCGACGTTGGTCATCTAAGATGGCCACCAGCTTACCCGTCGTTTAGCGGTCTAGTTTCACAGCCTTTATTTCTGTAGCTCTGGTGAAGCGCGCACCAACGTTCTCTGGCGCACTTCACCGAGAGCTTTACCGGAGTAGGTCCATCCTGCAACTCGTCATGGATAATTAGAGGGGGTTTGTCGCGTGTGGTGTTGGTTCTACGACGTCGGGAATTCCTGAACCAAAAAGACCTCAGGTTAGTGTCTGAGTTAGCGCATGCCCATAAAATTTGAGAAGTTGTGCGCAAGTCCCTAGAGAAGCGTCTCAGGTTAGGGAAGTGCGCAGTACTATTCGTGGGCCGCGTAGCCAACTTGAGTTAAGAAAAGATATTCCGCAAGACCAAGTGTATAGTGTCTCTCACGGAAACGTTCTTGCTGTGATATGATATAAGTTATCGGTATGAGATAAAATTACTGTATCAACAACGTATACGAGAAAATAGAATCTACGTTGTTTAATTGTCTGAATTTGCAGTCCTTCATCAAATTCTTAGTCATAACGTCATTAACAAATTAATTTCGTGTGAGTAGTGTCACACAATAAAGCAACCTGCATTGTATTGGTTTGGTGAGGTTAATAGAGTAGCTACCTTGTGCTTGTGAGAAGTTATCACTCGGCACAACTATCTCACAGGTCTCTCAGGAGGTTCTTTGGCCTCCAGTTCTGAATTAGCTGTCAAGAACCACCCCTTTTGTTATTATTTCTACGAAAAAACACATGGAAGTGAAGACTAGAATATAATTCAGTAAGTAAGAGAAGAGTAACCATAGTTATAAAAAAAAGAGCTAAATAAAATAAGTACTTACCTTTGTCTTTCCTTTAAAGAAGTGATAATCAGAATTCTTACATACCTGAAGATATAAGAAAATAAACACATCAATAAAAATAAAGAATAAACATATACCCAAGAAGAGAGGCAAGCCCCAAGAAGATTCCTGGTAAGATAAATATTTATGTACAAAAGTGTATACAGTGAATAAAGAGATTAAGCAAGTTATTACATATATGCATTTGTTACAGTCTCTTTGTAAGAAGAAAGAAGAAGAAGAGGCAGAGAATTAAGAAGATTACAGGGCAATCTCTTCTCTGTCCCATTCCCCTTTACCCCCTTGGCACTTACCTGCAACGGATAAACAAATACCTAGCAGAGGAGTATTAAGAGGAGAGTTGAGAAAAGGCATCATTCTGCTCCTGTGTGGTTGTAACATTATTCAGCCTCTGACAAAGGGTGACATACCCTGACACCGGTCCCAGGATGCTTGCTTCAGGTCCAGGGAGGTCCTGGCCTGGCAGCTCGGTCTGAACTGTTCCCATGGGGCACAGGGTCAAGACTGATTTGCATATGGCTGGGTCCAAACTGGGGTGGTGTAGTGGGCAAAAGAAAAATGGATTTAACCCAGATCTTTTGACTGGGGAGAATGTTTGCATTGTCAGCATTCCGTCCATCATTTGTTTTCTGTAACACTTTTCGCCCTAAGTGGGATGGGTATGCCCAGACGTGGTCCCTTGTTCCCTGTGCCACTGGATTCAAGCTAGCCTGGCTGAAGGGTGACATACTCTGAAACCGGTCCCAGTATGCTTGTTTCCGGTCCACAGAGGACCTGGCCTGGCAGTTCGGTCTGGACTGTTCCCATGGGGAACAGGGTCAAGACTGATTTGCATATGGCTGGATCCAACCTGGGGTGGCATTGGGAGCAAAGGAATGATGGATTTAACCCAGATCTTTTGACTGGGGTAGAATGTTTGCATTGTCAGTATTCCGTCCATCATTTGTTTGCTGTAACATTATTAGATTACAGGCATCACATCTGTTCCTGGTGCAGAACTCCATATTCATTGATAGTTAAATACCCGTTTTACAACTGCAACAAGAAAAATCACACATATCACTTATTAAAATGACACGGCTCCATAGTTAGCTGTACTGCAAAGTTGGTTGTCACTAGTAGATGATCACCTGAAATTATGGGTTTTAAAATAAATATTATGTATTTAAATGCCTGACTGAAAAAAATAGGCAACTTTAAGGTGTGCATAGGTTCACCTTCCCTTATCACTCTACTGCAGTGTGTGACGCCCACTTGCAACTACCCACATGTATGAAATTGGGTTGCTGGTTGAGGTGGGTGAAACCTTTTTTGGGAGGAAACCACAATTCTCCTCAGGGTGAAGTCACAAGCTAATGCTAAATTAGCCTGTTCTCACCCTCGGGTAGCTTGGCACAGAGCAGTCAGGCTTAACTCAGAGGCAATGTGTGGAGTATTTGTGCAACAGTTCAGACAGTAAAACAGTGAAAATATACCACAAAAGGATCACACAACAGGTTTCTAAAAATAGTCATTTTTAATAAATAAAACAAGACCAAAACGACAAAACTCCAATCAGTAGAACCAGAGATATTCAATTTAAAGGACTTTAGTAAAAATACCAACAAAAGCGATAAAGCACTGACTGGATATCTGGTTGTGCCAGACTGGTACAGAGTTCCAAGTTCAGGCTGACCGCGAAGGAGCACAGAGCTGTTACAGGAACCCACTTAAGCCGCTGAACAAGTACCTTAAATCATGGTTTGCAGAGTTTTGCGAGGGCCCACATCAAAGATGAGTCACACAGCTTAAGCGATTCATCGGTTTTGAGATGCAGCAGTGCTCAGTGCAAGGTCCTGCATCATCGGCAAGGATCTTGTCATCCAGGACTTGTATCACAAAGTCCAGAGTCGAGGATGTGCTGTGCAGTGGGGGCGCCATGTCAGTTCCAAGGAGCTGTGAGGCTGTGATGCCGCATCATTATCAAAGCTGCCCTTGATGAGGGATACATGGGTCTGCGCCAAGGATGCATCATACAGTGGTAGTTCCAATGCCGCAAAAGGCTGCAGTGAAATGCGGGTCTCGGCAAAGGTTCCAATCCACACAGTAGCAATAATTCTATTCCGGGTTGCGCCACTCAGCAGAGGAGATACATTAGTCCCGCTGGATCCCCAGAGGCTGGCAGTGCACTTTAAGCCCACTTCCAAGGGTCCATGACAGGGGTAGGACCATGTGTTATCTGACATAAGATGGATGTCAGTGGTGGAACCAGGGTATGTCATGATAGATGTAGAATGTAGATTCCTTTGGTGTTTTTGATTTGTCAGTGGTGAGAAGACCCTGGAGCTGACGGATGCATGAGGCATTTGTTACTTACATCTAACAATAAAGATATTAAAAGATCATTTCCGGAGGTGCCTCTTCATTACAAAGGCTACGAGTTGGAGGAACAGCACATGAAGGGGATCGCTGTGACAAGTAAATATCGTGAACCTGACGCCCCAACACTTAGGGGCCAGATGTAGGAAGCCTAATACTGGTCGGTAACGGCCGGAATTACCAAATTTCGGTCGTTACCGACCGGTATTAGGCATTTGAGATGTAGGGGCCTAATTTAAGGATTCGGTAATTTACCGTATCGGTAATTTAAGGAATCGGGAAATTACCGAATCCTTAATGTAGGAAGCACTCAAGTGAGTGCTTTCACTTGTAAGGATTTGTTATTTACCACCAACTACTAGTTGGTGGTAAATATCGAAAACCTTAAAAAAAGCAATGTTGTGCTTTTTTCAACTGTGCCATGTGGCAGACATAAGTGTGCCACATGTGCACCCATGCACTATACAGGGGTGCAACAGGGTGTCAATGTGACACCTTGCCACCCTTCTAAGTCTACCCCCTATTACCGATTCGGTATTTACCGAATCGGTAATTCTCATTGCATTCCTATAGGCCTCCAGGCCCATAAGAATGAATTGAGAATACCGAATCGGTAAATACCGAATTTTACCAATTCGGTAAAATTTACCGAATCATTAGCTACATATCATTTACAGATTCTAAAATACGGAATTGGTAAAATTCTGTATTGTGTGGACTATACCTTCATTTAAGGTCTAGGTAACAAGCTTGCTTAACATTTGGTGGATTTTGGGAACAATAAGTGAAATTTTACCTGTTTTGCGGGCACAAGGAGATATTTGGCCAGCGCATGCTCTCTGAGATGCTGGTTCATGCGCGAAGAAGGTGATAGAGAGTGAGGCACCCACGAGGAGGAGCAGGGTTAATTACGTGGGAACCGAGCTGTCCATTGCTCTCGAAAAGTGCTCTGTGATGAGAGCAACTGTTTTATTGGTGGAGCATTGGAGTCCATATCTCTTGCGACATGTGAGGTAACGAGAGGACCCGACGCGCTCTTGCCGTAAACTGGGGCCTTGGTGTGTCCTAACGTGCCTGCAGTGAGACGCAAGCCTCATAACATCTAGACTGCTCTATGCAGTGGAACATAGGCATGCCGGCGGTGACACACACACCAGAAGTAATCTCCTCTGACGTTCTGTGTCAGCACAGGAGTGCCTGCAGTGACACACACACCTGAAGTGATCGTGTCTCCTTTTGTGCACAAATTATCAGTTTGTTGTATATTGATGGGCTTTCATTTTGGAGAGTGACCAAGCTAGAATAGAACTGGCATACTGCTGGAGTAGATCTAGCGTACCAGCGGTGATACGCACACCTGGAAAGTTGAAGCTTGATTTCGGAGGCAAGTTAAATTGTACAGGTGTATGATCAGATCATTGGCCTGCTCAGGAGTGGCTGCAGTGAGACACGCACCTGGGGGTATATGTACATGAACTACCATCAACGCTAGTTAGCAGCAGTTTTCTTAACACGGTCTATCACCAAAAACTGTCGCCCTGTAAGTAATGAATTACAATACGTCGCTACATGGTGATAGTTTCAGGTATCCGCGGTAAAAACTGCCGCTAACACTAGTGTGAAGGCGAATCAGATTCTGACGTTAGTGGGCAAAAACTGACAAAAGGCCCATTATTTACAAAAAAGTAAGCCCAACGTGACTTTAACCTCTAGAGGCAAAAATAGCCTATAAGTCCACCTTCATTGAAAAATAGGAGAAAAAAAACCAATGAGTGAGTGATGGTATTTATAAAGCGCACTATTGCCGAGGCGTCTTGGCGCTATGCAGGGTAACAAGCTGAGAGTGCAGACCACTATCCTATCTAGTAAAAAGCCACGTTTTGATTTCCTTCCTGAACTGCAAGTGGTTGGGTATTTGCCTGAGCTGTTGAGGTAATGCGTTCCAAAGCCTTGGTGCCAAATGAGAGAAACTCTTCCCTCCCCAACGTTGTATGTTGATCTTAGAAACCACAGCCAGCCCGTGAGAAGCAGATCTCAGCGGGCAGGTTGCCATGTACCTTGAGAGTAGGTGTTGAAGATCGGAGGCCCCCATTCCCGCCAGTGCTTTATGAACTAAACAGCGCCTTGAAATCAATCCGCCTCTGGACTGGGAGCCAGTGTAGCTGTCTGATGGCCTGAGAGGTGGAATGGTATTTGGGCAGACAGAGTAGCAATCTGGCAGAAGCATTCTGGATAGATTGCAGTTTAGGCAGTTGTGCACACCCAGCCCCCAAATAAAGGGCATTGCCATAGTCTATTCTAGAAAAGATAGTGGCAATTATGACCGTTTTCCTGAGGTGGTAAGGAATAAACGGCAGGATTTTTCTCAACCCCTTAAGCACAAAGAAGCATGAAGACACTACCTGGTTCACCTGAGGCTTCCAAGCCAGATCTTTGTCAAAAATGAACCCAAGGTTCCTTGCTTTCACCACTGGAACCGGACTGACTCCCGCAGACGTAGGCCACCAGGTGTGGTTCCAGATGGATGCTTTCTGTCCAAACTCTAGAACTTCTGTCTTTTCGGTATTCAATTTCAGAAAGTTCGATTTCATCCACTGCATAACCGCCAACATACAGTCGGCGAAATCAGCAGACTTCGAGTCTACAGAATGGGGCATGGAAACGATCAGCTGGGTGTCATCAGCGTATGACACCAGCTTAAAACCCAGGTTCTTTATTATCTTAGCCAAAGGGGAGACATAGATGTTAAACAGGGTGGGCGATAACGCCGAGCCCTGGGGAACTCCTCCAGGAAGGGAAAAATTGTCTGACTGATGGCCGTTCCAGGAGATGACTTGTTCCCTATCTGACAGAAAGGAGGAGAGGAGATCTAACGCTATGCCCTTGACACTGATATCCCGCAACCGTTGGATAAGTACCTCATGGTTTACGGTGTCAAAGGCTGCCGTGAGATCCAGTAGAATCAGCGCAACCCTGCCTCCCTCATCCATCCCCTTCCGGATTTCCTCTGCTGCCATCAACAGGGCAGTTTCAGTGGGATGATTAGCCCGGAAGCGGAATGCAGAATGGAGCAGCCAGGCCAAGTGCAGCACAAATCAACAACCCACCATGCCCCATCAGTCAGGACAACAAGCCGGTGTCCCAGATGAAGAGAAAATTCAGGGCTAGAAACAAGAAAAGAGGTGCATCGCTGTACAAAACCAGAGATGCATTACGTATCATTGCGCACTCCTTGCAACACCATGGCATCCAGAACCTTGAAAGCATGGACTGTCCCCGTGGCCCGGAGGCCTCATTGGGCCTGCATATCGGACCCGGAGTGGTATGCGGAGGTGCTGTGGAGTTGCTGAACCATGGCGGTAGACATTGAGGTGTCGGCGATCGCCCTTACCTGGTGGTGAAGTCTGCCAGGTCACATGGAGACAAGCTGATGACCTGTGTGAGAAGACCACCTGGTGTCCCTTGGAGCTGTGGATGGTAGAGGTGCTCATGCGCACCAATGTAGGGAGGTCTGCATCACAAACCACGTGCGACCACTACACCGGGATGCACGGAGGAGATTACCAATGGTGGGCCTCGCCTCTGCATCACAGGTCGGAGGATGTTGTGCTGGCCAGACGCTGTGAAAGGTGAGACCCCTGAGCTGCACCGAACTTGTGTGGCGGGAGCACTGCACCTAAGGGAGGCCTGTTGCATCACCTAACTGAGGCTCCTACTGGCAGTGTCACAGATTTGGAGACAGAGCGGCAGATTGCCCCACGGTGTCAATGTCCAGGTGACAAAAAGGTGAGACGCGTAGCGGAGGAGGCCCAGGGGTCAAGTTGGGCCTAGGTGATGCACCCCCAGTGGTGGCTCATCCGCTATGGTGGAAGAGCACCACCCCACTGCTCTCAAGCTGTGCAAGAAGAGGAAACATAACATGATGATAACTTTCTAATGTACTTGTACTATTTTTCCTTTGTGGGCTGGAGGGTGAGTGGGGCTGCTCTACTCATGGAGCAGGGCAGGGGTGGAGTGGTATGCCCACTCAAGTGCGCAATCGCCGTTTGGTCAGCCCTCTCAGGCCACCCAAAGCAATCATGCACACTTCCCTCTTTGCAAAGCAGGCTGCATTACAGCCTGCATGGAGTCCAGCCACTGGCTGAACGCCTTATCACGGTGCTCAAGAACAATCACAACGCCACATTGCAGCATTGTGATTGGCTTAGCGGAGGGAGCATGGCTGCCTGCTGCCGTTCCTGGAAGCAGACTCAGGAAAGAAGGAGCACAAAAGAAGCGGGATCCAGCCTCAAGGAAAGAATTATTTCACAATATATTTACAACCCCCTCTCCCCATGACGTCCCTGGTCCCACCTCCCGCTGTCTAATCCCACCCACAGAAATACTTAATGGTGGCCGCTGTGCCGCCATGTGCAGCGGGCATACCACTAGTGTGCAAATGCAAGCCCGTCTGCGTCTGTCTGCCCCTGGACCACACCCAGCACCAAGGACCGTTCCTCTCAGACACTCCACCGCTATGACACAAACACTCTCCTCGCCATCAACCCTGGATGCCACAGTGCCTGCCATCTAGCGACACTGTAGAATTGTCTTGCACCCTGCACCTGTCGAAGCTGCAAATGCACCTTCTGCCACATCAGCACACAAGCGCCTCCTGCCACCCAGCCAACCAACAGCGCAGCCGACTGGCTCAACTGCATTCTCCTCAATGTGCGGTCCCCCCACAAACACGCAACAAATCTGGGGCCTCCTCAACACCACCTCTTCAGACATCACCTTCTTCACGGAAACCTGGACCAACCTCTGCTCCGGAACAGACCTCGACATCACCGTCCTCAAAGGCTACACATTCACCCGCACAGACAACCCCGAGCACTCAGGAGGAGGCATTGCCATGGTCTACAAAAGCACACTCAGACTGACCATGGCACTCTTATCTACAGGCTCCCCCGACCTTGAACCCCCATTCACTGATGCCATTGTAGACCTCATTGCACCCCAGGCTCTCACATCCACCGACTACACCTGACTTGGAGACCTCAAGTTCCACCTGGACAACCCCAGTGACCAGAACCCCCCCCCCTGGGGGAACCTCACCAACATCAGAGTCAAGCAACTAGTCACCACACCAACCCACATAGCCTGACACGCTCAAGCACGTCTTCTCCACCAGCGGAACTTCAACTGCAGCCACACCACAGGGCTCTCCTGTACTGACCATCATTGTTTAAATCATGCCTTCACCACACCCACTGTACACCATCAGCATCATTGCCCCCATCACAGCTGATTTAAGACCATGAAAGAACTTCCCATCAACTCCCTCAGCACAACCACTCCGCCAACGCTTACAGATGCCACCATCGCAGCACGCAATCTCCACCAATGGATCTCCAACTGCACCAACACCCAGGCACCCCTCAAGAAAATACCAGGCAAACACTCCAAGAAGGCCAACTGGTTCACTCCCGCCCTCCGTTAGTCCAGCCCCACCTGCAGACATCTCAAGAAGAGATGGAGCCACAACATCAATCATCTCCGCAACACAGTCAGCCTTGCACCATGGCACAGGGGTTCCTGCGTTGGCTCATGGCAGTCATTGTGCACCAACATAGGGAAAAAGACAGTGGGCTTATTCATGAGCCCCTTCTGGCAGTTTCATCCCGCAGGTGTGTCATTTTCTTGACGTACTTGCAGCGTGACTCTTGCCCCACGTTGTGCCGTATTTGCAAAGTGACGCATCTAGGCATTTTTGTGATCTTGTGAAGCCATGTGAGACATTATACCTGCATCAGGTATGATGTATGCAGGATGGCAATTCCCACATAACAAAGCCTCATGGCAGTGGTGCAGTGAAATCCATCGGATTTCACTGCAACAACTGTAGGATGCCACTGTGTTAGTACCTTACGGCTCCTCATGGCAGGCGTAAGGGTGACGCAGTGCCATAGGGATAGGTTGGTCCCATGCATTGCTGGAGTTGCGTCATGCTTGTGACACAATTGCTGCCAAGCGTGACTTTAGCGCTGACAGATAAGTCAGGATTCTAGACTTATCTGTCATTAATTGCAACATTGAACGCTGTACAGTGAATACAGTGCATCCATGGTGTTGCAAGAAGGGAATACTGAAAAGTGTTGTAACGCTGTTCTGTCGCAGCGCTGCAACACTTTTCATGAATGAGGCCCAGAAATGCACCCTATCTTATTGATGGTGCACATTCCTGGCCTGTAGTTTTGTCGCAGGACAGCGCAGCAACATTCCTTGCAGCACTGTCCAGCACCAAAACCTTCTGAAATGAGGCCCCAAGTGTTTGCACCATTTTTAAGACCAGCTATTTTCTGGTCTTTAAAAACTGCCTCTAACTGGAGTTAGAGGAAGTTTATTTGGCTTTGCTCCATCCAAGGAATTCCTTGTAAATATTGTGAACTGGGGTTAGTGGCAGTTTTTGCACAGGAACGCCTACCTTGCATCCTATTTTCGTTAAGTCCCTCTAACAGAAGAGGCGATCCTAAAAATTCATGTATACGCTGGAAAACTGCAGCTAACTGCAGTTAGCGGCAGCTGCTGTAACTTCAAAAAAGTAATGCTACGGCAGCGTTGAGTCCATGTTCATGTGCCCCCTGGTTTAGAATGTTCTGGCTGGCCAGCTTGTCATCAGGTAACACGTATTAGAGTAGAGGTTCCAGGTACTGTGGGGGGGTTCCAGGTACGGTGGAGTCGTGTTTTTACCTTATTCCAAGCAGATGGGGGGGTGACAGTAGTAGAGTGCAATGCAGAACATATCTCCTCTGCCATTTTTTTAAATGTCAGCAAGAGAACAGAGTTTTAACATGGTCAAAGCAGAAGAAGTTTTTTTCACACCACGCAAGGGTTTGTGGAACTGTTTTAAGTGCAGAAAGAAAAACCTCTCTACTGCTGCATTGTGTAGCCTCAGAAGGTATAAGAACATCTACCTGATCTGCAGGAGACAGAACAGACGGCCTTAATGAATCAGATGGGTGTGAAAAAAAAACTGGACATACATTACCTATCAAAGATAAGTATAGGATTGGAGGGATACAACTTTGGTAGGATAACCTGAGAAAGCTTGCTTCCACATATACATTTGGAGGAAGTCTTGAAGAGAGAATTAGAGATCAATTTATGTTGGGGTGTTGTATTGAAAGGGTGAGAGATGAGATCTGGCTGAAAGATGATCCTAAATTGGAGGAAGTTTCACAGATGGCAAGAAAAATTGAACATTCAATAAAAAGTGTTGATGTAATTAAGAATGATAAGAACCAGTGTGGAAAGGATGTGGGACCAGGGGTTAATAAAGTAAAACTGGAGGATGTCAAAGGTGAGAAAGGTGAGGGTGGACAGAGATATAAATTCACTTAAAGATGCTATGTGAGTGGTCATATGGCCAATGATAAAAAGTGCTCTGCCTGGGGCGTGATATGCAGAACTTGAGGGATTAAGGGTCATTATGCAAAAAATGTTAGTACATAGAACAAGTAAAATAAAGTAAAAATGGTGAATTTGGATTGTGACCAAGATGAAAATTCTGATGATTTACTATGTGGATAAATTGTGTTACAGGTTCCCAATCCTGGAAAACGGGGGCCTGTGAATGTGGTTTGTGTGAATGACATGAAGCTGAAAATGTTTAATTCAGGTGCAAAAATTACTTTGGTTCCAAATTCGTTCTATGAAAAAATGCTTTCACCCAGGGTGAAAATGTTCAAACCTGACATAAGAATTTAGGAGGTTATTTTTTGAGTGAGTTGGAATATGAAGGTTTTTTAACTGCAGGAAAAAAATATCTTTCATGTAAAGGGGACAGCATAATTATTAGTTGGGATCACCAAAAGGATCAGAAGTTATGCTAGATCCCAATAGTGAACCACCTATTGTATTAGGAAGGTGGAAGGAGGTGTCACAAAGTGGTGCAAGACGTCAGGTTGGGGTTGTGCAGGGTGTGGAAGAAAGGGCACAAAATCACCTGGATGAGCAGAGGAATTCCCAGACATTTTGGGTTGTCTCACTGGGTATGTGCATAACATTGAGTTAAAGAATAACTCTAAACTGATGGTGTGCAAGGTGTAGGGAGTTCCTCCATCTATAAAACAAGTCATGAAGGAGGAAATACACAGACGGAAGGGTGGAAGGCATTATCCAGGAGGCGGAAGCAACAGAATAGATTTTGCAGCTAGTATTTGCAAAAAAAACCTCAGGGGAGATTAGATTTTGTGTGGACCTGAGGGGTCTGAATAACGTGGTTGTTGTCGACCAGTACCCGCTGCCTAGCATTTCCAAAATGCTGACTCAACTGGAAGGAGCCCATGTGATTTACATCCTAGACCTACACAGTGCGCATCATCAAATAGAGTTGGAGGGGGGTTCTAAATCTCTCATGCCCTTTATTACGCCCTTTGGGGTATACAAATTTAATCGGCTTCCATTTAGCATGATATTCGCTGCCTCAGCTTTCCAAAGAGTGATGGAGAATGTGTTGAAGGGGTCGAGGTCATCAAAGGTTATCAGGAAGACATGCTAGTGTTTGGTGCTTTAAGGGAAGATCATGACAGTAGGTTGCGGAAGGTATTTAAATGTTTTAAGAAGAGAGGTTTGGCCCTGAAGGAGATCAAATGTAGGTTTGGGTGTGACGAGTTTGTGTATTTAGGACACAGATAGTGGGGAGCTGGAGTGAAACCAAATAAAGATTTGGTGGGCACCATTAAAAATCTTCCTATCCCAGAAAATAAAGATTTACTGAAGTTCTTGGAAATGGCAGAAGTTTATCATAAGTGCATTCCACACTTTTCCAGCAGAGCCCATAACAAGTGGTTAGAGTTATGTGGAAAAGAGTACTGTGATTTGAAGAAGGTTCTAGCCAAGGTGCCCTCATTGGAAAGTTTTAACCTGCTAGATAAGTAATACCTTATAACAGATGCAAGTCTGAAGGGCTTAAAACAAGAAAAAGATGGTAAGGAAAGAACAATATGTTTATTTCAAGAAGTCTCAAGGGTTCAGAGTACCAATATTTGGTGATAGAGAGGAAGGCACTTTGTATTTTTGGGCAGGCAAGAAATTGAGGACACTTTCGTGGGGTAGTCAATTTGAGGTGTTATCATATTATAAGCCTCTTAAGGAAACTTTAGGAAAAAAGGACTAGGGGGCAGATTTATGAGCCGCTTACGCCACTTTTGCGCCGCCGCTGCGCCATTTCTGTGACGCAGCAGCTGTGTAATCCATGCACCACTTTGCACCTTAGTTACAAGTTGACGCATCTAGGGAGATACGTCACAATGTTATGCCCTGCACCACATGAAACCTGCGTCAGGTTTCATGTGGGCGTTCCGGCTCAGAGGTGGGGAGCGTTCTGTCGTAGAAACGCCTCGGAAAAGTGCCTGAGTGTAATCTACAAGATTTCACTGAGTCACTTTTCCGACACCGCTGAGTCAAAACTCTGCCCCTTCTTGAAGCAGGCGTAAGGCGTGATGCACCATGTTGAGGATAGGCCAGGTTGGAACAGTGCTGGAGTTGCCTCGCGCTCGCGACACAACTTCAGCAGTGCGCCAACATTACGCCGGCAGATGCGACACGCATCTGTTTCTCCTTGCGCCATGATGCGCCACATTGTAAATGCGGCGCATCTGTGGTAGCACAACGGTAAATTTGCATCACGCATCTTTCCTGGCACATCCCTGCTGATTTGCATGGATGCGCCAGGAAACATAAATATTCCCCATGATGTGGTATCAAGCCTGAATAGTAAATGGGTGGTGTCTTTGAAGGATTTAGAGTGAGGTACATTCCACGAGTGGAGAATCGGGTGGCAGACTGCTTGTCACGGTTGTTGCAGGTGAAAGATCATCAGGATGATGATGATGATGGATTGATGGAAGAGGAAGATCAGTGGTATCTGGATGACTGTAAAGTGTGTGAGGTAACAGAAGGAGTTATATCAGAGCAACAGTGGAAGGAATATCTGGATATTGATGAAGTTTTGAAATTGGTTTTACAACTGATGGCGCAGGTTAGGAGCCTAGGAAAGAAAATGGCACCAGAAAGTGCTGGGTTTTGGGAGGTGAGAAACAAACTTTCATGGCTACATGGACTATTGTGGAGAGGAACTAAACTTATTCCACCTGTAAGATTGAGAACGAAGTTGATAGTTATGGCTCATAAGGTCATCTAGTACCAAGGAGAGGTTAAGGCTCAATTTTTGATGGCCAGAATTAGACACAGGTGGAGAGCGAGATCAGGGACTGTTAGGAGTGCAGGAATAGCGATAAGGGGTGGGTGACGAGAACTCATCCCATGGCGATGGTGAAACAACCAGAGGATCCATGGCTACAAGTGTCACTCGATTTACGGTGTCCTGTATCTAATAGGTGTGGGAAGTATTATGTACTGGTGATGGTTGATCTCTACTCTAGGTGGCCGGAGATAGGTGTTACTTGGGAATAGAGACAAAAAAAATGTTAACGTTTTTTAGTGAGGTTTTTGCAAGGGAGAGCATACCCGAGTCGCGATTAATGGATAATGCGGTGCAATTAGTCTTTCGTGAGATAGAGGAGTTTCTAATACAGAGGGGAATTAAACATAAGAGCTGCGCTCTTTACCGCCCTGAGTTCAATGGTGTCACAGAGAGGTTCAATTATGTTCTCAAGGCACCCAGATAGAAAACAGGGGGCAAAAAATTGAAGGGAGGTGATTCAAGCAAGGGCATAGATATATCGCCTTACTCCGTATTCGGTTACAGGGAGATTGCTGTTTGAATAGTTATGGGGAAGGTGGCAAAACTCCCTGGTGTGTCCTCCATGGATTGGTTGGTTAGGTGAGAGGGTGTTGGAGGGATATAATGAATGAATTGAGAGGCAGCAGGAAATATTGCTGCAAAAAAAAGAGCACTATGACAGGAGACAGGCAGTGAAAAGGATGGTGTTGACAGTGGGTGATTGGGTCAGGATAAGGTTGCCAGTGGGTGTGAAACAAGGAAGAAGGTTTGGCTCACCAATGAAGGGGATCAAGACATTTAATAATGCAGTTAAAGTAATGGATGAACACATTTGGAATTTGAATAAGGTGATGGTTCTGAGAGATGATCAACAGCGTTCTTCTTCAAGGGGTGGGAAGTAAATGAAAGGCCTCATGGGAAAAATGTGGGAAAAAGAGAAAAAACTGCTGCCAAGAAAGAGGGAAGGGCTGGAATAAGGTGCTAAATGAGGGTAAAGAAAGCTAAAGCTAATCTTAAGGATTTTGTGAGAGTACACTGGGGGAATGATTACAAGTGCATGTAATCTAGGTATGCTTATGAACATTCTTTCATTGTAGGGATGTTGTATAATTACAACATTTTGTGTATATGGCCTTGTAAATGTGTTGTTCATGTAGTTTGCCAGTGGGAAGTTTATGAGGGAATGTTGGTTCTAATTATTATTATTGTTTTTTGTTTTAAAGAAGGGAGATCTGTTGTGTCTGACATACGATGGATGTCAGTGATGGAACTATGGTATGTTATAATAGATGTGGAATATAGATTGCCCTTTGTGTTCTTGGTTTGGCAGTTGTGAGAAGTCCCTGGAGTTAACGGGTGGATGAGGCATTTGTTACTTACATCTAACAATAAAGATATAAAAATATAATTTCTGGAGGTGCCTCATTATAAACCATTTGGCAGGGTACACTACCAGATGGCAGAGTTCAGGGGCAGGTGCAAGTTTGTTGGAAGCCTGTTGGGTCCCTGTGGCATCAGATCAGGAGGCGAGCCAACTAGCCCTTGGAGTCACACTGGGGTTCTGGGTTCAAGTGATGCACGTCCAGTCATTTTGACCCAGGCAAAGGGCAGTAGTTCATCACAGCAAGGCAGAAGCAAAGGCAGTAGTCCAGCAGGGCAGCAGTCCAGCAGAGTGGCACACATATATTATAATATTGTTTTAGTTAATATTGTTTACTTTAATATGGAGGCAATTTCATTTTACATCATACAGTAGATATTAATGAATGTTTTAAGTAGTGTTAGTGTTATTAGCTTTATTCTTATATAATATTATTAGTCAGTAATTTTAAATGTGTAATTAAAAATAAAAATAATTACTAATTTATAATGTAGCCGGTTATTGTGTTTGCAGGTGATAGGGTGGGAAACGTAATAAGTTGATACTCATTTGTTTATCATTAATAAAAAAATGTATTTAAACATGTAAATGAGTATTAATTATTTAAATGTATTAACTGATTACATTGATTAATTATTTTATTTAAGTACAATTTGTGATTTTTAAATGTTAATTTTTATTTGAGGTATAATTAGTAATTTGACATTAGTAGAGGATTGTTGGGTTTGTAGGAAAATAGAGTAGGAAAGTTAATTAAATCATATATATTTTCTTAATGATAATTCATCTATTAGTGTAATTTGAATGGTTAATTGGTTATTAATTATTTTAATATATTAATTGATTATTTTTATTGTGCCTATTTAAGTATAAGTTGGGATTTGTGTGTATGTTTTAATGTTTATTTTCCAATTTAGATGTCAGTAGCAGGTTATTGGGTTTCTAGGAGAATAGGAGAATTGTGTTATTGAATTATTAAATTATTATGTATTAATTAAAAATACAATTAAATATGCTAATTTAGTAATTGATGTGTTATGTTAATTATTTTCTAAACTAAATTAATTATTATTTGATTGATAAGTGTATTTAACCATATTTGTATGTGAAATGTATTTAATATTTATTGTTAGTTTTATTAAAATGTTAACATTTTGGGGCATTTTGGTTATTAAGGAGATATTACATTTATATTTAAAATAGTTTAATCTTTTCTATGTTTTTCATTTTTTTATCTTTTAAAATAAACTTTAAAAAAATGCATTGAGTATTTATTTTGGGTTTTTAAAATGTAGTTATAAATATTTGTTGCTAGGTATTTAATTTTGTTATAAAAAGTGATTATGTATTATAGTGATGTATGTAACCTGAATGAGGTGCAACACTTTCCCCACTGTTGCTTAGATTGGAGTGGGACCTTTCCTACCTTTACTCAGGTTGGATAAGGAATAGTAAATGTAACCCCTCTGAAGTCCAACAGCTTTCATACTGTTGCTTAGACTGGATCAGGAATACTACATCAAACCACTACGAAGTCGTTACTTTCATTACTTTTTCTTAGCCTGGAGCAGGAACTGAAAATCCAACCCCTCCAAAGTCCAACACCTTCCATACTGTTGCTTAGGTATGAGTGGGAATAGTAAATGTAACCCCTTTGAAATACCACACTTTCTCTACTGCTGCTCAGATAGGAGTGAGAATAGTAAGTTTAACATCTCTGATGTCCAACACATAGTAAATATCTCTGAAATCCAACGCTTTACCAATTGTAGCTTAAAGTGGAATGCAAATCATTAAAAAAAAAAATACATTGAAATTCACCAGTTATAGTTTACTGAGCTACTTATAACTTGTACCCCTTCTCTTGAACTGCTTATGACTTCATATAATACATCAAACATGACACATTAAATTACATCATTAAATTGTAAAAATCATTAAATCACAAATTGTGTGATCCCGTAGGTGCACAACCCGCCTGAAGATGTGCGCATTGTAGAGTTGGCCACAGGGCATGGCCTGTGGCCATGCCATGAGCCTGACTCCCACAGGCATCCAACCCTCTTTATGCATGGCTGAAGACAGCATGTGACATCGGGTTGGTGGCAGGGCATGGCCTGCGGCTGGCCCTGTGCCCTGCCCCCCACAGTCACTCAGCCTCTCCTGTGGGTACCATACTCAAATGCCTGTCAAACTCTAACCATCCTGCATTCCCCCAAGGACACCTACTCCTCATTTTCTTCTATTTCCTTTTTTGCTATAGGCTAGTACTCCCACAGGACCTCACAGGAAGGTCACACTGGTTCCCATACGAGTCCTTCGGCACCTCACGGGCTTAGCTGGGTCTTACGGGAGTACAGCAGGATCCAGAGAATTCATTTTTTTATTTGGCCCCTCTACAACCCCCTGACAATATCCAGGTAGTCAGAGTACCCCCTACCCTGCCCCCTTATGGCAAATTATTTTCGTAACTTTAGGACACGTGGCCCTGTAATGGTGGCTGTGGATATTACATTTAGCCAATCCGATTGTTCGGTACCAGTAGACTGGTATCGAAGTGGCCAATGAGAAAAAAATCTCTTTCAGCCAATCAGAATGCTCTATTTTTGGATTCACTGTATCCAAGGATTGTTGTGTGACTCCCACTGGACCAATCATCCAGATAGCACTAACTTTTGGACCTCAATTTTTCCAAAACGGCTGAACGAATTTACACTAAACTACACAAAGCACACTTTTTGAGTAAAGGTCTAGGTTTTTGCCAAATCTGGTGCAAGTTTGTTCACCATTTTCAATGCTAAAGGTATTAGCAAAACAAAAAATGTTCTTCCTATGGAAACTTTAACCTTTATTGTACACATCTGAAATGTAATGATTAGAAAAAAATAGGTGAACTATTGATTTTTTAAGTATATATATATAACATTATCAATATCAAACAATTGAGATTCTTTAGATGATTCCTTATATCTTTCTTTATTTATATTCTTTCAATGAGTCATTTAATAAATCACTACAGCCAACAGGTGTTTCGTGCACACTTGTGCTTCTTCAGAGCTTTGTGGTTTGTGTTCGTATTCTACAACAATGATCCATTTGAGTTGAATCTTCAATTTACTGAGTCTACTTAATTGTCACCCTAATATCAGTGGGGCGGTTACTCATAATTCTTGACAAGAGCCTATTTTCATATCACAACTGCATCTTCCACATATTCTTCGTATTGATAGTAACTATAAGATGGCCTATGGTAATTCGTTTTAGGTCAAATTCCAGCGCACGTCTTGTTTGAAAAGTTTAGGTCAAATGGTAATCCCCCTGACAAGGTACACATAGTTAGCTCGCAATACGGCTGCCATATTTCAGATCATGTCAGTTCAGAATCATCTTAATTTGTATAGTCATATATCCATAATATCCATAAAAATCAAACACATTAAAAACACATAGACAAGTATGGCGAGACTTTGGATTAATGGGATGATCACCTCCCCCTCTAAGTTCATCGGGGCAAGAGACAAGGCTGTCCATTGTGCCCCCTTCTTTTTGCAATGGCTATGAAGCCCCTGGCGGCCTGATTGAGACAACTTCATGAGCTCTGCGGCAAAGCATTTGTCACCGTAGTGATCCTGGTATCCCTCTATGCAGATGATGTGATCTTGTATGTTAAAAACCCGGCAGAAAACCTTGATCCCCTCATTAGGGAGCTCACTAGATTTGTTGGCCTAATGGTGATAGCGATTAACTGGGCGAACTCAATAATATTCCTGTTAACCATTGCCACTGAGCAATTTCAGTCAGAATACTCACTTAGCAGGGCAGATGGCCCAGTTAAATATCTGGGAATCTGGCTCAGTCGCAATACTGAGGAGCTCTGGCAACATAAATATGGCAGACTGATGGACTGGTTGG